>NC_090437.1:1003541774-1004218917 GCF_031143425.1 Pleurodeles waltl
CTGTCACAACCACTCCTCTACTGCAACTCTCTACTCCCACGCCTTTTTCAAGGTCCATCCTGATTGCCCCTAAAAAACTTTTCCTATCCTGTGTTGACCTATTTGAACCACTGGCCCACCCCGTCTCGTCCCTAAACACGCCCACCTCCTTGCCCTGTCCACTCCTCTCACATAACAGCCAGCCCCTGTCTGCCCTTCCCATTCCCCTTGCTACCTCACCTGTGAGCAAGAGACCCCGTGCTGGCCCAGGAACATCTGCCGCACCCCAGTCCCAGGCCGCTCCACCAGCTTCTAAGACCAGACCCAAGCCCCTTCCACCTCCCAAATGTAAAGCCAAGCCCCCCCTCCCAGTCGTAAGTCCCTACCCCCACCACCCCATGCCCCGGTTCCCTGAGGTGCCTGGATGCCCCATTGTTGCCCCTATGAGGTGGATTACCTTTGCACTTGTGGGAGTCAATTTGGGACTATTTGGGCCCATTGGACTTCGGAGTACGGACTGGCCATTGGCCTTCTGTTAGACTTCTGTTGCTCATGGAGCTTCATTAAAGTTCATGTGGCCAGTGTTGGTTTTGGCACACGCAGGATCCATGGTTCATCGTTTCTTTGTGTGGGGTTGCTGTGCACATGTGTGTAGGTTTAATTTAATTAAGTACCTCTTGCTGTGTGGTGTATGGCTTGTGCTGTTGTGAGTGGTTGTGGGTGTGCTGCGGGGTGGGTGGGTATGTAACTTTGCCCTTTCTTCCCTTGTTTAGCAAAAACCAGTCCAGACCACCTGACTGTTGGCAGTAGTTACCGCCACAGCCGGCGGAGCAGTGTTTACCGCCATGTTCATAATGAGGGCCAAAATCTTCCTACCAATGTACATCTTCAATAATCTGAAGAAAATGTGTGGTGTCCTTCAAATAAGAAGGCAGAGCTATCACAAACTTTTGAACTCTGGGCACTTTACCACTGCTAACCAGTGCTAAAGTGCATATGCTCTCTGTGTAAATTGTACTGTTGATTGGTTTATCCATGATTGGCTATTTGATCTACTTGTAAGACCCTAGTATAGTGCACTATGTGTGCCTAGGGCCTGTAGATTAAATGCTAATAGTGGGCCTGCAGCACTGGTTGTGCCGCCCACTTAAGTAGCCTCTTCACCTAGTCTCAGGCCTGCCATTGCAAGGCCTGTGTGTGCAGTTTCACTGCCACTTCGATTTGGCATTTAAAAGTACTTGCCAAGCCTAAAACTCCCTTTTTTCTACATATAACTCACCCCTAATGTGTACCCTAGGTAACCCCTAGAGTAGGGTGCTGTGTGGGTAAAAGCCAGGACATGTACCTGTGTAGTTGGCCTGGCTGCTCAAAGGACTCACCTGTCTGCTTTCTACAAAGGACTGCTGCCGTGCTGTTGGCCTGCTGCCTTGCTGAACTCTTGTCTGGCCGTAAAAGTGCTCTCCAAGGGCTTGGATAGAGCTTGTCCTCCTGTTCCCTGAAGTCTCAGGACCAAAAAGACTTCTCTTTTTCATTTGGACTCTTTGTGCGCCGAAAAGTTTTACGCACAGCTTGTTCCGCGGTGAAAAATTCACTGCACGCGATCCAGAAAGACGCCGCTCAGGGCGACGCCTGCTGTGCGACCGGAACTTTGACGCACGGCCTCGCATGGACAACGCCGCCCGACTTCCAGAGGGGAAATCGCCACGACGCCTGCCGTGAGAAAGAAAATTCCATGCACAGCCTCCCGGAACGACGCGCAGCCGGATAACAAGCAGAGGAATTCACGCACAGACCCTGGGACATCTGGTAATCCTGTGATCCATAGAAGGAGACGGTTTGCGTACCGGAAAATGACGCACGTCTTCCCCGAGTGAAAAATAACGACGCAAGTCTGTGTGTGAAGGGGCAAAACCGACGCACACACCATTTTTCCTCCCGTAGAACGACACACGTCTCCCCGAGTGAAAAATAACGACGCAAGTCCGTGTGTGAAGGGGCGTAACCGACGCACACACCATTTTTCCACGCATCTCTGCGGCCCACTCCAAACCAGGTACTTTGTGCTTGAAAGAGACTTTGTTTACTTTTTAAAGAGTTAAGACACTTTATATCACTTTTTAGTGATATCTTTACAAATTCATATTGCATTTTTGATCGTTTTGACCTGCAAATACCCAGATAAATATTATATATTTTTCTAAACACTGTGTGGTGTATTTTTGTGGTGCTATACTGTGTTATCGTATGATTTATTGCACAAACGCTTTACACATTGCCTTCTAAGTTAAGCCTGACTGCTCGTACCAAGCTACCAGAGGGTGGGCACAGGATAATTTGGATTGTGTGTGACTTACCCTGACTAGAGTGAGGGTTCTTGCTTGGACAGAGGGTAACCTGACTGCCAACCAAAAAACCCATTTCTAACAATAGGTCTTCTGGGAGGGTTCTTTGCATCCATATCTAACTTAAGGAGTAAGTACAAAAAACCTCCTCAGGGCTACACTAGTAACATTATGCAAGGGGACCTCGCGGACCCTCCCATGCCCATGCGACCACCACCTCAACAGGGCCAGGTAACTTTTTTAAACAGAAGGAGAGGGCCATGAGACAAATAATGCGAGGACCAAGAGAGTGTGTGCAACCACAAAATCTGACCTTTTCTATCTGCATCTGGTTCCTTGGGTCTCAGATTACCACTACGGAGCAATTACAATAGCAATCGCATTGACTTTCTTGGATAAGTTCCGTACATTTTTGTCACCTTTGTTCTTTTGGTGTTTGGCAATGGGTTTCCTTGCTTGACTTGTCAGTTTAACTCATCATCTCTATTTGTGGTCACATACATTCTCTTTGGAATTCGCAGTATTTGTCATATGTATTCTATACTACAAACTTCTCCTTTCAATACAACTTGTACCTTTTCTGTCTGACATTTATCCCATTGATTCTCATTTTTTTACGGCCATATTCAGTTTTTTACAAATTGACATGCTTATTTCCCTTTGCCACACACACTCAGTAAACATTTTACAACATGTTTTTCCTATGTTCCACTGGTTTAACTTCTATCCATATATACATTACCTACTGGCAGTCACCAGCAGGTAGTTATATTTAGGATCTAGTTGCATTGATGAAGCGTTTTTTGGTTTGCCAATAACTTGGTGATGTTAAATGAATATTCACAAAATTTTCAAAATTAGTTTGCCACTCAGTTCAGATGCTGTGTTCAAAGTTTTGTGGGGATTTATCAAATGGAGGCTGATAAAAAGGTAGGGGGCAAAACATGTCCTAGCCCTGCAATTTCCCAGAAGGATTTTAGATGTGAGTACAGCCGAAAGTGCTGGGTGTAATTGCACCAAATTCAGCAAAAAGCTAGATCTTGGTCCCAGAAGAGTGCTTTTTGTAATTTGGTGTAATCCTTTCAGTAGTTTTAGAGCTATTAAAGAAAAGAGATTTATGTATATCTAGGGATAAGGATCCACCACAGATACAGTGCAGCAGATCGACCTGCCAACAGCAGGGTCCTGATTGGCTGGCTGCAACCTGAATGAAAAGGTGTGGCCGCCATTTTATATAATGTGACTCAGTCCCACAGAGCAAAAATAAAATATAAAATTAAATGAAAGGGTCGGGGTAGAGGTACTCTGACCCGATGGGTCTGATAGAGGAATCTGTAAGGGACCTCTCATGTGTAAGAAATTGCTAAAAAACATGTTTTTGTGGGCACAGGATCCGCAGATCAATTGTGCTGCTCAATGCAATCCTCTCTGTAAATTCATAATGGATTGTGGATCCAATCCCAGTCACAAAAAACACATGCAGTCACTCACAGACCCCCTCACACACTTAGTTACACCCTCACGGAACCACTCTCACACCTACTCGCAGACCCACACAACCATGCACAAACAGGTACAGCCACTTGCTCACCAACTCATATTCCCTCTGACACACTCACATTCCCACTCAGAAACTGACTCACAGACCAACTCAGCCATTGAGACACCCACTCACAAACCCAAACAGCCACATACACACCTACTCACCCACCAATACAGCCACTTACACACCCACTCAACACCCATACAGCCACTCACACACCTGCTCACAGAACCACATAATCACTCATACACCCACTCAGAGACCCATACAGCTGCTCGCACACCCACTCACACACCCATACAGCCACTCACACACACTCACACACCCATGCAGCCACTCATACACCCATACAACCACACACACCCACTCACATACCCACTGACACACTCACACACCCACTCACAGACCCACACAGCCACTCTCACACCGACTCAGAGACCCACACAATTACTCAGAAACCCACACAGACACTCATACAGTCACTCACACAATAGTCTCACACTCATAAATCCACTGGCACACCCATTCAGACAACCTCTGACAGTTGCAAACAATCACTCAGGCTGCCACACAGAGATTCATAAATACACTCACACACTCACTGTATCAAATAAGGATGTTTTGAATGAATGCTTCACTTTGGAAACAGATCCACGGATCCATTGCAGAGCCAAAACATGTTGCTGGTTTGTTTTGAATGTGTGCTCTTAGTTTGGGGATCCGTGACGGATCCGCAAATCGAGTGAGACAATTTAAAAAAAGAGTTTGAAAAGAAAATGTCTATTCTTTGGGAAAAGGGCTGACTCTGAAAAGAGCCTTTGTGTTTATGATGTGTAGATGATCATTACAATTATACATAGTTGAGAATGCAGTATTTCAAGTTGTTGAAGAACACCCCGTTCCCTCTGCCCGTGAAAATGGCTCTGTTTTTTCAATATATTCTTTCCATATATAAGCTTATGTTGTGGTCGTATATAGAGCCCATGTTGTGGTCTAAGAGGAATACAGAAACAGTTTTATTGACATGTTTCTTTGATTTCTTTATCTGGGGACAGAATTCGGCTTCCCACTGCCACTTCCGTCTTTGCCAAATGTTGGAGAACACCCGAGCAGTATGTGGGAAAGTGACATTAATTTAGCAAAGGTGTCGTTCATTAGAATGTCCAATCCTACCCAGTAATTGTGCATAAGTCATTGCCACCAAAGTGAAGTCTGGATGTTAGCAATCCATAATGCTTTCAACCAAAGGTAGCAGTTGACGCCATTTAACCCTCTCTGACCAACCCAAGTAATGTCTATATTATGTAACCCTAGGTCCCTGTCAATGCCACTCTTTACAGCACTCTCTCTGGCCCAAAACACAGCACTAAAGCCCAAACTCCACACTCTGTCTATTTGGAGAGCAGCAAGATAAGCACATAGGAGAAGGCGGCAGCACAATAAGGCAGTTTTGAAGATGAAAAGCAGTTAAAAATAGAGGACAGCACCTAAAATATAAGGCAATATATTTGATTGGATGGTGGAGATGTGAAGGAAATTAAATTAAAGTAGTGATTTTAAGAGAAAAAGTAAGCATTTCTGTGATAGGCTTTGGAAAAATAAAAATAAACGTTATGGTGTTTCAGATATGCATGGAATTCCAAACGGTCAACCACACTGGCTACAGTTTAATTTGAAGCTTGTATGCTGGTCAGTGAAAGTCATCTGAACGTTTGATCTAGTACTAGCAGAGAGTGTTCCAAACATGGTTATTATGGAAATGTAGCTAAAAGAGTGTGGGTGGAAGGGAACCAAAGTGACTGCACTGTGAAGCCAAAAGCAGAGTGGTGTACAAACATTGCTCCTTAGAGAGTGCTTGATTTCTAAGTGAGTATTTAATTTGAAGCTTGTATGCTGGTCAGGGAAAGTCTTCTGAACGTTTGACCTAGTACTAGCAGAGAGTGTTCCAAACATGGTTATTATGGAAATGGAGCTAAAAGAGTGTGGGTGGAAGGGAACCAAAGTGACTGCACTGTGAAGCCAAAAGCAGAGTGGTGTACAAACATTGCTCCTTAGAGAGTGCTTGGTTTCTAAGTGAGTATTTAAAAAAAAAAAAAGTAAAATATAAATGAAAAGCACTAACAGCAGATTGTTAAGTGCTTTTACAGGCTTCTGTGTGGATCCACAGGTCTGCTGCAAATCTACATAGGGGGATGCTGGGCACTACGATGGATCCATGGATCCTCAAAACACACTACCAGATTAGGGTTCTTTACAGGAGACATAGAAAGGGATTAAAATTACTGACCATTTAGAAGTTCTACAACATAAAAAATGAAAGGAAGTTGTGATTTGCTAAGTATAAGAGTATCAGTGAAAGCACAGTAGGAAGACTGGCCATTATTTGTCCCTTTGTATTGAGAGTGGAATACCATTGCTATATTTCTTCAACTGAGCTTTTCACTGACAACAGATTCTAAGTGACATTGAGATACAAATTGGAGAACATCAAAGAGATTTCACAGGTATGTGAATTAAAGTGTACTTTTAAAACGTATATGTAAATTAAAGATTATGAGTGTACATAAGGTGAAAGAAAATGTGGAGGCTCTATACAGCAGCAAAAGGGAATATAAAATAGAGGGTAGATGAGGATGAACAGGAGAGGAACAGAAATGGCTATAGAGAAAATTTAGTTATTTAATCAAGCTAATATGAATGGGTGTGTTTGGAAGTAGATGCAGATGATTGATTATTGTTAGACCTGGCATCTTATGTTTGGTTTCCCTAACTTTTTTTTACCATCCAATCTCCTATATGCTGACTTTGTTTTTGCTGGCTTTAGGACTCTGGACACTTACCACTGCTAAGCAGTGCTAAAGTACATGTGCCCTTCCCTAAAACATGTTGCTATTTGCTTATCCACAATTTGCTCATTGAATTTACTCATAAGTCCCTAGTAAAGTTTGCTACATGTGCCTAGCGTCTGTTGATTAAATGCTACTAGTTGGCCTGTAGCACTGATTGTGCAACCCACTTAAATAGCCCTTTGTAAAGGACCCAGGCCTGCCATTGCAGAGCCTGTGTAGACAGTGTTAAACTGCATTGTTGCCCTGGCAAGTTAATCCTCTGCACAGGCCTGAACTTTCCCTCTTAATACATTTAAGTCACCCCCTAAGGAAGGCCCTCGACAGCCCCAAGGGCAGGGTGCAGTGTATTTAAAAGGTTAACATGTACTCTTAAGTTTTACGTGTCCAGTTAGTGAAAATACTCTTACATTCATTGTTCACTACTGCAAGGCCTATCTCGCTCATATGTTAATATTGGGATTGCCTTTTTAAATTTTTAGTGTAATTTCTAATTGGAAAGAGATGACACACACAAGTGTGGTGTCTCTGGAACCACAATTTTAAATCACAATTTATTGTGAAGTCAAATTTTAAATTATAATTCTGAAGATGCTATGTTTAGAAATTTGGCATTTTCTTACTTGAAATCATCAAGTGTCTTTGGCCTGTCTCTGAATACATATCTGGGTGGGTAACAGCTAGGCTCTTGTGCTTTCCCTCCAGACAGCCACACACAAACAGAGCTTAAGTGTGACCCAGTGACCATCTGCATGTTTATGGCCCATCCAGAGCAGTATAGGAGGGAGGAGCTGACACTTACACCTGAATGGGTTGAGTCCTAAGCCCTCACAAAGGGCTGCGCCCCACGTATTGTGTCTGGAGCCAGGGCCAGAAGGGCAGGGACGTTGTGCACTTCAAAGGCCTCTCTTTGATGTCTCCCCCACTTCAAAGGTAGCACTAGGTATAAGAACTGGACTTCTGACTGTTCCAAATCAGTACACTTCTGGACCTGAGGACATTCTAACAGGAAGAAGGACTGCAGTGCTGCGAAAGGGATTGTCACTCCGCTGGAACTCTGCTGGACTTTGCTGGACTCCTGCTTTGCTGTACCTGCTCTGTTGCCTGCTGCTCTTCTTGCCTAGGAGAGAGAAGGACTGGACTTATATCTCTACATCCATAGCATCAAAGAGACTCCAAGTGCTTGCTGGCTTTCCCCCTGTTCTGAAGTCTCAGGGACATCAAAGACATCACTCCACTTTGCTGGAGCTTCTGGACTCTACCAACTGTGAGTCTCACCCTGCCAAGCAGTACCAATCCAGTCCTGGGCACTGCAGGTGGTCTCTACAGAAATCCTCACATCATCATCACTGCACCAATCAAAGCTCCACATCCTCCACTGCGGACAGAGACATCACAGCACCAACTGAGCAGCTTGGAACTGGAGCATCGCCCTTAGTCCCGATGCATTGCATTTGGATTGCCAGCTGCGCAGCTCGACGACAATGCAGAGCCTTCTTCACACGAGGTTCGATGCTGCACCACTGCTAGAGGATCGATTACTGTGTAGCTCGATGATGATGCATTTCTGACTGGGAACCAATACACCACCTTTGCATCATCTCCTCTGCTCCTCGCATCGAATCCTCGACATCGGCACAGCAATGTACTGTTTTAGCTGGAAAAGGTTGGTCCCTGTACCCAGCCCACGCTCCATCGCAGTTAGCCAGAACGTCTGGATTTACCCTGGAATAGCGTGACCAGATAGCCCCAGTTGGAGGTTTAAGTTTCTAAGCACTACGTTTTTGCAGATGTTCTTCAAAAAATTCTTATCTCGACTTCCACTTGTTGGATTTTTTTGGTCTTGTTATGTTCATTAAATTAGGATTTATTTTTCTAACCTGGTGTGGATTATTTTTTTGTGGCATTTTTCATAGTTTTTACTGTTCTAATTGTTTCATGAATAAATTCCATGCTGCCTCCTAAGTTAAGCCTGTGTGCTCTGTGCGAAGCTACCAGAGGGTGAGCACAGATTAATTTATGGTGTGTACTGACTTACCCTGACTAGGATTATAGGGCCAGATGTATCAAGTGTTTTTGCGTTCGCAAATGGTGCGAATGTCCGTTTGCGAATGCAAAAATGTGTTTTCTGATGTATGAAAGGCATCCGCAGTGTGAAAATAAGAAATCGCAAAAATAGTGAATTTTTGCGAATGAGACATGAATTAGCGTGTAGCAAACAGCGTATCGCAAATAGCGATATGATTTACCAAATCGCAATTTGCGAAACACTAATTGCGATACAGATTAGCGAATCGCAGATAGCAATCTGCTAAATCGTGCCTCTATTTGCGATACGCAGATTGCGATGCGCAAAAACAGATTCACAATGTCAACAGAATGGCCGTTTGCACATGCAATTTACCACGAAGAGAAACCAGGTGGTAACCAGGTGCAACCGATATAAAGAGGCCCAGAATGCCTCAGCTCCTCTTCCATAATGGCTGCACTTTACGTCATGGCGAGAAGAATGAGGATCCTGGCAGGTTTGAGGAGAGAGAGGAGGAGACAGGAGCGCATTTTCAGAGTGCGCATAACCCTTTTTGACCAGACTGAGGAGGAAATTTATGAGAAGTACAGGTTAAGCTCAGCCATGATACTTTACTTGATAGCTGAGCTACAACCCATGCTGCAGTGCACAACACACAGGACCAATAGCATACCCACCCATGTGCAGGTATTATGCTCCCTGCACCGACGAGCCTCAGGGAGCTATCAAGGGGTCATAGCAGCAGCTGGAGGGGTATCACAGAGTGCCCTCACTAGATTTTTTAATGCATTTCTCAATGCCATGTTGAGCAGAATACAACTGTACATAAGATTCCCCAACACCCCGCAGGCATTACAACAAACTAAAGGTAATTTCTACCAGATAGCACAGTTCCCACATGTCCTAGGTGCCATCGATGGGACACATGTAGCAATCTGTCCACCATCGGCCAGCGAGTATGTGTATTGCAACCGTAAAAAACGGCATTCTATGAACATACAGGTGATATGCAATGCCTCCTACATCATTACCGATCTCGTTGCCAGATACCCAGGGAGCACACATGGGGCCAGATGTATCAAAGGGTTTTACCCATTCTGTGTCTATGGGGAAATGTGTTCATACATACGGCCCATACATCTTTCGTCCAGCGGGATACACACAAGGCTGCTAGCTGGGGAGTTTGGTGAAGGATATCTACTAGGTAATTTGATAGTTCAGAATAATGCATTGATGTAAGCGTGACGTCAGAGAGCACATGTACTGATTTTACTCTCTGTGCATTCAGGAGACAGTACCTGCGCTGTGCGCACCTATACGCTAAATTGTGTCCACATGTGCTATCTTGCACAACATAGCAACTACCAGGGGCATACCAGTGGAACTCACAGAGCCAGACTCAGATGAGGATGATGATCCCTTACCACCCCTTCTACCAGCAGACAGGACCAGTGCAGCAGAGGGCAGGAAAAGATGTGCTGACATCAAACGCAACCATTTTTGATGTAAGTAATGACAGATCCACTTAAATTAAATGTATTTCTGTAGTTAGCATCTTTATTACCTTGACTTCAGGTAAACAATGTGTCATTAGAACATAGATATTCACAATGGGCAGACAAGAACAATTAACAGTGTCACACTATTAGCAACATAGCATGACTGCATTTCTACATGTTTAGATGGTCCCCTGTAGCGCTCAACATCACTTCTTACGTCCACGCACGCCACTTGAGTGCTCAGTGCCCTTGCTGGAACCTCTAGTAGCAGGTTCACATGCAGTACTGTGTCTGGCACTGCAACGCCTTGGATCAATCACAGGGACTGTCAGACTGCTGAAGCTAGAGGACTACTCACTGTCCCAATACCCAGTTCGCTGGTTGAGGCACTGCGTACTGCATGGCATCCAGTACGTTGGTAATTTGCACCAATCCCTGTGCAATGTCCCGACTGCAATGTGCCATCTCCACTTGTGTGGCAATGACACGCCGTGATATCAGGGCTGTTGAACTTGCAAGCCGATTGACGGATCTACAGAAGCTATCAAACCTTCCCAAATATTAGTGATGGCACCTGTGCTGGCTGACGCGCTCCTGCTGTATCTCAGTGCAGAGTTCCCCAATGGCCTGTGTCAACTCCTTGGTGTTTTCAGCAGCTGTTTGCTGGCCCTCAATCAGAGTCTCCAACTGCTTGTGTAGTAACCCCATATTGCTATTGTGAGACACAATCTGTCTCTGCAGTGACTTCGATGGTTTGCATTGCAGGCGCTCCACCTTCAGCATGGAAGCTTCAAGGCCACCAAAGATTGATGGGCCCACTCCTTCTTCTGTGCACTGTCTGCCTGCATCGTGGCGCCTCCTGAGGGGAGTTGACTGGCGCTGGTGCAGGGACTGCTGTCTTCCTGTGGAATTCACCTCTGGTGGTGGTGGGGGTTTGTGTTCTGAGTCCAGGTTATACTCGGGCAGTGGTAACACCCTTATCCTGTGTCTAGTCATAACAATACTGTAGGACTAACTGGTATTTGAGTCAGACTGTGGCTGTGTTGCTGCTACCCCCACTTTTTCAGATCCTACAGTAGCAGGGACCGAGTCATATGCAAGGACAATGTGCAGCATGTCAGTTCTAGCATTTTTCACAGATTTCCACAGTGTTGCTTCAAACGTTCAATTAAATTGTGTCACCCTGAGTCGTTTGTGGTGTTTCTCTATGTGGCTGACCACTATCTTGCTATTTATGTTGTGTATTCACCTTAGGATTGTGTACTACCACTCCCATAAGGCACTGTTGTGTTGTATGTAAGATGTGTCATGGACTACTTTTTACTGTGCATCAAGCTATGTTCTATTTCCTATGGGGCATTTGTACATGCACATGTGGAGATACACATCATTACTGGCCTTACCTTTGCTGGTGCTGGGTGTTCCTGAGGTGTCAATGTCAGTAACACCACTGACAGCTTCTGGAAGCAATGTGGACTCCACCAGGTCTTCCATAGGGGTAGACGGTGTCTGGGTGGATGGTCCGCCTCCGGTGCTCCTTGCCTCCATAAGCCTGCTGGCCACCCTCTTCTTGGCACGGGACCGCAAGTCGTACCATTGCTTGCGTATCTCCTCCACAGAGCGCTGCGCAACACCCACTGGGCATATTTAGGTCTGGATGTGAGACCAGAGTTTCTGCTTCTCACTCTCAGGTACTTGGAGTGAGTTTTTTTACGAATAATCAATCATGGTTCCCAACAACCTCCTCAATGAGCACCTCCAATTCTGCCTCACTGAATTTTAGCATCCTCTTCCTGTCTCCCTTCTCCTTCCCATTTCCAGCATTGGCCATGTTGCTGTTTGGTCCTGGCTTACACACAATGCTGACTCCCTGGTGCTGGGCTGTGCCTCTCTCCCTGCTCCTGTGGGTGTGGCTCCTGGAAACAGTATAGGCTGACTCACTTCCTGGATGTGATGTCATCAGGCTGTTCTGGTTTGCCGTTTTCGTTATTTGCGATTTTCAATTACCGAATCGCAAATTGTTTCGGGATTTGGTATTTGCATCTTGCAAATTGCATTAGCGAATTTTAAGAAATCGCTATTAGCGATTTTCAAATTTGATACATCGCTTTTTGCATTTCTTAAATTGCGATTTCTTAAAAATCGCAATTTGGGAATCGCTAACTGGAATCTTTATACATCTGGCCCATAGTTCCTGCTTGGAAAGGGTGCACACCTCTGCCAACCAGAAGGCCTTTTTCCACCAATTACTGTATGTAATTTAATAGCATGTCATTTACACCCACTGACACAGTCAGGCAGGCACTCATGCACCCAGTAATATTCCCGGAAAAGCACTTATGTATTCACCACTCATATAGCCAGACAGTAACTGACAAACTCAGAAACACACCAATAAAAGTATTCACACATCAATTTACTTATCTACCGATCTACTTACATAGTTGTTCACAGACCATACAGGTACTGTCACACCCACTCACACACCTATGCAGCCATTTATGTACTCAGCACTCAGACAGTCAGTTACACATGCACTTACACACCCATTATTAAATTATTATTAATAAAAGCAATTTTTGCTAAATTTTCACAGGAGAATGGAACCATACATCTAGTGCTGAGGCTTGCTTTAATGAAGAAAGCTACATTCAAGAAAACAAATTAGTGCATGTGGTTGAAACAACTAGCTGCTGATGTAAAACATGGTTTGCAAAAGAGGAAATGGTTTCTAGAAATGTAGAGGAAGAGATAAGTGAAGAGGTACAAGGAAGGCGTAGATGAGCCCCTGTCTATAAGTAGGACAGTATTCGTAGTGTTCAGCAGGAATACATTGATATACTAATCCATTTTCCAGATAAAAGTACAAAGGTGGAAACTGCAATGTTGCAAGCGTTAGATCGATGCAAAGTCAGGAAATATACTAATTTACAAGGACACTCACTGACATGTCTATCCTGCAAAATGTACACAGGTACTTTTCATCATTTTAGAATGTTGGCTGTTCAGCATTCAAAAACGTGAAAGTTTATTAGGAGACTTTACTTTGTAAATTCTCCTACTTCGTGTTTAGGAGAAATTAACAAAGCACTTTTACATGACAAAGTATCAGAGGTTGAAAATCTTTGTGAAAAAATCAATTTATGCTTCTTTGATCACGAAAGAGAGTCTGGGCAAAATGGGGAGTTGTTTGGGTGTAGAGGAACAGAACATGGACATTAGTACTGATAACTTGGCATGAGAAATAGCAAAGTTTAATGCAGTTTCTACAAAGAAAGCAAATGATGGGCCTAATTTAGATTTTGGCAGACGGGTTACTCAATCAATACAGTGATAAATAGCCCATCCCCCAAAGTATAA
The DNA here is from genome assembly GCF_031143425.1 of Pleurodeles waltl. Classification (NCBI taxonomy): domain Eukaryota; kingdom Metazoa; phylum Chordata; class Amphibia; order Caudata; family Salamandridae; genus Pleurodeles; species Pleurodeles waltl. The sequence goes on from NC_090437.1 coordinate 1,003,555,373, forward strand.
ATCCAATAGGAAATGATGGGATTCATAGTTTGGTGGATGGGATATCCATCACTATTGTGATTGAGTAACCCATCCACCAAAATTTAAATCAGGCTCTATGTTTGTATTTGTTGTTGGTGCACTCACTAAAAAGGCCAAATATGAACTGTTGATGTGTTCTTGAAAACTGAATAAGAAAACAAAGAAAAGTGGCTAGAATTTGAAATGTATTTATTTATGGAGGAAAGTTTTGATTTGTCGACACCCCAGATCATGTGTAAGTATTGCTATGCTAAATTAGAGGATAACAAAATGACTGCCAGAGCAATACACAATAGGTTAGAGGTGGTTGAAATTCCAGAGGAACTTTAACATCTGAATGTTCATGAAGGAATACTCATACAACCTATACATCATTTTCAAGCAATAGTTCATATGGAACCAAAGCCTGGAAACTTTCACCCACTGATGTTCAGAAAGGCCTTAAAAGTAGAGTTGAGTATGCTTTAGACTCGAAACGCATTATTGAAACAGTGGGTGTAGAGAGACATGTAGGTGGACCGATTGTTATTCCAATGAATGGTGTGCACACAAAAAACAAAAATCTGTCAGGATCTAGTGGATGTGAATAAGGTGAAGAAAGCTACATCCTATCTTAAACAGAATAATATGTATTATAAAGAGGTAGATGTTATCGCACAGGGAAGCTGCATGGAGGGAGAAGTGTTACCTTCAAATGGAGAGTTTGAAAAAGTGGGTAGAAGCAGAAGCGAAGACATTTATGAGCACTACAGTATCCATCCACTACATTCAAAGGAGGTTATGGGTGATGCCATTGAACTGTATCAGAGGAAGTAAGCTAAAGGAGTTCCAATCAGTGTGTGGAAGAAAAGTTTAGAAGCTTGATGTTTTCATCAACTATTTCCAACTGGAGTAGGCACACAATATAATGACCACCCTGTGCTAATACCTGCAGCTGAGTTTAGGTAAAAAAAACTATATCCAGAAGACCCTAGATTTTGACAAAGTATTCCATATGTATTTACCTGTTTTCTTAAAGTGAATTTTCAGGACTATCATGTGCTGTTAACAATATTTTTAAGACAGGAGTTAATTTGCAATATATGTCTGCAAAATATTTTGTGGAAAAAAAATCACGGCAAAGATGAGAAGCTCAAATAAAATGTTATGAATTTGATGACCTGGCAACGTGGGTCCAATGAATACTGGTATTGTCATCATGGTGAGCTCAAGTGTATTCTGCTATATTTAGGTGCACCAACTTGGTTTGCACGGTATGCATGGGATGATTTGCATGGGTTTTGAGAGAAGCAAACTATACCATTAAAGGCATTGAATTGAAAACACCAGGAGAACTTTCCTCTTTGGATCATGCAAATGTTTACAGGTACTTTAACCATAGAATTCTGTTGTCCTTCATCTGCAACAAAAACATTCCACCACTGGGAGAAGTTTCTGATTTATTTTGCTGAAAAGAGTGCTAAGCAAGAGGTGCTCCTCACATTTATATTCAGTTATGGAGAAACGAGGCACCTAAATTTAGAACAAACACAGATGAGTCTGTACTTTCCTTCATAGAACAGTATGTTACATGTAGCATTCCAAAATACACTAAGGAAAAGAGCCTAAAGCAGCAAGTCCTGCGTTTTCAGTAACATAGATGTGGGAAGTACTGTTGCAGAGCAAAAGGAAACTTTGACACAAAATATTGTTTTGGATTTCCAAGGCATGTTATTTCAAACGAAGAGTGAACAGTGTTACAGAAACTTTAAAATATATTAATGACTCAAATCCTGTCATTTTGAAAATCTAGAATGCAATACGGATATTCAATTTGTGGCAGACAACACTATAGCTGTTGCTTGTTATGTAACTTCATACATAACAAAATCTGAGAAGACAGAGATGAAAGATATGTGGGAAGAGATCTCTGCTGAAAAGTCTCTAACAAAGACATTGTACTGCTTCAGTTTGAAGATGCTTTCACACAGGGAAATCTGATTCTATGAATGCTGTGACTGGTTAAGTTCTGCTAGTTTATATTCTAACTCAAGAGGAATTGTTTGGGTGAGTCTAGGACTGGCATCAACTTAAAAAAGAGAGCCTATTTTAGACCTTGGCAGAGGGAATACTCAACAAACGGGACAGATATCCTGTCCGCTGTATTAAGATCCCATTATACCCTATGGGGATCGTAATACAGGAGATGGGATATCTGTGATGTTTGTGACAGAGTATTCCCTCCGCTGAGGTCTAAATCAGGCCCAGATTTTGAAGACTTTTCCAGAAATTCTATTTCTTGCCAAGTGTCAGCCAGGCAGTACAGACATTGTAAAAACTAACATTTTGGACACTTATTTTCCAAAAAGGAGTCCACACCTTGAAAATGAATGACCCCAGTACTACACCTATAGAAGGAATATGACAGAAAATGTAGATGAAGGAAAATTTGCATTAGATGGTTGCAATGGGTGTTTGGTGCAACATGGCAACGGCAGTGTAATTAGCCATAGAAAACTGAGTTGCCAGACTGCTGAAAAGGGAGAGTTTTCTATTTGGCACTTGTGCAGCTGTGAATACCTTGGCATTCAGAATCAGAATTGCTAGAAGACCTTGAGAGCTATAAAGATTATTTTAATGCTGTGAAGGTTGGTATTCAGTGATCAGCATTTCCTAGCTACTTGCAAAAGCTAAAAGTTGAAATTGAACAGGAAGAAACAATTGCTGCAGAGGTAGCTAAGGAGAGTTCACAAAGTTGCCAAAGCTCGGGTCCTCAAAGACAGGACCCACTTGAACACCCTATAATTGAAAATGAGACTACTATTGCAATATATGAAGTGGGAACTGCAAGGTAACAAGAAAGTCAGGAAGTAAATGATTTAGCAGATTTCGTTGGACAACTAAATGATGAGCAAATGGAAAGCCATATATATGGAAGTGAAAGGCAGAGTTGATCATGGATTGCTTCATAACAAACAGTGTGCATGCTCAACATTTAAGCCTATACTGGTTTTTGTCAGTGGTCCAGCTGGTACTGGTAAAAGCTTCTTAATACAAGTTCTAATTGATTTCCTACATAAGGCTTCAGACTGTAATTTATGATGTGTGGTTACAGTACCTACTAGATTATCTGCACACAATATCAAAGGTATCACTCTACGTGGACTTTTGATGCTGCTTCTAGAAAATGACGACCAACTGGAATACCAAAGGTTATCTGCAGAAGCTTGTCATGATGTGTCAAGGGTGTTTTAAAAAAATTAAATCTTTCAATCATCAATGACGTGAGCATGGTCACAAACTTAATGCTTGCCTTTGTACATTTCAGAATGCAAGTGATTCTGAGAATGGATTATGATGTCCTAGTTGGAGGAAAGCAAAATCCTATATTCAAAATTCTGCTCCTTGACGAAACTATGAATTCTTTGGAAAAATTTGAAATGTGAAGATTTGGTTACATTTTGAATGTGAAATATTAAATAGGAATATGCGCCAAGCTTCGGACATTGAATATAAAATATTTTGAAAGAGATTAGAGTAGGTGTTCTTTCAAAAGTGGAAAGGCATGTTTTAGAAAGTTGTCTTCTTGAAAAACTGTTACCAACGACAAACTCAGAAGCAGAACTAATCTTCACTTTGATACAAGAAGGTAAACCCATTATGTGCCTAATGACTACATTGTAGGAGTGTGCCTCTTTCAACAGAGAAATGCTGGAATTGGACATAGAATACATTTTGCAACTGAAAGCAGTAGACAAAATGACACACCAGGGAGTCACTGTATTGCTAAACGAAAACTTACAAGCAAAACTGAATTTATTCGGAAAATCTATTTCATGAACTGCAGGATTGGAGAAATGTTTAAGTCTTTACAAAAACTATAGAGTGATTTTGCATCAAATACATCAAAATGTAAATGTTGAGGAAGGTTTAATCAATGGCGTTTTGGGTAAAGTTGTTGATTTTATTAGTTTTTCCAACAGGAATGAGGTGGAATACTTTGTGAATAAATTTGATCAGATTAACAGCGCAAAGCAGATTGGAAGGTCTGTTGGACTTTTTTGCTTGTGAAAGATTTATATGCTCGGCGGACAAAGTTTCCAGTTTCTCTAGCATAAGCTGTTACTTTTCGAAAATCACATGGTTTAAGTTTAGTTGCAGCATTTATTAATACTGGTAATACCATCTTTAAGGAAGGTATGTCATGTGTAGCTTTGTCTTGAGTGGTTTGTATCTGGTTGTCTTTGGGGAGACTAGAGTAAACACATATTCAAGTTGTGTTACAGAATACAACCATTTAAGAAGTGCTTATGCTCTTCATTTAGGACAGTATCCAGTTTATGAGAAATGCTCCATCTGGTCGAATGGGAACATTTCAAAACAGTGTAGTAATGATGTTGCAAAGAAGGAAAGTAAAAAGAAGAAATAATTTGTTGTGAAACAAAAAACTGGAAATGATGCAGCTATTGTAAGTTATCAACTGTCAAACCCCTCTGATGGAAACAGCTATGCTAATGTTGTGGTACACATTTTGTTTGCATTACCTAGTGTTGTAGATGTAATTCAAGTGAAACAACAGAAGGCATTGTTTTCTGCACTGTGTAGTTTGTTGAACCGTCTGAGTACTGCGAGAAAAAAATACATTCTGCATCAGTAATTTGAGACGCTGTAGATCTATGTAGTGGATCTGTACAGTTTTCTCAGTCAGTCATTAATCTTTATTTAGTTTGATAAGCTAAAAAAGATCAGAACAAAAGCATATAAAACATATGCAATTCATTTCATACATTAAGTAATACGCAATAACATCATTTATTATACATCCATAACGTTAAAATGACTAAAACTAACCCTCCAATTCAGCCAAGTTAACCATATATCTTCCTATTACTCAAGACCTCTCTAATAAAACTGATAACAGCATTGCAGATCTGCAATGAATAAAGATTCAGCAAAAATCTAAAGCCTTCCAGTTGTGAATTAAAACTGCACAAACGCAGGATTGGAAATAAAAATCTTGATCTTACAGATTTAGAAAATGCACAGTAAAAGTAAAAAGTGCAATATGCTTTGTTTGGAAGAGTCGTCACATGGGCAACCGGGGAGCCTCTCAAATAATCCCCAGAAGAAAATGCATTGTCCTCAAGTAGAACCTATACTGAATATTTTCTGTATGGAGAAGATAAAATGTCATATTGCAGCTGAAGGTAATATCATGATAATTTGCCAAGGAGACAAGCTGAGCTGTTGTTGCCTGTGCTTAATGTGCACCACCTCAAGATAGGCCGACTTTATCTGGGCTTTGGTAAGACGGGAAATTCGACCAGGGTGGTTAAAAAGCTCCATAACTCCCAGTCAACTAAAGGTATGCTTAACGTATTCAATCCAAGAAACAGACTCAACATTTAGAAGGGGCAAACAATCTTGAAGGATGTATTTAGAGAATTTTGATTAAGGGGTTCGACAAATTTTCGTTTAGAGTAATAAGGGAGCCAGGCCCAGAGTATCCCCTACATAATTAATTAATTGTAAATTCTGAGTGACAGAAAAAGTTGGCATACCATGGGAGATCATCAAAAATCTTCAAGGGAAACCATTGTCTACTGTGTGTGATAAGGAACAATCCCAATCCCCCTCACCTCCAGCTCCATATTTTGCAATCAAAAGACATTTGGCTCTATATAGAGTGATCTTTTCCCTCACTGGTCTGTGGCCTTGCTTCACTGCAAAGTGAAAAATTACTTCAATGGGTCTATTTGTTTGTAGCACCCTCAGCACCATCCGGGAGTCCCAATTTAAATTGTGATACTAAAGGTAGTCTAAAAATAAAATACTCTCTACCTAGGTGAGTGCGGCACCTTGGATAAAAAAGTTTTAGATTTAACATTTTGGCCCACGAGCCATTGTAAAAGATTGCAGATGACTAGTCCTCAAATCTAGGGATAACATAAACTCCATAAATTCATCCAAAGCTTTCTAGAGACAAATTGCGGTCTTAGTTAGCAGGACCGCATCATCTGCGTAGAAAAGTGGGGTGATGAAGCGAGTGCCTGCCCTCAGGAAAATCCAATTTCTTCTGAAGTAGGCAGGCTTCCAAGACATTTATATAGATGAGGAACAAAAATAGGGTTACAATGGAATATATACAGAAGAAGTACGCTCTCTCCCTGGACCAAAATGGATCTTGACCGAGGTGTTCCAATGCAGATGACAGAGAAGGGTAACCAGGGGTTCTTTTGCTCCCATATCACCAACCATGTCCCACAGCTTGCGCTGGTTGACCGTGTCAAAAGCACAAGACAAGTCCATGAATGCTTGATGTAAAGATCCTTAATGGACTTGGTGTACTTTTCTACAATGAGTGATAAGCTCAAAAGCTGTTCAACCTTGCCCAAACCTTGTCTAAAACTGCATTGGGTGTCTCAGAGGAAATTATTAGAGATGGCTTAACCCTCCAATTGTGCCAAAACAATCGGACCCAGAATCTTGACTGTGAAATCTAATAAAGAGTTTGGCCTATAACAGGCCGGGTCAGATCTTTCCCCTCTTTTAAAGATCGGCACTGCAATGACCTCATTCCAAGTTGAGGAAAGTGGTCCAAAAATGGCAGCTCTAAATATATTACTAAGCAAAGGAGCCCAGAGTTCAGGATTATCTTTAAACAAGTCTCCATTCAGCCCTGGGGCTTTCATATGCTTGCTTTACTTAATGGTCTCCTTTAATGTAAGAGGCTGACTAAACTAAAATGCAGATTGACTGTCTCTTTGTATATGAATCCTCATATCTTGGGAATAATCATTCTTGTACTGTTTACTCAAAATACTCAGGAGCATGTACAGGAATTTTTAGTGGTGATATTTGGTGTCTTAGAAGAAGAAGAAGAAGAGATACCTAAAAATGACTTGAATTAGGTTACCCATGGCACCATGAATGTGAAGAATGCTCACTTCCAAAAGTGTAAGTTTGTTATTGTAAGGAACCGCAGAGGAGGAGATGCGTGGATACAAAGGGGTGTGCGTCAATTTCTCAGGCCACACACGGCGATGCATCATTTAGTTTTCACGCAGGGACGGCTGTGCGTCGATTTCCGCCACTACGTCATGGATCCTCTTCGGGTTGCAGGGTTTTCGGATACCCCAGGGATGATGCGTTGATTTCCTTTGCTGGCAGGATGAAGTCATAGGAGCTGAGTCGATTCGGTGGGTGTTGCGTCGAATTTTCAACCGCATGGCAGGCGCTGCGTAATTTCCTCTCTGGAAGTCGAGCTGCTTCATCCCAGCTCGGCTGTGCGTCAATCCGATGGGTCGTGCATCAAATTTCCAGTTGCTACGCTGGCGCTGCATCGATCTTCTCGATGCGAAGTCGGGCTGCGTCGTTCCAGTTCAGCGTGCAGTGAAATTTGCACCGCAGTGCAGGGTGTGCGTCATTTCTGGCAGGCTGTGCGTCAAAGTTCGCCGCACAAGGAGTCCTTCTTGTAGAGATGAAGTCTTCTTGGTCCTGAGACTTCAGGGAACAGGAGGCAAACTCTATCCAAGCCCTTCAAGAGCACCTCTTTACCACAGCCAGAGAGTAGCAGGGCAGCAGCCCTTCACAGAAATCAGACAGGTGAGTCCTTTGGGAAGCCATGCAGTTCTTCTTGGCAGGATGCAGGTTCTGGTTCAAGTTTCTTCTCCAGAAAGTGTCTGAGTTGGTAGGGTTTGAGGCCCTGCTTAAATAACCAAATGTTCGTTTGAAGTGGGGGAGACTTCAAAGAGTGGCTTAGAAGTGCAAACAGTCCCCTTTCAGTTCAATCCTGTCTGCCAGAGTCCCAGTTGGGGGTGTGGCAGTCCTTTGTGTGAGGGCAGGCTACTTTCCTTTGACATGCAAGTGTCAGGCCCCCCACCCTCCCAGCCCAGGAAGACCCATTCAAAATGCAGACACATGCAAGTGAGGCTGAGTATCCTGTGTTTGGGGTGTGTCTGAGTGAATGGACAAGGGAGCTGTCAACTAAACCCAGCCAGACGTGGATTGCAAGGCACAGAAAGTTTTAAGTGCATAGGAATGCTCAGTTTCTAAAAGTGGCATTTCGAAAATAGTAGTATTAAATCCAACTTCATCAGTCAGCAGGATTTTGTATCACCATTCTAGCCATACTAAATATGACCTTCCTACTCTTGTCAGATCAGCAGTCACCACTCAAACGATGTATGAGGGCAGCCCCAATGTTAGCCTATGAAAGGAGCAGGCCTCACAGCAGTGTAAAAATGAATTTAGGAGTTTTACACTACCAGGGCATGTAAACTACACAGGTACATGTCCTGCCTTTTGCCTACACAGCACCTTTCCCTATGGGTTACCTAGGGCATACTTTAGAGGTGTCTTATATGTAGAAAAAGGGGAGTTTTAGGCTTGGCGAGTACTTTTAAATGCCAAGTTGAATTGGCAGTGAAACTGCACACACAGGCCTTGCAATGGCAGGCCTGAGACAAGGTTAAGGGGCTACTTAAGTGGGTGGTACAATCAGTGCTGCAGGCCCACTAGGAGAATTTAATCTACAGGCCCTGGGCATACATGGTGCACTCCACTAGGGACTTATGAATAAATTAAATAGTCCAATTGGGTATGATCCAATGTTACCATGTTTAAAGGGAGAGAACATATGCACTTTAGCACTGGTCAGCAGTGGTAAAGTGTGCAGAGTCTTAAAACCAGCAAAAATAGTATCTAAAAAGTGGAGGGAGGCAGGCAAAAAGTTAGGGGTGACCACCTTAAGGCTGTCAGGTCTAACACTTATTCTTACTGTAGAATTATGTTACAGCATGGCAATTGTGTAGTGATTTGTTGCTAATATGAAGTGATGCATTGTTAACAATTGCAAGCATATTTTATCATTTTCTGAATTTTAATACTAATTCACATTTGTTTTTTTGTTTTTTTCTACAGATGCATGGCACTGCTGATTGGAGTAATGTCATTTACAAATTCATTTTTCCAGTGTTGTTGTATTTCCTTACATTGTGAGAGTGTTCTAGAGTACAAATAAAAAAAAAACATACATCTACTTACACAGAGAGCTACTCACACTCCCATGGAGCCAATCATATACCCATTCACACACTTACACAGACACTCACACACCCAGTCAAACATTCATGCACTCAAATACATACTCATAGACAAATGAACATTCACCCTATCACATCTATACATTGCTGACACAGATAGTGACACATCCACCCACAACTGACACACCCACTCACACTCCTATTTACAGAGTCACACAGTTGTTTATGGATTAAGATGTTTAATCTACTCATACACTCATAAACTCATACAGATACTCATACACAAACTCTCACACCCACAGTCACTCACACACCCATCCACTCATAACCCATACAGACACTGTCACATGCAGTCACACACCCACATAAACACTCACATACCCACTCACACACCCACAAAGACAGTCACAAACCTGCTCACATACCCGTATAGCCATTCACACACCCACTCACACACCCAGGTAGACACACCTACTCACACACCGAAACAGTCAGTCACACATCAACTCAAGTACTGATACACCCACTGAAACACCCACTCACACACTGATACAGCCACTCACACGCCAACACACCCAGTCACCCACACAGATACACACATGCCCATACACCCACTCACACACCCATTAACACACTCACACATAGACCCATTGACACACTCACACATCAACTAGCAAACCCATTCACACACTAACACATCCATCGAGCCACCCACTCACATACTCACACATTCACACATACCAAGAAAATCACTATCACATGTGGTCACACAGCCACACAGGCAGCCACACACCCATTCACACACCCTTGAAGCAACTCTCACACCCACTCACACACCTACACAGACCCTCACACAGCTACTGACATGCCCACAAAGCCACTGACTCATACCACCATACATCCACTCTTACAGACACTCACAGACCCAACCAGTCATGCACTCAGTCACAAACCCAGTGACTCACCCACTTACACACGCACACAGACATTTACATCCCCACTAACATGGCCATATTGGCACTCACAGAGGTGCTGACACAGTCACACAGACACTTACACAGTAATTCACACTCCCATACATTCAATCACACACCCATTTCCACATGCAGACGTGTACTCTCATAGACTCATAGATACATGCAGACACTTATACACTCATTCACACATTCACACAACCACTTACATATCCATTAATAGACCAATACAGCTACTCATATAAAAAGAGAGCCACTTACACAAGCACTGAAACACCCATATAGACACGGACACACCCATTCAGTCACTTTCACATCCATTTCCATTTTAGTATTCTAGGTGACATTGCAAAACATTTGCTATTGTCTTTTTTAATACTTTATAAGTTCACTACTTAATATTAAAGTAGTTGAATTTACTAATTTAATTTCACTTATGCGGGTTGTGACACATATACATATGCTAAAACTCACAAACATGTAAACACACAATTGCACAAAAACATAAAACTTATAGTTAGCTCTTTCTTTGACCAGATGAGGTGGTTCTAAGAAGAACTATTTTTTATAGTTGTTTTGTAACAATTGTTTTTATATTTATTTTTCTTTAGGAACAAAAATAACCAGGGTAGTAAAAGGGAGAAGGAAAGGCAACTGGGAGGAAGCAACTGGCTTCAGTCTCTCTAAAAAATGGGGGAATAAAAAAAAATTAACACCTCTGATTTTTTACAGCGTCCATGTATGCAGACACAGATGAGATGCTTAGACCCTCAGGCACGTGGCATTTGCCACAATGAGTCCACACCTCATAAAGCTGCTGCGAAAAAGCTGGAATACTTATCATATGCTGAAAGGTTGATGGTTCAGCAGATGCTTCTCCTGATTATGAATCTTCTGCTCCTGCCTTCTCCCTCATCATGTGGTGGTACGTTCTTTGTTGGATCGCCTTCAAGTGTTTCCACACGGATGACAATACATGGGAATTCTTCTTACCCGTCCCCCTTGATAACTTCTTGGCACAGATGTTACACTGCACAATCTTCGCTAATACTTTTTTCTCAACAGACGGAATTGTAAAGAGTTTCCACACATCTGCCTAATTTTTCAGCGGAGGCATGTCTTCTTCCTCATCTGGAACAAGTTCGGGGTCTCTTTGTTCTTCACAGAACATAGCTGCAGCAGTAGAAACTACTTTTACATAAACGCAAAAGGAGCACTGATTTTCAGTATTCTAGAGAGCTGAAAGCCAAATGACTGACTTAGGGTGAGGTTTGTTATGTGCATGAGTGGGGACTTACTGTGGCCAATCAGAAGTTGAGCTTTGGGGTGTGTTCCAGGCATCACAGCAGACCTGTGGATCCAGCCCGTGAATCCATGGATTTGCCGAATTGGGGCAAAAAAGTATTTTTAAAATCACAAGTAGGTCTCCATATATTCATATGGTTATGTTTTCTCTGCTCTTAATCTTAAAATTTGACGGGCCTGTATATCATATTTAGATATGTTTTCTAACATTTTGATGAATACACACATCAGGATCCATGGATCAGCTGCAATTTTGTCACAGGAACTAGTAACTATAGAGTACTGGAATGGGCGCCTTTTTTTTAAATTCGTGGCGGGTCTGCAGATTCATAAAATGCTTTAAAAAACAAAGAAAAACTTGTTTTATCATACTTACAAAACCATTACATAAATTAGGTAACCTTGAATTTTGATTTATTACTTATAAAATGTATAATAATATTAAATGTGAGAATAAGATATATTTATAAAGTTGTAAACATAGCATTACTAAATTACATTTGCAGGTGAAGTTGTAGAACAATTTCTATTAAAGAAACTGTGAAGTTCAATGAAAAAATCAAAGGTTACAGGTACATTCTAGTTAGGAACTAATTTTAAAGAACCATAGAAATTCACTAAAAAAAACAAAGGTTACTAGGATATTATAGTTAGGAATTAAAACAAAAGTTATAAATTCACTAACAAAACAAAATCATAGAAATTCAGCAATGATAGTTTCCTGAACTATCTGTAACTTAAGCCCCACAATACACTGCTTATTACCTTACATATTACATCACTCATGACATGGTCAGTGACACCACTGATGACATCACTGATGATATCTCAAATGACATCACTGATGACATCATCCCCAAAGTAAACTTCAATTTTCTTCAAAAAATACAATTTTTCTTTTAAAATAATAAAAAAAGACCGGTGACAGACATACAGCACAGGACTCACTGTAATCTTATCAACTACTACACTCATGTATTACGCAGGAGAGAGTTCTTAGTGTATAGTCCTGCCTTTTGTAAATCACTGCTGTAATCACTAATCACCAAAGTAAGAAATCTCTCCATATAGGTTACGCTATCACAAACAGCAACACCATTTGTCCACATAGGAAGAGGTTTTAGTGGAGACATCAGTTTAATACATACCACTACAACACACACAACACAGATGTCTTAGTGAACAAGGCACTATGTCACATACCACTGATAAAATCCTTCTTAGTTGCAAATGTCTATTACACTGAGCCATCACTTTGAAGAAAGGTATTAGTGAGGAACTTAGGGCCCGATTTAAGAAAAGTGGTGCTGCACACAGCGCAGCGCAGCGCCTTTTCTTGCACCTCTTAGCGCACCCTTAACACCACCATGTGTGCGTACCTAAGACACAGCACACAATGGCGGTAGTTAGGGGAACTAGGGTCAAAATCTGTTATGCTTGTTCTGGGCTTTGCAGGATTAGTGTCAAAAATGTTGAAGCTAATCCTGCAGAACCCATTGAGGCCCATTATAAATAATGGTGTGCATCCTTTTAATACATGCTCTGAGCAGGCATTAAAAGTGCCGAAAAATATGACACAAAGAAATCTTTTAGATTTCTTTGTGCCACTTCTTTGCCCCCCCCTTATGGGGGGAATGCCCCCTTTGCATACATTATACCTGGTGCAGGCATAATGTAGCACAAAGGGTTACAAAGTGGCACAATGTATGCATTGCACCACTTTGTAAATACGGTGCAGAGATTTAGGTCATCTACAGCCACTTAGCTTCAAAATAGTGATGCTAATGTGTTGTTAGGATGCACTAGGGGGTCTTAAGTCACCCCCTTATTTTTTTGCAATCTACTACTACAGTCATTCATCACAAAGAAGATATGTCTAAGGAAACTGGTCAGTATGCCATAAAACAGGACTATACTGAAGCATTACTATGGAGTGAAATCTGACTGAATAGTTTAGACTGTTGCAAGGCACTACCACATACATACATTGTGGGAAAACTGGGCTGATTGCAGAAGCCCCCTCAACTTTTACCCCCGTTTCTAGCTGTTACCGGTGTTTTCTGACTCTGACTGTGCCCTGGGCACTGCTAACAAGTCCCAGGGCCAGTGCTCTGTTTAAAATGGTATATGCAAATTAGGCCTAATTATTATTGGCTCTGACAGCCTACCTATAAGTCCCTAGTACATGGTAGGGCATGTAGGTTTAGAGACCCCGGTATAGTTAGTTCACCCATAGGTGCACTGCTGTGGTGTCCACTGTCATTGTAAAGGCAGGCCTGCCTTGCTGTCTACTTTTCACTTAAAATTAACCCTAAATTCGATTTTGGAATGAAAAGTATTTCCAAAGACTCCAACTACCTTATTTGTGCACATAAGTCACCCCTAAGGTCTGCCCTAGGTGCTGCAAGTCCTGGTGAGCGAAAACCACACACATTTTTTTCCCCATTGTGGTCAAAGGGCTCCATAGGCTAACATTGGGAGACTTTATTTTTAAATAATAAAGTCATATTTCTGACATAGAGGAGGTAAATATATCAAATTTGGTTTCAAATTAAGTGTTGTAATAAATCCAACAATTTGCCATGGTTGAATTTATAATAACTAGCACAGAGAAAGAGTTTTAGAACTCTTTCTGAAAGTTACTAAATTCAGCCCTGTGGTGCCCTTTACTGATTGGCAGTAAAGGGCACCACACTTTCTTGGACAGCCAAAGCCACTCTACCTTAATGAGGTGTGAAGTTGCCTGGGCTTAGACAAAGGAAGCATCTGGTGAGAGAGAGAAGGAAAACTGCTGCAGCAGATGACAGAGCAGGATGGGGGAAGAGTAGCCAAACTGGTCTTCAAAGGAGGGAAAGCCACTTGGACCTCCCCCATTTCCTGCTCCACCAGACAGATGAGTCCCATTCATTAGATTAGGGAAGTGGCTGGAAGGGGTGTGTTAAGAGAGACTTAGCCATACTAGTGGGTGGAGTCAACCAGATCTAACCTCCAAGCATTAATTTTTACCATCTCGGATTTTTAGAGAGTGTTGCTTCCTGGGATGGATCTTTGCCACACTTCACAGGAAGTGGTCACCTTAGAGGGTGGTGGCTTGCACCCCTTTTGACAGGAACACCCCCTGCTTCCCACCCCAGGAGGAAGTATGAATATGGCAGAGCTGCCCCACAATTCAGATCCCTGCTGGAAGAAGATACTGGAGAAGAAGGACTGCCCTGTTGGACCCCTGGCCTGCACCTGGAGAAATGCACTCACAAGGACTGTACCAGCTGCACACTTTGGGCGTCACCAAAAAATTAGTTTGCTTTGCTTCTGCAACTGCAGGAGTGGACTTCCTGTAAACTACAGGTATGAAGGAGCTGACCAGAGTCCCCTGCATCAAGTCCTGCAAGAAGAGCCCAGCTGACCAGTGTCCAGTGAACATTTGAGGAGCCAGACAGACAGTCTCACATCCACTCTCACACCCTGTCAGACACTCTCACACCCGGACAGACACTCTCACAGCCACTCTCACACCCAGAGACATCCTCCCACACCTATTCTCACACCCGGAGAGACAAGCCCTGCGGGTTGGGTGGTTGGCCATAGGGCCTGGTGCAGGTCAGGCCCTGCAGCCAACCCCTGCCACATATGCCAAAGGCCGTGCACAGCGTGGTTGGATTAAAGTATAGTAAAATTACTTTACGCTAAAAAAACATAGAAATTCACCCTCAAAACCAAAGGTAACAGATATGTTATAGTTAGGAAAGAGAATTTAAAAAACCTTAAAAATTCACTTAAAAAACAAAGGTTACAGGGATGTTATAGTTAGGTGGTTCTAGTTATAGTTACTTTAAGCCGCAAGTTATAGTTAATTGAAATAACTCTAACTGTAACTGCTGAATTTCTCTGGTTTTGTGCAGGTAAATTTAGAACCTAACTATGCTGTCCATGTAACCATTAGTTTTGTTCTTGGTTGAATATATATATATATATATATATATATATATATATATATATATATATATTATATATTTTATATATATTAAAAATATTTCATATATTATAGATCTTGGCTTTCACCTCATCTAGAAAGTAGTATTAGCTTCTGTACCTTTCGTTTGCTTCTACAATGGAAAGTTGTTTGTCCATTTTTGTAGTAAAACAAGAGCCAAGCGCGAGTGACCCCTTCTCACTATCACATCTTTGGTGAAACAGATACCTGAGGTATTAGTGCTGGCACATAGTTAGACACATGGAACAGTTGTTGAGAGATGACGAAGAACTGAATGCTGACTTCTGAACCCATAGCAAGTACAGCATAATAAAAACGATTACAGTTGTGTAGCATGCAACTTTAGGACACTTTGCATCGGGAATAGAATAGAGGATAGGGGTGTGTGATGAAATATGATCGGAATTTGTCTAACATTTCCCTTTATCTGTATATTTTCTGCTGAGTTGGTTATAAGTATGAACATTCCCATCATCATAACTTGTAGACAAATGCTACCAAAACACATTAATATGACAGTGAAACAAACCATTGTGTGTGCTTACTGATTTGATTATAAGAATGGGGCTCCATTTATCTTCACCTGCATATAAGAGATTCTCTGACAGGTTTGAGTGGCTTCTAACTCTCCCCATCTAATAGAGCATAAATCACAAGAGGAGGGATACGAGACATCTGTCACTTCTCCTTTTCGCGAAAACGGGTGCATTTGCTCTTGTGGCTAAGGGCATCTACAGGTTTGACTCCAATGAAACAGCACACACATTCCTTATTAGGAGTCTAGAGAAATGGACTCCAAATAGAAGCTAATTCCATTTCCCCATAAGGCACACTGTCAATTTTTCCATATACGAATTTAATGCAGCAAAAAAATCAATAAAGATTTTTGCAAATGTAAAATTTATAGCAATTATAGTGCTTGTTCAAAAACCAATGTCGATTTTACAGCATGTCAAAAAAATCACTAGCCAGTCCAAACACAACTATATTTATGTGCGGCCCAGTGCTTTCCTGAATCTCTACAAAGCAGATGTTACAAATTGCACCACACCTCTAATCATTATTACATCTTGTCTGTTTCTGTTGTAGAAATGCTCCAAACATTGCCAGTTCTTTTGGCCATTTGATGGCCATCACACCCACTACTGCGAGGCTGCATTTGGCATAATATCTCCCACTTAGTTATTGCTATGTTCATCTAAACACACAAAGTGCCCATAAGCATTAGAAGTCGAATGTCCTGAAATGCTGAGTAACGGGTGCTGTATCAAAATATCTACAGCAGAGCTTCGCAGCTAGAGAGGACTCTTCACCCGGATTACTCTTTTTCTTTCATTGTTAATGTTACTCACCCGTTGGTTTGACAGAATTAGAAGCAACATGCTGGACGTCAGGGCGTGCACAATGACACATATAACATACATTACAAAACAAAATGACACGTATGCACATATATTAGCTGTCACACATTGATTAAAGATGCTGGCGTCTTTAATATCAACTCTGATGAGGGGCCCTCTCACACCATTCACTGAACACACAACCTGAACAGCAACAAACGGAAAAAATGCCACAGGATAGCAAAGGGGCAACAACAAGCACGACATTAGTAGTATGTTAAAATGTATTTGTCCGATCATATGCACTGAAGATTTTTTGGCGCTACAGACTGAAAACTGCATATATAAAACCCAGGTTTAGCAACATGAAAGATTTACAGTTTCAGAGAAATGGTACCTCCTACCGCAGATTTTTTTCACAAGAGTGTAGTGTTCTTTTAGGAGTATGAGGCCAGAATTACGTCTAATAATGTCCATGATGTAAATGAATAATGTGAGGTACAATCACAAAGGATTTCAATATCATTCTTTTGCTGATCGTAACCAATGTAGCTGTCTTAGTATTCGACTAATATAGTCAAGGTGCTTCGCTCCTGTACCAGACATGCTGCTGTGTTTTAACTAGCTGGAGATGTTTTATTACTTGTCTGGTGATATTGAGCTGAATGGAGAGAAGGAATAATCCAGGGTGCGTTGTTTCAAGGTCATTACAGCTGTGATATGAAACTCAGGGCAATAAACGGAAAAATCTTCTTGAGTTGCTTTATATGCTAGAAATACCCAATAACCACATTTGAGATCTGACTTTCTAGGGGTAATTCCAAATCAACAAAGGTGGGGTTTGAGAGATGGGCCAACGATTCTGGCCAAAGGTCCGGAGACGAAATCTCTATGGCATTTTCAGTGGTTAATAACTCTGGCCATTACGAGTTTGGCGGTCTTAGGACTGCCATGCTGGCGATGGTGATCACACTGCTGGCAGCCCGGTGGAGAAGACTACCACATTATGAGCATGGCAGTGTTCTCAACAGAACACAGCCAATACACCGCCAATACTGCCAGTGCAGATGGACTGTCGCAGCCAGCGGCAGACACCTTCAGGCCGGCCGAGACCATGTTTCTGCCGACCATAATACGAGGTTGTACACCACGAGGATTTCTGGGGTGGTTTCACCGTAATGAAAAGCCGGTGGAAATGAACAAATTAAAAGGAGACACTCACCTTCAAGAACACAGACATGTCCGCAGCCGCCATGGAACCTAAACTCAAAATCTTCCCACTGCTCCTGCTGGCCATACTAATTCAGAACAAGCGATGGTGACAAAGACAACCAGTGTAAGTATACCCTCCTAGCACACACTGGAGGGAAGGTGATCAGAACACACCCTTACACAACACACAACCCCGGCACGGCTAGCCACAGCCACACACACACGCAAACATACACCCGTACCAACACACAAACACATCTACAGACACACACCCACACACAAACAACACACACCACGGCCAAAATACACATGCCATACACACACCATACCGCACACACATACCACCACCACTGCCAAGCACATCTACACACAACACCACTGAGACACACAACGACAACACCATCATAACCACACAAATACATTGTCAGAGAGGCACACCGCACACCCCCACAGGAAAACACATACTGTCAGCCACACCTAACAACAGCACACAACAAATAGAAACAAATACACTGCCAAACAACGTGTCAGATCACACTCCATATCCACCCAACACACAATGTACATCACAGATGCATCAGAACACACACACCACTACCACACAATGCCACACGACACTAACACAAAACATCACATCAAGCCCATAGCACAACTCACCCACCAAACACATGCTGCTACACAAATACATCACATACACGGAAGACACACACTAAATCTCACATAAACAACACATACATGTGGAAGGAAAGGCAAGTCAAGTTTGTAACCATCAACACCAACAGTTAAGTGGTGCAGATATAAAGAATATAAACAAAATTGTGGTAAATAAATTCTATACAAAATGGGCCCACTGGCCAGTCCAAATGTTCACAGTGCCTCAGGAACACTGGGCAATGTCTCTGGCCTAACCTGACTCCTTACTGCAAAGTGGCCTCCACATGGCAAGGGCATAAATGGGGCAGGTAATCAGCTCAGGGATGATGAGGAGGGGGAGGTGGCAGCTTGGGTTTGGTGGGGGTCTTTTGGTTTTGGTTTGGAGGGGGGGCTTGCCCTTAGTCTTTGACTTAGGGGAGGGCCCTTGACTTTGGGGTGGGAGGGGTGACCCTCATTTTTGTGGGGGTCAAAGTCTTTGCTGTGGGAGGGGCATGGGCAGAATCGGGGGGCCATGGGAGGACTGGGAGGTGGAAGGACTGGGTTTGGGGAGGGTAGCAGGGTGCTTGAGGGAAACAGGGACCGGGTTAGTGGGAGGGAATTGGGAAAACTCATACAGGAATCTTTTTTTAGGAACACAAGGGCGGTCATGGGAACAACATTTGGGAGTGGAGGGAGAGGGAGTGCTTGAGAGGTGTGTATCTTTATGTGCCTTGGGTGCTGGTGCATAGATGGATGCCATGTGTGTGCTGGGTGTCTGTTGGGTGGGTGAGTGTAGGCGTTTAGGTGTTCTGGGAGGAGGGCCGAAGGAGATGCAGGGGGATGCCAGGGTGGATGTTTGAATGTCTGTTGGGGTGGTGTCTGCAGGTAAGGTGGATGTACTGCATGTGGGGATGTTGGTAGTCATGGTGAGTATGCATGTGGTTTATGGGGTGGATGCATGGGTATCTGCTATTGTGGTGATGGTGGGCATGAGTGGACTGGTGGCTGGATCTGGGAGTGTTGATGTGTTGATTGCAGGTTGAGTGGTGTAGTGTCTGTGAGGGAGGAGGTGGGGGAGTCAGTGTAGGGGGTGGATGTTGTTGTATCTGCATGTCTGTTGTCTGTGTGCATGGTGGTGGTGTGACTTGTGGTGCCTGTGTTTGTCTTTGCGAACCGTGTCTGTTGAGGTGGATGAATGGTGGTCTGATTGTCTGCTCTGGATGGGTGTGGTGAGAGGGGTGTGTGATTGGTCACAGGTAGCTGGTAGGGGATGGAAGACAAAGGGACACTGGCTGCCATCAACGAGGAGGCCAGAGTCTGAAAGGATCTCTGCAGGCCAGTCAGGGCATTGTGAATGCCTTCCAGGTAGGCATTCTTCTGTTGCATCTGTGATGCCAGTCCCTGGATGGCATTCACGATGGTTGACTCTCCCACAGAGATGGACCTCAGAAGGTCAATGGCCTCCTCATTGAGGGCAGCAGGACTGACTGGAGCAGGGGCAGAGGACCCTGCAGTGAAGGAGATGCCCACCCTCCTGGGTGAGTGGGCACAGGAAACTGGTTGGGGGCCTACAGGGAGGGCAGTGCTAGTAAAGAGGGGTGGTGGACAAGGATGGTGCTCGGCTGGTCCCAGATGGGTCTGCCATTGCCAGGGAGCGTCCATTGGAGGAGGAATCCGGAGAGGATGTTGTTGGTCTGGTCTATCCCAAGGCACTCCCTTTGCCCTCTGTCTCACTGGTGCCCTTGGCTCCACTGGTCTCAGCCTCCTGGGTCCTGTGGGCTACAGCTTCCCCACTCGCTGGTTCCCCTTCTTCTTTGCCTGATGATGCTGATACACACAAACACAGAGGAGGAGAGGGAGCGTTGGAGAGAAAGAAAGGATGTAATGGGTCAATACCTACCTATCATTCACACAGAGTAACAACCTCAAAATTTGCTGGTATGCCATGGCATTGCATGCTTTTATATTGACATGCACATCTGGGTGAAATCTTAGAGGAAATTGAAGCTATGCAGTGAAAACCTACTGATGTGGAAACATTGGCACCCTTTGACTTGATGAAGGGTCATACAATGCACAGTAGCACTGTACTTGCCACACTACCATGGTGGTTTACATAGACATACCCTGTACTTACTCATACAATTCTTGCATTGCAAGGTAGCATGCCAAAAAACATGTTAACAATGTGGCCAGTGAAATCTTGGCCTCCTGTAGCCATCTACTCCTACGGTATGAGGCAGTTGATTGAGAACTCACCAATTTCCTCTGTCATAGTGGCAGACTATCACTGATGGCAATGCCCTGCCACCTCAGGTATACTGATGCTGATGAAAGGAACTGGTCACTCAAAAGATGTGTAATGTGTTCAGACAAAGTCAAACATGTGAGTAAGTCCCCTCATAAGTCACCGTCTGCATGGTATTGGCAGACATAATTGACACAAATCCTGCCAGGGTGGCTCATAACCATATCCAATGTGCAAGTACCAATGATCTATACTACCTCTTACCACTAGTAGGCTACCAAAACCCACACATGGCTACAAGCAGCAAGATGTGAGTGTGGACATACCCACTTATGTCTGCTGTGCTGCCCTCAAGTGCCCATCCACCTCAGGGTAGACCACCTCCAAAATGCAGGCCATTAGGGGGGTCATGGTCCGACGGGCAACCCTCCCGCATTGGGAGCCCAGAGTGTCAGGTCCTCCCACCGCTTTTTGCAGTGGGTGCCCTGCCAGGCAAATGCTTGGCGATGGCACACTAAATCCTCCTCTTCTGATGGGTGCTGACCTGCATGGGTGACAGAGAAACAAGGACAAAGTCATGTAGAGTGGCATCACAGCAACAGCAGTGGACTCTTCACATCAGACACATGTCATGACCACACAAATGTGCACATATGGCACTAACGCACCAACTCCTTAGCCATCTGCATGCATCCACTCCATCTGCGTTGTCCCAACGCGTTTCAGAGCCACACACATCACTGTCAGACAAGATAGGAACATTTGACTCACCTGCTGCTCTGGTGCCCCATACATCTGTCTGTGTAGGGGTAAGTGGCTTTCAGAGACAGAATACAGCAGCTCACGCAGTGGAGGTCTTGTTTGCATTAGTGTCAGGAGTTAAGTGAGCTATATAACAAAAAATGGCAGTCATGTCCGCCGCGTATATGACCTTTACCGCCGGCGGTGATCATCATTGGGCCCATTCTCCCATTGGCAACAATGTTACCCAATGTGGATTTGCACGGCGTTTGAGACCGCCTACCGCCATGACAATTAATGCCGGAAGAATTAGGTCTCTTCCATCTGTCCTGTGCTTTCAGAACTTGCGGCTGCCATTTTACATGTATGTAGTGTATTGTAGGTGAATGATAAGTGTGTCATGTATGATTTTAGTGACGTGCCTAGATTACCTATGTTCACACATCAAAACATGGTTCCCACATGTGATATTCATGAATAGTGTTGTTGGATGTTCAGATAACTATGATACAGCATGTGCAGTCACTTGCTGCCTCATAGACGGGGTAATAATATCTATATGTTCTAATTTCACATACGGCTTATTACCGGTGGGAATAGGATGTTGTTACATGAAAGTGTTGAATGTGTAGTGTCTGTCAAGCTGTCTGTCTAGGACTGGAACTGTCATCAACGATGGCATGCAGGGTCAGTCAACATGGCCAAATTGAGTCAGTGTACTTCAGCGTTATGTTCACACTACTCTTGTGTGCTATATGGATTGTGTTTGGTGAGCTGTTGACATCAACTTGTGGCTATTCCTCTCTCCTATTCCTAGATTTCGTGCAATGGTGAGAATGAGACATGCACCTGTGTACCGGACCCGTGTCGATCTTGCTACCCTGGAAGAAAGACATATCATACAGACCTATCGTCTGAACCATCAGACCATCATGGAACTTTGTACACAGTTGGAGCCAGATGTCTTGCCTGCCATACGCAATCCCTATGCCATACCTCCCACAGTACAGGTGTTGTCTGTGCTACACTTCCGTGCCTCAGGCTAGTTTCAGATCACAGTGCGCTTGGCGGCAGGGAGTCACAGGTCATGTTCAGTCATGTGATGAAGGATGTACTGTGTGCTTTACTCAAACACCTGGACAGCTACATCAGGTTCCCCCAATGTGCGGATTTGCCCACTGCTAAAGTTGACTTCTGTGATATGGCACACATCCCTCATGTGATAGGGGCCATAGACGGCACCCATTTTGCTTTGGTTCCTCCCACAGCCACTAAAAAAGTGTACAGGAAAAGGAAAAACTTTTACTCCATAAATGTCCAGATGGTGTGTCTCGCTGACCAGTATATCTCCCAAGTGATGGCCAAGTTTCCTGGTTCTGTGCATGACTCTTACATTCTGAGGAACAGCAATAATGGCACAACTAAAGAGAGAAAGGGCCTGGCTCATTGGTATCCAATTGTATGTGTGCATCTGTTATCCCACCTCTCTTCACATTTTTCCCTCAGCCTTTACCGGTATTGTGATGTGTCCAATCCTTGTGCACACAGGTGACTCTGGCTATCCTAACCTGCCATAGCTGCTGACACCAGTGAGATACCCAACCACAGATGGGGAACACCATTTCAATGAGGCCAAGGGCAGGATGAGGCATGTCATCAAGAGGACCTTTGGCCCACTGAAGGCCAGATTCCGGTGTCTATACGTCTCAGGAAGTGCCCTGCTCTACAGACCACTAAAAGTCTGCCAGATCGTTGTTGCCTTTTGCATGCTACACAATCTAGCCCTGAGATGTCACATCCCATTACTGGAGGTGGCAGCTGGACAGTGGCTGATGGTGGTGACATAGATAACGATGAGGAGGCAGAAGATGAGGATGCAGCTGACACTAGAACAGAGTTGATCCAACAATACTACCAATGACATACAGGTATTTGTTAATTTTGTTGTATGTGAACTGTACTGCTGTCTGCCTTGTGACATTGCTCCTCCTGATGTGTGCCATCAGTGGAAGTGTCAAGTGCAGGTCTGTTGGGTAATGCTACCCTGGTCCCGGGCTTGGCTGGTGGCTCCCTTGACACAAGAATTCAGGATATGTCTGTTGTACTGTCATACTCCATGCACATTGCACCCCCTTCCGTCCATCTTCCAGACTTGTAATGGTCAATTTGTTGACTGTGATGACATTTTGTTCAACAGTAAATCTTACTTGTTACAATAGAGACAGGTAAGCAGTAACTGTGCTCAATGCTGTTTATTGTGATTCACAAGTGCAATGGATGATGAGTGGGGTCATGGTGGATGACATCATCAGAGTAGTGGGAGCAGCTGTAATTAGTCCAGGTCCAGTATCCAAGGGGCCATGGGAAAATGGAGACATAACAGTGGACAGTCTGCAGGGTGTCTCATTGGCACACATGGGATAATGCTCAGAAGAGGGTCACTTCCTGGAAGTGGTTTTGGTCTTGGCATTAGATCCTGCAGGATGTCTGGATGGACAACCTTGTTTGCGTGGCGGTTCCTCAACTACAGAGAGAGAGATGATGATGGTCTGTGTGTCCTCTGTCAGGACCTCCATTCTACTAGCTGTGGTAGAAGTGGATGGCTCAGTTGGTATGTGGCTAGTGGAAGGGGCCTGCTTGTGGGTGGAGGACGCACGCAGGATGATAGTAAGTTCCTCCATCACCCCTGCAGTGGTGGCCATGTTGGCATTGCGGGTCTGCCACTGCTGCAAGGCCTCCTGGTGGTATTCCCTCTGCAGCCTCTAGTTCTCGTGCAAGGTTGAGATGATCTGGCCCAACTTGTCCTGGGATTGCTAGTATACTCCCAGGACTCTGGAGATGTCCTCCTGACCAGACGTTTCCCTTGGGGCCCCATCCCTTGGACCACAGGTGCCATCTAATTGCCCCTTACCCCTGTGCCTATGTCCCTGGCACAGTGTGCCCACTACCAATTATTCCAGGACCTTCATTGTTTTGGGTGTGAGGGGTTGACTCTGGTCTCTGTACTGTGGGGCACATTGATGATTGCAAACTCTTTGGAACACAGGATTGGGGATGAGGGGTTGGCTCTGCTGTTGTTGCCAATTGGGTGGGGGACTCAGATGTGGTCAGGGTGGGGCTGGTGGTGGTGGACTGAACAGTTGTCCCAGAAGGGCAATGTAAAACGTCATAGTCCAGACATCCACTGGGGCCTTCATCCTGGGGCGTATTGGCTGCCTCTTGCATCCTCTGCAGGGTGGCAGTGGCAGCAGTACCTGTGGATGGAGAGGGAGAGAGTTACACTGTGGAAGTGTACTTGTTAGTTTCGTAGTTAGATGCATACACTGGCTTGACTTGCTTCCCAATGATGGCAATGACAGGTGCAGCACTGCAGACCTTGTTTGTGGGACATGGATTGTGACATTGTTTCCATGTTCAATTGAGGGTTGTGGATAGCATTGATGCCATTGCCATGTACAAAACATCCAGTTAGTGTAGCTGGTGTGATGGTTTTACATACAGGTGGGAATAGCAGCTTTTCATGTACAGGGAGTAATGCCTTGTGGGAGTTGTAGTGCTTGACAATATGGATGCTATCCATGCACTAAGGTGGGACTGTGCTGGGATATTGGCAATGGGGTGGTGTGGCATGCAGGGGAGGGGCATTAGGTGATTGGGGGAAGGTGTAAGATGGGGTGCATTGGGAGTGATAGGGTGGTGGGGACGCATGCTGTACAGGAGTCATTGGTGCCAGGGGAGTGTTGTTGACTTATCAGAGTCCAGTTCTCCAGTTATTCCAGTCAGGCCCTCTGAATGTATGATGTCCAAGACCTTCTCCTCCCATGATGTGAACTCTGGGGGAGGAGGTGGGGGTCCACCACCAGTCTTGTTGATGGCAATCTGGTGTTGTGAAGCCATGGAATGCCCCTTCCCCCGTAGGTCATTCCACCTTTTCCTGATGTCTTGCCTTGTGTTTGAATGTGTGCCCACTGAGTTGACCCTGTCTACTATTCTACACCATGACTCCATTTTACTGGCTATCGATGTTTGCTGGACGTGTGCTCCCAACAGTTATGGCTCTTCCCTGACGATTTCTTCGACCATGACCCTGAACTCTTTGTCTGTGAATCGTGGGTGCTTTTGAGGGGACATGGTGGTTATGATGTGGTTTGGAGGGGTGTTGTGTGCAAGGGTGGGGTGTTTGGGGCTTGATGGGGGGCGGGGGTGCTTTGTTTGGTGTGCTGGTGTGTTGTGGTGTTTGTGTGCAGTTGTGATGTGTATATGGTGTTTATGGTGCAGTTGTGTGGTATGTGCTGCATGTGAAGTGTATAAGTGCCTATGGTGTATAAGTGGTAGGCGCTGGGTTTGTGGATCCTCGCTCTCTGTCTGTGGTTGTAGTTGCAAAAGATTGTGGGTTGTGTGAGTGTGTGTCTTATAGAGGTTGGTGTGAGTGTGTGTAGTGTGGGTATGTGTGTCAGGTGTGGGGTATTCATTCTGTCCAATGTGGTGTTGGGTTCTGGTGGAGGTGGCAATTTGATCTCGGTGGTTTGCACCACCCAAGGCTTTCCACCATGCAATGACTGCTGTGCTGATTTGTGGATCGAATATGGAGGATGGGATGTTGTCGGTGTGGTAGGGCTGGTGGTGGGACTGCCTCTTTTTTTACCCTTGGTTGGCCTGGTGGTGTCAGATTTGTGGCTTTTTTTGAGCAGTGTTCCATATGTGACTCATAATACGGTGGTCAGGATACTGCCATCACTGTATTTTGGCAGCAGCCACCACAGCGGTCTTCTGAAAAGACTGCCAAACTCGTAATGAGGGCCTTTGTTTTGTTTGTGTTGGGTTTGAAGACAATTCATGCCATCCAACTCTGCACAAACACAAGAAACAAAGGGGGCAATTACTAATTCCCATATTCCTTTTTGAGGTTTTCATGTCCTCAAATTTCAATGTAAAGATCAGTTGGAAATAATTAGCATGGTGTAAAATTGTACACCCATTAACGGATGGGTGAATGCTAAAGGGACCATAAACAGATTAAACAATAATTGAGAGAGTAGGGATCCTTCCTGTCCAGATACCAGATGATCAAATCACCACTTCAGTCCTGCTGACAATGTGGCCCAGATTTGCTAAAAAAAATCACATAATGCAACGAAGTAAGTAAAGATGCTGAATTGCATTTACTGGAGACATCAAACCAGTCATATACACTAGGATGTTGCACTGTTCTGCTGTCTCCCTGCTCTGGTGCACTTTTGGCAACCATGTGCCAATGCTGACACCCTTGTGCCATAGTGCAAGAGTGCCTGCATTGTAGTAAGCATAGTTTTTGTACAGAAAGAAGTCCCTTCCAGAACAAAATCCATGACTTATGATGTTTCCCACTTTGTATGTTCACAGTAGAGTGCAGTACACATGCAGACAGGAAAACAAAGAGAACTGAAAAAATTTCCCCTCATTTTGCCACAAACCCCTGTTTACAATTCTTTGTAGATTGGGATTTGCATTAAAAACCAGGGGTAGTTGCATTCAAATGCCTTTGCACAACCCTTGGAACGCCCCTTAACGCAAAGTAACACAAGGCAGCGCATTGTGCAGGTTTGCGATACTTTTTGTTTACAATCAAACACAAATCTTGATTTGCATTATTTTGTAAATACCACCATTATAATTTTCATTAGGTTTGTATTAAAAAAGTAGTGCAAACCTGACGCAAAGTCTTTGTAAATCTGGGCCAAGGATTCTTGTTCCTCAGGAGGATACTTGTGAGAGTGTGATGTCCTGTCTCTGCTCTGTTCATATGACTATGTAACTGCTAATGAAATGGACAACCAAACAACTGAATAGTCAGCACCTGTACTTATGTTAGACTTGTTTTTTCAGCAATCACTGAATCCATAAGGCAGTTTATAAAAGGATCAATAAACAAAAAGTCAGCAAACATCACTTAAAACAATATGTTAATTTCTCTTCCACATGAACTGAATTCCATGAGAAAATCATGTACAAGAACAAAAAATTCTGTGAGATCTGAACAGGTTTTAAACATGCCATAAATGATGCCGCTAATAGTTTGCTAGCAAATGTTGGGGCAATAACCTTATAACATTAATCATTGCTTGAATAATTAAAACCATTCCAACGTGTATTACATTTCAGCACTTAAAATACAGTAGAGTTTATCCTTATCATTTGTAACATATAAAACCAATCAATTCTGTAATAGATCAAGTTTAAAGGTATGGCCTTTGGATCTCTTATGACAAATTAAACAGGTCAATGACATATCAAACCATCAGAAAATAGCTGGCTATCCCCTTGTAGCTGCATACAAAGTGCTAAAAATGGCTAGACTGCATAAAAGAAAAATACAAAACAGTGATTTGGGCAGCACAAGCACAATGTTTTGCCCAACGGCAACCATCATAATAAGGTAAAGTGCAGTTGTGCCAGCGTTATTAAAGTGCATATGCGTTCAATAAGGAGCAAATTGCTAATTACCTTACAGCACTTTCAATCTAACCTCCAACAGAGGTAAAGTGCAAATATACAAAGGTTTAAGTCTAATTCTGCGCCTTGCAATTTGGGCCTCATTACGAGTTTGGTGGTCTTTTGGAAAGACCACTGCAGTGGTAGCCTCTAAAAGACCACCATCTTGGTGGTCATCTGACTGCTGTTAAGACTCACACTGTGAAGACCACCAAAAAATAGCCAAAATTCCGAAACCACCAGGACACTGGAGGGAGAGAAAGAGGCGGTTCCACGACCAGCACCGCCAGCCTGACACAAATCTGCCCACCAGATTACGAGCCACAAATCACCACAGCGGTCCTTCCATGGTGGATAGGCATTGGCGGTAAGAGCCGTCAAGGTCAGAACAAACTACTGTCAGAACACAACACCACATTGGACAGTTTGAATACCCCACACCTGACACACATCCACATACCCAACACACTTACACACTGCACTATATAACATACCCCCACACAATCCTTTGCTATAAAAACGCCAATCTGAGACACCGACAACAGGCAACTACATAGAGAGAGCACCCTTAAACTACAGGCACACACACACACCACACACATCGCACACCAGCAAAACTAACACATAATACACATAACAATCACACACATTTCACGACCATCCCTCACAATCACCCAACACTGCACCTTTACACACATAACACTGCCCCCACACTGTCAGCACAACCACTACCATGTCCCCACAAAAGCACCCACATTTCACTAACAATAAGTTGATGGTCATGGTGGATGAAATTGTCAGGGTAGAGCCACAACTGTTTGGAGCACAGGTCCAGCAAACATCAATTGCCAGGAAAAAAGGAGCTGTGGCAGAGAATAGTCGAGCAGGTCAACTCAGTAGGCAACCATCCACACACACGGGAGGACAGCAGAAAGAGGTGGACAACCTTAGGGGGAAGGTACGTTCTATGGCATCACAGCACCAGACCACCTCCTACCCCACAGTTCACATCATGAGAGGAGAAGGTCTTTGGCCTACTGCATCCTGAGGGCCTGACTGGAATACTTGGGAGATTGGAGTCTGGTAAGTACCCACAACATATATATATATATATCACTATTGTCGTGTCCTGCATGCTTCCTCACCACCCAATTACTCCCTAATTAACTGAATGTCCACTACACCTACCTGCCAATCACCTAATGCCCCTCCCCTGCATGCCACCATCCCACACAGCCCAACTGCCCTCACAGCCTTTGTCAAAGGTGTGGGTACAATAGGCAAATCCAATCACTATGAATCCCAAAATGCACTAACCCATCAAGGTGAAAACCTCGAATGCGCACACCACATCACATTTCATGCATGTATGACTATTGTACTAGCTATACCAACTAGATTGTAGGACCGAATACCAGTACTTGGCAATGACTGCAAGGCTAAGCAGAGCTACAGCTCAGTGACTAATCCAATTGGCCACTGATCCATATTCCTAAACCTCAAATGGACTGACCATGGTTTGGAAAGTAAGATAGCAGACTACATACACATGCACAACATCCAGAGATAGGCCTATTACCCTTGAATACTCACATACTGCGTTCCTACTGGGACACCATGGTACAATGTGCTGGAATATTTTGTGACATCTAGCAAGCCTGGCTATTCACTAGGTAACAGAGCAGAACAGTCATGTGAAGTATCAGACAGAACCATAACCCATCCGCAGTACTATATGTACCAAACCTGAGTGACAGCTCCCAACGTGGAGTATGGAACTCATGTCACAGACTTTTATGAACATGTATGACTTGTATACATCACCAAGGTATGCTGTGCAACATCTGTCATTGTCATTGTAGGGAACCATTTTAAGCCACTGTATGCATCTGACCAAGGGGGCAACCAAACACTTTCTAAACTGAATTCTGTGTCTCACCACATCCACAAGTAATCCTGCCAGTGCCACCATGGCACCAGACACCAGACACTGCCAGCCCTCCTCAGGATGAAGGCCTCAGTGAGAACAACACGCCTGAATGTCTGGACAGTGATGACCTACCTGGCCCATCTGAGGCACCTGGTCAGTCTATGGCTCCCTACCTCACCCTGCCCACATCAATTACCCCCAACCCTGTTGTATCAACATAACAGCCAGCCATTCACACCCAAGCCTGTGTCCCAGGGACTGTTCAAACTATTGTGCGCCCCACAGTACAGGGACCTGAGCCTAACTTTCACACCCAGACAATGATAGTCCTGCTAACACTAGGAGTGGGCAGGGTCCGTGGGAGGGATGCTGTGGGCCAGAGGTTGAGGCCTCCCGAGGGACTCCACTGACCAGGAAACCATCTCCCGAGTCCTGGGAGCATACCAAACGATAGGCGTGCCAAATGCAAGCCTGTCTTCGCCGTCTATGTCCGGCAGGGTCCAGGGTACAAAAATAACTTGACTTCAGCCCCTGCTAGAGGATTTTACACAAGGGAATTTCTCTTACACCTTAATAAAGAGACAGGGAATCTGGGTCACTGTCTGTCTGATTCATATCCTTTGACTGCTAGATATAACCCCTGTAAATCAACCTTCCAGCACATATCCCCTCCAAACACAACAAAGGAGAAACAAGTTACCTACAAGTTAATGTTATTAAATTGCCGCTCCCTATCACCCCATAAATTGTATAAATACTCACTGCTAGATGAGTTCAAGCCAGATGTTCTGTTTTTAATAGAAACCTGGCTGTCAGAAAGCTCCACTCCCGATGTGATTATGTCTATGCCTCCCAATTATTCAGTTCTACGCTTTGACAGATCACTGGGTAGAGGAGGAGGGATTGGAATAATTTATAATACTTCAATCCAATGTTCCAACC
Organism: Pleurodeles waltl; assembly: GCF_031143425.1. Classification (NCBI taxonomy): domain Eukaryota; kingdom Metazoa; phylum Chordata; class Amphibia; order Caudata; family Salamandridae; genus Pleurodeles; species Pleurodeles waltl. Next base: position 1,003,586,204 of record NC_090437.1, read on the forward strand.
ATTGCCTCTCAATTCCTGATTGTGAGAGTTTGTCTTTTTCACTGGCATTAGATGCCACTTTCACCTTCTCGGGTATTTTAATATATCGGCCTCATGGCCCTTATGGGAAGTTCCTTCAGGCTTTTCCAGAGAGTGTAGCAGCCTTTGTCTGTAAACACTCCAATTATACTATTCTGGGGGACTTCAACATACATGCTGAGGATCCTCGCAGTGTTTCCGGCACAATGCTTCTAGGGGATCTAGAGCTTTAGACCTCTCACAACTTATATTCGGTCCCACACACTGTAAAGGACATACACTTTGTTAGAAATGGGGTTTTTGGTTGGCAGTCAGGTTGCCCTCTGTCCAAGCAAGAACCCTCACTCTAGTCAGGGTAAGTCACACACAATCCAAAATCAGCCTGTGCCCACCCTCTGGTAGCTTGGCACGAGCAGTCAGGCTTAACTTAGAAGGCAATGTGTAAAGCATTTGTGCAATAAATCATACAACACCATAATATAACACCACAAAAATACACCACACAGTGTTTAGAAAAATATATAATATTTATCTGGGTATTTGCAGGTCAAAACGATCAAAGATGTAATATGAGTTTGTAAAGATATCACTAAAAAGTGATATAAAGGCCCTCATTCTGACCCTGGCGGTCTTTGACCGCCAGGGCGGAGGACCGCGGGAGCACCGCCGACAGGCCGGCGGTGCTCCAATGGGGATTCCGACCGCGGCGGTAAAGCCGCGGTCGGACCGGCACCACTGGCGGGCTCCCGCCAGTGTACCGCCGCCCCATTGAATCCTCCACGGCGGCGCAGCTTGCTGCACCGCCGCGGGGATTCCGACCCCCCCTACCGCCATCCAGATCCCGGCGGTCCGACCGCTGGGATCCGGATGGCGGTAGGGGGGGTCGCGGGGCCCCTGGGGGCCCCTGCAGTGCCCATGCCACTGGCATGGGCATTGCAGGGGCCCCCGTAAGAGGGCCCCTACATGTATTTCACTGTCTGCTGCGCAGACAGTGAAATACGCGATGGGTGCAACTGCACCCGTCGCACAGCTTCCACTCCGCCGGCTCGATTCCGAGCCGGCTTCATCGTGGAAGCCTCTTTCCCGCTGGGCTGGCGGGCGGTCTGAAGGCGACCGCCCGCCAGCCCAGCGGGAAAGTCAGAATTACCGCCGCGGTCTTTCGACCGCGGAACGGTAATCTGACGGCGGGACTTTGGCGGGCGGCCTCCGCCGCCCGCCAAGGTCAGAATGAGGGCCAAAGTGTCTTAAGTCTTTAAAAATCAAACAAAGTCTCATTCAAGCACAAAGTACCTGGTTTCTGGTGGAAAATCTCAGCAGAGGGCCGCAGAACAGGAGATGCGTGGAAAAATGGTGTGTGTGTCGGTTATGCCCCTTCACACACGGACTTGCGTCGTTATTTTTCACGCGGGGAGACGTGCGTCGTTCTACAGGAGTAAAAATGGTGTGTGCGTTGGTTGCGCCCCTTCACACACGGACTTGCGTCGTTATTTTTCACTCAGGGGAAGACGTGCGTCGTTTTCCGGCACGCGGACCGTCTCCTTCTATGGTTCGCGGGGATTACCAGATGTCCCGGGTCTGTGCGTGGATTCTCCTGCTTGTTTTCCGGCTGCACGTCATTCCGCGGATGCTGTGCGTTGAAATTTCGCTCTCACGGCAGGAGTCGCGTCGATTTCTCCTTGGAAGTCGGGCGGCGTTGTCCTTGCGAGGCCGTGCGTCGAAGTTCCGGTCGTCCCGAAGGCGTCGTGTCGATCAGCGTCGGTATGCGGCGTTTTTATCGCCGCGGAACAAGCTGTGCATTGAAAATTTCGGCGCACGAAGCGTCCAAGTGAAAGAGAGAAGTCTTTTTGGTCCTGAGACTTCAGGGAACAGGAGGCAAGCTCTATCCTAGCCCTTGGAGAGCACTTGTACAGCCAGACAAGAGTTCAGCAAGGCATCAGGCCAACAGCAAGGCAGCAGTCCTTTGTAGAAAAGCAGACAGGTGAGTCCTTTGAGCAGCCAGGCAGTTCTTCTTGGCAGGTTGTAGTTTCTGGTTCAGGTTTCTTCTCCAGCAAGTGTCTGATGAGGTAGGGCAGAGGCCCTATTTTATACTAAGCTGTGCCTTTGAAGTGGGGGTGACTTCAAAGAGTGTCTAAGAAATGCACCAAGCCCCCTTTCAGTTCAATCCTGTCTGCCAGAGTCCCAGTAGGGGGTGTGGCAGTCCTTTGTCTGAGGGCAGGCCCTCCACCCTCCCAGCCCAGGAAGACCCATTCAAAATGCAGATGAATGCAAGTGAGGCTGAGTACCCTGTGTTTGGGGTGTGTCTGAGTGAATGCACAAGGAGCTGTCAACTAAACCTAGCCAGACGTGGATTGAAGGGCACAGAAAGATTTAAGTGCAAAGAAATGCTCACTTTCTAAAAGTGGCATTTCTAGAATAGTAATATTAAATCCGACTTCACCAGTCAGCATGATTTTGTATTACCATTCTGGCCATACAAAATATGACCTTCCTGCTCCTTTCAGATCAGCAGCTGCCACTTCAACAATGTATGAGGGCAGCCCCAATGTTAGCCTATGAAGGGAGCAGGCCTCACAGTAGTGTAAAAACGAATTTAGGAGTTTTACACTACCAGTACATGTCCAGCCTTTTAACCACACAGCACCCTGCTCTAGGAGTTACCTAGGGCACACATTAGGGGTGACTTATATGTAGAAAAAGGGGAGTTCTAGGCTTGGCAAGTACTTTTAAATGCCAAGTCGAAGTGGCAGTGAAACTGCACACACAGGCCTTGCAATGGCAGGCCTGAGACAAGGTTAAGGGGCTACTTGAGTGGGTGGCACAACCAGTGCTGCAGGCCTACTAGTAGCATTTAATCTACAGGCCCTAGGCACATATAGTGCACTCTACTAGGGACTTATAAGTAAATTAAATAGCCAATCATGGATAAACCAATCAATAGTACAATTTACACAGAGAGCATATGCACTTTAGCACTGGTTAGCAGTGGTAAAGTGCCCAGAGGTCAAAAGCCAACAACAACGGGTCAGAAAAAATAGGAGGAAGGAGGCAAAGATTTTGGGGATGACCCTGTCAAAAAGCCAGGTACAACATGACCCCCTCCCAGCCTAAAGCCAGGGGAGAACAATCACTATCCTGATGTACTTCCCTGTTTGAGGTGACAGAACAAGGACCCAGGCCCACAACAGCAGGGGCATGCTCCAGTTCTTCGCCTTCCTGACTCCAATTGGATCCCTCTGTCCATACTCTCAGGGCCCACTAAGCCCATCCGTGGGGAACCTTTCTCCTTACCTGCGGATCCCATCTGTGCAGCACCTAACCTTACTTTGCTCACAGATGTTTCCCAGGAGCAGGATAGTACCACCAGGACTAACACAGTGGTGTTGCCCACTCTACCATCGGGGTGTGACACTTGTCCCCTCCCCAGGGATAACTCTGTCCACCCGCACAGTAAGCCACAGTGGTTACTGACAGCTGCCAGGGATGAGAGCCAGGCCCCAGGCCTCTCAAAGCTCTCCCACCACTGTGGTTGTGGAGAGTGGGGGGCGGTAGCCGCAGGTGCTGGGCACCCTTTAACCACTCTCCCTTCCACCAGGTCAGGGATGACAGCCTGAACCTGGTCCTCCCCTCTGGGGCTCTGTACCCTCCCTCCTGGAGCGGTGCACCCAGAGTCCAATATGGTCAGGGTGCTTATAGAAGTGGCCCTGTACCATTCCTCCACCAGTGCAGGGCTGTTAACCTGCAACTGGCCCTCCAACCTGGGGTCGATACCTTCAGGTTGGACTAGGGCCCGGGGTGAGGCTTCCCTCCCCCTGCCCTCCCTTCTGGGGTCCAGCACCCTCCAACTAGGAGTGGCCTCCTCAGAAGACAACATGGTAGGGGCACTGTTATCAGTAGCCCCTCCCTCCAGGTCCGGGGGGGGCACCCTGAATCTGGTCTTCCAGCCCAGGGTCTGTACCCTCATGCTGGATCACTGCCTGGCAAACCAGGACTTTCTGGGGGGCACGTCTACCCCCCGCCAGGTCAGAGTTTAACCTCTGAACTTGGCCATCCAACTCAGAGTCACCACCCTGAAGTTGAACAATTGCCTGGCACGCCAGGAATTCCTGGAGGGCAAACTGACCCTCCAACCGGTCAGAGTTTAACCTCTGAACCTGGCCATCCAACCCAGGGTCACCACCCTGAGGTTGAACAATTGCCTGGCACACCAGGACTTCCTGGAGGGAACACTGATCCTCCACCAGGTCAGAGTTTAACCTCTGAACCTGGTTCTCCAACCCAGGGTCACCACCCTGAGGTTGGGCAGTTGCCTGGCACACCAGGGCTTTCTGGGGGGCACACCTACCCCCCACCAGGTCAGAGTTTAACCTCTGAACCTGGTTAGCCAACCCAGAGTTACCACCCTGAGGTTGAAACATTGCCTGGCATACCAGGACTTTCTGGGGGGCAAACCTACCCCCCACCAGGTCAGAGTTTAACCTTTGAACCCGGTTATCCAACCCAGAGTCACCACCCTGAGGTTGAATCTTTGCCTGGCATGCCAGGACTTCCTGGGGGGCACTCTCACCCCCCACAAGAGACACACCGTCCCCAAGGGCCACACAAGAGTCTGGTTGGCGCAGGTCTCCCGACCTCTGCCCATCTGGCAGAGTCTGGGTTTCCCCCAAACCAGAAACGGTTTCACCTGGGTCATTCTTGGGGAGCTCTGCTCTCAGAGCTGACCCCTGACTCTCAAGGTCCTCCACTGGGGTCTGCAACCCCCTCTCAACCCTATGTCTGGACTTCTGCACCCCCTCACTAGGAGTGGTACTGCCAGACACGAGAACTGTTGGGATGCTGACTACAGTCACCCCCCCCAAGTTCTTCTGACACTGCGGGGCTTCCCTCAAAAGGTGGCCCTACGGTACAGGCTAGGCTTCCCTCCTGGTGTTCCCTCATGGAACCCTCTAGGACCTGGGACCTACCTGGGACACTACAATCCTCTCCCACCTCACTTGGTTGGGAACCACCTAGACCACTCCCTTCAGGAGCACCCCCAAATGCCTCTTCAGACTCTCTGGTACTCACCCAGAAGTCTGCCTCCATTGTAAGTCCCCTGGGGTCAGAGAACTCACACTCCACCTGGTGTTGGCGTAGCTCTGGAAAATAAGGACCAGACATATGCTCTCCAGCAATTACATCACTCTGCCCTTCACATGTATTAACCACAGTACCCTTCACCCAACCACCCAGTAACTCAGCCTTGGAAAAGCACTCTACATCACCCTCCTGAGACTGGTGAGACAGTATCTGCCTGTCCCTGACACTCAACCCATACTCTTCTGGGATGTCTCTACACTCTATATCCAGGACGTCCACCAGGGGGAACCCTTTTCTCTGTCACTCTCTGCTAGAGTCAGTAAAGTGTCCCTCCCCCCAGTAGGAATATGACTCCCTGTGCCAGTTCCCCAATCCTTTTCAGGGACTCTGTGCATAACGGGAACTACCTCATACCCTTGAACCACCTGGGGTGTGTCAACTCCCTTCTTCAAGTTGGGCACCACATCTCTGGGCTAGTGCCCTTCTTCAGCAGTACTGGATGCAAGATTTTTGCTGCCACCATCTGAACTGGACTCAGCCCTTCCGGCCTCCAGTTTCAGCTCTTCACAGCTCAGCTCTTGAGCTGCAGTCCTTTCTTCTTCTAGGGCTAAGAGTCTTGCTGCCTCAGCCCTTTCAAGCTGCTCATCTAGCTCTTCCATCCACCGCTCTTGAGCTAGTAGCCATTCATCTCTCACTGGTTCTCTTTCCTCATCTGAGTAGTCTTCCTCCTCATTTGAGCAGTCCCCCTCCTCATCTGAGGGGTACTTGGTAATTTTTTTTTTCTGCCTCTCTCTCTGCCCATTTTCTTCCCCCCAGACTATGTAGGCATGTAGCATTTCCATCTTAGTAGATCTCCTTGATACAGGAAGGCCCCATTTTCTGCAAAGCCTCCTTAGGTCAGCCTTAGTGAGGTGGTCAGTAGGGACAAAGAGTGAGTAGGTAAGCAATCTAATTGCTGATAAGGTCTTACCGGCAAAAACCAAAATCCAAAGTCCAAAATATCAATAGTATATCCAGGAGGACATCAGAGAACCAAAACAAAAAAGATGAAAAATCAAGTTGACCTTCAACTGTGGGTAGGTAGTGAAATACTTAGCTACTGTATGTCACTGCACAAACACAAGTTCTATCCTCACCGCTGATCACCAATGTTAGAAATTGGGTTTTTGGTTGGCAGTCAGGTTGCCCTCTGTCCAAGCAAGAACCCTCACTCTAGTCAGGGTAAGTCACACACAATCCAAAATCAGCCTGTGCCCACCCTCTGGTAGCTTGGCACGAGCAGTCAGGCTTAACTTAGAAGGCAATGTGTAAAGCATTTGTGCAATAAATCATACAACACCATAATATAACACCACAAAAATACACCACACAGTGTTTAGAAAAATATATAATATTTATCTGGCTATTTGCAGGTCAAAACGATCAAAGATGTAATATGAATTTGTAAAGATATCACTAAAAAGTGATATAAAGTGTCTTAAGTCTTTAAAAATCAAATAAAGTCTCTTTCAAGCACAAAGTACCTGGTTTCTGGTGGAAAATCTCCGCAGAGAGCCGCAGAAGAGGAGATGCGTGGAAAAATGGTGTGTGTGTCTGTTACGCCCCTTCACACACGGACTTGCGTAGTTATTTTTCACGCGGGGAGACGTGCGTCGTTTTACGGGAGGAAAAATGGTGTGTGCATCGGTTGCGCCCCTTCACACACGGACTTGCGTCGTTATTTTTCACTCAGGGGAAGACGTGCGTCGTTTTCTGGCACGCGGACCGTCTCCTTCTATGGTTCGCGGGGATTACCAGATGTCCGGGTCTGTGCGTGGATTCTCCTGTTTGTTTTCCGGCTGCGCGTCGTTCCGCGGGCTGTGCGTCGAAATTCGCTCTCACGGCAGGAGTTGCGTCGATTTCTCCTTGGAAGTCGGGCGGCGTTGTCCTTGCGAGGCCGTGCGTCGAAGTTCCGGTCGTCCCGAAGGCGTTGCGTCGATCAGCGTCAGTATGCGGCATTTTTATCGCCGCGGAACAAGCTGTGCGTTGAAAATTTTGGCGCACGAAGCATCCAAGTGAAAGAGAGAAGTCTTTTTGGTCCTGAGACTTCAGGGAACAGGAGGCAAGCTCTATCCAAGCCCTTGGAGAGCACTTTTACAGCCAGACAAGAGTTCAGCAAGGCAGCAGGCCAACAGCAAGGCAGCAGTCCTTTGTAGAAAAGCAGACAGGTGAGTCCTTTGAGCAGCCAGGCAGTTCTTCTTGGCAGGATGTAGTTTCTGGTTCAGGTTTCTTCTCCAGCAAGTGTCTGATGAGGTAGGGCAGAGGCCCTGTTTTATACTAAGTTGTGCCTTTGAAGTGGGGGTGATTTCAAAGAGTGTCTAAGAAATGCACCAAGCCCCCTTTCAGTTCAATCCTGTCTGCCAGAGTCCCAGTAGGGGGTGTGGCAGTCCTTTGTCTGAAGGCAGGCCCTCCACCCTCCCAGCCCAGGAAGACCCATTCAAAATGCAGATGTTTGCAAGTGAGGCTGAGTACCCTGTGTTTGGGGTGTGTCTGAGTGAATGCACAAGGAGCTGTCAACTAAACCTAGCCAGACGTGGATTGAAGGGCACAGAAAGATTTAAGTGCAAAGAAATGCTCACTTTCTAAAAGTGGCATTTCTAGAATAGTAATATTAAATCCGACTTCACCAGTCAGCAGGATTTTGTATTACCATTTTGGCCATACTAAATATGACCTTCCTGCTCCTTTCAGATCAGAAGCTGCCACTTCAACAATGTATGAGGGGAGCCCCAATGTTAGCCTATGAAGGGAGCAGGCCTCACAGTAGTGTAAAAATGAATTTAGGAGTTTTACACTACCAGGACATATAACTACACAGGTACATGTCCTGCCTTTTAACCACACAGCACCCTGCTCTAGGGGTTACCTAGGGCACACATTAGGGGTGACTTATATGTAGAAAAAGGGGAGTTCTAGGCTTGGCAAGTACTTTTAAATGCCAAGTCGAAGTGGCAGTGAAACTGCACACACAGGCCTTGCAATGGCAGGCCTGAGACAAGGTTAAGGGGCTACTTAAGTGGGTGGCACAACCAGTGCTGCAGGCCCACTAGTAGCATTTAATCTACAGGCCCTAGGCACATATAGTGCACTCTACTAGGGACTTATAAGTAAATTAAATGGCCAATCATGGATAAACCAATCAATAGTACAATTTACACAGAGAGCATATGCACTTTAGCACTGGTTAGCAGTGGTAAAGTGCCCAGAGGTCAAAAGCCAACAACAACGGGTCAGAAAAAATAGGAGGAAGGAGGCAAAAAGTTTGGGGATGACCCTGTCAAAAAGCCAGGTACAACACACTTGATTTAATTTTCAGTAACCTCTCTAAGCGGAACCCCCTCTTCCTCTAATTTGGACTGACCACTTCTTAATCACACTGATTCTTCGGACTTCTGTCCCCCTAGTCCACCAGCCACATGGCCACCTTACTATTCGTCAGTAGTCAAAATTAAATAAAAAAGATTGGGTAAACACCCTTACGAATTTGCATGCTACTTCATTCCCTGGGCTACCTTACACTGCAGACAGATTTGACAAATGGATCTCCAAATCCTTAGACACTCTACTACCCACCTAGACCATAACTAAGACTAATCGTCTAAAGAATTCTCCCTGGTTCTCCCCACATCTGCTGTGTCTAAAAAAGGAATGTACGCGGATGGAGAGGAAATGGAGGAAATCGTATGATCGTGGCCTATAAAAAGTCTATAGAGGCTTGACCCGATCTTTACATTCAGAAATCAATGCGGCGTAGGCATCCTATTACACTGCCAGGATTGAACAGTCCTCCTGTTCCCCCAAAGAGATCTTCTTAATTGTTAGAGAAATGACGCAGCTTTCACCAGGCAAACTTTTTACAGAAGGTTCTAAGGAATGTAGAAATTAATTGGCCTGCTTCTTTCTGAAAAAAATATCTGACATTCAAGCATCTCTTCCGGACAATCGGTCTAAAGTGGATAAGAAAGATAATGAGGTCCCGTGCATGGATGGTCCAGTCCCCTGTGCACTACTCCCAGTATTTCAGCCTATTAAGGGAAAGGAGGTGGACAAACATCTCTGCTCCATAAAATCGGGCTCCCCTTTAGATCCATCTCCTCCGTCCACGTTAGCATCAGGTTCAGAAGTTGTAATGCCAGTTTTAGCTAAGATTCTCAGTAGTTCCCTGTCTTCTGGACATATCCCCCATCATTGGAAGTATGCTGTGGTCAAGCCTCTGCTAAAAAAAAGGAATCTTGACACCACTTTACCTGACAATTATAGACCAATTGCTCTTCTCCCTATTGCATCTAAAATCATGGAGAAACACGTTAACTCCCAGGTGTCAGGGTTCCTTAAGAAACATGACCATCTTCACAGTACCCAAATGGGTTTCAGACCTTTCCACAGCACCGAATCTGCCCTTTTGGCTGTTACGGAAGACACTGGATGCCGCCTAGACGCAGGTGGTTATGCAGCCATCATTCTTCTTGATCTGAGTGTGGCGTTTGATACTGTGGACCATGAGATTCTGTTACGCAGAATCGCTTGAATGGGAATTGAAGGCACATGTCTCAAATGGCTGGCATCTTTTCTTTTGCAGAGGACGTTTCAAGTCCTGAATCAGACATACTATTCAGTCACTTTCCCCCTGACATGCGGTGTTCCACAGGGCTTGTCTCTGAGTCCCACGATTTTTTATATTTACATGGCCTCACTGGCAAAGACCGTGGAACCCTATGGACTATCTCTTATTTCCTATGCGGATGACACCCAATTGTTTTTTTCCTTTTGCACTGATAGCAATTCGGAATCTGCCATCCTCTCTTAATGTCTATCGGACATTGCTGGCTGGATGGCGGACAGCAAATTAAAATGAAACAATGGAAAAACAGAGGTTTTGCTGTTAGGGCACTATCTGTGTCCCCATACCCCTATACTAGCTTTATTAGGACTAAACAACCTTCCTCCATCTAAATATACCATTAAAAGTTTGGGCTTCTGGTTGGACACACAACTCACAATGGAATGCCACGCAAAAAAACTATCTTCTTCTTGTTTTTGTGCATTGAGGACTTGCAGGAAAATCTTCACATTTCTTCCTTTCTCAGACAGAAGGCTTAGTATTCAGGCCCTAATCCTTTCGCATCTTGACTATGGCAATGTCCTGAATGTGAGCTCTCCTAAATATGTCCTGAGGAGGCTGCAGGTGGTACAGAATGCCGCTGCCCGTCTTTTGTTGGGGATTCCCAATCATCTTTCGGTAAAATCCACCTTGACCTCCTTTCGTTGGCTACCCATAGAACAGCGTATACATTTCAAAGCAGCCTGCGTTGTTCACCGAGCTCTTCACAATAGAGGTCCGGTCTTTCTTAGACAGATTATAACCCCCTACATTCCCCAACGACTACTTAGATCCTCATCTGCTTCCCTCATTAACATACCTCGGTTTAAAAGATGGGGAGGTAGATCCTTTGCCTTCAGGGCAGCCCATCTATGGAACTCTCTTCCAGTTGAAGTTTGATTAGTGGACTCTGAACTTCCTTTCCGTAAACTGCTAAAGACCTTCCTCTTTCCTTATAGGGCTCTCAGTTGTTGTGTGTTTATTTTGGTCCTGCATTAGCGCTGGGAGGCCTTTGGGCAGCCATGCGTTTTATAAAATATTAAATAGAAAAAAATTACAAATAGATAGGTCCAGGCACCTGAATCCTGCCCTCAGGAGGATGAAAGTACGCTCAATTATATGCCTTGTCCTCCCGCGGGCCTCATTGAAACGGAGTTCACCTGGCATGGCTGGGTACCTCAATGGTGTCAACAACCAAGGAAGGTTTGGATAGCCGGAGTCACCTTTGAACACAATGGTAGGGCAATTGAAATAAAAGATTAATCGACTGGCCAGAATGTGATGACAGGTGACATAGCATTGAAACACATAAAATTGCATACTTACCAAGCAGCCAGGCCGTCTCTCTGTGTAGTCGTGCCATCACGTGTAGGACATTGCTGTTCCACAATATGTAGGAGTCATGCACTGATCCAGGAAAATTGGGTTACACTTCTGAGATGTACTGCCAGACACACCACCTGCACGTTGATAGAGTGGTAGTTCTTCCTGTTCCTGTACACCTGTTCATTGGCACTAGGAGTGACTCGGGCTACATGTGTGCCATCAATGGCCCCAACCAGATGAGGAATGTTTCCCATCTCATAAAAGTCTGCCTTTTTATAAGCCAAATCTGCTCTCTGGGGGAACCTGATGTAACTGCCTAGGTGTTTCATCAAAACACACAGTACATCCTTCAACACTTAACTAAACATAGGCTGAGATATCCCTGCTGTTAATGTGACAGTATTCTGAAATGAGCCTGTGGCCAGGTAGTGTAGCACTGACAATACTTGTACTATAGGAGGTATGCAATAGGGATTGCAAATGGCTGGCATCAGATCTGGCTCCAACTGCCTGGTCTACTAGTGGACAGTACACTGGTGGTTGCCTCACTCTCCTCATGGCAGGATATTTATGTTGAGAGGAGAGAATGTACAATGACTCATGCAGTAGACACATGTGAGCAGCACATGGTATATCAGATCACACCTAACATCTGTAGGGGATGCGTAGGACTGCTGACATATACAATACAGACCATGGATATGCACAAGTGACACCCTTACTGCTGCACATTGGCTATCATGTAAGTCAGAAAGGACATATGTAACATATGTAATTGAACATGAGTGTGTGATTGAGCAGTCCTGCACTAATGACACATATTTTATGGAATCTACTTATATATAGATGTCGCCGATGTACCTCCGAATATCTGAACAGAGCTATCAACATCTATACAGTCTCAACATGTCATTTTGTCAATATTGTCACATTATGTTGCAAAACCATGATGGCACAACATAAGGTTATTCAGATATTTGGGCGAGTGAGTGTATGACACACTTAATTAAGCACATCCATAGAATGCATGCGCACAAAATGGCAGGCTCCTGACCTACTGTAAAGGACTGTTGGAAGTGATCTAAGTCCACCGGCAGAAGTCGTCATGGCGGTAGGCGGTCACAACCACTGTGCAACTTGTCATTGGTTAACATTGCTGCCTTTGGTGGATTGTGGCCGATGGCAATGACCTTTGGTGGTGACGGTCCTGTACGCAGCGGCCATGACCACCATTTTATGCAGCCTTGTCCCTGTTGCTAGCAAGACCTTCACGATGTGAGCTGCTGTGTACTGCCTCTGGGAGCCATCATGCCACGTCCTGCAGGTGATAGGGACCCTGCCTTCACCACGGAAGAGCTGGAGAAACTGGTGGAGGATGTCCTACCCCTGTATGAACAACTATATAGGGAACCAGAGTCAAATGCCCCAGCCATGTGTGATAGGGGTTGTGTGTGACGTTGAATCTGGCATGTGTATTGGTGAGGGAGTAGATGCATAAGGAACATAGTGAAGGTGTGTGAGCAGAGAGGATGGGTATGTGTGGGCACTTGCTGTGACAACTCCTGTTAGTATGGTCCATGTGTACAAGACTTTCTCCTTTTGTCTGTGTCATCCATGCAGATGAACGCCCATCAGAAGAAGGGGATATGGCGTGCCATCTGCAAACAAGAGCGGACCCTGGGGGTCCACAGCCGGTGGAGCACTCATTGTTGTAAGCAGTGGGAGGACCTGAGACACTGGGCCTAGAAGACCGCGGACGCCCAGCTGGGTATGTCGTCCCAATGAGGGAGGAGTGCCCGTCGGACCCTGACCCCCCCTAATCACCTGCATTTTGGTGGTGGCCTAATCTGAGGTGGATTGACGTTTGAGGGCAGAACAGCAGCCACAAGGGGGTAAGTACTGACTGTAGCCTGGTACTTGGCTCTGGTTGTATGATGTTTGCTGTCTCACTATAACTTCTGTGACAATGTAGTAGGTGCTACATGTATGTAGACTAGTGGAAATCAGTAGTTCCCGCCTTGCCTGAGTATTAGACGTAGATGTGGCATTATGGTTTGCTATGTGAATGTTTAAATCACCTGTTTCAAGAAATCTCTGTAACTGCATGTGGAGATGCTCAAATGGCAATGTCACATGTGTGACACCATCTGGCCATTTCTATGGATGTGAGCTGGTGTATCACCCTACCCACTGAGTATAACCTGGTCCATCCATAAGCCTATGAGCGTTAGTGACTCTAAGGTGTCTGTCCACTCCCATCTGTGTTGATCACCTGTACTTGCAACTAGGTAACTTGCTTTTTTGGAACAGGGACTATTATTATCTGGTACTGGTACAGGTATAGGCTCCATGTGAGGCAGCCATCTCATTTACACCACAGATATGGCCTGTATAGGACAGTAAATATAGGTCTGTTGTTGTATCCCCATTGTCCCATCATCATCATTCTGTGGAGTGTGTGAAGGTAGCAACAGAAGAACATTCTACTTTAGGTGTGGTATATTTGGACTTCTCATACATTTTCATGAGGTTAACATGTGGGCATTTCACCTTTAATCCATTGGCTCAGTTCTACAGGTGATAAGTGCCTAGGCAGAGCTAGCCTTCGACAATATGCAATGCCAATACTATGTGTGCCAATGCCCTACAAATTACAGTGCAACGTTGGTAAGTTGCTGCCTACATCATGTCTCAAAGGTTACTTGGGGGCACATCTTAGGAAGTGGGACAATCATTGCTACCCTTGGCCTAGCTGAAAATGGCACTTTGGAGAGGATTAGGTTTTGAATGGCTTATGAGATCAAGATTAAATGGTTTAGTTGTACTACTGTTTCTAAAGCAGCCTTATATTGTATTGGCATATGTTGTCAGTGGAATGGCAGTCATGTAGGTCCATGTGTGCATCATGTGTGCATGTCATTTCCATGTGACATGTGTGTTGTCTGGACCTAGGAGCAGGTAATCACATGTCAGGAATGGTGTGAGTGATATTGGTTTATTCATGTTGTCAAGTCTTCCAGCTGTAACTGCATGTCAGGTGGAATGGTAGGTGTCCTATGATGTATTTTGTGGCTGCCTGAAGTTCATTAGTTGTGACACTGCACTCAGTGATTGACTATGAATGTATTATGTGTGCTATGTAGGCCATTAGAGTTGTACATGCATGTATGAAGTGATGTGGTATATCTGTGTTTAGTGTATGCAGCTATTCCTTTGTGATTGTGTAACAGTAGCATCATTCCTGTTCTCCAGACATGTATTCTACACATTAGATGTCCCCTGTATAGGAGTCCCACTTTGTGTGGGTACATCAGTTAATGTATCCATATTGGCATATGTGTACAAAGTGTTTGGCTAGCCATGTGATATTATTGACAGGTGCTGTGTGGTCTCTGAACTGAGTAGTCTTCACTATCAAGGGACTTTTCTAATGGACATGGATTGGTCGGGTGTAGTTTCAGAACATGCTTGATGTGTTGTGATAAGTCACCTGCTCATACTATGGGTGACAGGTGTATGGAGAGGTATGATCAGGATTATGCTAGTTATCTCAAATTCATCCAGGGCATGATGGTCAGGCCGGCATGGCTTTACTGGTGATCATTTGGATTACTCCAGACTTGGATTTCAATGTGGGTGTGAGGGATGACATAAAGGGGTGATTAGTAGTAACATGTTTTAACAAGATGTAGACAATGGCCCTCATTCTGACCCTGGCGGTCGGCGGAGAGACGGCGGTCGGACCGCGAACAGACCGGCGGTATTAAAAATGGCATTCTGACCGCGGCGGTCCCCGCCGCGACCGACCGCCACTTCTCCACTCCGACCGCCACGGCGGTCATGACCGCGGGGCTGGAGTTTGCGCACTCCGGCCCGGCGGTCGTCCCAAGACCGCCAAGGGTATTATGACCCTGCCTACCGCTGCGGTTTCTTGCGGGCGGGAACCGCCGTGCGAACCATGGCGGTAAGCACTATCGGGGCCAGGGAATTCCTTCCCTGGCACTGATAGGGGTCTCCCCCACCCCCCACTACCGACCCGAGTCCTCCCCCCACACCCTCCACCCCCCTGCCACCCCCCAGAGGTGGTACGAACCCCCTTCCCACCCCCACCCCGACATGCACATACATGCACCCCGACATGCACACACCCCCAACATGCACATATACACACCCCCTACACACACATACACAACGGGGACACATACCCGCACACATACATGTAGACATGCGCACCTGCCGAACAGCACACATTACCCATAGACACAGCAGCACCCCCCGCCCGCATACACGCACTCACACACCCCCTCTACACACTCACACGCACACCCCCATGCACGCCCACATCACACAACACCCCCCCATCCCCTCCCCTCACGGACGGTCAACTTACCTTGTGCGTTGGTCCTCCGGGAGGCGACGGGAGCCATGGGGAGGTGACCGCCAACAGAAGACCGCCAACAGAAGACCGCCACACAGAAATGTGGGTCGTAATTCTGTGGGCGGTGTTCTGCTGGCGTGGCGGTGGAGGTTGACCAGTCTCCACTTTCCCGCCGACCGCCAGTGTGGCTGCTGGCGGTTTTCCGGCGGAACGCTCCCAGCGGTCAGAATGCGCACAGCGGCATACCGCCGCGGTCGGCGGTCTTCACCGCGGCGGTAACTCGGCGGTCTTGCGAAAAGACCGCCAAGGTCAGAATGAGGGCCAATGTGTATTGCCAACAGAGATAGCCTAGCCAGGAGACGTTTACCTATAGTTGTGCATGTTTACATGTGTGTATGTGAGGTATATGTTAACCCTCTCTCTCCCACACTGTCTTTCCCTCCTTCTCTCTCTATTTGTGTGCATTAGCATCGGCTGGTGAAGGAGACGGGGCACAGGCAAGTGGGGATGCTGCTGGCCTTGGGACCCAGAGTGCTGCGACGACCAACAGCGAGGGACCCAGTGGCAAGTAGGGTGAGGGGAGTGCCGGGGGGAGACCGGATCTTCCGCCTCATCATTTTTGGAATCCTCCTCCAGTGGACACTCCCTGACAGTGGTGGACCCTTCTGGGACCATCCCAGCACAATCTTTGTCCGCCACCCCCTTACTACCATAGCCCTCCATGTAGCTCCCAACCCAGAAGTCTGTGCCTGCTCACACAGGAGGGTGGGCATCTCCTTCACTGCAGGCACCTCTGCCCCTGCCCCTGTCAGACAAGCTGCCCTCAGTGAGGAGGCTATTGACCTCCTGAGGTCGATTCCTGTGGGTCAGTCGACCATCGTGAATGCCATCCAGGGTCTAGCAACTAAAGTACAACAGAGCAATGCATTCCTGGAGGGCATTCACAGTGCACTGGCTGGCCTACAGAGATCCTTTCAGGCTCTGGCCTCCACACTGACTGTAGCCAGTCACCCTTTTTCTTCCATCCCCCCCACCTTCTTCTTCCCAATCCCACATCCTCTTCCACTGCCCCAGCCCCAGCCAAAGCACACAGACAGACAAGCATGTACCCACTTTAACATCCAAGGGTACAGCTGACAAACACAAGCACCACAAGACCCGCCACCGGCATGCACACAAACAACACCCACCTGCAGACAAGCAAAACACCTACTACCTGCACAGACTCCCCCACAACCCCCACCTTCACAGACACAACACCAAATACACCTGCAGACACCACACCGACATTCACAGATACAGCCATGACTCCAATCCTACCCAAAGTCACTACAATAGCAGACCCACAGACATCCACCCCAGTCACCACATCTGGAGACACCGCAACCATGGATGCACCTACATGCAGCACATCCACCATACCTGCAGTCACCACCCCAAAAATCACCCATCCACAACTGCATCTCCCTCCTCCTCCTCCCCCTCATCCCAAGACACATAAACGCACACACTCACCCACCCAACAGACATACAGCACACACAAGAATTCCTCTTACACACATGCACCCAAAATGTCCACCAAAACACCTTTAACAACCACACTCTCTGCCTCCACTCCCAAACCCTTTTGCCATGACGGTCTCTGTGTGTTGAATATGTTTTTCCTCTCTGAGTTGTCCCTTTTCCCTACTCCTCCCTACCCTGTGTGACCCCCAAAAGGTCTGTATCCCTCCCCAAGTCTAGCTTTCCTCCTCAAGTCCTCCCCTGCCCCCCCTGCTAATACCCATTCCCCTCCCTCACCTAGAAGTCATCCCTTCCAAGTGTTCCCAGCCCTCCTCTAAGCCTCACCCTAAGCCCCCTCCCAAGTCCAAGCCCAAAGACCCCCAAAAAACAAAACCCAAACCCCATCCGCCCCCCAATCTCTGAAGTGCCCACCTGCCCCCTTGATGCCCCTACCAGTGGAGGCAATATAGCAGTCAGGACTCATGTAGGGACACTCAGATGTGTCATATGTGCATTGTTCATGTTGTTGTTTGGACTGGCCTATGGACTTTTCATATTGTATAGCGTTCTGTATTTATATATTTATTTATTTATTACTATACATCTGGGCCAACCAGTTGTTGGTTGAAAGGTTACATATTTGTCCTGCCTTTCTTTCCTCATGGCTGTTATGGTCTTGCCTGCTTTCGTTTGTGTGTGAGTGAGTTTTGTGTGCGTGGGGGTTGTGCTACCATTTGTGTCTGGACAGCATGTACGGGTGTGTGCTTTGCATTTGTCCCGCAATGTTGACTGTGTATTGTGTGATGGACATGTAAGTGTTTAGGACATGCATTTATGTTGATATTGTGTGTATTGAATGTGTTGACATTAGTTACTTGGAGTGTTGTCTGCCCTTGTGTGGTAGTACTGTGTGTGTGCGTGTGTGTGGTGATTGGCATGTCAGAACCGGTGTGTAATGTGTTTGCGTGATATGATGCATGCCTTTTTGTATGGCTGTGGGATTTTGTGTATTGGTTCTCTAGTGTTGTTACGTAGTGTGTATTGTGGTTGCTGAATGGTACTTTTGAGGTGTTGCGGTTGTGGTGTAGTTGTGTGATTTGGTGGTGTTGTGTGTTGTCGTGTTTGACTGTGCCAGTGCTGTGTGTCTGCGGGTTGGTGTGCGTTTTGGAAGTGTGTGTTCGCTGTGGTGTGTGTACTATGTCTGTGCGTGTTTGTATGTGGCTGCATGTGAATGTGTGTGTCAGTATGGGAGCACGTGTGTGCGTTGCCATTGCCACCCGTTCAGGATGTGTATTTAGTGTGTGCGTTGATACCTTGGCATTATGCGATGGGACAGGTAAGTGTGGGTACTCACAGTTGCTGTCATCGTCACTGGTTCCGGAGTCACTATACGAGCAGGAACTGTGGGAATGCGTGTAGTTCAGGTTCCATGACGGCTCCAGGCGAGTATGTGTTCCTGAAGGTGAGTGTCTCCTTTTATAGAGTTGGTTTCCGCCAGGGTTTCTGTGGTGGTGAGACCACGGTGGACACCTTGGTGGGGTGCAGTCTCGTAATCTGTCTGGCAGAAACATAGTTTCTACCAGCCTGAAGGTGCCTACTGCCGTCTGTGGCGGCCTGACTGCACTGGTGGTGCCGAATGGTGATTTGACTGTATTCTGTTGCGAATACCACCATGGTTATAATTTGGCGGAGTTATCTGCCAGCATGTTGGCAGTCAGCCCATCACCGCAAGTTGTAATGACCCCCTTAGTCTTTTGGTCAGACCCTAGCCAAGTTGGAGATAATAAAGGGGGTCATTCTGACCCTGGCGGCCGGTGGCCGCCAGGGCCACCGACCACGGGAGCACCGCCAACAGGCTGGCGGTGCTCCCACAAGCATTCTGACCGCGGCGGTTCAGCCGCGGTCAGAAGCGGCAAGTCGGCGGGCTCCCGCCGACTTACCGCTGCTCGGGGGAATCCTTCATGGCGGCGGAGCGCGCTCCGCCGCCATGAGGATTCTGACCCCCCCTACCGCCATCCTGTTCATGGCGGGAAAGCCGCCATGAACAGGATGGCGGTAGGGGGGGTCGCGGGGCCCCTGGGGGCCCCTGCCGTGCCCATGCCAATGGCATGGGCACGGCAGGGGCCCCCGTAAGAGGGCCCCGCAAAGTATTTCAGTGTCTGCCTTGCAGACACTGAAATACGCGACGGGTGCCACTGCACCCGTCGCACCTTCCCACTCCGCCGGCTCGATTACGAGCCGGCATCCTCGTGGGAAGGGAGTTTTTCCCTGGGCTGGCGGGCGGTCTTTTGGAGACCGCCCGCCAGCCCAGGGAAAAACTCATAATACCCTCCGCGGTCTTCTGACCGCGGAGCGGTATAATGGGGGCAGAATTCTGGCGGGCGGCCTCCGCCGCCCGCCAGAATCAGAATCACCCCCAAAGTGTTTATGCTTTATAGTAAAATGCTCATGCTTTAACAGCCCAGGCCAACTTAGCGCTAATGTGTTAAAAGTATTCATAGTTCTACGTATAGTACTACTGTGCGGAGTGGACGAAGGCTGAGCTGTGCTAACCAGGTTAGCTATTTGACTGTGCTTATGCTCGCTGCTCTAGCTGCCCAGCTTTAGATGCCACTAAGACGGCAATCAGAGTCATGGTTGGGCAGAGCAGCCCATGCCTTCTGGCTATAATGGACTTGTGCCTTTTATAATAGAGTACTATCTTACTTCCAGACTATTTAGAATGCATATGTATTAAGCAAGGAGAAATTGCTAATGCTCTAGCATCTCTTTCAATCAACAAGTCTACAGTGAAATTGAGCAGGTAGTTGAGCCTAATTCTACTTCTAATAGTTGATCTTTTGACCGCACTGCACTGGCCCTATTAACTGATTATGAGATGCTTGTGCCTTAATAGTAGGGTGCTCGCGCTCTAGCTGCCTTCCCTAAATTGAAGAATTTTATGCTTTTGCCAATTCATCCTGATCTTTGGCCAGAACCCTTTTTCCACCCTTTGCAGAAATGTCACCATTGTGCAGTTCAGTTGGGTGCCGGATGGAGAGAAGCAGGCTGTGACTACCTTCCTGCATGTCCTTACGCCACTCTCTTTTATTTTCTTGCGCAGGAGTACATGGCAGTCTTCCCAAGTAGCTTTGCACAGGCATAATGCATGAAGGATGTCTTCAGGTCCTTGGCCACAAAGCCTGCAAAATCTTTGGCTTTCAGATCATTTCCATGGATGATTGTACTTTAAGAGAGGCAGCTCCCACAGCCTGCATTTAGGAACTTTTCCTTAATTTGGTTGCTATAAAGTTCTCCTAAGTAACTATGAAGATTAGGTTTAGTGTAACTACAGAGGGGGTTATTCTAACTTTGGAGGAGGTGTTAATCCGTCCCAAAAGTGACGGAAAAGTGACGGATTTACCACCAGCCGTATTACGAGTCCATTATATCCTATGGAACTCGTAATACGGCTGGTGGTATATCCGTCACTTTACCATCACTTTTGGGACGGATTAACACTCCTCCAAAGTTAGAATAACCCCCAGAGAGTCATCCAACCATGGCTGTGCCTTGCTAGGCTAGCTTTGTCCTCTTAGATTGTCAATGCTTGTGTATTAGATTTTGTCAGTTTGTTTGCACTCCATGGACCATATTTATACTTTTTTAGCACTGCATTTGCGTAAATATTTGACGCAAAAGCGGCACAAACTTACAAAATATAATTGCATTTTGTAAGTTTGCGCCACTTTTGCCATCAAAAAATGATGCAAATGCGGAGCTAAAAAAGTATAAATATGGGCTCATGCATCTTAGAGGAAGGGCCCAGACAGAGGAAAGGCCAAGGTAGTTAGAGCCTGATGTAGATAGACTTTTTCAGTAGAGTGCACCTTGCCTTGTATTTCAGTCCAGAAGTAGAACCCCAAAGAACCCTCTGCTGTGGGTTTTAGGCCATAACAGCAGTTCACATATGTCGCCTGTCTTGCCAAGACTTGCTTCTGGAACAGTAGATTAGGACCCTTACAGAGACTGTCATTTTTGGTCAAAGGAAAGTAATTCAAACATCATCCAAACATTTTCCTGCCCATCCCACCATACCTAAATGTTTCAGTCCCATTTAAGGAATTCTGAGAATTGACCAGTGTGCCAGTTTCTAATGTATCTCTGAAACTAAAAAATCTATTCCTCAGTAACACCAACATCTTCCACTCCAATGTAAGACAGACAAATCATAAATCATCAGCACAGTAAAATCCTCATCACAAGGAAGCCAAATTATATCACTCCTTAACAATTCTCAGCTGCATCCAAACTTTCCATTTATATCAAAACAGCTGAGATTATGATAATCCATAACTACAAGCTCACATTGATCAATACCTCATCTTTCATAAGTTCCACTATTGATTATACCCAACATCCTTTAAATAAATGGCTATTAAGCAATCATCTTTAAAATGTTGCAGATCCCTTTTAAAGGAGATCTACTGCTAAATTGCTAATCAAATATGTTTATTGCTTTTACCTAGGTTCCTACCTAAATTCTACCTCTTTATTTCCTCCCCTACTCCCATTTACGGACTGGAAAGTCCTTTAACAGTTTACTTCATATATAACAGGAAGATATCAAATTGCAAACATTGAATCATATATCTACCCCACCAATCCCATGCAGCACTTGAATCATCTTATTGTAGGATGATGGCCTGGTGTATGGTGGGTATCTTTGGTACTTACAGCTTATATCAGGTCCAGGTATCTCTAAGTCGTGTAGTGTAGTCAGTATCTAGAAGCCAGGCTCTCTAGAGGTAGCTGTGGATGAGTAGCCAAGGCTTATCTAGGAGACATACAAAGCTCATGCAATACCACTATAGTAAAACTTAGGGGGTTATTCTAACTTTGGAGGAGTGTTAATCCGTCCCAAAAGTGACGGTAAAGTGACGGATATACCACCAGCCGTATTACGAGTTCCATAGGATATAATGGACTCGTAATACGGCTGGTGGTAAATCCGTCACTTTTCCGTCACTTTTGGGATGGATTAACACCTCCTCCAAAGTTAGAATAACCCCCTTAGTACTTACACATGAAAGAAAACACTCAGGCCCTCATTATGACATTGGTGGTAAATCTCACTTACCGCTGTGCTGACTGCTGCCAACATACCGCTGCCGCAGCAGATTACCGCCACCCATATTATGAGCCACACAGAGCAATTTGTCACTATACAGCAACACATACAAGTCCGCCAGCCCAAAGGTCAGTGATAAACTGGCGGTACCAAAACTCACGACGTTACGCCAACAGAACTACGCCCACAGCATTATGACCCACGAATCACCGCAGTGGACATTCAATGGCGCTAAACCATTGGCGGTACATACCGCCGCGCTCAAAATACACACACACATACAAAACAACACCACATTGGAAAATTCAAACTACACACACCTGACACCCATACACACACCACACCCACATACCACTATAAAACACACACCTACATTACCCACAACCCTTTACGACTAAAAACAAATGCCACCAAGGAGATAGCAAAACCACAGACAGGACCACAGCCACACACCACCATCACCTATACACCATCCACGCACCTTACATCACACAACCCAACACAGCACGCCACACACCCTCACCCACACCACTCACACTACACCCATGGCACCGCAACAACACCCCAGGTTCTCTGAAGAAGAGCTAATGGTCATGATAGAGGCAATCATCCGGGTAGAGCCACAGCTATTCGGATCACAGGTGCAGCAGACGTCCATTGCAAGGAAGATGGAGATATGGCGGAGAATCGTGGACAGGGTCAACACCATGGGACAGCACCCCAGAACAAAGGAAGACATCAGAAAGAGGTGGGACAGACTACGGGGGAAGGTGCATTCCACAGCAGCAAGACACCAACTAGCTGTACAGAGGACTGGCGGTGGACCCCTACCTCCTCCCCCACAACTAACAACATGGGAGGAGCAAGTCTTGGCAATCATGCATCCTGAGGGCCTGGCAGGAGTAGGAGGAGGACTGGACTCCGGTAAGTCAAATCTCTATTACTATTACCCCTCCTACCTGCATGCATCACAAACCCCCACCCTTACCCTCACTCCCACCACTCCACCACCTCACACCCCACCATCACAACCCACTCATCCCAATACCAAGTCCTGCATGCAACACCAATGCATGGACACCCCTCACAGACCTGCATGGACACCCATCACTAAAGCATGAGAGAATCACCCAGCCCACAAAATCACTACTCACACAAGGCAAAGCTGCCAGGGCAATAACAACCATACAGGGCATCACACCCATGCACAAGAGGACACACACAGAAACAATAACACTGCATTTACATCCCCACAGGTCCCCCACCCAACGTTACTGGAGAGGAGGTGACAGCAACATCCAGTTCCCCCCCCAGAAGAGGCCCACAGTGATGACAGCTGCTCTGGACTTCTGGATCTGGATGACCAACCTGGCCCATCAGGGATCTCCAGACAGTCGGTAACCCTGGCACAGTCCCATACCACCAGAGAGCCTCCCCACTCAGGAAACACCACCACAGTACCCATCCAGCAGGCCCATACCTCTGTCCCCAGGACGTTCATCACTACAGGGACCACAGACCACCCCACAAAAACAGGACGATCAGGGACCTGGTGTCAGTGGCAGTGTGGACACGGTTCAGGGGGAAGAGGCACAGGACAACAGGGAAGCTGGGAGGACTGCTGTGAGACAGGGGGAGGACAGGCCCAGGGAACCAACTCTCCAGGAGGCACTCACCAACATCCTGGGAGCATACCACCATTCCCAGGAGATAATGGGCCAGATACTGGACAAGTTGCGGGAGACCCAGCGGCTGCAGGAGGGACAGTACCTGGGGATCAGGGAGGTCTTGAAGGACATCCACACCACCCTTGTCACCATCGCAGGGGTGCTGGCAGACATGACCAACACCATGAGGGACGCAGTGGCACACCAGCGGGCCCCTGACACTACCCAAAATGATGAACAGCTTTCCACCTCCGCTGCCGCTAGTGGACAGGAGGCCCCGCCACAAGAACAACAGGCCACCAGCACCACAACCCCTACAGAAGGAGAATCACCACACAAACGGTCCCTGCGATCCAGGTAAAAGCCAGAGAACATTGCCAAGTCCCTCACCAGGAAATAAGACTCTCCTGAATGTCACCCTTGTGTCCCACTCTGTCATCCTGTCCACCTTGAACTGCCATTGCTCCCCTTCTTATGCCCCCTTGTATAATGCACCTGTGATACAAATAGACCGGACTCTATCCTGGACTTTCCTCCATCATCACCCCAGCCCATTGCACATCCCCCTCTAATCATTAGCACTTAAATAAACACCATTTTAATAAATACAAGTATGAAGTCTGTCAAATCATTTAACCATGTATTCGTTTAACAAGCTTTAAACACTGCAATATAACTGCACAGTATTGTATACACAGGAATTACCTGTAGTTGCCTGCAGTCAACACACCAGGAGCGATACTGGGACACAAATATCTGAAAATAGAGATGCCAAAGGGTACAGTAAGTGGCCATAGAAGTTGGAAAATCAGCCTGCCAGTGACAATGTCAAATACAAAACTGTCAATGGAAAGTATAATTACAGTGTCTTACCTGTGTGTCTTTGGAAGTACTGTCTTATAATAGCACTTCTGTTGTCATCATCTGCCTCCTCATCCTCACTGTCCACAGGGTCCACTGCTGCCACACGCCCATCTCCAGCCTCATCCTCCTGCAGAAAGGCACCTGGCGATGTAAAGCAAGGTTGTGCAACATACAGCATGCCGCAATGATCTGGCAGACCTTCTTGGGTGAGTAGTACAGGGATCCACCTGTTAGATGGAGGCAACGAAACCTGGCCTTCAGGAGGCCAATTGTCCTTTCTATTATTCTTCTTGTTAGCCCATGTGCCTCATTGTAACGTTCCTCTGCCCTTGTCCTAGGATTCCTCACAGGGGTCAGTAGCCATGAGAGTTTGGGGTAACCAGAGTCATCTGCAAATATCGAGGGACAACTGTTAGACACACACCAACCCTTAGGGCCCACAACATACCCATACACTAACAACTCATGGGTGGGAACCAGGGCTCACCTATTAGCCACACCCAGTGCCTCTGGAGTTGACCCATCAAATATGGGATGCTGCTATTCCTCAGGATAAATGCATCATGCACAGACCCAGGAAACTTTGCAGTGACACAGGAGATGTACTGGTCCGCCAGGCACACTATCTGCACATTCATGGAGTGAAAGCTCTTTCAATTTCTGTACACCTGTTCATTTCCCTGCGGGGGGTACAAATGCAATATGTGTACCATCAATCGCCTTATTAATGTTGGAGATATGTCTTATAGCATTGAAATCAGCTTTCACTGTGGCCAAATCCTCCACCTGGGGGAAAACGATGTAGCTGCACATGTGTTTAATCAGGGCAGACTATACTCTGGTCAGCACTATTGAGAACATTGGCTGAGACATTCCTGCTGCCAAGCCCATTGTCACTTGGAAGGAGCCACTTGCCAGGAAATGGAACACAGATAGGACTTGCACAAGAGGGGGGATCCCGGTGGGGTGACGGATAGCAGATATCAGGTCAGGTTCCAATTGGGCACACAGCTCTGTGATTGAGGCCCTGTCCAGTCCACCAGGGGCCTGTACACGGGGGGATGTCTCCATCTCCTATTCATCTGCACCGGTTGCAATCTAGTGGGCAAACAGTCAGTAGCTGGTCAGTATTCCATATTTCCAAGCACTACACTGCATTGCATGTTGTGACTGTAACACAATATTGTTGGATAGGCCCAAATGGTGCCTATGCGTACTGTGATGCAGTTAGGTGCCATGGCCTGCCCCCCTGAAATGGCGTCCACCTGTCCTGTATGGAGGAAAATGTGGAAATGAGGTAATGTTGCTGACGTTCTGCGCCGTTGCGGGAGGCGATCGAAAACCGCAATGCAACTCCTCATTGGATCCCTTTGGGCCCTATGGGTTACACTGGCCAATGGTGATATACGCTGGCGGTGATGGTACGCACCACCACGGACGTGACCGCCATTTTCTATCTGTTCACCCACTTGCTACCTGACCTTCAACAGGAGAGGACCTACACTGCAAGTGCTGCTGTGACCTGTGTCTGGAACTGACCATGGCTCGTATCACTGGGGAAAGGGCCCCTGCCTTCACCGCTGCAGAGTTGGAGAGACTGGTGGATGGGGTCCTACCCCAGTACCGATTGCTGTATGGGCCTCCAGACCAAGAGGTGAGTACACTGTGAGCACGATGCATGGGGCATGAATGCATGGAGTGTTGTGTGTGAGGTCCTCGTGTAGGGGGTGGGTTGTTGGAAGGGCCTTGGGCTGCGTGCTGCACGTATGGTGGGCAATGTCTGTGCGTAAGGGGATGGGAGGGCTATGGGGGGGACATAAGTGTAACAGGCCGGACGGTCTGACTGATACCTTTTTGCTACGTGTATATTTCTGCAGGTCAGCGCCCATCAGAAAAAGGGTATATGGCGTGCCATCGACAAGGACGTGCGGACCCTGGGGGTCTATGGCAGGCGGAGCACCCACTGTTGCAAACGGTGGGAGGACTTGAGATGCTGGGCAAGGAAGACGACGGAGGCCCAGCTGGGGATGGCCTCCCAAAGAGGAAGGGGTGCCCGTCGCACCCTCACTCCCCTGATGGCCTGCATACTGGTGGTGGTCAATCCGGAGCTGAATGGGCGCTCGAGGGCATCACAGCAGCCACAAGCGGGTGAGTACAGCTTCCCAATATACAACTTGCTTCTGGTGGGGTGGTCTCCGGGTGGGGGATGTGAGCCGCTGGGTGTCCCTAGGCCAGGCCGGACATTGCAGGGTAGGTCCCATGTTGGGTAGGGTATGATGTGAACCACCTCCAACCAAGCTAGTAGGCATCCACTACTGGGCAGGAGTCTGTGGGTCTCAGGAATGCAGTTATTGGCATTAAGTATTACTGTCCATGGCCTGGTGACTTGCATTGTGACTGGTAGTTCATTGCCTAATGCGTAGGGCTGTTCCCTGTGTGAATGTGTGTGTGTCATGTACTCCAATGGTGGTGTTGGAGCAGTCATTGACCAAGTGTATCCTTTGTCTCTTTCCCCCCTTTTTGTTTTGTCACCATGTCCTTCTGTGCATTAGCATCATCTGGTGGAGGAGCTGAGGCACTGGCGACAGAGGGGGCTGCATCCCACAGGGCCCAAGAGGCCGAATCCACTGACGGTGTGGGCACCAGTGGGATGGAGGGCTAGGGGAGCACCACGGCGGAGACAGGAGGGTGCAGTTCGGACAGTAATACCTCGTCTGATGGAAGCTCCCTGGTGGTGGCCGACACCTCTGTGCCCACCCCAACTACAGATACAGCCGCCACCCCCTGTACCAGCACCGCCCTCTCAGCAGCCCCTCATCATGTTTCCCGTGCCCGCTCACCCAGGAGGGTGGTCATCTCTTTCGCCACAGGCAACTTAGGCCCTGCCCCAATCAGCCCTGCTGCCCTGAGTGAGGAGGCTATTGACCTCCTGCGATCCTTGTCTGTTGGGCAGTCAACCATTGTGAATGCCATCCCGGGGCTGGCAGCCCATTTGCAACAAACAAATGTATTCCCGTAGGGCATTCACTCTGGCATGGCGGCCCAACAGAGATCAATACAGGCTCTGGCCTCCTCCTGATGGCAGCCATTGTCCCTGTTTCTAGCCTCCCCCCTCCAATGTCCTCTGCCCAATCTCATGCCCCTCAACCACAACCTATCCCAAGCACACAGGTAGACTAGCATGCACCCAGGACAACACACAGGAGTGGTTCAGGCAAACACAACCACCACACATCATCCCACAGGCACTCACACAAACACCATCCAGATGCAGACATACCAACATCCACTGCCTCCACTGTGAACCCCTCCTCCTCCTCGTCCACCTCCCTCCCAGTTGCGTCTACATTCACACCTGCATGCACTACATCCTCATCCACTACCACCATCACGCCTATCACTACACGCCCCTCACTGGGAGTCACCACCACCATATCCATTCACACGTTTCCCTGTGTTCTCTCCACTGTGTCTATGCCCCCTCCTCCCAAAGTACACAAACGCAAGCACTCAGACACACAACAGCCATCCACCTCACAACAGCATCCAGTCCATGCACCTGCACCGAAACACAGCAAACAGACACCTCTTACAACCACTTCCTCTTCCTACACTTCCAAACCTTCACCCTCTTCACGCCCCAATGTCCCTTAGAAGCTTTTCCTCTCCACGTTGACCTCTTCCCTACCCCTCCCCCCGGTCCTCCACATTGGGCCAGGGTGGACAGAACACAGGCGAGCACCTCAGCCACCCAGTCCACAGCCACTGTAGGGTCGACAGCTACTGCAGGTGGGAGAGGATCCTAGAACCAGCAAGCAGCACTAAAAGTGGGCCTGCACCAGGTGCATCAAGGAAGGGCAAAGAGGCACCACCAGCTGAGAAAGGAAAGGGCAAGGAGGCACCACCAACTGCCAAAGGGAAGGGCAAGGAGGCACCACCAGCTGCCAAAGGGAAGGGTAAGGGGCCTGCACCTGCAGGCAGGAAGGACAGGAGGCCTGGTGCTGGGACCCATTCAGAGCCCCCACCACCAACCCTGGCGGCTCAGCGGTCCGAGGCTGCAGGGGAAGGGCTGGAGCCTCCCAACCACTGCCAGCACCACCACCAGCACCACTGTCAGCAGCAGCAGCCCCAGTGGGCAGGCGTCCGAGGCTGCAGGGGAAGGGCTGGAGCCTCCCACCATCACTGCCAGCACCGCCACCCGCACCGCCACCAGCACCTTCACCAGCACCACTGCCAGCAGCAGCAGCCCCAGTTGGCAGCCATCTGAGGCTGCGGGGGAAGGACTGGAGCCTACCCCCACCACTGCCAGCCCTGACACCAGCCCCGCCACTGCCACCACTGAGCAGCCCTCACTGCCGGCGGGCAGTGTGTAGTCCTGCCTCCATGGTCTGTAGTGCGTCCTGGACCCTGCAAATCCTGTAGGTGTGACACCCAGGTGAGAGACTGTGACCTTGCACTCCCCATGATTTGCATCACAGGGCACAATGCCCCCTCTAGAACCAGTGGAAGAATCCATCCACTCACCCCATCCTTCCCAGGATGAAGCATACTGGGCACAATGCCCCCTCCAGAACCAGTGGAAGAAGCCATCCACTCACCCCATCCTTTCCAGGATGAAGCACACTTGGCACAAGCCCCCTCCAGAACCAGTGGAAGAAGCCATCCACTCACCCCATCCTTCCCAGGATGAAGCACACTGGGCACAAGGCCCCCTCCAGAACCAGTGGAAGAAGCCATCCACCCACCCCATCCTGCCCAGGATGAAGCACACTGGGCACAATGCCCCCTCTAGAACCAGTGGAAGAAGCCATCCACTCACTCCAGTCTTCGCAGGATGAAGTACACTAAGCACAATGCCCTTCCAGAACCAGTGGGAAAGTCACCCACTTGGACACTGTGGCCTTGCACTCCCCAGGACCAAGCAGTGGGCAAACCACCCACTTGAAAGACTGTGGCCTTGCTCTACCCAGGACAAAGCAGTGGGCAAACCACCCACTTGAGAGACTGTGACCTTTCACTACCCAGGACATCGCACAGGACATGTAGCCCCCTATAGGACCAGTGGCGTTGTACCATCTTCTGGCTGAGATGCCCCCATTTCCTGTCCCCCTGAAGTGCCTGTGTATTTTTGACCTGATGCCCCTGCTGTGTTCTCTCCATGTTGTTGCAGGAGTGAGTTTGGGCCTTGGCCTATGTGATGTGGCCCTGTGGCCCATGGACATTGAGGACTGGGCAGTGTCCCTCCATTTGTAAATATGTATATACAATTGTATTTTGATGCATTTATTCATGTTCTTTTATCTTATTACACTCACTTTCTTCCAACCTTTTTGTCCTTGCATTATTCCTGAGGGGTACGGGATGTATATGTATTGTTACTGTGTCTGGTTGTATGTATGGTGTTGGGGTGGGGGTGTTGCGTCTTGTGTGTGTGTCACTCTCTTTTTCCTCCCCCCCTAGTGTGCTGAGCGGCAGTACTCACCGGGGTCGTCTTTGCCGGCGTTGCTGCTCATAATGCAGGAAAACATAGACAAGCATCGGAAAAATGTGCAACTCAGGCTCCATGGCGTTGTGGTTGTTCCCTGAGTCTCCAGAGGTGAATTCTTTGACTCCTGTGTTCTGTTTCCGCCGTACTTTTGATGTCATTGGTAACGCCCTGGAAAAGGTGGTGGCTAGGCCATTCAGAATACAGTTGGCGGTACATGGTCTTCTGCCCGGCTGTTGGCGGTTACCGCCATGGTGCTTGTTGATACTGCAGTGGCGGTCGGTGTCTTAAAGTGTCTGTCTGTCTGAGTGGTTTCCGCTGTGGTCATAATTCCTTTTTTTTTTACCGCCGGCCTGTTGGCGGTATTACCGCCGCTTTCTCACTGACAGCCAGGGTTGTAATGAGGTCCTCAGTGTTACAAAAATAAACGTACTTTATTTTGGTGACAGAAATACCAAAAATACCATAGATACTGTACTTCCTTAGAAGGTGAGTAATACACACATTATATACACTAGTATGCAGAAAAAGGCATAAAAACAGTTCTAAAACAGTTCAATTACTGAAAATCACAATAGAGAGAAATAGGCCTGGGAGAGCACAAACAATTTACTAAACAAATGGAATGCAAAAGTCAGTCCCCCACCTAGGTAAGTGTGGTGTGTAGAGGGGAGCTGGGAGTATTAGGAAATCCCAAAGGTAAGTACCACAACCCACCCCAGTGACTAGGAAAACAGGAGTAAATCACAGTAAGTTTGCCAGAACACACACAGAGAAGTAAAGAATAATATTGCAAAACCCAGAAGGGACTGCAAGAAACCAACAGTGGATTCCTGGACAAGAAGACCTGTGGAAGAAGGGGACCAAGTCCAAGAAGCACAGCAGAGTCCGGGAAGGGCAGGAGCCTCTATCCACTAGGATGAAGGTGCAAAAGGTGAACCACTGGTGAAGAAGAAGATTCAGCACTGCACCCAAGAAGACAGAGTCAGTTTCCTGGATGATGCAGGTGATCTCCCACGCTGGAAGGAGGAGTGCAGTTGGGGTTTACATCTTCAGATTCCTCCTACAAGCCTTTGCACATGCAAAACTCACGGTTAGAGGAAAGTGGAGCTGCCGGGGACTAGGAAGAACCAGGTGTACTCTTCCCTGGAGGGGGAGCCAGAGGGGGCCCTCAGCAACACAGAGAGCCCACAGAAGACCAGGCAGCGCCCACAGGACGGGGACAGGAGAGTCACAGAAGAGGCCTATGCAGCACTACGAAAAAGGTTCCCTCGCCTCCGGAGAACCACTCAGGGAGCTGTGCATCGCAGGAAGTAGTGCCTGGGGCTGGAGCTTCAGGAAGCCTGAAGAACTTGGAGGAAGGATGCCAACAAGCCTTGGCAGCTGCAAGGGATGCGGTGCACGGGGGTACTGTCCTGTGTGGGCAGTCAAGGGCTTATCTCCACCCAAGTTGGACAGTTGGAAGAGAGGACAGTCAGGACCACTTCAGCCCACCACCCATGATGCAGGATCTATGAAACTCAGCAGGAGAGGGATCCATGCAGCCAGTCATAATCGCAGTTAGTGCCTGCAGAAGCAGGGGAGTGACTCCTTCACCTCAAGGGAGATTCTGTCTTCCTTCTGATGCAGGCTGAAGATGGGTTGTCCTCAGAGGATGATCGACCGGGTAAATGTTGCAGTTGCTGGAAGGAGCCGGAGATACAATGTTGCAGGAGTTGTCTTGCTTCTTAGTTGCAGCTTGTAGGGTCCTGAAGAGTCCAGATGCAGTTTCTTTGGTCAGAAGTCGAAGTGGAGGTTGCAGAGAATTCCTGCTGGAGTTTTGCAATCCAAATCTGAGGAACCACCCAAAAGAGTGACCCTAAATAGCCCTGAAAGGGTGGTTGGTCACCTAGCTGACTGACCACCTATCAGGAGGGGGCTCTGACATCACCTGCTGGCACTGGCCACTCAGATGCTCCCAGAGTTCACTGCCAACCTGGAATGCAAGATGGCAAACCCCAGGAACCCTCTGGAGGAGCTCTGAGCACCTTCCCTGGGTGGTGATAGACAGAGGAGTGGTCGCTCCCCTTTCCCTTGTCCAGTTTCGTACTAGAGCAGGGACTGGGGGTCCCTGAACCGGTGTAGACTGGTTTAAGCATGGAGGACCCCAAATGTGCCCTTCAAAGCATTTCCAGTGGTTTGGGGAGGCTACCCCTCCCAAGCCTGTACCACCTATTTCCAAAGGGAGAGGGTGTGACAACCCCTCTCCTAAAGCAAATCCTTTGTTCTACCTTCGTGGGCTCGAGCTTCTCAAGCAACAGGAGGGCAGAAACCTGTCTGCGAGGTGGCAGCAGCTTGGGCTGCCTGGAAACCCTCAGAAGGCTGTAATGGTAGTACTGGGGGTCCTCAAACGAGCCCTCAGAGTGCATGGAATCATACAACCAATGCTTGCTAAAGCCTTGGGGTATGATTCCAACATGTTTGATACCCAACATGCCTATGTTCAGAGTTACCATTATATAGCTGGACATAGATATTGAACTATGTCCAGTACACGCATAAAATGACGTCCCCACACTCACGAAGTCCGGGAAAAAGGGCCTGGAGTTCGTGGAGGCACCTCTGCTAGTGCAAGGGTGCCCTCACACACAGGTACTTTGTACCCTGCCCTCTGAGTTGGAAGGCCTGCCATAGGGGTGACTTACAAGTGACCTGGTGCAGTGAAAAGTGGCAGTGAAAGGGCGCTTGCACCTTTTCACGCAGGCTGCAATGGCAGTCCTGCAGAACCCTTTGCTTGGGCTCCCTATGGGTGGCAAAATATATACTGCAGCCCCTAGGGATCCCCTGGATCCCCAATGCCTTGGGTACCTAGGTACCATATACTAGGGACTTATAATGAGGCCTCAGTGTGCGAATTGTGGGATGAAATACAGAGTTTTGGGAGAGAGAGCATAATCACTGGGGTCCTGATTAGCAATATCC
Source organism: Pleurodeles waltl (assembly GCF_031143425.1). Taxonomy (NCBI): domain Eukaryota; kingdom Metazoa; phylum Chordata; class Amphibia; order Caudata; family Salamandridae; genus Pleurodeles; species Pleurodeles waltl. Next base: position 1,003,619,231 of record NC_090437.1, read on the forward strand.
CAGTGAAAACAGTCAAACACACTGACATCAGGCAGTAGAAGGGGGTAGCCATGCCAAGAAAAAGGGTACTTTCCTAAACGTATATTGAAATATCTTAAACCACTTCATTGAGCCACTCAGAATCTTACAAGCTGATCATGGGGTCGGCATTCCCACGTACGCTGGTGACAGACAACAGTGTCATTGGCTAAAGAAATCCTTCACCTAGGACCTAAGACCTAGCCGCACACTCATTCAGTGAGAAATACACATAGAATAACATAAGCTGATTCCCAGCTAAACTGTGTTTGTGTTTGCCAGTGTCAGGGAACAGATCTGGTTCATTAGTGACTCTTTCTAATAGCTGTAGAGGGCATTTCCACCCTCACTTGGACACTGCCAAATAATCAAGAGGCTTATGTTGTGACTCCTACCTACATCCCTAAAAACATCAACAGTATGAAGCTAACTTTGCCTTCTAAAAAAAGCAGACTTGTCCAGCTCTCAAGTTCCTATCAACTAAATATGCAATTTTTCTAGTCCACATAACAAAATTGATTCCACCCTCCTGCTAATCAACTCAACAAATATGTTCAACACAATTTTTGCACAAAGGTGCAATGACACCTTGCCTATCGGGTACAAATTTAAGAGAATACTCCACAAGGTACAAGGCTGTTACTTCCATGACATTGTCGATGTAGCACAAAAATCCTACTCTCAGGAATATTTTGCATCACTAGAACTCACACCCTTCTAAGGTCAAACTTGTCAGAAAGAGAAGACAGCTAGATATTTATTATCTGTCCATTGTTCTCAGAATATGGAGTGATAGATATCCAGAGTGCCTTTGAAATGTACTAAGTACATCAGACTGAGCAGCAAAGCCAGCCTTCCACTCCTGAGGTCATTATTAAATTATTTAGTTATGTATTTATTAATGTATTTGAACTGCCATTTCTAGCAGCAATGTGAAACATAAGGATAAATTTGTTTTAATGCATGATTCACAGAAAGGACCAGAAACAGAAGCTAGAATGGATGACCGCGTTTGCACACAAAGATGCTGTTTTGTATTGAGTAAACTGTGAAAGCCCATAATATACTGGTAGGTTCCATACATAGCTGCACAAAAGACCTATTTACACTTTAGAAGCAGTGACTCTTTAGTCATGTTGTCGTTTAATCACATGAGATGGTTCATCACACTGGTTTTGAACCTTTTAATTATAGGTCAAGTTTGGATTTCATGTAGAAGTGCCTCCAGTGGTCAGTACCCAAATCTAGGTGTCACAAGCGGTTTTAGTGAGATCAGAAAGTTCAAGGTGGTTAATTGAAAACTCCTGGTGGGTGTGAAGAATTTCAGATGATAGGCAAGATAATCATAGGACATGCCACAAACTACTTTTAACTCCATTGTTAACAGGTTATAGATGGTCCTATTTCAGGCATTGGTGGAGGTTTGTTTGGGCAAAGTTGAATAACATGCTAATAGGAATGGTAAGCATCAAGTCCACTGCGGAGAAGGAACACTGAGGGAGGCCCACAAGCAATAGGTTGTAATTATCTATTTTGCTAAATACTAAAAGACTAAAATACTGCCTTTGCAGTGTAGAATGGGGTACATTGACAGTTTTCCTCTGCTCATTAATTGGTATTATGATGCTGTGGCAGGGGTAAAATGGAACAGTTCCATGTGCATTGAAGGGTTGAAATGTATATCTAGATTTGTAGCTGAAGAGAGAAAAGCCAAACTATTGGGAGGAAAGTGGACAGACTCAAGAAAGGCAACAGGAGCAGGTGATGAGGGAAAAAAGAGGACCTCCATTTCAGAGAAGTTCAACATTAGTGATGTTAGAGCCATTCAGTGCCAAATACATTAATGGCCTCATTACAACCCTGGCGGTCAAAGACTGCCAGGGCTGTTTCGGCGATTGTACCGCCAACAGGCTGGCGGTACAATTTTGCCAATTACGGCCGTGCGCCGACGGGACCGGCGGTTTCCCACGGTCGTCCTGGTGGTTTTAATCCGCCAGGGCAGCGCTGCTGGCAGCGCTGCCCAGGGGATTAGGAGTCCCCTTCCCGCCAGCCTTTCCATGGCAGTAGGAACTGCCATGGAAAGGCTGGTGGGAAGGGGAGTCGCGTGGCCCCTGTGCCCCTGCACTGCCCATGCATTTAGCATGGGCAGTGCAGGGGCCCACTGGCACAGCCCCACACTGCTTTTCACTGTCTGCACAGCAGACAGTGAAAAGCGTGACAGGTGCAGCTGCACCCGTCGCACGGCTGGAACACCGCCGGCTCCATTAGGAGCCGCCTCCCATGTTGCGGCCGACATCCCCGCTGGGCCGGCGGGGATGTCAGAATGGGCACAGCGGTTACACCTTGGCGGACGGCAAGGTTGTAATGAGGCCCTAAGTCTTTCTTCTTGCCTTTCTTCCCATACTCAAGCGCAGTGGTCCCAGCAGGCTCTTGCTCGTGCATCCTCAGCTCCTAAAGGTGGATGTTCCAACACACAATGGCATTCTTAGAAGCCACCTTGCTCTTTTTGCTGAATGTGACGGCTTGAAATTAGTAAGGTGCGAAGAATTTTGTGGCAAGCCATTTTCTGCATGCTTCTCATGTAGGAGAATTTGCTGGGCCTACAGCATACTGTAAACACTGTAGTCTTTATCTTTATATTAAGCTTAGGTTGCTGCACATTACGTTTTATGACCCCTGAACGGGAGTAAATTATTGGTGTGGGAAGTTTTTTTCCAACCCGAGATGGCAGAAACCCTTTAAGGATTATGTCACTTTCTATTTGACACTATGAAAGGGGAACCCAATTAGAGCTGGTTGTGTCACAATTATGTTTGCTTGTTTGTTTGCTTGCTCTCTGGATTTGTGGAATGTCCTCTTTCTTTAGTTTTGCCTTGACTTCATCTTGCTGTTTGCCTTGGCACTTGGCCTGGATAGTTGGAAGGTTTGTCCTCAGTTTTTTTTCTTTCGGCTTTTTATTTTTTTCTGGAGTAATTCTAGACACACAGCTGTAATTCTGGCATCTTGGTTTGTTTCTGGTGATAGTAGGTCTTTCCTATGCACTAACAACCTTACACCCATCACCAAATCACCAAGGAGACATACTCTTGACAAAGGCAGCCAGTGGTTTGTGAATGGAGTGAGAGAATAAAGATATAGAAAAAGATGAAGAACTGCATGCCATTGGCATAAGATGTTAGGAGTACCCAAAGGACAAGATGATGTCCTCATATGTGGAGGTAAGGAGAGAGAATAAGAATGGAGTAAGACTGAACCTATCCTAATTGGCTGTGAGGAAGATCTCGAGTAGATCAAAACGCGTTGCCATTAAAAACTTTTCTTATCACTGATCACAAACCTATGGAGTGCATTTTTTTAGCTGGTACCGGGACGGAGGTGCCAGATTCCTTTTTCTGATATATATATATATATATATATAGAGGTAGGCACTATTGTTAGGACCAAGTTTCCGTAGGAAAAACATTTTTTGCAATGCAAATAACTTTGGCGCCCTTTGAAGAATCCTCACAAAATGTTTCAAAACTAGTGTGCCACTCAGTTTAGCTGCTATCTGGAAAGTGTCGGGGTCATTCATCAAGTAGGTGCTGAGGAAAAGGAGGGGTTAGAACATGTGTTTTCCCAATGCAGTTTCCCATAGGGATTTTGAACATGACTACAACCTAAACAGCTGAACGGAATTACCCCAAATTTGTCAGAAAGCTAGATCACCAAATTTAGCAGAAAGCGACATTTTGATCCAGAAAGAATCCTTTTTGTAATTTTGTGTAAATCTGTTTAGATGTGCTGGAGGTATTAAAGAAAAAAAGATTTATGTTTACCTAGGGATGCGCTCCAAAAGCAATGCTGTATTCAGCTGGCCGCAATCTGATTGGAATTTTTCAGCTGCCATTTTCCAGATCGGGACATGGTCCTGGCGGTCAAAATTAAACTGTGATAGCAGGGGTCAGGGTGGAGGTAGCCTGACTGCAAGGGAGCACTAGAGACGTCTGTAGGGGCTCTTCTTGGGCAAGAAATTGTCCACAAATGTTTTTTTGGGGCACACTAGGGTCTGTGGATCCTCCACGGTGCTCAGCATTGCTTCCCGTGTGAATCTACAATGGATCCACAGATCCAGAGCCCACTTAACAAAGACAATATACCCACTCACAAACCCACTCTTACACTAACTCACACACCCACTTACCAACCCACAAAACCACTACCACACCCAGTTAAAGACTTACACAATCACACACCCACTTACACACCCACACAACGACTCACACACCCATACAGTCACTCACAGACCCACAAAACCACTTACACATCCACTCACAGACCCACACAGCCACTCATATACCACCTCACACACCCACCCACTAACACACTCACTCACTGTCACAAAACCACTCACAGACCCACTCATACACTCACACACTCACTTACACACACTCACAACCACACACACATAGTCACTCATCCATACATTATTCACACACCAACTCACAGACCCACAGCATGGGGTGGCTGAATGCAGCTGACTTAAGGCCACGTGATGAGGCGGCTGTATCAATATACTTAAACTACACAAACATTAGAAATTCTAAAGTTAGAGTTGTAACTTTCATGTAGAATTTACATGCCACCTTCTAATTACTATAAGTTGTGAGCCAACATTCAACGTGTTACTCATAACTTACATTTTAACTTAGCACACCACCTTCAAATTACTATAAGTCGCCCACCTCCATTCACACTGTTCACATCTCACTCTCCATACTACATTTAATGTTATTTATTAAGGTCTTGGTAACTTGAGTGTTGGATGGTAAAATTAATAAGAGTGTTGTACAGTTGAGTGTTATAGAGTGGATTGTTGTATGGTGAAATTGAGTGCAGTATACTACAATGAAGTGCAGTAGAATGGGAAACTGTGTAGTAGAGTTGTGTAGAGAGGAGTGGAATAGAGTGCACTAGTGTGTTGTACAGTGGATCTGCATAGAGTGGATGATGGGACTGTGGCATAAAGTGAGGAAAAGTCTCATACAGTGGAGTACAGTGGAGTAGACTAAAGTAGAGGTGAATTACGTAGTGTGGAGTAAAGCACACTACAGTATATTTGCCTGTTGTAGAGTGATGTGTAGTTGGTTATATTCTAGTTGCGTAGCGTATAGTAGAGTGAACTCTTATAAATTGGAGTGGCGTCACTTAGAGTAAAGTGGAGTGATGTGTGCTAGAGTATTGAAAAATTTTGGTAAGTGGAATACTGTCTTGTACAATGGAGTGTACGGGCATAGATTGAACTATAGAGTTAGACAGTTGAGTGTACATTGATAAAGTAGAGTCTCATAGAGTGCCATAAAGGGCATTATAGTTTTCAAGAGTACAGTTTTAGAGACTGGAACAGAGTGTCATACAGTGGATTCTCGTAGAGTTTATTTGCATACACTGTAGTGGCATGAAGTGGAATACCATGCAATGAAGTAGCATACAGTGGAATAGCATACAGTGGAATGCAGTGGAATATGGTACAGTCTAATAGCGTACAATGGAGTATAGAATAAAGTGGAATAGTGTAGACTAGAGTGTCATAGACTGGAGTACCACACATTGGAATAGCATACAGTGTAGTGAAGTACAGTGGAATGGCGTACAGTGGAGTAGAATAGACTGGAGTGGCGTACATTGCAGTGTGATAAAGTGGGATACCATATGGTGGAGTTGCATACAAAGGAGTGGCGTCAAATGGGATATCATACAATGGAGTGTCATAGAGCGGTTTGGTGTACATTTGAGTGGGTTACAATGGTGTGCCATACAGGGGAATATATGGAGTGCTGTAGCATACAGTGGAGTGGTGTACAGTGGAATGGCATAGTTGAGTAGGGGACAGTGAAGTTGCATACAGTTGAGTGGTATAAACTGGATTGGCATCCAGTGCAGTGCATAAAGTGGAGTTGTGTACAGGGGAGTTATGAATACTGTATTGGTTTACAGTGGAGTGGAGTACAGTGGAATAGCATATGATGTAGTGCTGCAGAGAAGCATGTCATCCAAGGGAAAAGTATAGAATGGAACGGGGTACAGTCTTTACAAGTTCAAAAGTGCCCCAGTTTCCAAACATGGGCCACTTTTTTGCTACCTAATTCACAATCGTGGGTCACTTTTATTTTGATTGGCTGACTTATATTATGTCCCAGCCCGACCCTGCCTCCTCGTGCTTCTGGACAGAAAAGTGCTAGTGTTCGCAATGGTCCTGTTCCAGTATGAGCAATGGAGTTTCTGGTTCTGGTCTCATCTTTTGTTTATAGTGCTCAGACCACATCCCTTCGGCAATGAAGACCATGCAACGTGGATCCCTTCCACTGACTCAGAAACGCATGCCTCCACTTTATCCAGAAGCTTCAGTCGAACAGATGCTAACATTCAGCATCCCAAAACCTATATGTATCAGTGAACTTGTATATCCATTGCCAAGACTCTGGCCACGACAACTTTCTTTCAATCCGTCTCAGAGTTAAACCATTTCTATTAAAATTTATAAATTCTCAGTCTCAGAAGTCTCCGGTTCTGACTGCATAAGGGCACGATATCGGTTCTGTTCCTCCGTCCTTAACAAAAGAAGACGAATAGATAAAAGAAAAACGTTTTGCCTTAATTTTCAGTAGACATACATGAGTTCTAGTCTGTCAGAGACAGGATCAGGTAAAACAAAAAAAACCTTATGACAGCCCATCATAGGAAATATATTCTTCCATATTTCACAATTTTCGGTTTTAACCTTGACTTGTTGCTCGTTAGGTTACAATGAGATTCATTATTTTTTTGCATTCCAAATAATTGATCTTTTGTACTTATATAAAACAAAGTAGTGCAAGCTGGCGTTATATTTCATCTCTTCAGTTCCTCATCTGAACCTAAATCCGTTCCACATCAAGTGAAATAAAAACGTACAAAGGAGATGAATCACAATATTTTAAAAAAATAATACTGGACCTACACTGAAAAGTGAAAATCAGATAGAACGGTCACGCTATCAAAGTGAAATTATTTTGCAACATAGAGCATAGTTTTTGTTTTCTATTAATAGGATAAGCAACTAGAGGAAGGTGTGCGTTTTGTGCCACAGAAGAGAAAATCATTTGTGACTTCTGTGCCTAATCAGTCAGATAAATGTATTTTCCACTTTCAAGTAGGATGTGAAATGAAGATTAATTAGATTCAAAATTGACAAGCAATTTGATCTGCCTCTTTATAAAATGTACCTGAGCATCATATGACAGAGAGCAAATTATGTTTCATTTTCACATTGTGCTTCAAAGGCGAATGTTTAAATGCAAGAATGGTGCGGTGTGCCAGATGTTGCTTCATTTGGCCAGGGACTGCTGGGGGAAATCATGTTGTGAGCATTAGGCCTGGAAAGAGACACCGCGAAGCTCTTTCTAATGGGAACTGAGACATTGATTTGTACGAACTGCTTCCTGTTGGCCCTTCCAAGAATGTACTTGGCTAAAAAGATGTACATCAGAGTTCAACCAATAAACCTTTATCCGTTTTATCCGGAGATTATGTTCACCGTCCTTCAGTTAAGGTCATTTGATAACATTATATGGCTTCAGTCACTGTTAAACCTGATTTGTGTGACAAATCATACATCCTGATACCGTAAACGATCCAAACTTTGAAGGCCGATTAATAAAGGAATTTTTTAGATAGAAATCAGACGTATATCAGGAAAATCATCTAATTTATCTGTGTGTATGCGCGATTCTGTGTCTGCAAGCATCTGCAAACTTGTGTAGCAGATACTCATGTGTGCATTACTATGAACAGATAAATGTTAGCATAACTGTTAGAAATTGGGTTTGTCTAGGACACACCTGTTACCTAGGGCTGTCTTGGGGTCCAGGGATCCAATGACATAGATACCTACCCTCTCAAAAGGTGTCCCGACAACTGGTAGTGGGTTCAGGAATTTTACTTTTTCCCCGACTTCCTACTGGCCTGGCAGGTAGGATATCACCTACTATATGCATATGAGGCTGTCCTCATTCTGAGCCAATAAAAGTGGGGACAAGCCTGTTGAAGGTTTTGTCTTGTCTCCAATGTCTTGCCAGGGTTATGCGATAAGCCAAACGCAGTAGGAAGGCCCTATATCGCTGGGGAACCAACAGCACCGAGGCTGCCTGAGTATCAGGCACCTTTGGCTCACCATAAAGCAGATCATTCTCCCAGCAGATTAGGTGATCCACGGTTGCTGCTCCTGCTGCATTGGCTAAGGGAAGCTTTTGCTGTGGTCTGGGCACTGAGATAGCTGAGGCCCTACTTATTTGGGACTCACTTCCGGGTTCACACAGGCCCCTCGGATGATTCATGCAGATGAGGGGTGGGAACCCAAAAATGTTGTGGTGGTCCAACTCCTTACAGAGAATGGACTTTACGGTGGAACACCGTCATGGTACAGAACACACCAATGCTAATGGTCTGTCCAGATTCTTGAGTGATGAGAACTCCCATGAGGTTGGGTAGTTCTCCCCACTTTCAGTTGGGGGAGCATTTATTAGACATGGTATCCTTGGCGTGGTTTCCCCTTTTTGCCTCTGCTTCCTGTATTTTTGACTGTGTGCTGGATTTCATCTGCATTACCCATCTGAGGAGCAAAAGCTTCTCTCTCAATTGCACTCCACTTCCGTTCCCAGGGAAGTAACCTCCTACTAATGAAAACTAGAGGCTAATCTAGGCCCTGTTGGTTTAGCTGTGCTAAAACTGTCCCACAGCATGCTCAGAAGTGTCAGTCTGCACAACAAGTTCCTTGGAGAGGTTGGGTGCCTTCAGCATGTTTGCCATGCATGTGGCTGCTTTCAGGGCATCAAAAGCGGTCTGACAAGCCTCAGTCAAGATCACTTTCTTGGGCTGCTTTTTGGAGGTCAGCTTTGTCAAGGGAGCAACAATAATGCCATAACCCTTGACAAACTTCCTGTAGTAACTGGGGAGAACTAGGAAGGCTCTCACCTCTGTCTGGGTGTTGAGCGGTTACCAACCCAGAATAGTGTTGATTTTGGATTGCAGGGATGCCACCTGGCCACTCCCCACCTGGTGTCCAACTTAAACCACAGATCCCTGGCCTATTTGGCACTTACTGGCGTTAATAGTGAGGCCTACCTTTTGCAGGGCCTTAAACACTTCACAGGGGTGCTGCAGGTGTCCCTCCCTGCTTGAACTGAAGACTGCAATGTCATCCAAGTAGGTTGCACTGAAATCATCCAGCTCAGCCAAAACCTGATTGATCAATCTCTGAAAGGTGGCAGGGGCATTTTTTAAGCCAAAGGGCATGGCCCTGAACTGGTAGCGTCCTTCTGGTGTTGAAAATGCTGACCTCTCTTTGGCCCCATCGGTCAAGACAATCAATAAATCAAATGTGCTGAGGAACTTGGCAGCTCATCAGCTCTGGGAATGGGGTGTGCATCAGTCTTAGTGATGTGTTGTGTCCACGGTAGTCCACACAGAATCTCAGTTGTTAAGTGGCACCAGGAGCAGCAGCCTTTGGGATCAAGACCTCTGGGCTGGCCCAAGGGTTGCTGGAGAACTCAGCTACCCCTAATGCTAACATCTTGGAAACCTCATCATTGATGCTGGCTTTGACCTTGTCAGTTACCCTGTAAATCTTGTGTTTGACAGGTGGACTGTCCCCATTGGCCACATCATGGGTACAATGATGAGTGACCCCTGAGGTCAAGGAAAATAGGGAGGAAAACTGTCCCAACAACTGGCAACAGTCCCTCTGTTGTTCTGGGATTGGTGTTGGGCAGAGGTTCACACCGTCCACAGAACCATCTTTCTCCTGGCAGGCAGGAGGTCAGGAAGAAGCTCACTCTCCTCTTCTACCCATAATGTGTTGCCAAGAGCATAGTCAGTTCAGACATGTCAAAGGGAGGTTTAAGACGGATCACATGTAGGACCCTCAAAGGTTTCCTGGGAGTCCGCACGTCCACCAGTTATTTGACATCACTCTTGCGCTCCACCATCTCCAAAGGCCCAGTCCACTTGTCCTGGAGAGCACAAGCTTCCACTGGGGCTATTACCCACACCTTCAGGCCAGGCTCAAACTCAGTCAGAGTGGTATTCTGGTTGTACCACCGTTTTATGTCCTTCTGGCTGGCTTCTAGGTTTGCCTGAGTGAGTATCCTAAAGCAGGCAGTCTGGCCCCTAAAGGCCAGCACATAGCTAAACATGTCCTTGGGGGGGCTTACTAGAAGCTTTCTCCAAGCTCTTCTTCACCAGACTCAGAGGTCCCCTCACAGGGTGCCCATACCGCAGCGCAAAGGGACTAAAACCAAGTCCCTTCTGCAGTACCTCCCCGTAGGTAAAGAGAAGGCATGGCAAGAGGATGTCCCACTTACGCCTCATGGGTTCTGACAGACCCATAATCATGCCTTTCAGGGTGCAGTTGAAACTTTAAACCAACCCATTTCCTTGGGTTGGTAAGGAATAGTAACCTTGTAGGTTACCCCACACTCCTTCCACAGACGTCATATAGATAGATGTGAAGTTGGTATCCCAGTCAGATACCACTTCCTTGGGGAGCCCCATGCGGGTAAAAATCCCCATCAATGCCCGGCCCACCACAGGGGCTGTCACTGACCTCAGCGGGATGGCCTCTGGGTACCATGTGGCATGGTCCACCAAGACTAGCATAAACCTCTCCAGAGGCTCCACAATGTCAATCCACCCACTCAAAAAGGGTGCTGACAACAGGGAGTGGTTGGAGGGAGCCTTACATTTCCCCCCACTCCTGCCACTTGCCGGTCAAGTCTGACAAGACCAACAATAGGTGTCAGAGTGCCTGTGCCTTTGGGGACAGTAAAAGTGGGTGACAATCCTCTTAAAATCTTGTCCTGTCCCAAATGTCCTCCCAAAGGTTCTGAAGTGCCAATGTACCACCGGTACATGTGATGCCCCAGGCTCAGCAACCTTTAGGCTCACTATACAGGAGGCATCCTCCCAGTAAATCCAGCATGTTCCAGACTCTTTGCTGGATTCCTGGTCTGCAGCTTGCTGCCATAGACCCTCTAGAGGAAGGCATGCCTTCTGTGCCACTTCCTGTTGCCAATGGGTCAGCTCGTGCGCATCCCCCAGTTGATCCACTTGTTCCTCTGTAGGCTGTGGAGCTTCCCCATCGGGGTCAGCCTACTCCCGGACTGTGGTAACTTCTGGGGTGGGTTTCCCGCTCCTCTTGCCCTTCCTCATACTGGCAGGCACTTGGGGCGCTTTTTCATGCTCCAGGGCCTCCTGATCACCCCAATGGGCTGCCATAGACTGGGTGGCCACACATGCCCACCCAGACAGACCCAACATCTCCAAGTGTCCCCGGTGTTCCACCTCACTCCAAGGGGAATCCCCCAGGTCATTACCTAGCAGACAATCAACAGGTATGGTCAGACTCACAGCTACCCTCAAGGAACCTAAGACCCCCTGTTAGACCTGACAGCCTTAGGGTGGTCACCCAAAGTTTTTGCCTGCCTCCCTCCACTTTGTGGACACTGTTTTTGCTGGTTTTAAGACTCTGTGCACTTTACCACTGCTAACCAGTGCTAAAGTGCATATGCTATCTCCCTTTAAATATGGTAACATTGGATCATACCCAACTGGACTATTTAATTTACTTATAAGTCCCTAGTACTGTGCACTATATGTGCCCAGGGCCTGTAGATTAAATGCTACTTGTGGGCCTGCATCACTGGTTGTGCCACCCACTTAAGTAGCCCCTTAACCTTGTCTCAGGTCTGCCATTGCAAGGCTTGTGTGTGCAGTTTCACTGCCAATTCGACTTGGCATTTAAAAGTACTTGCCAATCCTAAAACTCCCCTTTTTCTACATATAACACACCTCTAAGGTATGCCCTAGGTAACCCATAGGGCAGGGTGCTGTGTAGGCAAAAGGCAGGACATGTACTTATGTAGTTTACATGTCCTGGGAGTGTAAAACTCCCAAATTCGTTTTTACACTGCTGTGAGGCCTGCTCCCTTCACAGGCTAACATTGGGGCTGTCCTCATACATTTTTTGAGTAGTAGCTGTTGATCTGAAAGGAGTAGGAAAGTCATATTTAGTATGGCCAGAATGGTGATATAAAATCCTGCTGACTGGTTAAGTTGAATTTAATATCACTATTTTAGAAATGTCACTTTTAGAAAGTGACCATTTCTCTGCACTTGAATCTTTCTGTGCCTTATAATCCACGTCTGGCTGGGTTTAGTTGACAGCTCCCTCTGCATTCACTCAGACACACCCCAAACACAGGATACTCAGCCTCACTTGCATAAATCTGCATATTGAATGGGTCTTCCTGGCCTGGGAGGGTGGAGGGCCTGCTCTCACACAAAGGACTGCCACGCCCCCTACTGGGACCCTGGCAGACAGGATTGAACTGAAAGGGGACCTGGTGCACTTCTAAGCCACTCTTTGAAGTCTCCCCCACTTCAAAGGCACATTTGGGTATATAAACAGGGCCTCTGCCCCTTCCAACTCAGACACTTCCTGGAAAAGAAACTTGTAACCAGAACCTGCATCCTGCTCAAAGGACTCACCTGCTGCCTTGCTGTTGTCCTGCTGCCTTGCTGCTCCCTGGCTGTGGTGAAGAAGTGCTCTCCAAGGGCTTGGCTAGAGCTTGCCTCCTGTTCCCTGAAGTCTCAGGACCAAAAAGACGTGTCTCTTGAAACTGGACTCCTTGTGCTGCAAAAATTCGATGCACAGCTTGATAAAAACTACGCACAGCCTGCCCTGTGGTGAGAAATTCACCGCCCACCGAACCGGAACAACGCAGCCCGACTGCGTGCAGAAGAAATTTCCACGCAACGCCCACCGGAACGACGCAGTGCTTGTGACTCCGGTCCACAAGCCCAGGATTCCACGCACAGACGCCAGTGCGTCTGAAAACCCCGCAACCCAAAGAGGATCCACGACCGAGCGCCAGAAAGCGACGCACAGCCGTCCCTGCATGGAAACTAAACGGCGCATCACCGTGTGTGGCTCGAGAAATCGACGCACACCCCAATTGTTTCCACGCTTCTCCTCCTCTGCAGCCCATTGTGGAGATTTTTCACGTGAACCAGGTACTTTGTGCTAAAAAGAGACTTTGTTTGCTTCTAATAGACTTAAAACACTTTATATCACTTTTCAGTGATACCTCTGCATTTACTTATTGCATCTTTGATCGTTTTGACCTGCAAGTATCCAGATAAATATTAGATATTTTCTAAAACACTGTGTGGTGTATTTTTGTGGTGCTATATTGTGTTATTGTATGAGTTATTGCACATTTACTTTACACATTGCCTTCTAAGTTAAGCCTGACTTCTCAGTGCCAAGCTACCATAGGGTGGGCACAGGATAATTTGGATTGTGTGTGACTTACCCTGACTAGAGTGAGGGTCCTTGCTTGGACAGGGGGTAACCTGACTGCCAAACAAAGACCCCATTTCTAACACCCCCCCATTCAAAGGGAACCTGAACCACCCTACACAGGTGCTCTGAGGTGTCTACCACAACTACTTGATGAAGTACATTAGAGACCACATGCTCTCCAGACACCAAGTGACACTTGACAGTAGTCACACTGTCTCCAGTGTCTCTCAGAGCCTCCACCCTCTGCACGTTGATGGTCACCCATTGCCTGTACTTCTTAGTGTTCTCAGGCATGAGAGTCCTCTGGAACATCTCATTATCCCCTAGTGAAACAAAGGTCATCTCAGCTGGCTCCCACCCTTCTCGTGGAACCAACCCCTCCCTATGCACTACACTGGCCAAACCCTGTGACTGTGACCAGTTGGGATTCTTGGGATCCCCCTTCATGTGACCCTGCTGATCACTTGAAAAGCACTTGCAAGGACCCCTTTCTGCAGGCTTCCCTGTAGAGACACATGACGTCTTCTCACCTGGGGGCTGGGAATTCTTACCATTGGAACTAGGTTGGGGCCCTTTAGAAAACTCCCCCTGTTTACCCTTAATCCCCCAGTTCTTCTGATGGGGGCCATGCCCACCCTTGGTGGAGTCTCCCCCATACCTCTTTTGGACCCTGCTGCTCTCCCACTGGTCCGCTTCCTGGGCAAGCTTCCTAGGGTCAGTCAGCTTGTTGTCAATTATGTGGTGGTGCAGCTCTGGAAAACAAAGACTATACAAGTGTTCCCATGTAATCAAATTATAGAGCCCCTCATAAGTTGTTACTTTGCTGCCCTTCACCCAACCATCCAGTACTCTGCAAAAAGAGTCAACACATTCTAACCAAGTTTGAGAATCTCCTTCTTGTAAGAACTGAAACTTTCCTTGTACTGCTGTGGAGTGACACCATATCTAGTGAGTAGGGTGCCCTTCATGGTAGAGTAGATGAGTCCCTGAGGATCACCTAGGACTGTCAGGGTATCCTTCTGCTGTACCTCAAAGTGCTTCTGCAAACCCACCTGCAGTGTACCTCAGGGACTAGGTTTAGGTGAAGAGCTGACTCATGTGAGCAGGTCCTACCTTGTATTTGTCACCAACCATCTACCCTCATGAGGTTGAATGAACCTTTGGACTCAGATAGGTGTGAGTGTTTAGCTCTGAACAAAATGAAGTCAACAATAAACAAAACCAAACAATACCATAATTAATCAACATTAGAGTCAGTAATCTAAACACACCATGACCTATTTGGCCATAAATCACCACACCAGTTTGTAAAGTTCAAACATTTATTGCCCTTCAGATTAACAATGATAAGACCACCTAAATCAAATGCAAAACCAAATTATAAAGATACATGAATAACACAGGTTGACCAAACCTTCTAAAGAATCTCAGCTTTGACAGAATATGAATCATTATGCACTCAAGAATCACCATACCGAATAACAGCAATATCAGAATGTGACATTCTAACTATCACCCAAATTAGATTAAGCATGTTGGACTTCATGCAAAAAGAAAAAGAAGAAAACTATTTTTTGGAAAATATCTATCCATGGAGCTAGAAAAAATAGCGGCTGAGTTTCTAGAAGGGAAAAACATAAAAACCTGCAAGAAAGACAAATGCAAACTATGTTATACCTCTCCTTAATAGGTTCAGCAGGCAGCAAAGTCTTCTTCAGTGGAGCATTTTCATGGTCAGCTTCAGTGGACATATGACATATATGGGAACAGTTCAGTAATGTTTGGCCTTAATGCATCTGAACTGTCACTGGCACATAGTACCACTAGCATAAATAAAAACACATGTGAACACAGCAAAGGACAAAGCAAAATTCCTTCTAGTCTGAGCTGACATCACAATATTAAAGTCCCAATAATAACTAACTAATCTATGTTGGACTTTTTCCCCTATGCAGGGTCATCCCCAATCTTTTTGCCTCTTGACCCCTATTTTTTCTGACCTGTTGTTGTTGGCTTTGGAACTCTGAGCACTTTACCACTGCTAACCAGTGCTAAGGTGAATATGCTCTGTGTGTAAATTGTATTGTTGATTGGATTGCCATAATTGGCATATTTGATTTACTGGTAAGTCCCTACTACAGTGCACTAGAGGTGCCTAGGGCCTGTACATCAAATGCTACTAGTGGGCCTGCAGCACTGTTTGTGCCACCTACATTAGAAGCTCTGTAATCATGTTTAAGACCTGCCACTGCAGTGTTTGTGTATGCAGATTTTAACTGCCAATTCGACTTGCAAGTGTACCCACTTGCCAGGCCTAAACCTTCCCTTTTCTTAAATGTAAGACACTCCTAAGGTAGTCCATAGGAAGCCCCATGGGCAGGGTGCAGTGTATGTTTAAGGTACGGCATATACTAATGTGCCTTATATGTCCTGACAGTGAAATACTGCCAAATTTGTTTTTCACTGTTGCAAGGCCTATCCCTCTCATAGGTTAACACGAGGGCTGCCTTTAAATATGATTAACGTGTGGATTCCCTTTGGGAGCGGATAGACATGTGGAGTTTGGGGTCTCTGGACTCACAATTTAAAAATACATCTTTTAGTAAAGTTGGTTTTAAGATAGTGTGTTGAAAGTGCCACTTTTAGAAAGTGAACATTTTCTTGCTGAAACCATTCTGTGACTCTGCCTGTTTGTGGATTCCCTGTCTGGGTCAGTTTGACAGTTGGGCTGTTTTGCATCTCTCTCTAGACAGTGATATAAAGGGAACTCAGGTGTAGCCTGCATATCCTGATCCTATTGAGCCATCTGTGCTAGGAGGAAGGGGAGGAGTGGTCACTCACACCTGAAAGGGCTGAGCCTGCCCTCACACAATGCAGTCTCCAACCCTATGGTGTGTGTCTGGAGCCTGGCCTGGACAAGGCAGGATTTCACAAACAAGAGACACTTTCCTTTAAAGTAGGCCTACTTCTAAGGCCAAAATGGGTATAATAAGAACACCCAAAACCACAGACTTTAGATCACTTCTGGACATCAAGAGGAACCTCTGCCTGGAGAAGAGCTGAAAAGCTGAGGAGCAGTGCTGCCCTGCCTGAAACTGTGCTTTGTGGAACTATCCTGTGCCAGGGGACAAAGACTGGACTTTGTGTGCCTTCCTGCATGTGAGGAAATCTCCAAGGGCTTGTTCTGAGCTTGCCTCCTGTTGTTGAAGTCTCAGGGCCATCAAAGACTTCTCCTGCCAGCACCTGGACCCTCTGCTGAGACTCCCGCCCTGCCAAGTGGTGCCCTATCCAGTTCCTGGGGCCTTGGATGGTGAAGCTGGCAGACCAAGACTGAAAATCCATGCACAGACCGCCGTGCGGGGAAAATATCAATGCACCTTCTGAGACACGGCTGGAAAACGACACGCCTCCGGCTTTGTGGCAGAAATTGATGTTCCACTGGCATAGCGGCTGGAAAATCAACGCACGTAGCTGGAAGAACGATGCGTAACACCCGCTGATGGAGGCTGATAACGTTGCAACCCACATTGCGAGGTTTTGCTGATACCGTGCGGCAGGATTTTTGACGCAACCCTTGCTGGGTGCAGAAAAATGACACAACACCTGCCTGGACCCGAGTCCTACCCGGATCAACGCATCGCTACCCCGCTACTCCAACCGGAGAAGAAGAAATGACGCAGGTCTCTCTTACGGGTGAGAAATCGACACACCGCTTACCTTTTTCGATGCACACTCACCCGTGCATGTTATTTTGACACTACCCAGGTACTCTTCAATGCTAACAGTGTTTTTACTGGTTACTAAAGGATTTAAGACTCTTTTGCTTTTCAAATTAATAACTTGACTTGTGTATGTTGGATTTTTGTCATTTTGATCTCGTTTTGTTTAGATAAATATTTGCTATTTTTCTAAATCTGTGTTGTGTCATTTTGTAGTGTTTTCATTGAGTTACTGTGTGTGTTCGTACAAATACTTTACACCTAGATCTCTGCCAAGCTAGCAAGAGGGTGATTGGGGATTAACTGAGGGTGATTCTCCTTTACCCTGACTATAGTGAGACTCCTTGCTTGGACAGGGGGTAACCTGACTGCCAACCAAAGACCCCATTTCTAACAATCTACCATTGGTTTAAACTATAGGTGGTTTTGGACAGAACCAATTAAAACCAAAGCATGTTTCTTCATGTTGCAATTCTTGTGTTATTTTCTCCCTCATTGGTTCAGCTCCTTTCAATGCCGTCACCAGCTTCTGTTTGCAAAAATAAAATGTTTCAAACGACATAAAGCAACTGAAAGCCATTTGTTTCTGTGGAACACTATCTAACAGGAACTAAATAAATTGTTTCAAAATATACAGCACAAGAACATTTCTCTCAGACATTAGATCGTCACACAGGATGTTTCAGAAAGAACAGGAAACTTTCCACTGCCATCAGCATGATCGTCACACAGGATGTTTCAGAAAGAACAGGAAACTTTCCACTGCCATCAGCATTTTCTAAGTATTACATTTTCTTCATTCAGAATTAGCTTAACATATGCCTTTTCAAACAGGCAATAAAATGTGCAGTGTACAACACATCATAAAAATCAAACTGTTTATTTTCTGAACATGTAATTATTATTTTTCATTACTTTCAGTTAGTAAAACATAAAATACATTTCATTAAACAGTGATTTATTTTCATTTTCCAAATATCTGTGTCAAATAACAGTGTAGGCCTCATTTTCATTTCAGCCTTGCACTTTTAAATGCAAGTTTTTCTTTCAGTTAAGCACGCAATTTTATTAGTAATTTTCACACTCTAACACTCCTACCTCTTATACCACAAGTATATGTCACCTTGTAATCCTTTGCCAGATCTTTAGGAATGTACACTCTTTTGTCAGGCTGCACTGAGGTACTGCTGCCACCATCGGTGCTGGACCTGCCCTTCAGATCCAGCTCCATTAAGCTCAGCTCATGAGCTAACAACATTTTTCTCTTCTCCAAAGCCACTGATATTTTCTTTGCTTCTGCTTCTCTGTCAATTCTAGCTAATTCCACCTTGAACTTCTCAAGCTCCAAATGATGCTGCCTGTCTGCCTATCTGTCCCTCAGTTCCTCTAGGGTCAGACCTTTAGAAGAAACACTGCTGCTTGTCTTCGAGGACCTCCCTGCAGGTAGGTCCAGGTTATCCACCAAACAATAATGCATGCTCTGCACCTCCTCATCCACCTCCAAATTCTCCTCTGCTGTGTGCCACTCTGCCTCGTTTGCTGCCAACCAGGCCTTCACCACCTTTTGCAGCTCATTCTTCATGGTGGAGCTTTTGATTGGGCATTGGAACTATTTACAAAATTGCTTGAACTCGCCACTGTTTAACCCTCTAATTTCTCCAGCTCAAACACCACTTTTGCAACAACTGCTGATGGCTCCCTAGACTGAGACATATTTGTGGACAAGGTTCAATAAAGGTGCAAAATCTCAAAAGGCAGAGAGATCCCAAAAAGGACAAAAAGGAAAAGCAAAAGAAATCCAAGAGAAAAAAACAGTATGGGGTTGTGTAATGGTCTGCAATAAAACAGTAGTGTACACCAATCACTGCATGCCATGCAGAAATACAAGTCATATCCTCACCGCTGATCACCAATGTTGGAAATCGGGTCTCTAGTTGGCAGTTAGTTTGCACTCTGTACAAGAAGGAACCCTCACTCTAGTCAGGGTAAGGGAGATACACACCCAGGACAACCCCTGCCACCCCCTTGGTAGCTTGGCACAAGCAGTCAGGCTTATCTCAGAAGCAATGTGTAAAGTATTTGTACAAAACACACTTAGTAACACAGTGAAAACACCACGAAACAGCTCCACACCAGTTTAGAAAAGCACCTAATATTTATCTAACTCAAACAGGACCAAAACGACAAAAATCCAACTTAGACAAGTTAAGATATCAATTTTTAAAGTAAAGAGAGTCTTAGTCTATAGAAATCAATGGATGCGTTGTTTTAGCACAAAGTATCTGGCATACATCAAAAATAAAACCGCAGGGCGACGGTGTATCAGAAAAGCAAGCAATGCATTGATTCCTTACTCTCAAGTGAGGACGTGCGTCGATTCTTTACTCACACCGGAGGTCGTGTGCCGTTTGTTTCCTCTCAAGGGAGGCCAAGTGTCAATTCCAGGTGCACAGCCTCAGGTCCATGCAGTGATATTGAAGATTTTGATGCCCAGGAACCGTGGGTAAATTTCCTCTGCTCTGTGCGAAGAGTCCACATTGAGAACAGGGTTTGCGTCGTTTCTCCAGCTGTGAGGCATGCGCTTTGTTGAATTTTCAGCCACGGGTGATGCGTCAATTTTTATGACACGCACACAGTGCTGCATAGATTTTCACCACACATTACAAGCTTCAAATTCTAAGGGCCCAGGGACTGGATTTGGCACCACTTAGCAAGTCAGGTCTCTCAGCGGAAAAGCTCAGTCACTGGCAGATGAAGTCTTTGATGTCCCTGAGACTTCGGAACAGGGGTGCAAGCTCAGTCCAAGCCCTTGGAGAAACTTCACAAGCAGGATACACAGCAAAGACCAGTCTTTTTCCTCTCTAAAGCAGAAGCAGCAACTGCAGGCCAACCTAGCAAAGCACACACACAACAAAGGGGCAGTACTCCTCCTCCAGCTCTTCTCCTTGGTAGAAGTCCCCCTTCATCCAGAAGTGTTCTAAAAGTCTGGGGTTTTGGGTCCACCACTTATATTAATTTCTGCCTTTGAAGTAGGCAAACTTCAAAGAAAAGTCTTTGTTGTTCACAAGATGCTGCCTTGCCCAGGCCTGGCTTCAGACACACACCAGGGGTATTTGAAATGGGGTCTTTGGTTGGTAGTCAGGTTACGTCCTGTCCAAGCAAGGACCCTCACTCTAGTCAGGGTAAAGGAGAATCACACTCAGTTAACTCTCGCTCATCCCCTTGGTAGCTTGGCACGAACAGGCAGGCAGGCTTAACTCAAAGA
Organism: Pleurodeles waltl; assembly: GCF_031143425.1. Taxonomy (NCBI): domain Eukaryota; kingdom Metazoa; phylum Chordata; class Amphibia; order Caudata; family Salamandridae; genus Pleurodeles; species Pleurodeles waltl. The sequence continues at coordinate 1,003,639,614 of NC_090437.1, forward strand.
CAATGTGTTAAGGATTGGTACAAACACACACAGTTATACAGTGAACCGCTACAAAATGACACAACACAGGTTTAGAAAAATAGTAAATATTTTATCTAAATAAACAAGACCAAATACAATACAAATCCACAATATTCAGTAAAAAATACGAATTTAGCACTTAAAAGCACGAAAACAGTGCCTTGAGGCACAAATACTGCCAGTTGGTATTATGCATCGTCGTGACGGAGTAATTTCCTACAATGTGACGTCAATGGCGCTGTGTACAGAGTCATTCGACCCACAGGTACAGTACCTTAAGAAACAAGTAGAAAACAGGCCGGTGCATGTAGTCGGAGAGAGCGGCTTCGCTGGGTCGGATGCAGCGTTGGTTCCAATGCCACGGGGTAGAAGGACTGCGGCATTGCACAGCAGCGTTGGATCATCACTACAGGGCAGTGGAGGTGAAGCGGCATCAGATGCAAAGTCGGTTCATTGGTTCCGGCAGATGCGAAGTCCGGCAGAGTCACGATGCTGCGGGGTAGCCTCACGAGGTTGCGATGACGTCAAAGAGACAAAGGCGCTGCAATGGCGTCGGAACGTAACGGACGTTGGACTTATGAAACTCCTGGGTCAGCAAGGTTGGGCGAGATCAGCGGCTGCAGCGACATGAGGCCTACAGGGTTGTCGGACATCTACGAGCTCCACTGCCACCTCAGGACAGGCGGCGTTGCAGTTCTGGGCTAGCGCTGTCAGCTCACAGGGTCGTCGTATTCATCTAGCTCAGCGAGGTCCATGTATTCCAGGCAAGTGGCATCGCGGTTGAAGCAGCTGCGTCCTTTGCAAGGCCGCACAGCGGCATCTGGCATCATTAGACTGTTTTTTCTCCAGGAATTCACTTCCAGTGGTCCAGGAACTAAAATGGCATCCTCTGGCAAGTGTGAATCCACAGCAAGGAACTCAAGTCTGGCTGGTGAAGCCCTTGCTGTCCCTGAGGCTTCAAAACAGGAGGCAAGCTCTACTCTAAGCCCTCGGAGTCACTTCTCAAGTAGGAATGCAATAAAGTTCAGTCTCTGTTCCCCTGCACAGGAAGAAGCAGCAACTGCAGGATATCCCACCACAGCACAGTCACAGGTCAGGGCAGCACTTCTCCTCAGCTCTTCTCAAGGCAGAGGTTCCTCTTGAATCCTTGAAGTAATCTAAAGTCCGGGGGGTTGGGTCCAGTAGTCATACCCCTTTCTGCTTTTGAAGTTGGCAAATTTCAAAGTAAAGTCTCAAGTGTTTGTAAGATCATTTCTTGTCCAGGCCAGCCCCCAGCCACACATCAGGAGGTTGGAGACTGCATTATGTGAGGGCAGGCACAGCCCATTCAGGTGTGAGTGACCACTCCTCCCCTCCCTTCCAGCACAGATGGCTCGTCAGGCTATGCGGGTTACATTCTGCCCCCTTTGTGTCACCGTCTAAAGAGAGGTGCAAACAGCCCAACTGTCAAGCTGACCCAGACAGGCAACCCACAAACAAGCAGAGTCACAGAATGGTTTAAGCAAGAAAATGCCTACTTTCTAAAAGTGGCATTTTCAAACACACAATCTAAAAACCAACTTCACTAAAAGATGTATTTTTCAATTTCAGCTCAGAGACCCTAAACTTAATATTTATTTTTGCTACCAAAGGAAATCTGTGATTTAATGACATTAAAAGCCAGCCTCCATGTTAACCTATGAGAAATATAATCCTTGCAACAGTGAAAACCACATTTGGCAGTATTTTATTGTCAGGACATGTAAAACACATAAGTACATGTCCCACCTTTAACATAGACTGCACCCTGCCCATGGGGCTACCTAGGGCCTACCTTACGGGTGCCTTTAATGTATAAAAAGGGATGGTTTAGGCTTTGCAAGTGGGTACATTTGCCAAGTCGAATTGGCAATGCAAGTCTACATACACAGACACTACAGTGGCAGGTCTGAGACATGATTGCATGGCTACTCATGTGGGTGGCACAATCAGTGCTGCAGGCCCACTAGTAGCATTTGATTTACGGGCCCTGGGGACCTCTAGAGCACTTTACTAGGGACTTATTAGTAAATCAAATATGTCTGTAGTCTTATGGGTGTATGAATGAGTATGTGTAGTTGTGTGTGTGGATGTCCAATTGTATGTGTGGGGGTTTGAGTGCGTCTGAGCTTTTTTGTGGATGATGTAATCAGTGATGTAATTTGAGATGTCATCAGTTATGTCATGAGTGATGTCACTGACCATGTCAATAATGTAGTATCTGAGGTCCTAAGCAGTGCATGACAGGGGGCGCAAGTCATAGTTAGCTGAGGTAACTATAACTGCTGCATTTCCCTGGTTTTGTACATGAGAAATGTGAGCCCAACTATAACATCCTTGTAACCTTTGTTTTTTCAGTGAATTTCTATGTTTTTAAAAATTCTATTTCCTAAGTATAACGTAAAGTAATTTACATTACTATACGTTAATCCAACCACTGCCAGACATGTTCGCAGGCCTAGCAAGGTGGGGGTTGGCCGCAGGGCCTGGCCTGGGGCCAGACCCTGTGGTCAATACCGTAATCACCGAAGCCCACACTGTGAATGACCTTTTGCCGTGCGTGGCGGGAATTGGATGCAGCCTGCATCTCTGGATATGAGAATAGTTATCATTCTCTGGTGTGAGAGTGGCTGTGTGAGTGTTTGTTTGGGTGTGAGAGTGAATGCATCAGTGTGTTAGTGGGTCTGTGAGTTGGTGCGTCAGTTTCTATGTGGGTCTGTGAGTAGGTGTGTGAGGGTTTCAATGGGTCTGTGAATGAGTGTCTGAGTCTCCCTGGGTCTGTGAATGGGTGCATGAGTGTCTGAATGGGGCTGTGCATGGGTGCATAAGAGTCTGAGTGGAGCTGTGAGTGGGTGTGTGAGTTCCTGAATGGGTACATGAGTGGGTGTGTAAGGGTCTGAGTGGGAGTGGGAATGGGAGGAACAGATTAAAAGGGAGGAATTGAGAGAGAGAGAGACAGAGAGAGAGAGAGAGAGAGAAAGAGAGTGAGAGGGAGAGAGCTAGAGAGCATTTTAGGCTTTGATGAAGGCTTTGATGAATGATACACTTCTAACTGAGTCATTTCTGGACAAATGGAAAAGTAAAATGTATCAATTAAAAACGTGAGATCACCTTTAAGTAGGAACCTTAAACGTTTGAAGTTTAAAAGAAATTTAACACACCTAGAACAGAACCCTCAACTTTCAGTGTGAGAGTCTGTGACCATAACCTTTAGGCCAACAATGGCTCCTTACATTGATGCTTCTAGACATACCTATGATAGTCAACCCATGCATGTGATTGGAAAGAAACACAAATGTTCCATCACTGGGAAGGTTTAACAGTCAAAACACTAGTAAATAAACAAACACACTGCCAAGTGATACTAGAATTTGAACCTTCAGCCTACAGAGTGACAGCACAAGACCTTGACCCTTAGTCCAGAAGTGACTTTGTTCTGCTCTGCATCCAAGCGCACCTATGACATTCGTACCCATCTTGCTAGTCTGTTGCTGTGAAGTCATTGCATGGAGAGACCATTGCAATGGCAATCTCTCTCTCTTCCATCCCTTTATGGGAGAGTGATAGTACCGCAGGAGTAGTCTCAAGACCCCCCATAGTCCTAGCCGGCTCCCCGTGTCCAGAGGGAGCCAGCATTGCTCTCACCAGCAGGGAACTGCTGGTGGAAGCAATGTGCATGCAGTGAAACAGTTGAAAACTTCACTTTCTGCAAGTGAGAGCTGCTTGATACACACACACACATATATATACACATCCATATATATATATAGTAAATATATATTACCTACTGTTGGTCTCTAGTAGGTAGTTATAGTTAGGGCCGAGTTTCCATAGCAAAAGTGTTTTTTGACTGGCCTATGTCTTTGGCATCGTTTGACAAGTCTTTGCGTAATTGTCAAAAATAAGTGTGCCAGTGGTTCTTGTTTCACATGGAAAATTTTGAGGTGATAAGTCAAGTGGGGGCAGAGAAAAAGGGGGGTAAAAAAAGTGTGTTTCCCATGTTAATTCACATAGAAGATTTGAAGACGACTACAGCCCAAACTGCTGGACGGAATTAGACAAATTTGATGGAAAACGAGGTTTTATTTCACAGACTGTGTTTTTGTTATTTGGTTTAAATCTGTTCAGTAGTTTTTGAGCTATTAAAGTGAAAACACATTTTTATATCTAGGGCCGTGGATCCGTCACAAAGTTTTTGCTGCGACTGGGGCAAATTTGCGAATGTGTGTGCCAACAGGAATGCTGTGATGGGCTGGCTGCAACCTGGCGAAAAAGTTGCAGCTGCCATTTTATATTACAGGGAATGGTCTCTAGGGCTGAAAAACTGGTATAAGAGGTCAGGGTTGAGGTACCCTGACCCGGGGTGTGTGAAATAGGAGTACTTGAGAGCCAAATAATGACTTTAAAATGTTTTGTTTTCACTGCACCTGTTATTTCAAAATACATTGTGGCGCTCAGTGTGGCCCTAATGTAACATCGCAACTAATTCACAACGATCGACAATTTAAAAAAAAATAAACATTCACAGACTCATTCATATAGCTATTCATTCACTCATAACAACACTCAGACACTCATGTAGCAACTCACAGACCACTCAGACCCTCACACGCCCACTAAGAGACCCACACAAACAAACATGCACCCATTCACACACCCAATCAGACCCTCATGCACCCACTCGAAGACACACTCAGACACAGACACACCCACTCACAGACCGACTCAAACACTGACACACCCACTCACAGACTCACACACTCATTCACAGACCCACTCAGACACTCACGTACCCACTCAGAGACCCACTCAGACACTCATGCACTCAGTCACAGACCCGCTTAGACACTGACTCACCCACTCACAGACCCACTGAGACACTCATGCATCTACTCACAAACTAACTCAGACCTTGATGCACCCAGTCACAGACCCACTCAAACCCTGACACACCCACTCACAGACCCACTCAGACACTCATGTACTCAGTCACAGACCCACTCAGAGACTCATGCACCCACTCAAAGACTCATTTACCCACTCACAGATCCATTCAGACACTGATGCACCTACTCACAGATGTACTGAGACACTCTAGCACCCAGTCACAGACCCACTCAGACACTGAAATACCCACTCACAGACCCACTCAGGCATGCATGCTCATTCACAGATCAAATCTGACACTCATGCACCCACTCACAGACTCACTCATATACTCATGCACCCCCTCACAGAACCAGACACTGATGCACCCACTCACAGTCTCACACACCCACTCACAGACCCAGGTAGACACTCCCCCACACAAACTCACAGACCCACTGACATACTGAGACATTCATGCACCCACTCACAGACCCCCTCACACACTGATGCCCCACTCACAGACCCACTCAGACACTGACACATCCACTCACAGACCCACTCAGACCCTCACACACCCAATAACACACCCACACAAACAAACATGCACCCATTCACACACCACCCAATCAGACCCTCATGCACCCACTCGTAGACACACTCAGACACCGACACACCCACTCACAGACCCCCTCAAACACTGACATACCCACTCACAGACCCACTCACAGACTTGCACTCTCATTCACAGACCCACTCAAACACTGACATACCCACCCATATACCCACTCACGGACCCACTCAGACACGTATGCACTCAGTCACAGACTACCTCAGACCTTGATGCAGCCAGTCAGAGACCCACTAAAACCCTGACACACCCACTAACAGACCCACTCAGACATTCATGCACTCAGTCATATACCCCCTCAGAGACTCAGGCACCCACTCAGAGACTCATTCACCCACTCTCAGATCCATTCAGACACTGATGTACCTACTCACAGATGCACTGAGACATTCTAGCACCCAGTCACAGACCCACTCAGACACTGACATACCCACTCACAGACCCAATCAGACATGCATGCCCACTCACAGACCAAATCTGAGACTCATGCACCCACTCACAGACTCACTCATATACTCATGCACCCCGTCACAGAACCAGACACTGATGCACCCGCTCACAGTCTCACACACCCACTCATAGACCCAGTCAGACACTCCCCCACACAAACTCACAGACCCACTGACACACCCACTCACAGAACCACTGAAACACTGACACACCCACTCACAGACCCACTGAGATGCTCATGCATTTACTCACTGGCACACTCAGACACAAATGCACTCATTCTCAGACCCACTTAGACACTGACACATCCTCTCACAGACCCACTGAGACACTCATGCACCCACTCACAGACCCTCTCACACACTGACGCACACACTCACAGACACATTCAAACACTGACACATCCACTCACAGACCCACTCAGACCCTCACACACTCACTAACAGACCCACACAAACAATCATGTGTCCACTCACACACCCACTCAGGCCCTCATGCATGCACTTGACACACCCATCCACAGACCCACTCAAACACTGACATACCCACTCACAGGCTCACACACTCAGTCACATACCCATTCAGTCACTCACATACCCACTCAGAGACCACCCCAGACACTGATGCACCCATTCAGAGTTCTACTGAGACACTCATACACCCAGTCAAAGAACCACTCAAACACTGGCACACCCACTCAGAGACCCACTCAGACACTTCTGAACTCAGTCACAGACCCACTCAGACACTCACGCACCCAACCAGAAACTCATGCACCCACTCACAGAAGTACTGAGACACTCATGTACCCAGTCACAGACCCACTCAGACACTGACATACCCACTCACAGACCCACTCAGACATGCATGCACACTCACAGACCAAATCAGAGAATACTCACAGACTCACTCATAGAGTCTTCACCCACCCACAGAACCACTCAGACACTGATGCACCAATTCACAGTCTCACACACCCACTCACAGACCCAGTCTGACACTCCCCCACATAAACTCACAGACCCACTGAAACACTGACACACCCACTCACAAAACCACTGAAACACCCACTCACAGACCCACTGAGCCACTCATGCATCCACTTACAGACTTACTCAGACACTGATGCACTCACTCTCATACCAACTCAGACACGGAAGCATCCACTCAAAGACCCACTGAGAAACTGTGACATTCATGCACCCACTCGCAGACCCCCTCACACACTGATGCACCCACTCTTAGACCCACTCAGACACTGATACATCCACTCACAGACCCACTCAGACCCTCACACACCCACTAACAGACCCACACAAACAATCATGCATCCACTCACACACCCATGCAGACCCTCATGCACCCACTTGTAGACACACTCAGAGACCGAAACACCCATTCACAAACCCACTCAAACACTGACATACCCACTCACAGACACACTCACAGACTCATAGACTCAGTCACATACCCACTCAGAGACCAACCCAGACACAGATGCACCCACACAGAGACCTACTGAGAAACTCATACACCCAGTCACAGAACCATTCAAACACTGACACACCCACTCACAGACCCACTCAGACACTCATGCACTCAGTCACAGACCCACTCAGAGACTAACGCACCCAATCAGAGACTTATGCACCCACTCACAGATGTACTGAGACACTCATGCACCGAGTCACAGACCCATTCAGACACTGACACACCCACTCACAGACCCACTCAGACATGCATGCACACTCACAGACTCAATCAGAGACTCATGCACCCACTCACAGAACCAGTCAGACACTGATGCACCCATTCACAGGCTCACACACCCACTGTCAGACACTCACACAAACACTCACAAAACCACTGAGATACTGACACACCCACTAACAGAGCCACTGAAACACTGACACACCCACACACAGACCCACTGAGACACTGATGCATCCACGCGCAGACCCCCAGACACTGATGCACCCACTCACATACCCACTCAGACACATACATATCCAGTCACAGACCCACTGAGATACTCATGCACCCACTCACAGATCCACTCATACACCCATGCACCCACACTCAGACCCACTCAGAGACTCATGCATTCACTCACACACCAAGAGACTCATCTAGTCACTCAAAGACCCACTCAGAGAGTTACAAACGCAGTTACAAAATCTCACACACCCTCTGAAAACGTTTCTGAGACAGTAATGCAGCCACTGACAGAGGCACTCAAACTCTCATACACACAGTCACAGACACACTCAGAGAGTCACAGATGTGTTTATAGAATTATTTAGAGAGTAATGTCCCTTAGTGTGATGTAGGCAATTCTATATGTGTGTGTATATATATATATACATATACACACACACACACACACACACATATATATATATATATGTGTCTATAGTTATGAGTTTTAAATGGGCTGGTGTCTATTGAAACCTCCTTTTATTTTGCATAGTTATTACTATGTCATGACCATCATGACGTTGTCGCAAATATTTTTAAAAAATGATAAAGAAATAATTTGATAAAGAAAATGAACAACAATTTTGGGCAATAGGGTGGCCCTGAGAAGAGCCGTTGTGTTCATTGTTAGTATGTGACTGCTACATATGAAAGCAGAAGCAGAGTTTCAGGTCACAAAGAAATACCTCGTTGCCTTCATCTGTGAAATGTATTCCATCGCTTCTATAAATGACATCCATGTCAAAGCTCAGGCTGTTGTTGTAGATACAGCCCATATTATGGTTTCTGATGAATGAAGAAACAGTTCTATTAACATGTTTCCTGGCTTTGTCAATTTGTGGACAGAACTGATTTGACCACTTCCATTTCTGCCTTTGGTTTATGTTGGATGACACCAAGACATTGCAAGGGAAAAGTGACATCAATTGTGCAAAAGCATCCTTCATTAGGATTTCCAGTCTTTCCGGAGTCAGTGTGCCTAAGTCATTACCACCACAGCGTACAATCATGAGGACAGGGGTTGGGAGTCTACCATCCTTTCAACCAAAGGGAGCAATTGATGACACTTTAACCCTCTCTGGCCAATCCAATTAATGTTCACATTAGCAAAACCCAAGTCTCTTTCAGTACCTCAATTTCTAGCTGCCTCTCTAGCCCAAAAGACATTGCTCTGGCCCACAATCCACACTCTAATCATTTTGAAGTGAAGCAGCAGTAGCATAGAGGAGAAGGCTAGAGCTGAGTGAGACAGTTTTGAAAATAGAAGGTAGTTAAAATCATGGTGTGCGCTTGCTTTAAAAAAACATATTTGATTGAATGCTGTGAATGTGCTGGTGAATACTATTAGGTAGTGCTTTGAAAGGATTAGCAAGTTGATCCATGATTGTCTCTGGTAAAAATAATAAAAATGTAATATAAATATGTTTTTCAATCTGTACAGTAAACCACACCTGCTGCAGCTCATTTTGGTATACCCCTTTTAGGATTAGCAGGATTATCAGCAAAGTTGTTACCTACTGGTTCTAGTGGGATGCCATGGAAACTGTGCTAACAGTGTAGTTGGGGAGGGTGTTACAGAGATAGTTCTCTCTTTTTAAGAAAATTAAAGGTGTTTAGACTTGTTATTGTATAATAAGGTTTTCATTTCCTGGTGAAGGATTGCTAGAATAGTATATTGAACTCTTAAAGACATAAATCTATCAAGCTACATATGTTTTTGTACACCTGCTTTTTTTCACAAATTCGTTGTGACGATTATGATAAGATGTGAATATGTACAAAAAGTCCACCATATTGGGATTCTTTATAAAAGTGCATGAAAGGGATAACGCATTCTAACCATTCAGAAGTAGACTTACAAAACTAAAATATGAAAGGTATGTTTTATCAGACAGTGCAACGTTGAAAAGGTTGCCATTTATGGTTGCTTGCATGAGAGTGGTGCGTCATTCCTATGCTTAGTTTTCAAAATTGCTGAGACCCTTGTATCTATTTAATAGAAGGAAAAAAAATGTTTTCAATCAATCAATTACGTATTTGTAGAGCGTGGCATGTCACTTGCAAGGGTATCCAGGCTCTTGACTTCACCCCCAAACTCAATCTTCAGGTATGTGAATTAGATTTAATTCTAAGAAAAAAGAAAAAAATATTAAAAATGTATATGTCTATGTGGCATTGTTTAAAAGTATAAAATATATAGAAAGGTATTGAAGGTACTTGGGATGATCTATGAGTGGTAGTGTGAGCTATTTTATATATTTAATAATAGGTGACTAAGATGCAGTTTGTTTGAGGTGTAGACTAGGTGTGAGAAGTTGGTTAACAAACTGTTGCTATGGAACTACATATTGTACATCTGCTGCTTTACTACTTGCTCTAATTGCTAGAAGAAACTGCACACTAATGGTTAAAGTTATACTTACCAATGTGTTAGACGATATTAAGGTTTTGCATATATAAACATGATGTGCTGTTCACAAAGATAGATTTTCTTTGAATTCTGGGACTTGTAGTCCTATTTATTCCATTTTAAAAGAGAAGTCTAACTAGGTCTCAGAAATGAAAGAGGAAAACATGCACTGTAGGTATATATGAAGCATGCACTTATGAAAACTGACAGTTCTGTATTAGGTATAATTTAGGATAGGTGTTGGTAAATTATAGGGAAGGTCTGTATGTGCTTAGATGGTAAGATATGTTGTTTAAACTAATACTGAGTCAGATGTGTAGAACAAAACTGCTAGGCTTAGTTCAACATGCAATGTGAAAACATGGGTCAGGTCTACTAGTGAATACCCTATCTGTGCATTCACACTGCCAGCTTCTCATGGCATGTACAATCTGTTTCTCAAGTGTAAAACCAATGTTTTAGGAGATATTACTCATCTCTGAGAAATGCTGTGGGTGTGTTGTAAAATATGGTGTTTTCTTCTTAAAATATGAGAGATGTCATTTTTACTTGAATAACTTACGCATGTACTTGCAGACCTCTAAGCTAAGCATTTCATAGAGTATACCACTCATAAAGGAATTGACACAGACATATTTTTAAACCATAGATCCTCTGTCTCACCCAGTCAGAGAGTGGCACAGAGGCTTATACATTCAATCACATACTCAGAAAGTACTTGTGAATGAAGCAGTATCAAATGCAATTGACGACAGAGCCACAGACCCATGTATTCTCTAACACAAGTACTGAGGTATTCATTTAGCTACTTACTTACCCTTTAGAGAGTCATAGAGTTACTATCCAAACAGTTACATACCGGTACATGTACTAAAACATATCATGGCACTTCTATATGTGGACTCCTAAATTCAGTGAGAAATATAAGCAAGTAGTGACATAATCTTATGCATGAAGACAAATAATGCTTTATTTTTGGGTGCGGCCTACTAATGCAGAGCCTTTGTGTACGTGCACTCTTACTACCCACTCAATTTGACCTGTAAAAGCCACCCTTTGTCAAGTCTTAAACCCACATTTTAGTACAAATAACTCACCTTTTAGATATTCTGTAGCTATGCCATCAAGCAGGGTGCTTTGTGCTTAAGTAATTTAGAAAAGTCCTTTTCAATCTAAGTAACTTATTATTGCACTTGCAGACCCCCGAAGGCAAGCACTACATAGAGTATACCACTCATAAAGGAACTGACATACATGTTTCTAAAGCATGGATTCTCTCTCTCACCCAGTCACAGAATGACCCATAGACTTCTACATTCACTCACACACACAGAAAGTACCTGTGTATGCACCTGTATCAAATGCAATTGGAGACAAAGCCACATGCCCCTGTATCCTCTAACAGAGGCTGTGAGGCATTTGTTTAGCAACTTACATACCCATTTAGAAAGCCATAGAAGTACTAAAACAGATAGTCACATACCGGTAGATTTACTGAAATATCTTATTGCACTTCTATAGCTGGACTCCTAAATTCAGTGAGAAATGTAGACAAATAGTAACACAAGTTTGTCATGTATGATGACAAATACTGCTTTAATCATGGGTGAGGCCTACTGGTGCAAAGCCTGTGTGTGCACTCTCACTGTCCATTCGAGTTGGCCTCTAAAATTCCTTTGTCAAGGGTTAAATCCATGTTTTAGTAGAAATAACTCATCTCTGAAATATGCTGTAGGTATGCCATCAAACTTTGTGCTTAAGTGATTGAGATATGTCCTTTTGAGTTTTAGTAGCTTACTTGTGCACTTTCAAACCCCTAAGTCAAGCACTACAAAGAGTATGCCATCCACAATGCAACTGACATATATCTTGTCAAAGCATAGAGCCTCTCTTTCACCTAGTCATACCGACAGAGGAACTTATGCATTCAGTTTATATACTCAGCAACTATTTATGAATCCAAAAGTATGAAAGATAGCTGCAGATACACCTACATACCCTTCTATTCTCTAACACAGCAACTGAGGTATATGTTCAGACACTTATATACACATTTAGAGGGACATACATGTAGCAAAACAGTCACACACTGGCACATTTACTTAAACATATTATGGGACTGCTATAGTTAGAATCCTACATTCACTCAAAAATGTACACAAATAGTGACACAACCTGGTCATCCAGCCACATACATAGCCCTTTAAACACAGCTCAGGCCAACCATAAAGGAAGTCACATACATGTTTTCAAAGCATAGAGCCTATCTCTCACCCTCTCACATACGGACAGAGGCACTTAAACATTCTCTCACATACTCAGAAACTGCTTATGTCTGCAACAGTTACAAAAGCAGTTGCAGACATACTTACATAGCCTTCTATTTCCTAACTCGGACCCTAAGATATTTCCTTGGTAAGTTTCATGGACATCTAGAGATTCATACAGTTATTACAATCATAAGTTATATACTGCCAGAGTTCTTTAAACACCTGGACACATAGAGTCATTCAGATATATAGGGAAGATCTGACACACCTAATTCACCCATCCAGAGTAGAAGTCCTTTAAAATGTGTATATTCATAGAAACACAGTGATAATTGTGTAGTATACCAGTGATAGACTCACATACAGTGACACAGAGAAAGACACAGAAATATAAACTTAATAAGACAACTGTTTACATTGCTAGTTAACTAATTATAATATTTAATGTGAAAGTACATGATTAAATCAAATCTACTTTTTTTGGTTTCTTTTCAAATATACATTTTTATTTAACTAAACACACTTACAATGCCGTCAAAAATCAGAGAAGAAAGAAGCAGAGACAACAATACTATCTCCTCACAACTGAGAAACAAAAGGGGCAAAATGCAGAAAAAGTAGTGAAAGAGAAAAGAGCTCCTTGTAAGAGAACTAAGACTTTTCTTAAAGTAGCATGTGGTCAACTTGAAAGACAGCAAAATGAGTACATAAAATTATAGTTTGAGATCAACCAAGAAAGGAGTAAAAGTATGTGATATGACAAGGAACAAGGAAAAAATCCTATAATGAAACACAGAGTTTAACCAGAAGCAGCCCTAGTTTAAGGAATTCAGATTTAGCATGTTCCGTAGCAGCATTATTCAGAATCTAATGAGAGAAATAAAAAAGTAAAAGAAGGAGAGAAACTGTCACACAAAAGGAATGTTTTGAGAATGTAGTCCATAGGTCCTTTGCTCTGAAAAGGACACTATTTATTTTTATTCTAAACAGAATGACAACACTAGATAAAATAGTGTTGATGATGAGAAGAAAGTCATAAGAAAAGACTAGTCAATAGAACTAACTTTTGCAAGATTTCAGTGGTGAATGGAGACATACTTCTAGTACTGAGCCTTTCTTTCATGAAAAAAGCTACTTGCAAGAGAACACATTAGTGCATGCAGTTGATGAATTTGGACGATGTTATGAGATGAAAGATGCTTCTCCTATTAAAAAAGAGGTTATGGTACCTAGAAATGTAGAGGAAGTCATAGCTGAAGAGGTACAGGAAAGGCATGGACAAGCCCCTATAAATAAGTAGAACTGTAGCAGTATTTGTAGTGTTCGGCAGCAATCAATTGATATACTGAGAAATTTTCTGTGTATCTTTCCATGCAACAGCTTAAATATAACATTTCAATTTTGCGAGGATTAGATCCATGCAAAGTAACACAATATACAAATCTACAGGGACATTCACTAGCATGCTCATCAAAGAAAGTGTGTCAAAGCACATTCATCATTGTAGAATGTTAACAGTACACCACTCTCAAATGCGAACATTAGTTAGGAGGTTTTACCATGTGAAGATGTCTGAGCTATGTCTAGAAGAAATTAATACAGCATTTTTGCATGGTAATAAAATGCCAGCTAGAGAAGTGCATAACAAGTTAGAACTCCTTTCAATTCTGGAGGAACTGTGAGATTTTAATGTTTCTTAATCCATACTCATACAATGCATACATCCATTTCAAGCTTTAGTCCATATGGAGCCAAAGACAGGAAAGTTACCTCCAACTGAGCTCCAGAAAGGTCTTAAAGGTAGAGTTGTGTACTTGCCATTAGATTTCAAGCAGAATATTAAAACTGTAGGGTTGCAGAGAGATTTGGAAGAAGGTAAATGATGTCCCTACCAAGAGCAAAAAGATGTGGCAAGAGTTAGTAGATGCTAGTAAAGTAAAAAAAAAGCAACATTATATTTAGTACAAAATAACAAGTATTATAAAAATGCAACTGTTTTTCAAGATATTACACAGATGCCATCAAGAGATCAAATTGAAAAGGTAGATCAATCCAGATCAGAAGAAACTTACAAACACTACAGTATTCATCCTCTACATTCTAAAGAGATTGTTGGGGATGCTATGGATCTCATTTCAGATTCAATAAGCGAACGGAGCTCCCTTACGTGTGTGGAAAAAAATCTTAGAAGCTCACTGTTTTCCTCATTTGTTTCATAATAGAGTAGGTGGTAGGTATGATGTCCAGCCTGTACAAATACCACTAGCCAAGTACAGATCAACTATACTTCACTCAGAGGACTCTAGATTTTGCCAGTGTATTCCCTATATATTTCATTTACTATTTGAGAGGGACTAGTCTGGCTTATCCTGTGCAGCAAATAACATTCTCAAAACAGGAGTAAATATGCTGGATCTGTCAGCAAGGGAATTTGTTGAAGTTAATTGAAAAGACGAAAAATGACCCTACAAACGTTTGCAGGTATTTTAACCAGAGGTTTCAAGCACTGATGGCTTTCATCTGCAACAAAACTAATCCTCCCCTTGGTGAAGTGACTGATTTCTTTTGGCGCAAAGAGTACAACGCTAGAGGTCCTCCACATATCCACATGCTGTTATGGGTAAAAGATGCCTGAAATTTGGAACAGGCACTGATGAGTCTGTCTTGTCTTCATTAGAATACTATGTAACTTGCACTGTCCCAAAAGAAACTGCTGACAAGTGATTGAGACAGCAAGTTCTATGATTTCAAAATCGTAGGTGTGTTAAAACTGTCATTGAAAATAAAGATCAAAAGCCACATTTTACACATGATGTCATTCTGGATTCCCACAACCTCAGATCTCAGAAGGAAGAGTGAACGGCTTTTTGTCTGCAGTCAGACATACCATAAAACAGAAATCACCAAACAATACATACAACCTCAGAAGAACAGGAGATTTAAAATATATAAGTGACTACAACCCTGTTAGTCTGAAGGTGTGGAATGCGAAAATGGATGTACAATTTGTTGCAGATAACTCTATTGCTGTTGCTCACAATGTGAATTCTTATACAACAAAGTCAAAGAAGACAGAGATGAAAACAATGTGGGAGGAGATTATTGTAAAAAAGAGTGTTACCAAGAAATTGTACACATTCAGTTTGAAAATGCTTTCCCACAGGGAACTTGGATTGGAGCTTGGCAAGTTTATTCTCCGAGTCTACATAAATTGTGCGGTTAAGTCTAGGCCTTGCAAGCTGTCGTTATAGAGTATTAAAGTCTTGCCCAGAAATATAGTACCTTGCAGAATTTGATCAAAAGAGTACACACATTCTAAAGACTAACGTGCTGGATAGATTCTACCCAAGAAGGAGTCCTCATCTTCCAAACATGTAGCTGTTTGAAGTACTTCAGCACTATACATATAAAAGTAATGTAACTGAAAACATAGAAGAAGGAAGATTTGCAGTTGTTGGATGTGACAGTTGTTTGGTGAGACACAACAAAGGAAACCTAATTAACCCCAGGAAGCTTAGCTGCCAAACTACAGAAAGAAAAAAATATATATACTTCACACTTTTGCAGCTGTTCAAACCATGGCGTGCTGATTCAGATTTACTTGGATATTATGACTGTTATGAATACTCATTCAACACTATAAAAGACAGTTTTCAGTGTTCTGTAATTCTAACGTACTTGCAAATGTTGAAGGATGAGATTGACTAATAAGAAATAATTGCTGCCGAAATAGCCAAGGAGAGTTCACAAAGCAGCCAAAGGTCTGCACCAGGAAGTCAAGATCCTCATGGAAAACCAGTAATTCAAAATGAAGCAGCTATAGCTATGAATGAGTTGACAATAGGAATGCAATAGTCAAGAGAAGAAACTGTGGATTTCAAATAGTTAGTAGGACAACTAAACAATGAACAGAGAGAAATTTAAAATGAAGTTAAAGATAAAATAGACCATGGATTTCTCCACAACAAGAAACAATGTGAATGATCTTCATACAAACCAATATTACTATGCATCAGTGGTCAAGCTGGCACTGGGAAAAGCTTTCTAATTAAAGTTCTCATCTACAGAAGGCTACAGATTTAAACTTGTCATGCGTAGTAACAGCACCAACAGGATTTGCTGCACATAACACTAAAGCAGTGGTCTTCAAACTTTTTAATGCCCCCCCAGTTGAAAAATAAAAATCATTTGCTCCCTTCAGAATTTTTCACAATTATTTTATAGAGATTGTAATGTCTAGACTTATTTAAACATTGCAGTTAAGTGTGGTTACCTTTCTAAAAATGGAATAACATGCTTCTGCTTAAAACAAAGCACTGTTATTTGTATACTGCTTCTCTTGGCCAGAACCTGGCACCACACCCCCCGCCGGATCACTTGTCCCCCAGTTTGAAAACTCCTGCATTAAAGGAATTACTGTACTTTGACTACTAATGCTAACTGTTGAACATGACATTAAACCTGAATATCAGAATTTGGCTGGTGATGCTTGCCATGAGGTATCAAGAGTATAGAATGAAATGGAATCTTCTAATCATTGACAAAGTCAGAATGGTATCAAACATAATACTGCCTTCATACACTTAGGATGCAGCAGATTTTAAGAACAAACTATTATGTACTCATTGGAGGAAAGCAATTAATTGTCTTTGGTGACCTACTCAAACTTACTCCTGTAAAAGGACAACCTGTTTTCAAAACGTTTTTCAAAGTAAAACAAGAAATTCCCTGGGAAGAATTGGCAACACAAATATTTTGTTAAACTTTGAATACAAAGAATTAGTGAAAAATATGTGCCAGGCATCTGATGTGGAATATGGAGATATACTAAAGGTCATTAGAGTGGAAGTGCTCACAAAATAGGGAAAACATGCTTTGGAAGGCCATCTTATCAAGAATCTGTTCCCATCTAATATTACAGCAGCAGAACTAATGTTCAATTTTATAGAAAAAGAGAACTCTATAGTTTGTTTAATGTCAACACTTCAATAATGCTCCACCTTTAATGAAACATTACTACAACTGGTGAAAGAAGTTATTTTAGAAATGACACCTATTGATAAAATGGAATATCAGGGAGTCTCAATACTACTGGCAGATAAACTGCACGCAACATTGGATTCTTTGGAGAAATGTGTATCCAAGACAGCAGGATTAGAAAAGTGTTTAAGTGTCTGCCAAAATTGTTGTGTTATTTTGTAACATAATTTAAATATTGAAGAAGGGTTAGTAACATTGCAATCAGTAAAATTATTGATTTCATTAATTTTCCAAATAGAGATGAGGTAGAATATTTGGCTATAAAATTTGATCAGATTGATGATGTGACGAAGACTGGCTGATGTATTGTAGGTTTTTTGCTTGTAAAATACACATGTCCGACAGCAACAGTTCCCACTCTCTCTAGCATATTCTGTAACCATCCATAAATACCAAGAATTAGGTATAGATGTAGCTTTTGTTAATGTTGGAAGTTCTGCATTCAAAGAAGGAATGTCATATGTAGCTTTCTTGCGAATTAGAACATTATCCGGTTTGATTTTGATTGACTTTGAAGAGAAGAAAGTAAGTGTTGATGCAAACTGTGTACGACGTACAACTGGTTAAGAAGTCTATACACTCCACATTTAGTCCAGTAACATGTTTATGAGAAACAGATAATCTGTCCAAAGTGGAAGATTACAAAACAGTCTACAGACCCTCAAGAAAAGAAAGGGCAGGAGGACAAGAAAGAGGGTGCTAAGGGGAGAAAACTGGAAAATGACAAAGAAATTGTAAGTTATCAGTTGGAAAACAATTAGGTGTCAACTGCTATGCAAATGTTATTCTCAATATACTGTTCCATTTACCCCATGTAGTAAACCAAATTGAACAAAAATCAGATAAGAGAATTTCTTCTGCCCTATATAACTTGCTGCAACATTTAATGACTGACAGAATTGTAATAAATTCTGCTTCAGGGATCCAGCATCTTTTCGATATACGTAGCAGATCAATAATGTTTACTCTCAAAACTCAACAAGACACACAAGAATTTATTATGGTCATCCTTAGAGTCTTAGAACAAGAAGAAATTAATGTTGGTGATTTATTTGGATTCAGTTACAAATGGAACCATGACTGCGAAGATTGCTCGTTCACATTTAGCAATGTAATAAATTCTGAATGATTTCTCTACGTAACAATAATGGATTCTAAAACTGTGCCTTTTGACAAATTGTACAGAAATGCTAACTAAACTATGATGTGCTAAACCTGCAGATCAGCTGCTCTATCTACATTGTTTCTAAAGAGAACTGGAAAATACCATACAGTAATGCTACATAGATAGAGAGCAGATGGTTATAGTTTGGAAACTCAGATTGCAAACTTTAAAGCTGGAGAAATATCACTTTCGGGAAGAACTACACTGTATTTAAGGAGTGAAACTGGATGGACAGAATACAATGACATCAACCTAAAATATAAACCAAAAAAAAACCTCCATTCAAAATGCCAAGCTCATATCTTTTCTTTCTTTAACTGAAGTTCTAAGGAAGAATTCTGGTTAAAAAGTGGTGTACATTGTTTCCTTTATGTAGTTCATCTCTTTTTTATACATTATTCAACATATTAAGGGTAATGTTTTTAAAAAACATCTTCAAAAGTTAAGAGTCCTTTGAATGTTCAAGAAAGGAGTTAATGGAACAACTCAATATAATACTCTCTAATTAAAGTCTCAAACTGGATGGACATACTTCAAATACAGCACCCTTAAGTTGAAACAAAAAATGCCTTAAAAACTACAAAAGTGCCTCCTTTTTATTCTCGAACCAATTATCTACATCCTAAATGAGGAAAAAAACTACTGAGTCGGATTTTGCGTACATGGACCATAAGCAGTTTAGACATATGGCCCTCATTATGACATTGGTGGTTGATTCCACTTACTGCTATGCTGACTTCCGCCAACATACCGCCGCAGCGGCAGATATCTGCTAACCATATTATGACACACACACACACCAATCCGTCACTATTCCGCCACACACGCAAATCCGCCAAACCAAAGGTCAGTGATAAACTGGCGGTATCAAAACCCACACAGTTACGCCAACAGAACTACACATATCACATTATGATCCACGAATCACCACAGCAGACATTCAATGGTGGTAAACCATTGGCGGTAAATTACCGCTGCGCTAAACATACACACACTCAAACAAAACAACACCACATTGGACAATTCAAATGACACACACCTGACACACATACACACCCCACCCACCCACTCACACCACTATAAAACACACTCCCACATCACTCACAACCCTTTACGACTACAACCAAAGCCACAGACCATCATCACCTATACACCACCCACGCACCTTACATCACACACCCCAACACATCACCCTATACACCCTCACCCACACCACTCACACTGCACCCATGGCACCACAACGACACCCCAGGTTCTCTGAGGAGGAGCTAAGGCTCATGGTGGAGGAAATCATCCGGGTAGAGGCACAGCTATTTGGATCACAGTTGCAGCAGATATCCATTATCCATTGCAAGAAAGAATGAGCTATGGCGGAGGATCGTGGACAGGGTCAACGCCGTGGGACATCACACCAGAACAAGGGATGACATCAGGAAGAGGTGGAATGACCTACAGGGAAAGGTGCATTCCATTGCAGCAAGACACCAGCTGGCAGTACAGAGAACAGGCAGTGGACCCGCACCTCCTCCCCCACAACTAACAACATGGGAGGAGCAAGTCTTGGCAATTATGCATCCTGAGGGCCTGGCAGGAGTAGCAGGAGGACTGGACATTTCCTCGCACATACCCCACCATCACAACCCACTCATCCCAATACCAAGCCTTGCATGTAACACCAATGCATGGACACCACTCACAGACCTGCATAGACACCTATCACCACTGCATGCACACTGGAGAGAATCACCTAGCCCACCAAATAGCAACTCACACAAAGGCAAATCTGCAAGGGCAACAACAACCATAGAGGGCAACACACCCATGCACAATATGTCACAAGCAGAAACAAAAACACTGCATTTAGATCCCCACAAGTACCCCAGGCAATGTCACAGGAGAAGAGGTGCCAGCAACATCCAGTCTCCCCCAGAAGAGGCCCACAGTGATGACAGCAGCTGTGCTTGCCTGGATCAGGATGACCAACCTGGCCCATCAGGGATCTCCGGACAGTCAGTTACCCAGCCACAGAAACCAGCACAGAGCCTCCCCCTCAGGAAACACCACCACAGCACCCACCCACCGGACCCATATCTCTGCCCGCAGGACACGTCCAATCAGCAGTGTGTCCACCTCTACATGGACCCCAGTACACCCCAGAAACACAGGACGATCAGGGACCTGGGGTCAGTGGCAGTGGGCACACAGTTCAGAGGACAAAGGCACAGCACAACAGGGAAGCTGTGAGGACTGCTGTGCGACCGAGGGAGTACAGGCCCAAGGAACTGACTACCCAGGAGGCACTCACCACGATCCTGGGAGCATACCAACATTCCCAGGATACGCTGGGCCAGATACTGGACAAGTTGCAGGAGAACATGCAGCTGCAGGATGGACAGTACCTGAGGATCAGGGAGGACTTGAAGGACATCAACACCACCCTGGTCTCCATTGCAGGGGTGCTGGCAGACATGGCCAACACTATGAGGTAGGCAGTGGCACACCACTGGGCCCATGACAATAGCCAACCCGATGAACAGCCCTTCACCTCCGCTGCTGCTAGTGGACAGGAGGCCCTGCCACAGGACCAACAGGCCACCAGCACCCCTCCCCCAGCAGGAGAACCACCCCGCAAACATTCCCTGCGATCCAGGCAGAAGCCATAGACTATTGCCAAGACCCCTGCCAGGAAATAAGACTCTCCTGATTGTCACCCTTGTGTCCCACTGTGTCACCCTTTCCACCTTGAACTGCCATTGCTTCCCTTCCTATGCCCCCTTGGACAATGCACCTGTGATACAAATAAACTGGACTCTATCAAGCCAGCCCATTCCACTAACCTCTTTACTTCTTAGCACTTAAACACCCTTTGAAAAAATACAAGTATGGAGTATGTCAAATGATTTAAGTATGTATTAGTTTAACAAGGTTTAAACATTGCAATTCAAATGTACAGTAATGTATACATAGGAAAGACCTGTAGTTGGCTGCAGTCAACTCACCAGGAGCGATAGTGGGGCACAAATATCTGCAAATAGAGATGCCAAAGGGTACAGTGAGTGGCCATAGCGGCTGGAAAAACAGCCTGTCAGTGACAATGTAAAACAGAACACTGTCAATTAAATGTGAATTTGCACTGTCTTACCTGTGTATCAGTGGAAGTATTGACGAATTATTGCACTTCTGTTGTCCTCATCCTCATCCTCTGCCTCCTCATCTTCCCTGTCCACAGGGTCCACTGTTGCCACACGGCCATCTCCAGCCTCCTCCTCCTGCAGAAAAGGCACCTGGTGATGCAAGGCAAGGTTGTGCAACATACAGCATGCCATGATGATCTGACAGACCTTCTTGGGTGAGTAGCACAGATGGAGGCAATGAAACCTGGCCTTCAGGAGGCCAAAGGTCCTCTCTATAATTCTTCTTGTTCGCCTATGTGCCTCATTGCAACGTTCCTCTGCCCTTGTCCTGGGATTCCTCACAGGGGTCAGGAGCCATGAGAGGTTGGGGTAACCAAAGTCACCTGCAAATATCGATAGACAACAGTTAGCCACACACTAACCCTTAGGGCCCACAACATACCCATACACCATGATATCTTTGGTGGGAAACAGGGCTCACCTATTAGCCACACCCTGTGCCTCTGGAGTTGAGCCATCACATTTGGGATGCTGCTATTCCTCAGGATAAAGGCATCATGACAGACCCAGGATATTTTGCATTGACGTGGGAGATGTACTGGTCTGCCAGGCACACCATCTGCACATTCATGGAGTGAAAGCTCTTTCGATTTCTGAACACCTGTTAATTTTTCCGGGGGGGGACAAATGCAATAGGTGTTCCATCAATTGCCCCAATAATGTTGGGGATATG
Organism: Pleurodeles waltl; assembly: GCF_031143425.1. Classification (NCBI taxonomy): domain Eukaryota; kingdom Metazoa; phylum Chordata; class Amphibia; order Caudata; family Salamandridae; genus Pleurodeles; species Pleurodeles waltl. Next base: position 1,003,662,329 of record NC_090437.1, read on the forward strand.
TCCCATTGCAGTGAAATCAGCTTTCACTGTGGCCAAATCCTTCACCTGAGGGAAAACGATGTCGCTGTACATGTATTTAATCAGGGCAGACAACACTCTGGCCAGCACGTTTGAGATCATTGGCTGAGACCTTCCTGCTGCCAAGCCCACTGTGACTTGGAAGGAGCCAGTCGCCAGGAAATGGAGCACTGATAGCACTTGCCCAAGAGGGGGTATCCCGGTGGGGTGACAGATAGCAGAGATTAGGTCAGGCTCAAATTGGGCACACAGTTCTGTGCTTGTGGCTCTGTCCAGTCTATAGGTGAGGATAATGTGCATGTCCTCCATTGTTGCCAAGTCCACCAGGGATCTGTACACGGGGGGATGTCTCCATCTCCTATTCATCCGCAGCAGTTGCAATCTAGGGGGCAAAATGGTGAGCAGCTGTTCATTATCTCTTAATTCCAACCACTACAGTTCAATGCAAGTTTTGATTGTAACGTTATTTTGTTGGAGATGTCCAAATGGTGCATTTGTGCACTGTGATGCAGTTAGGATCCGTGGCTGCCCCCCGCTGAAATGGCATCCATCTGTCCTGTATGTAGGGACAGGTGGAAATGAGGTAATTCTGCTGACGCCGTGCGCCGTTGCTGGAGAAGATCAAAAACCGCTGTGCAACTCCTCATTGATTAACATTGGGCCCTATGGGGTACAGTGGCCAATGGTGATGTACGCGGCGGTGACGGTATGCACCGCAGCGGACGTCACCGCCATTTTCTATCTGTTCACTCACTTGCTACCTGACCTTCAACAGGAGAGGACCTACACTGCATGTGCTGCTGAGACCTGTGTCTGGAGCTGACCATGGCTCGTGTGACTGGGGAAAGGGCCTCTGCCTTCACCTCGGTGGAGTTGGAGGGACAGGTGGATGGGGTCGTACCCCAGTACCGAATGCTGCATGGGCCTCCAGACCAACAGGTGAGTAAACAGTCAGTATGATTAATGGTGCGTGAATGCATGGAGTGCTGTGTGTGAAGGCCTCATATAGGGTGTGTGTGGTGGATGGGCCCTGGGCAGCGTGCAGTATGTATGGTGGGACATGCCTGTGCTACTGGGTATGGAAAGGGGAATAGTGGGCCATGAGTGTAACAGGCAGGATGGTCGGACTAATACCTTTTCATGTGTTCATTTCCCTGCAGGTCAGCGCCCATCAAAAGAAGGGTAAATGGCGTGCCAAGGACATGCGAACCCTGGGGGTCTACAGCAGGCGGAGCACCCACTGTCAGAAACGATGGGAGGATCTGAGACGCTGGGCATGGAAGACCGCAGAGGCGCAGCTTGGGATGGCCTCTCAAAGAGGAAGGGGTGCCCGTCGAACCCTGACTCCCCTGATGGCCTGCATACTGGCGGTGCCTATCCGGAGCTGGATGGGCGATTGGGGTCATCACAGCAGCAAGAAGGGGATGAGTACAATGCCCCAATATACAACTTTTGCATGGTGGGGTGGGATCCGGATGGGGGGTGTGGGCCCTGTGGGTGCTCCCAGGCCAGGACTGGTATAGCAGGGTTGGTCCCATTTTGGGCAGGGTTCTGATGTGAAAGTACTCCAAGCAAGATAGTAGGCATCCACTACTGGGCAGTGGTCTGTGGGTCTCAGGTATGCAGCAATTGGTGTTAGGTGTCCTTATCCATGGCCTGGTGACTAAAATTGTGACTGGTAGTGCATTACCTATTGAGTAGGGTTGTTCCATGTGTGTGAGTGTGTTGTGTACACCAATGGTGGTGTTGTTGGTGCCATTGACCAAGTGTATCCTTTGGGTCCCCCCCCCCTTTTTGTTTTGTCATCCTGTCCTTATGAGCATTAGCATCATCTGCCAGAGGGGCAGAGGCACTGGCAATGGAGGGTGCTGCATCCCACAGGACCTAGGATGTCGAATCCACCGACAGTGAGGGCACCAGTGGGACGGAGGGCGAGGGGACAGTTGGACACGGATTCCTCTTCCGTTGGAAGCTCCCTGGTGGTGGCGGACACCTCTGTGCCCACCCCATCTACAGGTACAGCTGCCACCCCCGTACCAGCACCGCCCTCCCAGCAGCCCCTCAGTGAGTTTCCCGTACCTGCTCACCCAGGAGGGTGGGCATCTTCTTCGTCCCAGGCACCTCAGACCCTGCCCCAGTTAGCCCTGCTACCCTGAGTGAGGACGCTATTGACCTCCTGAGATCCATCTATGTTGGACAGTCAACCATTGTGAATGCCATCCTGAGGCTGGCAGCCCAAATGCAACAGACAAATGCATTCCTGGAGGGCATTCAGACTGGTATAACGGCTCAACAAAGATCAATCCAGGCTCTGGCCTCCTCTCTGATGGCAGCCATTGTCCCTGTTTCTAGCGTACCTCCTCCATCTTCCTCTACCCAATCCCATTTCCCTCAACCCCAACCTATCCCAAGCACACAGTCAGACCAGCATGCACCCAGGACAACACACAAGAGTGGACCTGGCAAACACAAGCACCACACTTCATCCCACAGGCACTCACACAGGCACTCACACAAACACCATCCAGAAGCAGACATACCAACATCCACTGCCTCCACTGTGGCCCCCTCCTCCTCCTCGTCCACCTCCCTCCCAGTTTCGTCTCCACTCACACCTGCATGCACTACCTTCTCATCCACTACCCCCATCACCAGCACACCTAACAACACACGCCCCTCACTGGCAGTCACCACCCCCACTTCAATGCACACGTCCCCTCTGTCCTCTCCCACTGTGTGTGTGCCCCCTCCTCCCAAAGTACACAAACGCAAGCACTCAGTCACCCAACAGCCATCCACCTCACAACAGCATCCAGCCCATGCACTTGCACCCAAAAACAGCAGAGAGACTCCACTCCCAAACCATCTCTCTCTTCCTGCCCCAATGTCCCTAAGAAGCATTTCCTCTCCGCCCTTGACCTCTTCCCTGTCCCTCTCCCAGTTCCTCACTTCAGGCCAGGGTGGTCAAAACCCAGGCAAGTACCTCAGCCACCCAGTCCATGGGTATAGTTGTGTCCACAGCTACTCCAGGTGGGAGAGGATCACGGGCACCAGGCAGCCATACTGAAAGGGTACCTGCACCAAGTTCTGCAAGGAAGGGCAAGGAGGCACCACCAACTGCTAAAAGGAAGGGCAAGGAGGCACCCCCAGCTGCTGAAAGGAAGGGCAAGGAGGCACCCCCAGCTACTAAACGGAAGGGCAAGAAGGCACCCCCAGCTGCTAAATGGAAGGGCAAGGAGCAATCTCTGGCTGCTGAAGGTAAGGGCAAGGGGCCTGCACAAGCAGGAAGAAAGGACAAGAGACCTGGTGCTGGGACTCAGTGGGAGCCCCCACCACCAACCATGGTGGTTCATCCATATGAGGCTGCAGGGGAAGGTCTGTAGGCTCCCCCCACCACTGCCAGCACCGCCACCAGTACAGCCACCTACATCGCCCCCAGCACCGCCACCAGCACCACTGCCAGCAGCAGCCCCAGGGGGCAGCCATCCAAGGCTGCAGGGGAAGGGCTGAAGCCTCCATCCACCACTGCCAGCACCGCCACCAGCAGCACTGGCAGCAGCAGCAGCCCCAGTGGGCAGCCACCTGAGGCTGCAGGGGAAGGCCTGAAGCCTCTCCCCACCACTGCCAGCACTGCCACCAGCACTGCCACCTGCACCGCCACCAGCACCGCCACCAGGACCACTGCCAGCAGTAGTAGCCCCAGTGGGCAGCCGTCTGAGGCTGCAGGGGAAGGGCTTGAGCCTCCCCCCACCAATGCCAGCACCGCCACCAGCACCACTTTCAGCAGCAGCAGCCCCAGTGGCCAGCCGTCTGAGGCTGCAGGGGAAGGGTTGGAGCCTCCACCCATCACTGCCAGCTCCACCAGTAGCACCACCACTACCACCACTGGGCAGCTGTCACCCTGGCAGACAGTGTGTAGTCCTGCAGCCATGGGCTGTTGTGGGCCTGGCCCCAGCAAATCATGTGGATCTGACACCCAGCTGAGAGACTGTGACCTTGGCACTCCCCAAGATCTGCATCACTGTGCACAATGCCCCCTCCAGAACCAGTGGAAGAAGCCATCCACTCACCCCATTCTCCACAGGAAAAAGCTCTCTGGGCACAATGCCCCCTCCAGAACCAATGGAAGAAGCCATCCACTCACCCCATCCTCCACAGGAAAAAGCTCACTGGGCACAATGCCCCCTCCAGAAACAGTGGAAGAAGCCATCCACTCACCCCATCCTCCACAGGATGTAGCTCACTGGGCACAATGCCCCCTCCAGAACCAGTTGGAGAAGCCATCCACTCACCCCATCCTCCAAAGGAAGAAGCTCACTGGGCACAATGCCCCCTCCAGACCCAGTGGAAGAAGCCAGCCACTAACCCCATCCTTCACAGGATAAAGATCACTGGGCACAATGCCCCCTCCAGAAGCAGTGGAGAAGCCATTCACTCACCCCATCCTCCACAGGAAGAAGCTCACTGGGCACAATGCCCCCTCCAGAACCATTGGAAGAAGCCATCCACTCACCCCATCCTCCAAAGGAAGAAGCTCACTGGGCACAATGCCCCCTCCAGAACCAGTGGAAGAAGCCAGCCACTAACCCCATCCTCCATAGGAAGAAGCTCACTGGACACAATGCCCCCTCCAGAACCAGTGAAAGAAGCCATCCACTCACCCCATCCTCCACAGGAAGAAGCTCACTGGGCACAATGCCCCCTCCAGAACCAATGGAAGAAGTCACCCACTTGAGAGACTGTAGCCTTGCCTTTCCCAGGGCCAGGCAGTAGGCAAATCACCCACTTGAGAGACTGTGGCCTTGCACTCCCCAGGACCAGGCAGTGGGCAAATCACCCGCTTGAAAGACTGGCCTTGCACTCCCCAGGACCAGGCAGTTTGCAAATCACCTGCTTGAGAGACTGTGGCACTGCACTTCCCAGGACCAGAAGTGGGCAAATCACCCAATTGAGAGACTGTGGCCTTGCACTCCCCTGGACCAGGCAGTGGGCAAATCACCCACTTGAGAGACTGTGGCCTTGCACTCCCCAGGACCAGGCAGTGGGCAAATCACCCACTTGAGAGACTGTGGCCTTGCAGTCCCCAGGACCAAGCACAGGGCATGTTGGCCCCTCGAGGACCAGTGGCATTGTACCATCTTCCGGCTGAGGTGCCCCCCTGTTCCCCATCCCCCTGAGGTGCCTGTCTACTTGCCCCTTCAGTGTTCTCCCTGTGTTGTTGCATTGGACTATGTGATGTGGCCCTGTGGCCCACGGACATTGAGGACTGGGCAGTGTCCCTACATTTGTAAGTATGTGTATACTTGTTGATTTGGATGTACGTATTTTATCTTATTACCCTCACTTCAATCAATTCCTTTTGTCCTTGCATTATTCCTGAAGGGTACGGGGAGTATATAATGTTAATGCATCTGGTTATTTGTATGGTGTTGGGGGTGGGAGTGTTGCGTGTGTGTGTCACTCTCTTTTTCCTCTCCTGTGTGCTAGGCGGCAGTACTCATAGTGGTCGTCTACGCCGGTCTATTTCGTGCACATTCTGAGCTACCTTTTTCTGCATTAAACATCGATAACACATGAATGTGTGCACACAAAATGAAACTCTTCTACTATTTAAATCGTCTCCATGTTCATATGCTTCATTTTTGTAATTTTGTAATAAAGAGCAGAGTTAGTTCAAAGTAACACATGCATTTCAACCAGATATATAAGAGCGGGCTAATTTCAGTCGCTTTAGTTGCTGATTGCTTTTTTTGTGTGTATTTAAGTACCCTTGATGCTTTGCCAATGCACAGTTGACATTAAAATTGCATTTTAATGTTCTGTCTACTGGGACACAAGTCATTTTCTGTTCCACAACACACAATTATATTGCACACCTAATTCATTAATCTGGCAGTCATTCATAGACATCAAGTCCAGTCACCTCCCTCCCTTTCTTAAGAGTAACCCATTTAGCCATTGTCTGCAAAGATAGCAAGAAGGCTATTGGTTGTGCTGCATTCTGGCTTGTGATTTCAACATTAAGGCAAGTAATGAGCCCATCACATATATGTATTTTTTTCTATTTCTGTCCCAAAGCATATTGAAATTACAGTACTGGAAACAGCACACCAATATATACAGCGTCAGACAAAAAGCACTGTTATTCAGAATGTCATAATTTAATACAAAGAAGGAAGATATAGAAAAGAACACCGAAAATCGAAAAATAAAAATGCCTACTAGATGGCCAGTATGAAAATGTTATTCACTGTTATTTCCTTTACATTGAAATGCTCTTGACGTTTTTGCATTGCTATTTTCTCAGAAACATGCACACACTTAATGCAAACAGAGCTCTGGAGGTGGCTTTGAAATGATGTTCTAATACAATATTGTACATTTTGTATGTTACATTTGTTTGTGTGCTTTTCTGAACAGCAAACGAGGTGGAGCTTTGTTCAATGAGGGGTCCGGGACACAAAATGTCATTAGCTCCACATAACATTACAGTTCCAGTATTCGAGACAAGAATAGGCAGCGACATGGCTTGCATGGTGCAAAAGATTCAACGATTACGTGCGTTTAATACAACAGAAATATTCCACCGTGTATACATAGGATGGAAGGAAAAAGCGAGGCCTGGCCACTGATGTCTGTTCCTGCGTTGGTCACCAGAACTGTAATGAACGAAGAGTCAATTTCTTGCCTGATTTTTCTTTGACAGATAATACATTTGCTCGGGTCCTGTTTTACGTGTAACAGGAAAGATTTCTTGAAGAAAGATAGCCTTCGCAAATATCGTCATCAGTGGTGTTGTCTCAGAAGTGGGCCCAGGAGAATGAGACACTGTCTGTTATGTAAGGTAGGCCCGGCCAAAATGCAAATTACGTCGGCGTAATTGCGGGAATTTCATGTTTCAACAAATTCCCAAAGTCACTGATTTAGGCCAAGTAATTACCATGCAGTTTACTTCAAAGTTATAGAGCAGAAGCTTGGATATTAATGCAAATAGGCAGGATGGGAGTAGTTTGTATTGTTTAAGCCCTGAAAAGGGCTTAAACACGCATCGCGCGCCGCTGTTCAAATAATACACGCGACTCGGTGTGCTTTTCTGACCGGTCGGAGTGGCTGGGTGCGGCCTGTTACAAGACGAGCCCTTTTAAACGGGGCTCCGTCTTGCGTAGCTGTTCCAGAGTGCCCCCAGCCACCCCTCCTCTTTATTTTATAGCTCCGGGCCGGAGGCCACGGAGCAAGCCACGGAGCAAACCAACACCACACAATAACGAGGTGAAATCCCTCGGAAACATCCGGGGATTTCACACGGGGTGTTACACAACCCCAGAACACCCCTCTGCAACACTTCAGTGTCGGCTGACCAGTTACGCCACTGGCCAGCAACATTACATTCCTCCAAAAAATGCAAAAACAACAAAAACAGACTAATCAGTCAATAATCACACAAAATGATCACGTAGACGAGTAGAAGGACAGGGATTGCCCCGCAAACCATATCTGGCAGATCCGGATCGTTGAGACGCCACCTCAGTGGCTGGACCACCAGTCACGGGTTCAAACGGGAGAGGCTCAACACCACTGTCAGAGCAACTCACAGGATCACGCGGTGACACACTCGCTTCAGGTCCTTCGAACACTGGGCTACCTCCATCAGCATCATCAACACTTGCAGCTCGAGAGGATCCCGCGTCATGAAACCTCTTGAAAAACAACACATTGCGGGTCACGGTATCGGTACCCCGCTGGTCAACCACATCAGATCCATTCCGTTGAACAATTCTCCATGGAACTGTAGAAAAAGGCGTACGAAACTTACTACCCAGTAGGGTCTGTTTGAGTAACACACAATCACCCACTCTCAGGTCCGACGCTGTGGCTCGCCGAGCACAGTTGACTCGTACATTCGACATCCGCCGTGCCTCCTGAACCACGTCTCGGGCCAACTCAGGAGGAACCCAAGAAGGATGATGAGGAATAGCATCAACAGACGCCCTCCCAAAGACAACATGACTCGGAGCGAGATTGGTGGTGGAATGAGGCGTTTGTCGATAATTCCGTAAGAACGAAAAAATGGCATATTCAACAGACTGGCCACCGGCCACCGCAATTCGTATCACCTTATTTAAAGTCTGCATGAACCACTCCACCTCCCCGTTGGCTTGAGGCCACCGAGGGGTGACCCGGCGATGACGGGTGCCAGTGATCTTTAGGTACTCAGCCAGTTCCTTGCTCTGAAAAGGCGGCCCATTGTCAGTCTTAATTTCTGCAATAAGACCATGAGTGGCCATAGCTTTCTCTAATCCAGAAATTACTACCTCCGCCGTGAGGGCAGGAATAATCTCAAACTCAGGAAACTTTGAGAAATCATCAATGATGACCATAGTGTGGCGTCCGTCAGGTAAACTGCCAAAATCCAGACTTGCGGAGACCCACGGACCTGTTGGGGTTGGCTCAGTCTCAATGGGGATAGGCCTGCTCGACTCCCCGGTAGCCTGACACCAACGGCACAACCTGACCAAACGTTCAACCTTTTCATCCATTAGGGGAAACCATACTTTGGATCGGAGGTGGCTCTTCGTCTTGACCATCCCTTGGTGGCCATTGTGTTCCAACTCAACAGCTTTGGCGGTGAGGGATGAAGGGATCACCAAACGACTTCCCCTTAACAGGCACCCTTGGGAGTCAGTGGTAAATTCACTCTTCACGCTGTAGAGACTTCCAAGGACACGTTGAGACTCAATGTTCAACAAAGGCAATTGGCTTTTGACATGTTGCCATTGATTACTCTGCATGGTGCCATGACTTTCAGCAGGCACTCGTCCGACTTAGTTGCTTGTACTATTTCCCCCATAGTCATTGGCAACGGCCGGGATCGATCAGTCACATATCTAACATATTCTTCAGTTTCCCTTGCTTCTTTAACCTCCACCTCTGAGGCACTTCTGGGATGTCTCGATAGATAGTCAGCCGGGTTTTCGGAACCCGGGCGATATTCCAATTGACACCGATAATCTTGCAATTGTAGCATCCATTTCTCAATTCTTGGCGGTGGCTTGGAAGCGGTTCCATTGAACAGCGGAAGCAATGGCTTATGGTCAGTGGTCACGACAAACGGGCGGCCATACACGTAAATATGGAAATGCTTGCAACCCCAGTGGACCGCTATGGCCTCCTTTTCAATTTGCGAATAACGCTGTTCAGTGTCAGTGAGTGAACGGCTGGCATAGGCAACAGGAGCCCACATTCCTTCTCCCTGTTCCTGCAGTAGCACAGCACCTAAACCCTTGGGTCCCGCATCAACAGCGACCTTGGTATTTCTTCTTGGATCAAAATATTTCAGCACCGTGTCGCTGGACAACGCTTCTTTGATTTTGTCAAACGCTGTTTGTTCAGTAGACCCCCATTGCCACGACTCGGATACTTTGAGGAGATTCCTCAGAGGTTTGGTCAGATTGGATAAATCCTTTATAAATCGACCACAGTAGGTTAACATCCCTAGAAAACTTCTGACCTCGGTGACTGTAGTGAGCGGTGGCGCCTCCTTGATGTCGTTTAACTTCGCGGGGTCTGGAGCAACCCCGCTCTCCGAGAACGTGTAACCAAAGAATTGTATTCTGTCTTTTAGAAATTCACACTTTTGCCGATGCAAAGTGAGTCCCGAGTCCTGAATGCGTTGTAGGACTTTTTGTAGTCGGGCTTTGTGTTCAGCAATGGTGGGGGCATGGACAAGGATATCGTCACTGACATTTATTGTTCCTGGCAAACCCACCAACAGCTCCTGGATAACATTTTGGAATACTTCCGCCGCACTGGATACCCCAAAACTCAGACGTTTGTACCTCCGGAGCCCCACATGGGTAGAGAAAGTCGTTATGTAGCGGGATTCCGGGGCCAGCACCAACTGGTGGTACTCAGACCGGAGATCAAGCTTCGAGAACCATCTAGAATCACTGACTTCTCCCAAAATGTCATTGATCGTGGGGGGTCAGGTGTCTCTCTCTTTTAATGGCCGCATTTGGGAGACGCATGTCCACACAGATTCTCACCTCCCCTGGTTGTTTGGGCTTCCGAGCTACCACGATGGGATGGGCCCAGAAATCTTCTCAATGATCCCGGCTTTCTCCAGATTGTCTAATTCTCTCTCCACCTGGGGTCTGAGATGAAACGCTACTCGCCGATGGCGGAGAGCTATTGGTTGAATTGTGTGATCAATATGGAGCTTGATCTCCCGGCCTCGGAGACACCCAATGCCATTGAAGATTCCCTCGTATCTGGCTACCAACTCCATCACCGACTCTTGGTGAATGCTGAGCGCAAAGGTCACTATTTGTAACTCCTCCGCCGCCCGACAGCCTAATAGCATGCCGGTTCCTCCCTCAGTCACGTATACCTTCGCCAATATTGACTGTTGTCCATGAGTGATGGTGGTCTGGAACATACCCCTCAGGGAGAGGGGGGTGCTCTGTCCATATGCATACACCTTGACATTTGTCTTGGTCAGTGCTGGAGTCGGGGACATTTGGCAATGTTCTTCTGCTGCCAGTAGGTTTATTGATGCCCCCGTATCTACTACAGCAACCACTTTGTGATGACCCATGAGTATCTGGCACCTTGGAAGTTGCGCTTGGTGATGGCTGGTAGGTGTGGCCGCAAATAAGGAGTGTATGACATGAATGACCGTTTCGTCATCATCCATGTCGCTCCCTCGCTCCGATTTTTTCTGAAGGGGCATCTTCGAGTGCAATGTTGACAGCAGCCCCTCGAGCGCTTTTGGATCTGCAAACCTTGGCAAAATGAATCATTTTTCCGCAAGCAGAGCATATTTTTCCCCTTGCCGGACACTCAGATGCTCGGTGTGGTACTCCACCACAATACCTGTACTGTCTGGGCCGTGGACTATTCACTTTTTGTGGGGTTTTCTTCCTGGGTACCATTACTGCATTGGTCACCTCTTCCTTTATGGGACGCTGTAACACTGCCTCCATGTGCGAAGCCCTGGCTTTTGATAGCTCCTTTGTGCGACCCAGCTGTAAAATATCCGGTAATGATTTTCCGGATTCCTCTAGGATGCGTTCCCTGAGTGGGACAGAGGCACATCCTTGTATCAATTGTCCTCGGACTTCTTCAGTCTCATAATTAAATCAGCACGTGCCCGCTAACTCCCTTAACCTTAGGTGAAAAGCATCTAACGACTCCTCCACCTGTTGCCTCGCATGTCTAAATATAAATCTCTCGTAATCAGTATTGACCATTGGTTCAAAATGGCGGTTGAGGGCAGCTATGAGTGTTGCATGTGTTTTTGGCGCATCTTCCACGAGGTTTTTTGATATCTTATATATGTCCTTCCCTCCTATGTGGAAGAGCATGGCACGTTTCTGGTCATGTGCTACCTTTGTGGCCTCAAAAAATAGCAACACTCTCTCTACCCATTCTCTCCACTTTGGCGCTTGTGTAGAGAGACCACCTTCTACCACAAATGGTTCTACTGGAGGTATTGCCGACATTGTGGCAAGGGTGATGCCAGATGGGTCTCTTGCCGAAGTGTCTGTCTTGCTAAGTAACTATTGGTGATCTGTGCCTTGTTATGGGCTATGGTGGGGGGGGGGCACTTGTACTCACTGTGCCCTGACGTGCTTCTTTTTGTTCCAGTTTCAGTGTAGAGTCTCCTTCCTTTGTTTGCCAGTTCTCTTCTTCAAGGGATGAAGAGGAAATAAAAACTTAATTGTGGACGCTTTGTAGGAGCTCTTCTTCGTTGTTCTTCTTTACATTCTCTTTTACTTTGTTTTGTAGCAGTTTTTTTTTGTTGGGTCGGCCGCCCGCTGCACGAGCACCGTGTTTGTCACACGGCCGCAGTGGAGCTCCAACCCAGAGGAGTGAGGACGCCTGCCTCGTCGCCAATTTGTAGTGTTTAAGCCCTGAAAAGGGCTTGAACACGCATCGTGCGTCGCATGCCGCTGTTCAAATAATACATGCGGCTCGGTGTGCTTTTCCGACCGGTCGGTGTGGCTGGGTGCGGCGTGTTACAAGACAAGCCCTTTTACACAGGGCTCCGTCTTGCGTAGCTGTTCCAGAGTGTCCCCAGCCACACCTCCTCTTTATATTATAGCTCCTGGCCGGAGGCCACGGAGCAAACCAACACCACACAATAACGAGGTGAAATCCCTTGGAAACATCCGGGGATTTCACACGGGGTGTTACACAACCCCAGAACCCCCCTCTGCAACACTTCAGTGTCGGCTGGCCAGTTACGCCACTGGCCAGCGACATTACATAGTTGTTGTTTTATGTTCCTGTATAGGGAATTGTTGCACCTTATGGCTAATTTCAAGGTAATTGAAGTAGTTTCATACGGGTGACAACCAGCCATGGGACCATTGGAAAGGGGTCCGCAGATGAGGGTGGGGGAAACTCGTAAAAAAAATCCAGTTTTACTGTGTTTCTTCCCATTTTAACAAAACAGGTTTATATATAGCATTAGGAATGGTTTCTAGATGAAAGTGGTGACCAAAACACAGTCAAAAAAGGTAATTAGGACGACAGAGCAAGGAGCAACACTAATGTAGTTATACTAATGGTTAGCTATACCCCAGTGAGGACCATATTAGGCAAAAGATGTTAGCCACCCTGGTTGGGGTGAGTTACCAATTAGAAAATATGAAAGGAAAAGAAAGAGGGAGACAGGAACAGGCTACCGTAAATGTTGGGAAGATTGAAGCAGGTGAGTGGTTATCCTTGGATTTTCCCTACGAGGCATGTTTTGGAGAGGAAGATTTTCAGTTAGTTCTTGGCGGAGAGCAATATCATATTTTAATCAACTCCTGGAGTTGGGAAAGAATTTTAAAGTGCAAATGTACCATAGTGAAATTAAAACCCACAGTGAAGAAAAGCAAAGGTAAAAACATATTTGAGAATCTTACACCCATTAGTGTACCCTGACATAGAAAAATCGACTATTGATCTCCCCAGCTTTCAGCATTAGGGCTGAGCAACGTCAAAAGCCTCCTTAAAACTTGGCTGGTGCTGGAAATAGATTTTTGGGGTGAAAAAGCTGCATCTGGTGGTGAAGCCTACTATCTTTCCCTATAAATGAAACCAGGTAGCTAGGGCAAACAAAGACACCTTTTTGTTTATTTTTTGTGTGCGCGTGAAACGTTTGCACTCATCAGGTGCAGTTTTTACAATAACAATTGTTTTAACAGGAATGCATGGGCATTGGGGACATTTCACAATAATACACCGTTTATTAAAGTCACTTTTAGTTGGTCATTAAGATTTTCATTTGTAAGTATGGCATTGCCAAGATGGGATGTGGAGCCTATCCACTAAAGATGGCAGTATCAGGCCATCCTGCTTTATATTCTTGTTCCTATATTCCTGTAATCTGAGTACGGGGCTAATCCAAAATTTCCCATCTTCCCCCACTAGCAGACCTCTGGAGAGAAACAGGTAGGCACACATAGACTGTGGTCAACATATGACATTCCTTTAAGCAACAGGGGCCTTTTCTTTCTGAAAAAGGCCCCTGTTAAAACTGGTGTGCAGGATTTTCAAACTCTGAAAGACACTCAAGCTTTGATTGACAATGGGTTGTGACATAAAAGTCAGGGCTTGGAATAATAAGAGCAAGCCTTTCTTCAGCTTACTGGTCACTTCTTGAATGAAGAACTCACTGGACCCTACTGCTGTTGGGGTGGGTTGTACAAAATTGCATGATACTTTTGTACAGTTTCACACAATTCCTGAAATGTTTACAGTACACCTACAGAGCAAAAGGAAGTTTGTCAATCACTCCCATTAACCTATGGCAGCTGTTAAGAATGACTATACCACACTTAATTCCTGCTACCCAGTGGGGAAGTGCTTGTGCTCCCCTTTCAAGCATGGTAACACTGGTGTACATCTAATTGGCATATTTAATTTACTTAAAAGTCCTTAGTAAAGTGCAGTATATGTACTCAAGGTCTGTAAAGTAATTGCTACTAGTGGGCTGTAGTACTCATTGTGTCTAGGCCCAGGCATAGAACTTTGCTTTGCTGGCAGAGTTTTTGGAATTCGGGCACTTCGTGCTAAGTGGAGTAGTGTGGAGGTCCTGAATTCCACAATCAGGTGCGGAGTGGATTTCGTTCACATGTTCGAGGTTTGGTTTTGGTACCTGACACACATCCACACACCTGACATTCCTACACACACCACTATATAACACACCTCCACACAACCCACAATCCTTTGCAACAGAATCACAATACTGAGAAACAGAGAGCAGGCACATACATCGAGAGTGCACCCTAACACTGTAGGCACACACATCACATGCATCACACACCAGGTAAACAAACACAATACACACTTAACAAGCGCACACATTCCACAGTAACCATCCATCCATTCCACAGTAACCATCCATCCCTCACACTACTACACCCACACCCCATCAATTACCCAAGACTGCACCCTTTTATACACAACACCCCATATTGGTCAACACAATCACAACCATGTCCCCACAAAAGCACCAATGATTCACCGACGATGAGTTGAGGGTCATGGTGGATGAAATTGTCAGGGTAGAGTCACAACTGTTTGGAGCACAGCCCAGCAAACATCAATCACCAGGTAAATGAATTTATCGCAAAGAATAGACAACTGGGTCAATTTCAGTGGGCTGCCATCCACACACAAGGGACAACATCAGGAAGAGGTGGAACAACCTACAGGGAAAAGTGTGTTTCATGGCATCAAGACACCAGATAGCCGTGTAGAAGACTGGTGGTGGGCCCCCATCTTCTCCCCCACAGTTCACATATTGGGAGGAGAAGGTCTTGGATATACTGCATACTGACGGCCTGCATGGAATACCGGGGGGACTGCAAGCTGGTATTTACCCACAACATCAATGTCACACAATTGTTGTGTCCTTCATGCTACCTCAACACCCAAATACCCCCTCATTCAGTGAATGTTCCACTACACCTACCTGTCAATCACCCAGTCTCCCAATGTCCTTCTCCTGCATCCCACCACCCCACACAGCCCTACTGCCCACGTGGATGCCACAAGCTAATCTTATCACTACGACTCCCACAAAGCACCAACCCATTAATGTGAAAACCTGCAATGTGCACATCATGTCACATTTTATGCATGTATGACCTACACCAACTAGAATGTATGACTGAGGACCAGTGCATGGCAAAGATAGCAATGCGATGGCACACCACAATGGCAGGCAAGGCACAACACAGCTACAGCTCAGTGACAATTCCAAATGGGCACTGATCCATATCCCCAAGCCTGTAATGAACTGACCATGGGTTGGGAAGTAAGGTGCTAGACTCCATGCACATACATAGGATCCAGAGACAGGAATATAGCCCTTGCATACCCACATTCTGTATACTCAATGGAACATCATGGTGCAATGTGCAGCCATATTGTGTGACAACTTCCAAGCCTGACTACTCACTAGGTAGCAGAGTTGAATACTCATGTCAAGAATCAGATAGTAAAACAGAACTCATCAGCAGTACCATATATACAATTCATGGATCACAGCACCCAACATGGAGTATGGTACTCCTGTCACAGACTTGTATGTACTACCAAGCTATGCTGTGCAGCATCTGTCATTGCAGGGAATCATGGTAAGCCACTTTCTGCATCTCACAAAGAGGGAACCAAACACACTTTCTTAACTGTACTCAGTGTCTTATTCCATCCACAGGTAACCATGCCATTGTCATCACAGAGAGGGTATCAGACACTGCCAGCCCTCCTCAGGATGTAGGGCCCAGTGAGGACAACACACCTGGATGTCTGGACAGTGACAGCCTACCTGGCCCATCCGGGACACCTGGTCAGTCGACAATTTTCAGCCTCACCCTGCCCACATCAATCCCCCCACCCCTGTTGCTCTGACATTACAGCCAAGCAAGCGCACCTAAACCTGTGTCCCAAGGACTGTTCAATCTATTGTGTGCCTCACAGTACAGGGACCTGAGTTGGACCTTCACACCCCAGACAATGATGGTCGTGCTAACACTGAGAGTATGCACACCGTGTCAGCGGCATAGGGACCTGGTGGCAGGGGGCATCAGAGGGATGCTGTGGGCCAGAGGATGGGGCACCCAAAGGACTCCACTGACCAGGTCACCATCTCCCAACTCCTGGGGGCATATCAAACTTCCCGGGACAGGATGGGCCAGATCATCACCATGTTGGGGGAAAATCAAAGGTTGCAGAGAGAATACCACCAGGAGGTCATGTAGCAGTGGCAGGCCCACAATGCCACCATGGCCTCCATAACAGGGATGCTGAGGGACATGACCAGCAACCTGTGTGGTTTAGCAACCCACCATCAGGCCCCTTTCATTAGCAATGTGACATCTGCCCCTCTATATCAGCTGCTGCTAGTGGAATGGAGGCCCTGCCAGGGGAGCCCCAAGCCTCAGACACCCCTTCCTCTGCAGCTGAATAACGTCCCCACAAATGTGGACTCCATCCAGACATCCGGCTGGAGCAGATGCCAAGACCAAACCCACTGCCAGGTAGTGAGCCTCTCCTGCCTTGTTACCCTTGTTTGCCAGTGATATACCCTGTTGACTGTTCTAAGATAGAACTCCGATTTCCCCTGGTACAAGGACACTGGATCTGTGTGGCCAAATGTTGTAGCAGCTACGATGATTCCACGCATTAACTGTTTGTTATGTTGTTCACATTTATTTCACTTGTCACAAAACTTAAATGCATGATAAATCACTTATGGACATGGTTACTGCATATGTGTGTTTAATGATACAACAACAATTGTCTTTCTATCCAACTCTGGTCTGGCAATGCCCCCCTGATTTGAACTGGCAGTGTAAGGGCCATCGCAGGACACACATGACAACAGTAATGTCACTGGACAAATGTCAAAGAGTGAGGTTAAATCAGTAACACCAGGGTATAGTCTGTCGAACCATATGCAATTAGAACTAGACAGAGAGTACCAACAGGATGGAAGGCATGATGACACAGTAAGTACATATACAGGTAATCGATTGTGTGCCTATTGAAGTATAACTCCAAATCATGGGCACCCACATTGGATTGATACGGCACCAGGCACAGCCCCTTCACAAGATCTATTTAACAGGCTGTCATGTACACCTCTCATACACTATACTCAAGCACCATTGACTACTGACATACTGTATACCTCAAGCCTTAGGTAGCAGTCCCACAGATTAAATCCACATCCAGTGGGAGGGAGGAGATGGGAATAGGAGAATGCATGAAACCCAGCTTAAAACTGGTCAGTCCATGAGAGAAGTAAATGTTGGAATTAGTTGCTACAACGCATGTTAGAGGTGAACTACTAATACTGTAACATCTGTCAGCTTCCACATCTCACACCTAGGCATTGGACATCATTACACCATCACATATTCTAAAGGTCAGGAGGTGTGATGTCAGCTATCCACTTCTGATTGTGACCAAACAAGAATTCAAAAGGCCCACCTCACATACCTGTATCTTACTGGAAGTACTGATTGATAAGCTCAGTCCTACAGTCAGCTGCTCTTTCTTCCTCTGGATCTTCATCACTTTACAGATCACCATGTGCAGCCACAGGTACAGCTGCTTCACCGTCATCAGCTAGCAATGGTATCTGACTCCTCAGGGCTAGATTGTGGAGCATGCAGCAGGCAATGATGATTTGGGAAACCTTGTGGGATGAGTAGAGAAGCGCACCTACAGATAGGTCCAGGCACCTGAATCTTGCCTTTGTTCGATTACACGCCTTGTCCTACCCTGGGCTTCATTGAAACAGAGTTCCCCTGGCATGGCTGGGTAACTCACAAGTGTCAACAGCCAAGGAAGGTTTGTATAGCCAGAGTCACCTGTGAACACAATGGTAGAACAATTTAAATTAAAGGTTCAGCAAGTGGGCAGATTGTGATGACAGGTCACATAACAAACAAACACATAACAATGCATACTTAACAACCAGCCAGGCCCTCTTCGTGTGTAGAGCTGCATGTGTGGGACATTGCTGTTCTGCATAATGTAGGAGTCATGCACTGATCCAGGAAACATGGCTGTCACTTGGGAGATGTACTGGTCTGCCAGACACACCACCTGCCCGTTGATAGAGTTGTAGTTCTTCCTACTCCTATACACCTTTCCATTGACACTTGGAGGGACCAGGGATACATGGGTGCCGTTAATGACCTCTACCACATGAGGAATCTGTCCCATCTGATAAAAGGTAGCCTTCACATAGGCCATATCTGCTCTTTGGGAAAACCTGATGTAGCTGTCCAGGTGTTTTTAAGTAAGCATACAGTAAATCCCTCAACACCAGACTGACCATGGGCTGAGACAGCCCTGCTATTAAGGTGACAGTAATCTGGAATGACCCTGTGGCCAAGAGGTGTAGCACTGATAGTACTTGACAGTACTTGAACACACCAGCAGCACATGGTTTAGTAGCAGACACCTAACATATGTAGAGGATGCATAGCAGTGCTGACATTAAAGTAACTGACCATAGAAATGCACTTCATACACCGTCATTGCAGCACATTGGCTGAAGTGTAAGACAGATAGGACATATGACACATATATATAAGAGAATGTGTGGTTGACTGTGCAGTCCTGCAGTGATCACACATATGTAATTAAATCAACCTATAGTTATCTGACATCTATGTACCTCAGAGTAGCTACACAGACCTATCCACATTTATACTGTCTCAACATGTCATATTCTTATGATTGTCTCATTATATAGCACAACCATGATGGCACAACATTGGGCGATACAGATATCTGGATGAATAAGTGTCTGACTCACTTATTTAAGCACATGTAACGAGTACATGTGCCCAAAATGGCAGGTGCCTGACCTACTGTTCTGTACAGTTGAAGAGACCTAAGTCCACCGGTGGAAGTCGTCGTGGCGGTAGGCTGCGCAACCACTCTGCAAATTGTCATAGATTAACATTGCTGCCATTGGCAGACTGGAGCCAATGGCGATGACTGCCCGTGGTGAAGGTCCTGTCTGTGGCGGCTGTGACCGCTATTTTCTGCAGTCTTGCTCACTTGACTCCTGACACTGTTGCTAGCAAGACATCCACTACCTGAGCTGCTGTGTACTGCCTCTGGGAGCCTTCATGCCACATCCTACAGGTGACAGGGCCCCTGCCATCATAGAGGAAGAGCTGGAGAAGCTGTTGGAGGAAGTCCTACCCCTGTATGGAAAGCTATATGGGGCACCACAGGTGCAGGTGAGGTCAATGCTCCAGCCATGTGTGATTGGTGTTGTGTGTGAAGATGTGTCAGCCATGTGAACTGTAGTGGGAGTAGATGCATGCATGTGGCATATCGTACAGGTGTATGTGCTGAGAGGATGTGCTCACTTGCTGTTACAGTTGTGTAGTGTCAACTTCTGTTGGCATAGAGCATGTTCACATGACTTTCTCCTTTTTTCTGGCTGTGTCATCCATGCAGGTGAACACCTATTAGAAGAAGGGGAAATGGAGTGCCATCGCCAAGCAAGTGTGGACCCTGGGGAACCACAGCCGTAGGAACACCCATTGTCGGAAGAAGTGGGAGGACCTGAGACATTGGGCCCGGAAGACTGCAGAGGCCCAGTTTGGGATGTCCTCCCAATGAGGGAAGGGTGCCCATCGGACCCTGACCCCCCTAATGGCCCTCATTTTGGCGGCGGCCTACCCTGAGGTAGATGTACATTTCAGGGCAGCACAGAAGCCACAAGGGGGTAGGTACTGACTGTTTCCTGATACTTGGCTCTGGTTATATGATGCTTTCTCACTGTAGCTTCTGTGACAATGTAGTATGTGACAAATGTTTATAGACTAGGGGATTCAGTTGGTACCACCTTTCCAGTGTATGACATATGGATCAGACATCATGGTTAGCTATGTGTAAGTTTTGGACTCCTGTATCAAGACATCATTCTGACTGCATGTGGAGATGCTCAAATGCCAATGCCACATGTGTTGCCCCATCCTGCCATTCCTGTGGATGTGAGCTTTTGTTTAACCATATCAATTGACTCAAACCTGGTCCTTCTGTCTGCATATGAGTGTTAGTGGCTCTAAGGTGTCTGACCACTCCCATCTGTGATGATCACCTGGTGTAGCAACTAGGTGACTTACTTATTTGGTACATTGTCCCAAAATAACTAGTACAGTTATGGACTCCATGTGAGATTGCCATCTCATTTACACCACAGAAATGGTCTGTATAGGACAGCACATATCTGTGTTTGTTGTTGTATCCCATTTGCCTGTTCATCTCCATTCTATGGGGTATGTGAAGGTTGCAACAAAAGGGCATGCTACTTTTGGTGTCTGATTTGTGTATTTAGACTCATAATTGTTTTCCATGTGATTAACAAGTGGGCATTTCATCTCTATCCCAATGGGTTGGTTTTAGAGGAGGTAAGTGCCTTGGCAGAGCTAGCCTTTAACAATATGCTATGACAATGCTATGTGTGACAATGCCCTACCAATTCCTTGGTAATATACTGCCTGCATCATGCCTCAATGGTTACTTGGGAGCACAACATATGAAACCCCTGGCCTAGATGATGTGTCCAGTCTGGTGAGGATTAGGTATTGCATCACTTATGTGATCATGAAGTAATGGTTTTGTTGTACCACTATTTCTAAAGCAGGTATTTGTTACAATGGGAAATGTTGTAAATGCACTGGCAGTCGTGTAGGTCCATGTGCACATCATGGTGGTCATTATGAACATGGCAGTGAATGCTGCCCTGCCGGCGGTGGCTGTAATTACCACCAACAAGCTGGCGGTCTGGGCCAAATAATGAAGCACATGAGAAACAAGTAGCAGTTTATCCACACACCGCCATCATTGTAGTGCCGACAAGGACAGAGGAGGCTGCCCACAGGCTGGTGGAAAGGAAATACCCGCCCACCAAATTATGAAGCACAAGACCGCCGTCAGTTCCGGGGCGGAAACAAACAAAATAAAAGGAAACACTCACTGGAGGCACACAGAACATGCCGAAGCAGAGATGGTGCTGCTCCTTGCCATATACCCCCACGACCGTGACCGCAGACGAAGACGATTATGGTAAGTACCGCAACCTATTACACATGGGAAGAAAGGGCAGTGACACACCTACCCCACCCACCCTGCAACGCACTCCCAACTCCTCCCACCATCCCACACCATACACCGGAACAAGATGTACTTTCGCGACACAAGGCAACAAAGACCTACACAAAGTACACACATGTGCACACCACACCCCCACAGTGAAACACAGAAACAACGTCACCATAATGTGCTAACAGCCCTACTGGGCACTGAAATTTATTAACCTCAAAAAACGTATTGTCGAAATAAGGCCATTGGCCAGTTCATGAGAAAATCCCATAAAGGCCAAAAGAGGCCGACTTGAGTTCTGCGGGTGCACAGGGTACCCCACTTGAAGGGGTCATCAATGGGGCAGCCAGGCACCACTGAGAATAGGGGCAGGGAGTGAGGACTTATGTCTGGAAGGGGGGGCCTGGGCTTAGGTTTGGGAGGCGGAGGGGTTTTGGGCTTGCCCTTGGAAGGTGGGGGAGTGGGCTTGGACCGGTGGTGGCAGAGGGACCTGGGACAACACAGTGCTTCTTCCTCCCTGGGGAAGGGGAACAGGGAATGGGAAGGGTGGACTGGGGTGGGCTTAGACGTGAAGGATTGGACTGGGCAAGGAGATGGGCATGCTTAGGGATGGGATGGGTTGGGCCAGTGGGTTCAAACAGGTCAACACAGGAAAGGAAAAGCTTCTTAAGGGTAGATGGGGGGGATTTGGAGGAATGTCTGGGAGTGGAGGTGGAGGGAGTGCTAGTACCAGGTGTAGGTGTGCTGGATGTTGACGCTGGTGCCTGTACAGTATTCTGATGTGTGCTGGATGTGTGTTGTGTGGATGTCTGCGAATGTATGGGTGTTTTGGGAGGGGGGGTGGACACAGTGGGACAAGACAGACTGCCAGTGTAGATGGATGATGGGCAAAGTAGTTGTGGTGAGTGCAGGTGTGGTGTCTGTGGTGCATGTCTGGATGTCAGATGTTGGGGTGACTGCAAGAATGGGGCCAGCAGCAGTGACTGAGGGTGCACTACATGTGGGTGTGCATGGTGAGGTGACAGACAGGGTGACGGGGAGGTTGACACACTGGGGGAAGTGGATGTTGAAGTCTCTGCTTTAGTATGTTGGGTGTGTGCATGCTGTGGTGGGAAGTGTGGTGCTTGTGTTTATTTGTGTGCTTCTTGTGTGTTGATCTGTGTGCATGGCTGTCTGGATCTGTACTTGGGATGGGTGAAGGGAGTGGGGGGCTGGAGGGGTAGAGGTGGTGGGATGGGGGACGGAAAGACCAGGGACACTGGCTGCCGTCAAAGAGGAGGCCAGAGCCTGAAAAGATCTCTGTAGGCCAGACATGGCACTGTGGATGCCTTCCAGGTATGCATTACATTGTTGCATCTGGGATGCTAGCCCCTGGATGGCATTCACAATAGTTGTCTGCCCTACAGAGATGGTTCTCAGGCAGTTAATACCCTACTCCATGAGGCCTGCAGGGCTGACTCGGGCAGGGGATAAGGTGCCTGGGGCGAAGGAGACGCCCACCCTCCAGGGTGAGCGGGCACGAGAAACTGGGTGGGGAGCAACTGGGAGGGCGGTGACGGCATGGGGGTGGTGGAAGAAGGTATAGAATGGGCGTGTCCAGTAGGGTCCACCACCACCAGGGAGCTCCCATCGGAGGAGGTATCAGATACACTACCATCAGTGATAGCTGGCTCCCCCGTGGTACTCCCCTCTCCCTCCAACCCACTGGTCCTCTTGGCACTCGCCGACTCTGCCTCCTTGGAACCATGGACCTCTGCATCCCCACTCGCCTTTGCCACTGCTCCCTCGCCAGATGATGTTGATGTAGACAAAGGACACAAGAGCACAGGGGTGGAGAGACAAAACATGGGAGAACTCTGTAAATACCTGAATGAATATACATCCCTGGCTCACACAAACTCCCATCCAGGTCACACACCTACACTCGGTACCTACAACAATAGTCATGACTGTGCCCCTAACTAGTGGCTACTACCCCAGAATACACCTCATTATTAAAGGGGGAGCCACGGTCATAATCAATTCCTCTGATTATAGACAGGAATGCCTACGTCTACTGGGGGACTCGACCTATTACACACAGATTAACATTGACCCAACGAGAAGATTGCAAACCGAAATACGGGGCATGATTGAGGAAGCCTTGGGGAATTCCTGGATTTCACGCAATGAGGCTAATTTTTTAGACAGCACAAGCCCACGTATTCCCTACCTCTATTTTCTCCCTAAAATTCACAAAGGCAAGATACCTCCTCCGGGACGCCCTATAGTCTCCGGTATTGGGTCTGTCCTTGAACCTCTCTCCATCTTTTGTGACAAATTCTTACAACCAATTGTCCAGTCATCTTCCACCTATTTGAAGGACACTAAAGACGTCCTCAATTTGATTGTAGACATCAACTCACTACTGAAGTTCACGCCCTTATCACTCTTGATGTTGAAGCCCTCTACACGAATATCCCACAAGAGGCTACTTTGGAAGTTGTGGAAACCGCACTCCACTCAACTAATCAGACACTGACTTCCCCTGTACATTTCATCATGCATTGCGCCTCTCTAGCTTTGAAAGAAAATTTCTTCCAGTTCGAGGACCTCCTTTTCCATCAGATACGCAGGACATCGATGGGTAGCACCTTCGCCCCCAGCCTGGCGTGTTTATATGTTTGACTTTGAATCCAGGTTCATACTCCCAGACACCAACCCCTTTCATTCTAACATCAAACTTTGGCGCAGGTATATTGATGACATCTTGATCATTTGGCAAGGTGCCTTGTCGGGGGTTCAAGCTTTCACTACCTGGATTAATACATTGAATCCCTTTTTGAAATTCACATCCTCTGTCTCTGAAACAGAGATACCTTTTCTGGACCTGATGATCTGCATTGAGGGTGGGAAATTATATACTCATACTTACCACAAAACTACAGACCGCAATAGTCTTCTCATGTATGAGAGCCACCACCCCAAGGCACTGAGAGACAACCTTCCTTACGGCCAATTCCTCCGCCTACGACGGAACTGCAGTACCACACGCATTTTCAAATCCCAAGCTGATGACCTGACTAATAAACTCTGCAACCGCCATTATCCAGATAAGGTGGTGAGGACAGCTTGCAAACGGGCCAAGTCCTGCAGCAGAGACATTTTACTATCTACTACTCCTCAGGACCCAGACCCTAAGCTTACTTGTGTATCTACTTTCACCCCCCTTTCTAACACCATCAAGAGAGTTGTGAATAAGAGATGGCCCATTCTCTGTAGTGGTGGTACTCAGATTCCTAAACCTTTATTTGCTTTTAAACGCACCACTAATATAAAAGATATACTTGTTCATACCAGACCCCGCCCCATCCAGCCACCCCCCCATTCACAAACTTTATGGGGTATCCCACCAGTGGCTGGGCATTTTCCTTGTGGTACTTGCAATGTCTGCACCCTTACCAAACGATTAAAATCCATCGAATTTGATTCTATAGGCCTTTGGCACTTAGTTAAACATACAAATTGTAACACAAAGAATTGTGTTTATATGATTACCTGTCCCTGTAAATTACAATACATAGGCATGACCACAAGAGCAGTAAAGCTTAGAATTAATGAACATCGCAGTAACATCAGATGTAGCCGTGCTACGACCAAATTGGCTCTACACTTTCTTGAGAAAAAACATGGCCCTGACGACATGTGGTGGCTGGTACTACAAACTGACTCGCGTAACACACCGAACTCTCTCTTCGAGTTAGAACAACGATGGGTGTTTAAGTTACGCACTCATGTCATTGGTTTAAATGATGATATTCCGTGGAATTGCCTATCTAAATGACTCTCCCTATACTTCAGATGAGTAGTACGACTACCATGGACCCTTACCAGTTTGTTCCCCTTACCCTACCCCCTTTTTTGACCCATAATTTGGGTTGAGCAATTCTTTTGGTTTTCACCTCCCCCCCCCTTTTCCTCCCCCCCCCCTTTTTTCCAACCTTTCTGTGCCCCCTTGTACCTCATCCCCTTTCTCAGTGTTAGAATACACTCCCTGGATCTGGTTGTTTAGTTACACATTTTTTCCAGGTTCCCTTAGCATCCTTGGTATTTACGGTAGTCTTTCTTCACTGTCTAGCTTGTTTCAGACCAATGCTCACGCGTTGCCTGACTGCCTGACCTTGCTCTCACCCGACTTCCGGTGAGTCGCGTATTTCAGCCTCCCGGTCCGGGTTCCCCTTATCTTCGGGAACCACGGACCGGGGTAGGCTACCTCCTGGCTCCAGCAGCTGTACACAGTAAGTGCCCTGCCGCTTCTTGTGTTTTGTTCGCCGGGTCACGCATTTATTACCGGGACTCGGCTTGACTCTAGCCCGTTGCGCTCTTTAACAGAGGCAACAGTTTGATTACTTTTTCTTGGCTCCCCTAGCGTTCAATCCTCACATGGGGCCTTTTACCATGGGACGGTGTACCGTCTGAGGATACACCGATCTTGATTGCAACCTATCTGAGGGTTGGTGTATTATACTTAACCCCTACATTACCATAGACACCCTTATCCACTCCTGTGACTCCCTGATGGGTAACTTTCTCACTAGTGCGGTACTTTTTGACTGTTCTGGGGCTTGAGTGTCTTATTCTGCTTCTCAGGGACCCCTTGTCCCCTATGATTGATCTTCAGTCATTTTACTGTGATACAGCCTTTACCATTCATGTTTGAGCTATTATGTTCTCTGTATTGGTTCCATTTGAGAACCTATCATTACTACCCTCCAGACTTCTATGTTATTAGACATTTGAGTTACTTGAGTGGGTAAACTTCCTACCATTATAAATTCTTGTTCTATGTCTCCTCTATAGACGTCATTTAGCGCTGGACTATTGGTCTGTGTATTCCTAGGATGTTCGTCTTCCATTTTAGGACGGTAAGCTTGTTTTCACAAGCATTTGCATGTATGTTGTTCACGAGTTAACACATTCACTGTGCAGCATGATCGCCTTCTTTTCCCACGATACACATAAGTCATGTCTCGTGCTTATTTTGGTATAACCTTTGTACTTCTTTTTTGCAGGGCACGAGTTAGGAACTAGTGGTTCTATGTTCATGTAAGTGAATGTCACTTCCCTCAGCAAATTGCTGGTCTACAGTAACTTATATACCTTGTTAGGAAATATATGTGGCCCTTACCATTTAGGAGATACATATAGTTACATTAGGTCCTGATGCAGCATCACTGGATCCGTTTGGACCACCAGGATGCGAAACATGTTGACCCATGAGAGGTTAGACTCTGGAGATTTTCCAGACTCCTCTCTTTGAGATATAAAATAAAACTCTTTCCACAATAAGAGTGATTGATCTTAGTTTCTTTATTCACTCTCTTGACTTTGTTTTTTAACCTTGGCCCTGACCGTCCATTTGGTCCAATAAATTCTACTGTCTCAGTGGCGGTTGTGAGAGTCAATTTTAAAACCACTTCTTTTTTTGATCTCCATCAACACTTTAATCACCTTTGGGGTCACGGCACCACCACATAATAAGATCTCCGGCAAAGAGCCCCCCCATCAGGGGTGGTGCCCGTCAGACATTGCAGCGCCGGTCTGACGAGAAGCAGTGCCTATGATGAAGCATGACACCCTATGGGTGTGTGAGGCCACTTGCTCCTAGAAGTTAGGACCCCGGTCACTATTTTCTGGTTTACATGGTTGGAACAGTGTATTACTAATTTTTGATACACCTCATTACCCACATGAAACACAGACCTAATTCACTCTGTGGAGTACACACATGGGAGACCATGCCCAGCGAATGCACTCACCAGTCAATGCACCCACAAACCATCCAGGATTACAGAAAGTGGGCCCCCTAGGGGCCTATTGGGGATGTACAAACATGTCTTCACAACATCCCCGGGTCTTTGAGGGCGCAGGACTGCATGAACACACCTGTCCGAGTGCCTGGCTTTAAACATCATACATACCACAGCACCCTAACACATCCATCAAATAAGTTTAACAACAGTGTTGGGACTCACTCTCTTGTGGCTGCTGTGCTGCCTTCATGCGCCCATCCAAATCCGGATAGGCCACCACCAGAATGAGGGCCACTGGGGGGGTCAGGGTCCGATGGGCACCCCTTCCTCGTTGGGAGGCCTTCCCTAGCTGGGCTTCCCCGGTCTTCCTGGCCCAGCTCCTCAGGTCCTCCCACCGCTTCCTGCAGTGGGTGCTCTGCCAGTTGTAGACCTCCAGGGTCTGCACTTCCTTGGCGATGGCTTGCCAGAGTCCCCTCTTCTGGTGGGCGCTGACCTGCAATGGACACACAGAGCAGAAAAACAGATGTCAGTATGTGTGCACCTAATACAGATGACATTTCATCCCCTATGGAATGGACATTTTTGAAAGCCATGTCATCAACACACATACAGTGCATGCTAGACAGTCTATGGCTGGGCAGTGACAAATTGAACAAACATGCATATAGGCATCCACCACAATCACACATATCCAAGGATGACAGCCGCCAACTCACCTGCTCCTCTGGTCGCCCATACACCTTGGCACACAAGAGTAGGACCCCGTCCACCAGCTTTTCCAGTTCCCCCGTTGTGAAGGCCGGGGCCCATTCCCCTGTGACTCGCGCCATCTCAGGAACCAGAGTCAGGACACAGCAGCCCATGCAGTGGAGTACTGCCCTGCATGGGAATCAGGAGTCAAGTTGCAAGGGTCTGACAACATGGCGTATGTTCCGCGGCGGTGTGCACTATCACTACTGGCGGCAATCATGATAGGCCCAGGTTTCCCATTGACAATCACGTAATCCAATGAATGGGTACATGGCTGTGAACACCGCCTTCCGCCAGCGATATGATGTCACTTTCACTCCCTTAGACCTGGATGGCAGGAGGCTGCCATCTTGCTACACCCACATTATCATAGCCTGGCCAGGGGCCCCATTTAGGGCCTCCTAGTCGAAGACCTTAGTATCTTGCTTACATGAGTTTCTGCTCCTCACATGCACCCATCTTTGAAAATGTGTCCATACTGGTATGCCATTTGAACAGAGTTGACTCTGCACACATTCCCCTGATGATGTATTTCATACTTAGCATTTGTATGTGTAACCCACATGTCGCGCATTAATTGAAACAGTAACATAATGTGTTGCATGTGTAGGAGTGCCCTTCACATGTGTTTTTCCTCCCCCATAGGTACAGACCCATGTGGTGAGGAAGGGCCCCATCTGTGTACAGACCTCTGGTTGATTTGGAAGCGATGGATGAATGTCACATCATAGTCACCTACAGACTCAATCGTGCTACAATCCATGAACTCTGTGCTTTACTGGATCCTGTACTGAGACCGGCTAATCAGAATCAGCATGCCATACCTACTGAAGTGCAAGTGCTATTGTTACTCCATTTTTTGTCTACAGGCTCATTGCAGGTGACAGTAGGCATGGGGGCAAGTGTCTCACAGCCAATGTTTAGCCTCATCCTGTCAAAATTCCTGGATGCATTTGTCAAACACCTGCAGACATATGTCCAGTTCCCCCAAAGGGCTGAACTGACTGCCATCAAGTCTGGATTTTATGCCTTTGCTAACATCCCACATGTGATAGGTGCCATTGATGGAATCCACATAGCTCTCATACCCCAAGAGTAAATGAACAGGTGTACAGAAATCAAAAGAACTTCCACTCCATAAATATACAATTGGTGTGTACTGCTGATGAGTACATATCACATGTAAAGTCCAGGTTCCCATGGTCATTCCATGATCCCTTTGTCCTGAGAAATAGCAGTGTACCACACTTGATTGGACAACTACAAGTGGACAGAGGATGGCTCATAGGTGAGTATGTATGACAATGGTTCTTTACATAGGTGTCAGCCAGCCAATATGTATGTGCAGTCAGTTCATTATGGTCCTGCTACATCCACTATTCCAGGTGATTCTGGCTACCCCAACTTGCAATGGCTCCTGACACCAATGAGGATTCCCAGGACAGATGCAGAGAGGAATTATAATGAGGCCCATGGACTTACTAGGACGGTGATTGAGCTCACTATATGTCTCCTGAAGGCTAGGTTTCGTTGCCTCCATCTCTCTGGGAGATGCCTGTGCAATGTCCCTGACAATGTGTGTAAAATAGTGGTGGCCTGCTGCATGCTGCACAATTTGGCTGTGAGGAAAGCTATCCTCCTTCTGGAAGAGGAGGGTGCTGTCCAGCCAGCCCAGCAACCTCAGAGAGGAGATGCGAGTGATGGTGAGGAAGAAGAGGGGGAAGATCTTACCTCCAGGACCCAGCTGATCCACCTATATCTCCAGTGACCCTAAGGTATTGTTCAATGATGCTGTTGTCTTCACTGCATAGTTTCAGTCTGACTCATGTAATTGGTAATGTGGTGTCTATAGTCATTGGCTCTGTTAACTGAGTAGTGAAGCGGCATGTGCCAGGTGACCCAATACTATGTACAGTGTGACTTACTTCAGATACTACAGTGTGTTGGATCCCCTGCTGCAATAAAGGAATGATTATGAAATGGACTGGCTAATGCATACACACTCACAATTTGAACTCATAATGACGAGGGACATATGATTTGAGTGCATATGTGTTTTTATCAGTGGCATGAATTTGTATTATTGTTGTACAGTGATACGGAGGGGGCTCATGGTGCTTATCCATATTCAGGTGCATGTGTTCATCTGTTGGTGGCACTGGGTTTTCGTATATGTGTCCATTGGTAGATGGTGTGTTGGTAGTGGCAGGTCAACAAGGTAGCACAGTGGCACACAAGGGAGACAGTTCAGGGCAGAGTCACTTCTTAGCGGGGGCCTTAGTCTTGGCTGTTGTTCCAGTGCCATGTCTGGGTCTGAGGACACGTTTGTGTGACTGGACCTGGGCTGCAGGGCTAGGGCTGTTGGTCTCCTGGGTGTCCTCTGGCAGTGCCACAAGTCCAGTAGCTGCTGCAGCTGTAAATGGCAGGGCAGTGTCCTGGCTAGTGGTAGGGGCTTGCAGGTGGGTGGAGGACTCAGGCTGGCTGTGGTACTGGTGCTGCAGCACCCCTGCAATTGTGGCCATGGTGGCATTGAGCTGTTTCCATTGATCCATGGCCTGTTGGTGGTGTGCTATCTGCAGCCTTTGCTTCTGCTCCAAGGTGGCCAGGATCTGGCCCATCCTGTTCTGGGTATGGTGGTATGCTCCCAGGACCTTGGATATCACCTCCTGGGCTTCTGCATCCATCCTTTGGCTTCCCCCCTGTGCCATTGATGCCCTCCCACTGGTCCTTGCTGCCTGTGCATGTATCCCCTGCACAGGTCTGGCAGTCCCACTTGCACTGAGGCCTTCATCATCCTGCCTGTTGGTGGGTGGAGACTCTGTGCATGTGGGCCACCAGTCTGTGCCCGGGAGACACTGGTGTGGGGTTGTTTGGCCAGTGCTAATGTTGGTGGCTGGCTGTTAGTGGTATCCTGGGTGGGACTGGTGGAGGGTGACAGTCCAGGACTGTTTGACGGGCCAGGGTATTCCTCACTTTCCATACATCCCTCTCCAGTCTCCTGAGTGGGGAATCTGTCTCCGTGTGAGGCACTGGCACGCCCTGGCCTTTTCGTCCAGGTGGCATGGGTGGTGGTGCCTGTGGTGGGGAATGGACATGTATGTATCATGTACTATATTGGAAATTGATGCACAGCTCTGCCATATTTTGTGCTTTGCTTCCCCTGTCATGGCGTGCAGGGTCCTTTAGTGCACTTATCTTTGCATTTTGTGTGGGGGGGTGGAGGTGCATTGTGGGTGCTGTAGTGTCACTGTGAATCCTTGCAGGGGTAGGTGACTGTGCACTGGGGGCAGGGTGGGGGGCCTGTTTGTGGGATTGTGGGCATGCAGGGTCACTCGATGTGGGTGTTGTAGCCTGGGTGGGGATGGGGTCCTGGTGGTAGTGAGAGGAGTGGGATTCTGCATGCATTATAGGTGGGGTTACTATTAAAGTATTGTAGTAGACTTACCCAAGTCCAGTCCTCCAGTGAGTTCAGTGAGGCCCTCCGGGTGCAGAATAGCCAGGACCATCTCCTCCCAGTTGGTGTAGTCGGGGAGTGTAGGTGGGGGACCGGCACCAGTCTTCTGTATGACAATGTTGTGCCTGGATGCTATTGACCTCACCTTCCTGCGCAGGTCGTTCCATCTCCTCCGAATGTCATTCCTTGTGCATGGATGGCTTCTCACTGCATTGACCTTGTTGACAATCGTCTGCCATAGCTCCATCTTCCTGGCGATGGGTTTCTGCTGCACCTGTACCCCAAAAAGTTGTGGCTCGACCTTGAGGATTTCGTCCATCATGGTCCTTAGCTCCCAATCTGTGAAGAGGGGGTGCTTAGCGGGTGCCATGGTGTGTGCTGTGGATGTGTTGTGAGGGTGCTGTCGTGCTGTTCTGTGTGTGGTCCATGAGGGTGTTTGGGGTTTGTGTGTGTTTTGGTGGTGTATTTCTGCATGTGAATTTTGTTATGTTGTGTTCAGTGAATGCGTGTTCTGTTGTCAGTCTCATTTGTGCTATTGCCAATGCAATGGATTGTGGGGTGTGTATTTGTGTGTTTTATAGTGTTGTGGATGCGTGTCAGGTGTGTGGGTTTCTAAGTTGCAAATGTGTGCATTGTTTGTTGTTAGGCCCATTGCTGGCGGTGGCGGTCCATACCGCCAAAGGTCGTTCGGCATCCACTTATCTGCCACGCTGATTCATGCATCATTATTTGGTGGGCAGAGGATTTGTCTGCATGGCGGTGGTGGGGTGTACTGCCTTTCCGCCGTCGTAGGCCTTGGCGGTGGGTGGAGGTTGCAGGATTTTTGGAGGTTTGTCTTTTTGGCATCATAATTCAGCCGGGTCCACTCTTCCACCACTGGCGGTCTTCTGTTCACCATCACCATGGCTGTTGGCATTGATTGCCGCCAATTTCATAATGAGGGCCCACGTGTACATGTCATTTCTATGTACAATTTGTGTAGTCTGGAGTTAGGTACAGGTAATCAAATGTCAGGTATGGCGTGAGTGATGTTGGTTTACTCATGTTTTCAAGTCCTGGAAATGTAACTGCATGTCAGGTGGAAAGGTAGGTGGCCTATGATGTCAATTGTGGCTACCTGAAGTGTAGTTGTGACACTGCACTTAGTGATTGCTTATGAATGTTTCATGTGTGCTGTGTGGGCCATTGTAGCTGCACTTGCATGTATGCAGTGATGTGGTGTGCCTGTATTTTGTGTAGGCAGATATTCCTATGTGTAAACGTCATGCCATGCCTGTCCTCCATACATATATTGTACACATCAGTTGTCACCTGTATAGGAATACCATTTTTTCTGCCATCATCAGTTCAGGTACTGATCTTGCCATATATGGCTAGGGCGTCAGCCAGCCATGTCAAATGTATGAGAGGAACTGTGTGGTCTGTGAATAGAGTAGTCTATACTGTGACCGGCCATTTCTAATTGAGATGGACTGGTCAGGTGTTGTTTCAGGACAAGCTTGATGTATTGTGATCAGTCACCTGCTCTTCCAATAGGAGTATGGAAAGATATGATCTGGAATATGCTTGATATACCTAATTCTCCCTCTTTGTCTCTCCCTCCCTTTCTCTCTATTTGTGTGTATTAGCATTGGCAGGCAAAGGAGACAGGGCACAGGTGAGTGGGGATGCTGCTGGTCATGGAACGTGGTGTGCTGCGACCACTAACACTGAGGGACCCAGTGGCCATGGGGGAGACTGGATCTTCCGCATCATCATCTTCGGAATCCTCCTCCAGTGGATACACCCTGGTAGTGGCAGACCCATCTGGGACCACCCCAGGACCATCATTGTCCAACATCCCCATTACTACCAATGCCCTCCTTGTAGTTCCCTACCCAGTTGTCCGTGCCTGCTCACCCAGGAGGGTGGGCGTCTTCTTTGCTGCAAGCACCTCTGCCCCTTCCCCATTCAGCTCTGCTGCCCTCAGTGAGGAGGCTGAGGTTGATCTCTGTGGGTCAGTCGACCATCGTGAATGCCATCCAGGGACTTGCAACTCATGTCCAACAGAGAAATGCGATCCTGGAGGGCCTTCACAGTGTATTGGCTGGTCTACAGAGATCCTTAAAGGCTCTGGCCCTCGCACTGATAGCTGCCAGTCACCCTTAGTCTTCTGTGCCCCCTCCACCTTCCTCTTCCCAATCCCACACCCCTCTTCCCCATCTCAGACAGAGCACGAGGACAGACAAGCATGCATCTACCTCAACAGCCAAGGGTTCAGCAGACAAAAACAAGAACCACAAGACCCACCACCAGCATTCTCACAAACAACATCCACCTGCAGACACACCAACACCCCCTACCAGCACAGACTCCCCCACTACCTCCACCTTCACAGACACTACACCGGACACATCTGCAGACACCACACCGACATTCACTGATACAGCCACGACTCCTATCCTACCCACAGTCAGCAGAATAGCAGACCCGCAGACATCCACCCCAGTCACCACAGCCACAGACACCACAACCACAGACACACCCACATGCAGCACATCTACCATACCAGCAGTCACCACCCCAACAGACAGTCACCCATCCAGCAGGGCAACTTCCAGCTCCTCCACCCCCCCTCCTCCCAAGACACATAAATGCCCATACTCACGCACCCAACAGACACCCACCACCCACAAGCATTCCTCACACACACATGCACCCAAATCATCCACCAAGACACCTCTTACAAGCACCCCCTCTCCCTCCACTCACAAACCCTTTTGCCATGACCGTGCCCATGTGTTGAAAAAGCTTTTCCTCTCTGAGTTGTCCCTTTATCCTACTCCTCTCCCACTCTGTGTGACTCCCAAGAGATCAGTTTCCCTCCCCAAGTCCAGCCCTACCACCTCCAAGTCCTCCCTGCCCCTGCTACGACCCATGCTCCTCCCCCACCAAGAAGTCAACCCCTCCAAAGTGTTCTTAGCCCTACCCTAAGCCATGTCCAAAACCCCCCTCCCAAGCCCAAAGACCCCATTACCAACCTCCCTCACTCCCCCAATCCCTGGGGTACCTGCCTGTCCCCTTTGTGCCCCTACCTGTGGAGGTAATTTAGCAGTCAGAAGTCAAGTAGGGGCAGTCAAAATGTCATCTGTGCATGTTGCACTTTCATCTTTGGACTTGCCTAAGGGCTTTTTTTTATTGTACATAGTTATTTATACATCGTTTTATTCATTTATTTACTCCCATACACCTGGGCCAACCGGTTGTTGGTTCCAACATTACTTATTTGGCTTGCCTTTCATTCCTCATGGCTGTTATCATCTTGCCTGCTTTCTTTTGATAGTGAGTGTGATTTGTCTGTGTGGTGGTTGTCCTACCATTTGTGCCTGGGCTGCTTGTGTGGCTGTGTGCTTTGCATTTGTTCCGCAGTGATGGCTGGGTATGGTGTGTTGGGCGTGTATGTGTTTGAGACATTCATCAATGTTGATATTGTGTGTATTGATTGTGTTGGCATTTGTTATTTGGAGTGTGATGTTCCCTTGTGTAATTGTACGGTGTGTGTACTGCTGTTTGGTGTGTTTGCGTGGTGTGACGTATGCATCGTTGTACGGCTGTATGATTGTGTGTATTAGTACACTGGTGTTGTTACGTTGTGTTGTTTGTATGTATTGTCAGGTTTGAGTGTGTGTGCTGGAGTGTTGACGGTGTATATGAGGTGTTGCAGTTGTTGGGTAGTTGTGTACTTTGCTGATTTTGTGTGTTGACACTGCCAATGCTGTGTGTCTGTGGCTCAGTTTCAGTTTTGGTAGGTTGTGTTGGCCGTGGTGTGTGTACTGAGCCTGTGTATTTGTGTATGTGACTGTGTGTGAATGTGCATATCAGTGTAGGAGTAAGTACCTGTATGTGTTGCCCTTGCCACCCGTACCGGATATGTATGTGGTGTGTGCATTGCGTCCTTGGCATTATGCAACAGTGACAAGAAAGTGTGTGTGCTCATGGTTGCTGACATCATCGTCAGCAGTTCCGGAGTCGTTGGGCAAGCAGGGGCAGCAGGAAGACTTTTAGTTCGGGTTCCATGCTGGCTCCAGATGGGCATGCCTTCCTAAAGGTGAGTGTCTCCATTTATGCTGTTGGTTTTCCCCAGGGTTTCCATCGTGGTGTGACCGTGGTGGAAACCTTGGCGGTGTGCAACTTTGTAATCCGTCGGGCGGAAATATTGTCTCTGCCTGCCTGAAGGGGCCTCCCACCGTCTGTGGTGGCCTGACCGCACTGGCGGTGCCAGTGGTGAATTGGCTGTATTCTGTAGTGTAGACCGCCATGGTCATAATTTGGCATTCCTCTCTGCCAGCCTGTTGGTGGTATGACCGCCACTTCCAACATGCCTGTCATTGAAACACCAAACTTGTAATGACCCCCTTTATGTTCACTTGAGCTGTTTCCAGCTGCGCGTGAGAGACTTTTACTGTGATGGTAGAAAAAACATTCCTGCTCATGAACGCAAATGCACTGGGAGTAGATTTTCTACTAGAGAAACATCTAATTCTAGTCAAAAAGAAGTTTCCGAGTGCAATTTCTTCTCCAATTGGCTCTTCAAGTTGTTTTTTTGTGTGAGAAGCCTTTTTTCTTTTTTTTCAAACAAGAAGGAAGTGCCCCTGAGACTCCAACTTCCTGTTCCTGTCCAGCAGGCTCTTCCCAGTGCTTTGTCCATGTCCTGGCCACTTTTTACTTACATTTTGAGGTGAAAGGATCACTCTCTTTGTCCCATTTATATACCGTTGGATTTAAGTAAGCTCCAAAACTATTGAATAAGGGTGTTGTTTGTTTGCTTGGGCATGCACCAGTATTTATTTGTACCTGAATTTGATTTTTAAAATGTATAGTGGTGGGTTGCCTGGAGTTTAAGCATGGGACTAGTTTTGATTTATTTTGAATTTCATTGATTTTTCATCATTTGTAAAAGAAAATGTTTGCACAGCTCAGTACCTTTCTTATAGACCTGTCACATTTGCAATGTTATAGATTTCCAAAGGACCATCTGGCCAGTAGGCCTAGTACTAGCATGAAATAAATGTTCCAGTGGTATATGTTTTTAAAACTTCGTTTAAGACAGGGATGGCATTGGATTAAACATGTTGGCTATTGTTCATGTTTCATTTTCTTAATAAAAAGTGTAGATGTTGTGGGGTAATATTTGATGGCATAGGAATATTTGTACAGGTGGTAATCTTGTGCATCCAGCCAGTGTGTCTCTTCCATAGGATTGCATTGGTTCTTCGTTGTAACCCATGCATCCTTGCTCCTTGTTGTTGTTTGACCATGTGGCTGGTGGCCATTTTCCATAGACTTGCATGCGTTCTTTGTTTGCCATGCCTCCTTGCTCCTTGTTGTTGTTTTAACATGTGGCTGGCAGTAATTTTGTGCATTCAGCCAGGGTGTCGTTGCCATAGGCTTAAATGGGTTCTTCTTTGTTCCCCAAGCCTCCTAGCTCCTTTTTGTTTGACCATGTGTCTGCCACCCATTTTTTGCACCCAGTCAGTGTGCCTTTTCCATAAGCTTGCATTCAAACATCAGCAATTATTGATAATTTGTTTACTTTAAGTTTCTATTCTATTTTTTATTTTATTTTTCTATGTTTCTTTTTCCTTTTATTTTATTTTTTATTTAACTTTTTTATTTAGAATGTTTATTTTAATTTGTTTTAGTTTGTATTTTCTTTTTTATTTACATTTTTTAATTTCAGGTTTCTTATTTTATTTTTTATTTCATATTTGTATGTTTTAAATTTGTTTCATTTGATTTAAATCTACATTTTGCCTTGATTCATCCATCCATCCATATCCATTCATCCATCTGCCCATCCATCCATCCATCCAACCATCCACCAAAGGCACACAGTTGCGGTAAAGCATCTGGTTTCCTTAGATATTCCATTTCCTCCTGGACACCCTGGCTGCAGTGCACTGCAGACAGATCAGTAGCATAATTTATTTGTTTTATGGTTATTCCATTTCCCCTGGACCACCCTTACCACCATAGGTCTTTTAGAGATGTTTCTATTTACCCATGCACCTCTGTCTGACTACCGCAGGTGTCTCCTTTAAAACGGATGGAGATAAAACAAAAAGCCAAATCTGCATGTTGTGCTTCCAGATTTGAAATGAAATATTATGGTGTGGTAGTATGGTTAGACTCTACAGTGTTTTATTAAATTGGTATTTGTTACATAAATAACTGACCACACTAATATTTCATTTGTATGTGCTATTTCAACCTGTAACAATGCCACATTTCACTAACTATGTGTTTTCCTTGCTTGGTTGTTTTAAGTGCGCACGAGAAGAGACATCACATCACCCGCAGGACTGCCAATGAGAAGGCCTGTACAGTTAGTTCTCCCATCTCTTTCACTTTTGCAGCTTATTTCCACTGCCAACTGCAAGCTTTAAGATGGGCCAAAGAATGTTGCTCCCACGAAAGTAGTCAGCAAGAAAAAGCAACTTTCCACCAGTGGTTTAGCGACCGCAACCCTTTTTGGGAGAGTTGTGCCTGCCACACCAGCCTCTGGGGAGGAACCTGTGAGGAGCACTACCACATCTACAGTCCCACCCCAACCTAAGCTCAAGAGCATGTCTGTCATTGAGGCAGCCACTGCAATCATGGTGATGCTGATGAGCAGTGACGTTGTATTGGATTTGTCCTATTTACAAAGTAGCACCCAATCGTTTCAGGAAACAGAGAAAAGTAAACAGCAGTCAGCTATAGTAGATCTTCAGGAAGTTGGAGCAGAACAGGAGGTCAAGCTTCTGCCAAGCAAGAACCTCTTCTTTTAGAATCAATGACTCCCAGATCTCCAGCAAGAACCACTCTAAGCACCAATACTGATGACGAAGATAGGGACATGGAGTGGACCCCGGCAGAGAGAGGCAAGGGAAAATAAAATTCCAGAAAGCCTTAGAAACATGAAAAGGGATGATTGTGAGGAGTATGATGATGACAACTCAGTCATTGTAGAACCTGGCACAGAGGAGTCAAACATTACTGTCCTACCTGCTCTGAGTGATGTGGCACAGACAGCACCACCAGCTCCCATATTTGTAAAGCCTTAGCAGGAACCTGCACCAACCCTTTTCTCTGTAGAAGTATGCCCTACAGAGAGGCAATCAACACACCCATCTACCTCCATTCTTCTCCAGTCTTTTACAGTGGCCCAATTAAAAAGTACTTCTCTTCAGTTTTGGACTTTTTTTTACAATTAGCAAACAGGAGGAGAACATTGAGATGCGCTCCATTTGCCACACGAGTGTTCATCAAGGTAAACCTGGTTCACATTATGGTACTAGTTGCCAGACGACCCATGCGAAAAAACATAACGCAATCCGGTAGGAGGAGCACCTTAAAGAAAATGCTGGACATGGTTGTGCTGGTGAAGGTGAGGAGAGCTGGGAAATGTCAGCTACAACTAATCAAATCACGGTGGAAGGTGAGAAAGAAGAGGGCAACATCCCTGTCCACAGCAGTGTACCAGAATCACCCACCTAGCAACCTCACGATGGCACAGAAAGACTGAGTCATATGGAGACACCATGGCATACGG
Organism: Pleurodeles waltl; assembly: GCF_031143425.1. Taxonomy (NCBI): domain Eukaryota; kingdom Metazoa; phylum Chordata; class Amphibia; order Caudata; family Salamandridae; genus Pleurodeles; species Pleurodeles waltl. The sequence continues at coordinate 1,003,701,057 of NC_090437.1, forward strand.
TGACTGCATCACGATGCACATTGAGTCTACCATCACCTACATCTCAAAAGTTGTCTGTGTCAACGGCCCCACAAAAGAAGAAAATCCAGGCTACTATTACGGGCATATTTAGGCAGGAGCGGCCCTATGACTGCAATGACCCAATGGCACATTTGCACAATGGGAATCTGTTGTTAGCGCAGGACCTCATCTCTTTTTCTTTTTTGGAAGGAGGGGTATTCTTAGAGTTTGTCAAAATGTAAAAATCAATGGACACTCATCAATTCCCTATGAATAAATATCATATTTTAAGCAAGGGCAACCACATATGCACCATAAAGTACTCTGTATACATATAGGCCATTATGACAATGGTGGTAAAAACCGCCTACCGCCGTGGCGACGGGCGACAAAAGACCGTCGCCGTGGCTACCATCTGTAGGAGGCTGGCTTGGCTTGTAGTGGGTACCAAGGGGTACTTACACTCTGTACCAGGTCCAGTTATCCCTTATTAGTGTAGAAGAGGTGTTTCTAGCAGCTTAGGCTGATAGAAGGTAGCTATAGCAGAGCAGCTTAGGCTTAACTAGGAGACATGCAAAGCTCCTACTATACCACTGGTGTCATATACACAATATAATAAGAAAACACAATACACAGATATACTAAAAATAAAGGTACTTTATTTTTATAACAATATGCCAAAAGTATCTCAGTGAGTACCCTCAGTATGAGGACGCCAAATATACACAAGTTATATGTACACAATACCAAAAATATGCAGTAATAGCAAAAGGAAGTAATGCAAGCAGTGTAAAGTTACAGTAGATTGCAATAGGAGCACATAGGTATAGGGGCAACACAAACCATATACTCCAAAAGTGGAATATGAACCACGAATGGACCCCAAACCTATGTGAGCTTGTAGAGGGTCGCTGGGACTGTAAGAAAACAGTAAGGGTTAGAAAAATAGCCCACCCCAAGACCCTGAGAGCACAGAAGTCGTGATAGGGGGATTGTGCAAGGAAGACCAACACCAGCAAAGCAACAAGAGTGGATTTCCGGACCTGAGTACCTGTAAGACAAGGGGACCAAGTTCAAGAGTCGCAACAGTGTCGAGAGTGGGCAAATGCCCAGGAAATGCCAGCTGAGGGTCCAAGGATTTCCGGACCTGAGTACCTGTAAGACAAGGGGACCAAGTTCAAGAGTCACAACAGTGTCGAGAGTGGGCAAATGCCCAGGAAATGCCAGCTGAGGGTGCAAGGAAGCTGCCACCGGATGGAAGAAGCTTTGTGTTCTGCAAGAACGAAGAGGACTAGAATCTTCCCCTTTGGAGGATGGATGTCCCACGTCATGAAGAAGCTTGCAAGGGTGTTCCCACGCAGAAAGACCGCAAACAAGCCTTGCTAGCTGCAAGGGTCGCGGTTAGGGTTTTTGGATGCTGCTGTGGCCCAGGAGGGACCAGGATGTCGCCACTTCGATGAGGAGACAGAGGGGGCGCCTAGCAAGTCAGGGAGCCCTCACAGAAGCAGGCAGAACTCGCAGGAGTACTGGATCAGGCACCTAGAAGAGGAGTGAACTGGAGTCCACCCGAAGTCAGAAAAGGGAGTCCCACGACGCCGGAGGACAACTCAGAAGGTTGTGCACTGCAGGTTAGAGTGTCGGGACCCAGGCTTGGCTGTGCACAAAGGAAATCCTGGAAGAGTGCACAGGAGCCGGAGCAGCTGCAAATCACGTGGTACCCAGCAATGCAGCCTAGCGTGGGGAGGCAAGGACTTACCTCCACCAAGCTTGGACTGAAGAGTCACTGGACTGTGTGAGTCACTTGGACAGAGTTGCTGAGTTCCAGGGACCATGCTCGTCGTGCTGAGAGGGGACCCAGAGGACTGGTGATGCAGTCTTTTGTTGCCTGCAGTTGCAGGGGGAAGATTCCGTTGACCCACTGGAGATTTCTTCAGAGCTCCTGGTGCAAGAAGGAGGCAGGCTACCCCCAGAGCATGCACCACCAGGAAACTGGCGAGAAAGCCAGCAGGATGAAGCGATACAAGGTTGCAGTAGTCGTCTTTGCTACTTTTTTGCAGTTTTGCAGGCGTCCTGAGCAGTCAGCGATGGATCCTTTGGCAGAAGGTGAAGAGGGAGATGCAGAGGAACTCTGGTGAGCTCTTTCATTCGGTATCTGAAGAATTCCCAAAGCAGAGACCCTAAATAGCCAGAAAAGGAGGTTTGGCTACCTAGGAAGGAGGATAGGCTAGTAAGACAGGTAAGAGCCTATCAGAAGGAGTCTCTGACGTCACCTGCTGGCCCTGGCCACTCAGAGCAGTCCAGTGTGCCAGCACACCTCTGAATCCAAGATGGCAGAGGTCTGGGGCACGCTGGAGGAGCTCTGGGCACCTTCCCTGGGAGGTGTAGGTCATGGGAGTGGTCACTCCCCTTTCCTTTGTCCAGTTTCGTGCCAGAGCAGGGATAGGGGATCCCTGAACCGGTGTAGACTGGCTTATGCAGAGATGGGCACCATCTGTGCCCATCAAAGCATTTCCAGAGGCTGGGGGAGGCTACTCCTCCCCAGCACTGACACCTTTTTCCAAAGGGAGAGGGTGTAACACCCTCTCTCTGAGGAAGTCCTTTGTTCTGCCTTCCTGGGCCAGGCCTGGCTGGACCCCAGGAGGGCAGAAACCTGTCTGAGGGGTTGGCAGCAGCAGCAGCTGCAGTGAAACCCAGGGAAAGGCAGTTTGGCAGTATTCGGGTTCTGTGCTAGAGACCCGGGGGATCATGGAATTGTCTCCCCAATGCCAGAATGGCATTGGGGTGACAATTCCATGATCTTAGACATGTTACATGGCCATGTTCGGAGTTACCATTGTGACGCTATACATAGGTAGTGACCTATGTATAGTGCCCGCGTGAAATGGTGTCCCCGCACTCACAAAGTCCGTGGAATTTGCCCTGAACGATGTGGGGGCACCTTGGCTAGTGCAAGGGTGCCCACACACTAAGTAACTTTGCACCCAACCTTCACCAGGTGAAGGTTAGACATATAGGTGACTTATAAGTTACTTATGTGCAGTGGTAAATGGCTGTGAAATAACGTGGACGTTATTTCACTCAGGCTGCACTGGCAGGCCTGTGTAAGAATAGCCAGATCTCCCTATGGGTGGCAAAAGAAATGCTGCAGCCCATAGGGATCTCCTGGAACCCCAATACCCTGGGTACCTCAGTACCATATACTAGGGAATTATAAGGGTGTTCCAGTATGCCAGTGTGAATTGGCGAAATTGGTCCCTAGCCTGTTAGTGACAATTTGGAAAGCAGAGAGAGCATAACCACTGAGGTTCTGGTTAGCAGAGCCTCAGTGAGACAGTAAGGCATCACACAGGGAACACATACATATAGGCCACAAACTTATGAGCACTGGGGTCCTGGCTAGCAGGGTCCCAGTGACACATAACAAACATACTGAAAACATAGGGTTTTCACTATGAGCACTGGGCCCTGGCTAGCAGGATCCCAGTGAGAAAGTGAAAACACCCTGACATATACTCACAAACAGGCCAAAAGTGGGGGTAACAAGGCTAGAAACAGGCGACTTTCTCACACCATCCGCCCACCATAATATGGCTACAGACAGATTTCCGCCACAAGAAGGTTGGAAATCAGTCTGTGGCCATGCTGGCGGATGGCGGTAAGGTGGCGCTACTACTACCAGCAGCGCCACGCCAGTAGACCGCCACCAGCTATATTATGAAACATAATATTGCCCAGCGGTGTTCTGCTGGTGGGTGCTGCTGGTGGTAGCAGCGCCCCATCCTGTCCCCTGCCAGAAGACCCCATGGATCCAGGTAAGTCGGGGATAGGGAGGGGGGTGTTGTGTGTGTTTGGGTGCGGGGTGCATGTATGTGTGAATATGTGCGTGAATGCAAGTGTGTGTGTAGTGTTGGTTGTGTGCATGTATGCATGTGTGTGAGTTCGTGTATATATGGAAATGTGTATGCGTGTATGTTATGATGTGTGTACGGATGTGTGCGTGAATGAAAGTATGCATGCCTGTATGTATGTGTGGATGAGTGTGTGTCTGCATGTGTGTCTGTTTTGGGAGGGTGTGGATGTAGGGGGAGGTTTGGGGGAGGGGGCCTCCTATCAGTGACAGGGAAAGAATTCCCTGTCACTGATAGGGCCTTCCGCCATGGTTTTTGTGGTGTTAGGAATGCCACAAAACACCATGGCAGTAGGCAGGGACATAATACCGCAGTCGGTGTGGTACATTGGCGGGTTGACCAATGTCATAATGTGATGGTAAGTACGGCCAGCCTGTTGGCGGTACTACCGCCACATTAGCTCTGACCGCCGGGGTCATAATGACCCCCATAATGTTCTTTATTATTATTATTACTCCACTATTCATTATACAAACATATAACATTTATTTTAAAACAAGGGGACATCTGATGTATACATATGGACTACACTCATCCACCTTTCGCATCTCCAATCACACAGTTCACAGGACAGCCACTGGCCAACATAATATCTAACAACAAAATTTGAAAAGCAATCATTGTTATATAATATGTATATATTAAAGTATACTACTATCATTTCACTTCACTTCGCCTTTGGAAAAAAGAACATTATGGCCCTCATAACAACCCTGGCAGTTGGTGATGAAGCAACGGTAATAAATATGAAATTCTGACCACAGCAGAAACCCCTCAGACAGATAGCCACTTTAACACACCGACTGCCAAGGTGAAATCAACAGGCACCATGGCGGTAGCCGCCTACAGCCAATATTCTGCCCACTGTTTTATGAGACACGATTCCGCCACCTTTTCCCGGGCAGTACCAACAACTTCAAAAGCCTGGCGGAAACACTGCACAGAAGGGAAATTACTCACCTGTGGACACTCAAGGAAGAACCACGCCGCCAAGGAGCCCGAGTTGCATGTGTTCCCCATGATCTTCTACTTTCTGCTCCACTACGAACACCAACGCCGGCAAAGACGACCATGGTGAGTACCTGGAGCTGGAGTGGGCACAGAAGTGTCTGCCACCACCAGGGAGCTCCTATTGGAGGAGGTATCTGTGTCCGAACTGTCCCCTCCTGTCTCTGCCGTGGTGCTCCTCTCACCCTCCGTCCCACTGGTGCCCTCAGTGTCGGTGGATTCAGCCTCCTGGGTCCTGTGGGATGCAGCTCCCTCCATCGCCGGTGCCTCTGCTCCTCCGCCAGATGATGCTAATGCACATAAGGACAGGGTGACAAAACAAAAAAGGGGGGAGACAGAAAGGATACACTTGGCCAATGGCAGCAACAACACCACCGTTGGCGTTCACAACACACTCACACTCAGGGAACAGCCCTACGCACTAGGCAATGCACTACCAGTCACAATGCTAGTCACCATGCCATGGATAGGGACCTAACAACAATTGCAGCATACCTGAGACCCACAGACCCCTGCCCAGTAGTGGATGCCTACTAGCTTGGATGGCGTACTTGCACTTCAGAGCCCGGCCCAACATGGGACCGACCCTGCAATACCAGGCCTGGCCTAGGGGCACCAACAGGGCCCACACCCTCCACCCGGATCCCACCCCACCAGGCAGAAGTTGTATATTGGGGCACTGTACTCACCCCTTTGTGGCTGCTGTGATACCCACAAGCGCCCATCCAGCTCCGAAAAGGCCACTGCCAGTATGCAGGCCATCAGGAGGGACAGGTTTCAATGGGCACCCCTTCCTTGGTGGGAGAACATCCCCAGCTAGGCCTCCACGGTCTTCCGTGCCCAGCATCTCAGGTCCTCCCACCGTTTCCGACAGTGGGTAGTTCACCTGCCGTAGACCCCCTGGGACCGCACATCCTTGGCAATGGCACGTCATATACCCTTCTTTTGATGGGTGCTGACCTGCAGGGAAATGGATACAGGGAAAGTTATTAGTCCGACTGTCCTGCCTGTTACACTCATAGCCCACCATGCCCCTTCCCATTCCCATTACCACATACATGTCCCACCATACATTCTACAATGTTAACCAATGAGGAGTTGCACGGCGGTTTTCGATCGCCTCCAGCAACAGTGCACAACGTCAGAGGAAATTCCTCATTTCCACCTGTCCCTCCATACAGGACAGGCGGACGCCATTTCGGGGGGGGGGCAGGCCATGGGTCCTCACTGCGTCACAGTACACAAATGCACCATTTAAACATCTCCAACAAAATACTGTTACATTCACAACATGCATTGAACTGTAGTGGTTGGAATTAAGAGATGTTGACCAGCTGCTCACTATAAGTTTGCTACTTCTGCGGATGAATAGGAGATGGAGACACCCCCGTGTACAGACCCCTGGTGGAGTTGGCAACAATGGAGGACAGGCACATTGTCCTCACCTATAGACTTGACAGGGTCATAATCACTAAACTGTGCGTCCAATTGGAGCCTGACATAATCTCTGCTATCCGTCACCCCACTGGGATTCACCATCTTGTGTAAGTGCTATCAGTGCTCCATTTCCTGGCAACTGGCTTCTTCCAAATGATAGTGGGTTTGGCAGCAGGAATGTCTCAGCCAATGTTCTCAATAGTGCTGACCAGAGTGTTGTCTGCCCTGATTAAACACATGTGCAGCTACACCGTTTTCCCACATGTGGAGGATTTGGCCACATTGAAAGCTGATTTCTATGCAATGGGACATATCCCCAACATAATTGGGGCTATTGATGGAACACATATTGCATTTGTCCCCCCCGGCGAAATGAACAGGTGTTAAAAAATCAAACAAGCTTTCACTCTCTGAATGTGCAGATGGTGTGCCTGGTGGACCAGTAGATCTCCCACATCAAATCAAATTATCCTGGGTCGGTGCATGATGCCTTTATCCTGAGGAATAGCAGCATCCCAAATGTGATGGCTCAACTCCAGAAGCACAGGGTGTGGCTAATAGGTGAACCCTTGTTCCCACCCTGCATATGTTGGTGTATGGGTATGGTGTGGGCCCTAAGGGTTAGTGTGTGGCAAACAGTTGTCCCTCGATATTTGCAGGTGACCCTGGTTATCCCAACCTCTCATGGCTACTGAACCCTGTGAGGAATCCCAGGACAAAGACAGAGGAACATTACAATGGCACATGGGTGAACAAGAAGAATTATAGAGAGGACCTTTGGCCTCCTGAAGGCCAGGATTCATTGCCTCCATCTAACAAGTGGATCCCTGTGCTACTCACCCAGATCATCATGGCATGCTGAATGTTACACAACCTTGCCTTGCGTCGCAGGTGCCTTTTCTGCAGGAGGAGGAGGCTGGAGATGGCCATGTGGCAGCAGTGGACCCTGCGGACAGTGAAGATAAGGAGGCAGAGGATGAGGATGACAACAGAAGTGCAATAATTTGTCAGTACTTCCAATGACACACAGGTAAGACAGAGTAACTTCACATTTAACTGACCTATTTGTGTTTGACATTGATACTGGCAGGCTGCTTTTCCCACTTCTATGGCCACTCACTGTACCCTTTGGCATCTCTATTTGCAGATATTTGTGCCCCACTTATGCTCCTGGTGTGTTGACTGCAGCCAACTAAAGGTCTTTCCCATGTATACATTACTATACAGTTGAATTGCAATGTTTAAACCTTGATAAATGAATACATAATTAAATCATTTGACATACTCCATACTTGTATTTTTTCGAAGGGTGTTTATTTAAGTGCTAAGAAGTAGAGGGGGTAGTGGAATGGGCTGGGTTGATGATGGAGGAAAGTCCAGGATAGAGTCCAATCTATTTGTATCACAGGTGCATTGTCCAAGGGGGCATAGGAAAGGGAGCAATGGCAGTTCAAGGTGAACAAGGTGAACAAGGTGACAGAGTGGGACACAAGGGTGACAACCAGCAGAGTCGTATTTCATGGCGGTGGCCTTGGAAATAGTCTCTGGCTTCTGCCTGGATCACAGGGAACATTTGCAGGGTGGTTCTCCTTCTGCCGGGAGAGGGGTGCTGGTGGCCTGTTGGCCCCTTGGTGGGGCCTCCTGTCCGCTAGCGGCAGCGGAGGTGGAGGGCTGTTCATCGGTTTGGCTAGTGTCAGGGGCCCAGTGGTGTGCCACTGCCTCCCTCATAGTGTTGGCCATGTCTGCCAGCACCCCTGCAATGGAGACCAGGGTGGGGTTAATGTCCTTCAAGTCCTCCCTGGCCCAAGGTGCTGTCCCTCCTGCAGCCGCATGTTCTCCTGCAACTTGCCCAGTGTCTAGCCCAGCGTATCTTGGAAATGTTGGTATGCTCCCAGGATCGCAGTGAGTGCCTCCTGGAGGGTTGGTTCCCTGGGCCTGTCCTCCCCCTGCCACACAGAAGTCCTCCCAGCTTCCTTGTTGTCCTGTACCTCTGTCCCCTCAACCGTGTGTCCACTGCAACTGACCCCAGGTCCCCGATCATCCTGTGTTTGTGGGGTGGCCTGGGGTCCCTGTAGTGGTGGATACACTGCTGATTGACGTGTCCTGGGGACAGAGGTATGGGCCCGTTCAGTGGGTGCTGTGGTGGTGTTTCCTGAGGGGGGAGGCTCTGTGGTGTTGTGTGACTGTTCCTGGGTAACCGACTATCAGGAGATCCCTGATGGGCCAGGTTGATCATCTATATCCAGGCGACCAGAGCTGCTGTCATCACTGTGGGCCTCTTCTGGGAGGGGACTGGAATGTTTCTGCACCTCTTCTCCGGTGACATTGGCTGGGGTACCTGTGGGGATGTGAATGCAGTGTTATTGTTTCTGGGTGTGACAAATTGTTTATGGGTGTGTTACCCTCTATGGTTGTTGTTGCCCTGCAAGATTTGCCTTTGTGTGAGTTGATATTTGGTGGGCTAGGTGATTCTCTCTAATATGCATGCAGTGGTGATAGGTGTCCATGCAGGTCTGTGAGGGGTGTCCATGTATTGGTTTTGCATGCAGGGCTTGGAGTAAGGGTAAGGGTGGGGGTTTGTGATGGCATGCAGGTAGGGGGGTGATAGTAATAGAGATTTGACTCACTTGAGTCCAGTCCTCCTCCTACTCCTGCCAGGCCCTTAGGATGCATGATTGCCAAGACCTGCTCCTCCCATGTTGTTAGTTGTGGGGGGAGGAGGTGGGGGCCCACCACCAGTCCTTTGTACAGGTAGTTGGTGTCTTGCTGCCACGGAAAGCACCTTCCCCGTAGGTTGTTCCACCTCTTCCTGATGTCATCCCTTGTTCTGGGGTGCTGTCCCACGGTCTTGACCCTGTCCACGATTTTCCGCCATAGCTCCATCTTCCTAGCAATAGATGTCTGCTGCACCTTTGATCCAAATAGCTATGGCTCTTCCCAGATGATTTCCTCCGCCAAGACACTTAGGGGGTCATTCTGACCCTGGCGGTAAATACCGCAAGGGCGGAGGTTGGCGGTAGCACCGCCAACAGGCTGGCGGTGCACCGCCGGGCATTCTGACCACGGCGGTACAGCCGCGGCCAGAAGCGGAAAGCCGGCGGTGTACCGCCGACTTTCCGCTGCCCATGGGAATCCGCCATGGGGATTCTGACACCGCATACCGCCATCCTGTTCCTGGCGGTTCGCCCGCCAGGTACAGGATGGCGGTATGGGGTGCTGTGGGGCCCCTGGGGGCCCCTGCAGTGCCCATGCCAATAGCATGGGCACTGCAGGGGCCCCCGTAAGAGGGCCCCACAAAGAATTTCAGTGTCTGCTCTGCAGACACTGAAATTCGCGACGGGTGCAACTGCACCCGTCGCACCTTCCCACTACGCCGGCTCCATTCTGAGCCGGCGTCCTCGTGGGAAGGGTGTTTCCCGCTGGGCTGGCGGGCGGACTTTCGGCGGTCGCCCGCCAGCCCAGTGGGAAACCCAGAATGACTGCCGCGGCGGTCTTTTGACCGCGGTACGGTCTTCTGGCGGTTCCCGCTTGGCGGGCGGCTACCGCCGCCCACCAAGCTTAGAATCACCCCCTTAGGTCCTTCTCTGGGAACCTGGGGTGTTGTTGTGGTGCCATGGGTGTAGTGTGAGTGGTGTGGGTGAAGGTGTGTGGGATGATGTGTTGGGGTGTGTGATGTCAGGTACATGGATGGTGTATAGGTGATGGTGTGATGTGGCTCTGGTTGTGTGGGCGCTCTTGCTGTATCTCTCTCCTGTGGCAATTCTTTCTAGTCGTAAAGGGATGTGGGTAGTGTGGGTGTGTGTTTTATAGTGGTGTGGGTGTGGTGTGTGTATGGGTGTCAGGTGTGTGTAGTTTGAATTGTCCAATGTGGTTTAGTTTTGTTTGAGTGTGTCTATTTTGAGCGTGGCGGTATGTACCACCAATGGTTTGCCGCCATTGAATGTCCTCTGTGGTGATTCGTGGGTCATAATGTTGTAGGGGTTGTTCTGTTGGTGTAATGGTGTGGGTTTGGATATCGCTAGTTTATCACTGACCTTTGGGCTAGCGGACTTGTGTGTGTGGCTGTATAGTGAGGGATTGGTATGTATGTGTCATAATATGCTTGGTGGTTAGCTGCCGTAGCGGCGTTATGTTAGCAGCAGTCGGCATGGCAGTAAGTGGGATTTACCGCCAATGTTATAATGAGGGCCTACATGTATACACAGTATGTTTTGGCGCATTTATGGTTGTCCTTGCTTAAAATGTGATATTTTTGTGAATAATTGATGAATGTTCATTTCTTTCTACAATTTGTGCTGCAGCTAGTTTATTGTGACAAGGGACCCTTTCTTTACATTCTTAGAGTTTGTGGCAGCCATCCGACCGAAATGGAAGGTTCCAAGTAAGACCTATTTTGCCACAGTTGCTGTTCCAGTGCTGCATCACAATGTGCTGTAATTGGTTGGACAAGCTTTGCAGCAAAGTGTTTTCCACACTATCCACCTGACTACAGACATGTGGACCAGTTGTTAGGTTACTCATTACATGTGCATCACTGCACAATGGATCTCTTTTGCGGGAGTAAAACAAAAGCTATCTACAGGTCTTGCCCGAAGCAATTTTCAAGAGCATTCAGCAGTATGTAACAGTAGCCATGTTTGTAATACAGATGCAAACATCTTGGAGGAACTTAATAGCAAGGTGTCTGAATGGCTATGACCCTGAGGGCTCCGATTTGGATTTGTTGCCACAGATAGCGGCAGTAACATAGTCAAGACCATGGCAGACGGTGGCTATATCAGTGTCCTGTGTTTGGAGCACTGCATCAACCTGGCTGTGTAAGACTTTCTAAAAAAAAACTACAATAGTGACCACCTGCAGACATATCCACGATCATTTCAGTCATTCTTTTAGCCTGGAAGCAGTTGTGGATTTGTCAGTGTGGTAAAAAAGTAACAGTTAAAACCCTGAAATAGGAGGTGTCAATATTTTGGAACTCAACATATTATATGTTGCTACTCCTGTTTGAGCAGTACATACAGGTCAATTACTATGTCATTCAAAGAGCAGGGAGTGCAATTGGGAAAGCTATGACCATATATGCAGACAAATGGGGCCTAGTCAAATGCTTGACACAGATGCTGCTCCCTTTTGAGGTTTTCCTGAAAGGAGTTAGCAAGGAGGACAGTACAATGGGCCAAGCTATCCTGTTGTTCCATCTGCTACAGGAGCAGCTAAAGAAGGTGTAAAAGCACATGACCCAATTGACAGCCTAAGCTAGCACTTGACTGGCTGCAAAATGACATTATCAAATACTAAGAGTACATTTGTGCCACTCTACTTGAGCCATTTTACAAAATAATTCCTCCCACTTTCATCCCTTTTTCTGAAGGGGATGTTTCAAAATACAAGACGTGGATTGTTGAGCAAGCTGGAGAACTGGAAGAAGAACGGCTGTCCAGAGAGGGCAGTCGTGTTTCACAGCAGCAAACACCAGCAACAAGAGCACCATCAAAAACAGCATCAAACGATTTAGACCCAACCTGTGGACTGGCTTGGTTTCAAGTGGCAGGTCTTAAGTCCAGTGCAGGGACAAAAGAGGTCGAGCAAGTGACAGCATCAATGACACTTCAGAGGATGTTCCAGGAGTATCTGGATGACCAAGAAGATGTGTTTGTGGATCAAAACCCATTGGTGTATTAGGCCAAAGCTCACCAAGCTGGCAATAAAGTATCCAGCTTGTCCTGCAGCCAGTGTGTCTGTTGGACATGTGTTCAGTGCAGCTGGCACAGTTGTTACTGTGAGAAGGACCAGCCTCAAAACATGGAGAGATTAACCATGATCAGAATGAACCAGCATTGTATACCACCTGATTACACTGTTCAATAAAACACAACAGGAGGAGGAAGAGGATGATTGGTCAGAATCAAGTGTGTTTGCTGACCAATTTCTGAGTGAAACACTTGAGATGGAGTAAGAACTCTGTTTCCTGGTCTGAGTATGCCAGTGCAATCATACAACCTTTTAATTATTTCTCATTGAACTTCTTTCTTTCTTTATTTCTTTGCAAAAACAAAAAATTGCTAGTGGAGTGGAACATTGTTTGTGTCGGATTCACGTTGCCCCACCATTTAAAATAATCACATATATGGTCGGATTGGAGTTGGACCCATGTGCACTGAAGAAGCCACCACATTCACTTCAGGACATTTATGAGAATGCCTGTCTCCCTCACATGCCATTGACTATCCTTTCATTATTTTACCATCCTCTAGCTGAGCTGTTCCAGAAGATCATTAATTAAATGACTGCCAGTGCCAATGCCAAATTTCAATCTGTTGCTACCATCAGAGAGGAGAATTTGTTTTGCATCAGTCACTTTGCTTGGACTGCTAGAGGTAGCTACTAAATATTGCACAAATGAGTTGTGATGATTGTGAGTGATAATTGATGATGTATGCGGTGGCTGACAGTGAGAAAGGAAGTTCAACAAATTTGTGAACTGACAGTGAGGGAGGCAGTTCAACAAATTTATAAACTTGATTTTGATGATTTGCAATGTTTGGTGGCTGATGGGTGATCATTTTTTCCTGAACGTGATTGGCCATTTACACTTAGCTACATTTACCTGCAGGATCCACTCCTTTTTGTTTGGTTCCTCAGAGACTAGACCAGTCACTTCAGTTACCAAACATAAATCTATACAAAATACTCCAATCTGTATCTCTATTTGATCTTCAACAGCGGTGCACTACACGGGTCTACCTTTTTCGATTTGGGACTCAGAATCAGGAGAAGGAGTAGAAGAAGGATGGAAGGACTTAGGGCAGGACTACTTCAACAGCTAGAAGAAGAAAGTTATCAACTTCAAAGAGAAACCATGATGATGGCAAAGACTCTGACACCTAATACTCATTCAGCCCTGTGGACTGGAGAGAGGTGTGTTGATTTTTTAAATGCTGCTAAGTGTGTATTTCCTACATTGCTGACTTAAATGTGAAAATCATCTTTATATTCTTGCTCTGCCGCTGAATCTTCTTGGTACACTCCTGACTCCCCATGAAGCTCACCTTGCTTCCATTTGTCCTTCTTTACTCTGTAAAACAATTACTGTTTTTCAAAATGCAGGCCTTCTCCTAGCCCTCTCCTTAATGAACAAAACTTGGTCAAACACTCTGGATTACGTACCAGACAGGTTCAGCCAAGCATCTAAGAGTAACGGACATTCCAAGAACAATGGAGATGCACTGCCCAATTTGGCATCATTTCTAGAACTGGGTGGGTTAACTTCAATCCTCCATAATTTTTATTTTTCAATCCTAGAAGATATAACATTTAGAGATATGCAATTTTAGGTCTCTCTGGGGTAGAAGGACTGTTTGCAATGCATTTAACTGAACTGTGCCATACTTATTCCTTCATTGTTTCCTTCCACAACAGATTGATGATGGTGTGCTGCTCAGCACCCCAATTAATAGTATTGTTGTGGTTTCTTTTGTGTAGTGTTTCTTTTTGTCACACCTTCCCCCAAATCCCCTTTTCCATCTATTCATTGAGTCCCTAACCGTTTTCCCCCAGGCTGTGTGATCTATTGAGGTGTCACTGAATTTTATACCATAAATGTGTCACACACTTGCTGGGGTGGATGTGGTGAAAGCAACATCAAGTCACTGCCTGATTTTCTCTTACCATACTGGCGCCATCAACATCATCATTAACGCCTTGTGTTGTGTGTTGTATAAACTCTTAACCTTTTCCAATCACTACTGACTCTGAGCCCACTTCCCCTGACTCGAGGATTTAATTTCCTAAGTTTAATTTTTAAATACTAGCTCCCTAGTTGATTAATCCTGCAGTTAGAGTTTGCATAGGTGGGAGTGGCACCTTGTGTCTTCCCTGTTAGTGTGCTAGCCTGCTAATACTTCTACCAACCCCTTAATATGCCATACTGGAGAAAACCCTGCAGTAAGAATACTGAGGTATAGGCCTCACTTCATCTGTTCAGGTAAGAAAATCACTATGGATCGAAGTAAACTTGTTTAGTTTATAGTTACCTACTACTGAAAAGGATGTTGTTTGTGTCTCACTATGTTTTTATAGGTAAAATAGGCAATAATAATTTTCCCCTGGTGATCAATATAGTTACAGAGGACAGTAGGTCAAGGGTATAAGTACATTACATACACTTTTTTAGCAGATTCAACAAATAAAAGGCTACACTAAAAGAAACAGCAGTGCAAAGTGAAACATCAAAATAATCTTTTGAGGCATAAATCAAGTAAAATAAATGTTGTCCTTTTATTTTTACAAATAGAACACCCACCCTTTCCACTCACAACAGGCCCACACACATCCCCAAACAAATTCCCCCATCCCCAAAAGTCAACAAAATTCCACAACAAAAGTTTAAGTACACAACCCAGTCATAACTCCACCCTCTCCACCCTTGCCACCTACAACAAGTCCTTCCCCCAAAACAAAAAATCACAAATAGGGCTTAGAAGAAGGCACTGTTGATTTGGGTCTGGAGCTGGTCCAGGCCCTGCTTGATTTTTCCCAGCCAGCTCTCCATCCACCTCGCCAGGTGGTCCAGCTGCTGCACGATGGCCTGTAGCAATGTCCTCTGCATGTCAGCTCAGTGGGCAGGGAGGGTAGAAGCAGTTCCTGACAGCTGGTGGTGGTGCCAGCAATTGAATGGCCAGGAGGGTGGAGGCTGGGTCCAACTTGCTGAACTGGGGCCCTGGTCAGAGGCAGCTTATATTTCTGCCTCTTCAGCCTCCAGGACCACCATTTGCTGGATGGACTCCAGCCTCTGCAGCCAGAGATGGGCCACTATCTCCTGCCTGGTGGGTGGTACGACTGGACCAGCTGGAGTAGCTATATCCATCCGTTCACCTAATGCTCACCCACGCATCTTTTCACCCACACATGCATCCTTTCTCTTCACCCATTCCACCCATCCTTTCTTTTAAACTTCTGTTCTATGCTGTTTGCATCAAGTGTTCATTTTAGCTCATTATGTGAGCTTTTGCTGAGTTGTAGATAAAAGAGGCCATAACTCAACCACTGCTGTAGCTGGTAAAGTGGGAGGTTCACAATCACGAGTCACAGTGAGGTATTGTAGCTAGTGAGCATAATAGTCATTGTCAATAAGCAAGAAATATCACTTACCACCGCCCGTCCCTGCTGCCGCTTCTCCCCCTCCAACTGACACTCCTCCTGCAGCAGCACTTGAGCCAGTTTCACTGGTGGTCGATATGGCTAGAAAAAAACATTATACATTCTTTGGATGCCGTTTAGTTTTTTAATTAAAAAATATAATCACAATGCATCACTACAATTCAGTTAGCACTGCAGTAGCTGCTATCAAAAATCTCATTCTGGGCATTTTGTTGATTCATAATGCTAGAAAAGCCAGGTAGTCGAGCCAACCAAAAACTATTTGTAATGGAGAGGCAGAGCTATAGCCTATGAATATGATTACTCTGAGTCATTGAAGCGCAATGAAGGGGAGGAATAATAATGGTCAATGAAAGACATATGGTGTTGGATTGGCATATCCGATGGGACCTCATACTTTCTAGCCATGCTGCATTGTCATGGGAACTGCTGTTATATACATTGGAGGTGGGGAGATGATCCATGGTCATGGCCAATCTCTTGTTAACCGTTAGAGCATAAGCAAGAGAAAGGAATCCTTCTCAACAAACGCACATGGTGAATATTATTTAAAATACTAGATTACTTGGGCTGCAATCTTCATAGTAGACAGTAGAGTAGGAACAGTCTGTTCTTAGTCTTACAGTACCACAAGATATATAGGGAAGAGGGAAAGTATACCAACAAAACAGAAGAAATGTACAGACTAGTACAGACCGGAAAAAGTCAGCTATAAAAAATAACATGAAATAAGGAGAAGAAAGGTAATGCTGGGATGACAGGAATGAAACAAAATTTGGATTGGGGAGTTGGGAAAAAGGAGATATTATAAAAAAATAAACAACATAAAAATAAAAGTATTATGATAGTGGGCAGAGGTAAAAGTTAAATAATAATAGTAATAATAGTACTTCCTCGAATGAGCAGAGCCCTTGCTGGTGGTCAGTGACTCCTTCCCAGACCCGCCTCTGTGCTGCCCCTCTTCTTGCCCTTTGGTGCTGATGAGAGAGATAAAGAAGATAAAAAACTAGATTTGTAGTACAGTTAATGTCCACAAAATTATTCTAACAGGCAAATGCAGTAACATTGTATTTATCTAAATTAGATTGCCTATGGTACTAGTATTGACTATTGTTAAATTGTCTATACTCTTAAAATCCCTATTCCAACATTCCTTAACAAAAACGATATTCGGAACTAATACATTGCAATGAATGATCTTTGCTTCTATTATCATTTCTCAACCCCCTTGATGGATTAACTCAGTCTCCCTCTTTTTGCAATGAATAGGTGCATATTAGTACTACACAGTGTGAAATTGCTTTGGACTGTATAAGCTATATAAAGAAAGTCAGAGATAACACTAACTCTTTGATATCATTAATTCACTATGATTACAGGAGGATAGAAGAGTCTACTTTGAAATGGCGTCTTAAATAATCAGCATAAGCAAGAGCTGATAAGTACGATGAGGTAGCGCCCAGAACCTGCCTAGCTCAAACTTGATCACATAATAGTATTCTTAACGTAAACTACATGTAGCATACCTCTGAGTGCAAGCAGATTCAGAAAAAAGTTAGCATTGTAGAACACAAACACAATAAATAATATAGTTAATACTCACCAAGCCATGGAATCTGGATGCATAGCAGTTCAAGCAGGTCCTGCTTCCTGTTGAGGATATACGCCAAGCGGTGTCTCAGCTGCTGGGTGATGCACTTGACCTGGATGGTGCATTGAACACACTTGCCCACCCTTCCTAAGAACAGCCTGTGCTCCCGCGGGGGTATCCACTTCCAGGCCTGAATAGGTTACAGGTATCATACAAATAATTATATTAAGAGATATATTTAAATTACACCATTACATATAGCAGAGCTTAAGCTGCACAGTTTACCTTAGCTGTTTGTTGCTACTCATTGAAGTGGAGTCTCTTTGCAGGCAATTTCACATCTCACTCCTTCATTGTTTGGTGTGAAAATGTCCATCCATCCAATAAAGGTGATTTACATGCAGCCAATTGGGATGTTGCCTACTGATATTCTATGCACAGTGGGACCACAGCACACAGAGGTACAATACATTCAAGTAACATGGATTAGTATCCCTGGTAAGTTGCTGAAGTTGAAGAAAGAATGCGTAGATATCCCAAGTTCATTGAAGGAAGTTTCTTTAATTGAAGGCACAGTTTGCCTTATACAGACAAAGCGTTCATCAAACACAGCCAACAAGTGTTTCGTCACACAGGTGACTTCCTCAAGGCTAGACCGTCCGGCCTGGTAGGTAGTATTGAAGTGCCTCCAAAAAGAGTATTGGGTTCTAATCTGGATATAAGCTGGTAATGGTAGCATCTCTCGAACATGGGGTACATAAAATTCTAGTAGTAACTGAAAAAGCCGTATTGGGCCCTGATAAGTCCAAATACACACGTCCCCGTCCAGACGCAGAGCCGAAAAGTAATCCGGTAGCCCGGAAGTAAAAGTGATATTATATGTACAGAGACACATATCAGGAAGCTGGTCAATACTCTGTAGCCTGACACGGTCATTCTGAGGGCTATGGCTGGCTGTACTTGATTCTTTTTTCACAATGAGGTGCATGTTCTACCTCTTGTACAACAGCCTGTCTAGTGAGGAAAAAATTGTAACATGCACACGTATCAGGCTGTTAGTCAAATATTGTGGCATGTTCTGTAACTTCAAAGTCGGAGGACGGCTGTGTATGTATTTTCAATGATGCCACAATGACCAAATATTCTGGATTTCTGACATCTTAATTATGACAGTATTAAATCTCAATATTAGAGCTGCTTCTTTTTTTCAGTAATAAGTCTTCACAATCCCCACCTATTGAGCTAAGGCTAATGATGTCAAATACAGTCTGTTTCACGTCATTGGGACTGTGTCCACAAGTACATAAATGATTCACCAGGCGGGGTTAGATTTAATCACACAGGTCAAGAAAGATGAGGAAAAAAGGAATAGACACAGGTCAAGGATGAAGAGATTGATAGAAAATTGGCTGTGGCTTTGAGGACCCTAGCATGTGTGTTTGTGGGAAAATTCCCGGCGACCGTTACAGCACTGTTCTTGCATGAGCAGCGAGTACATGCAGCACAACAGAAATACCAGGGTGAGGTGTGGCTGTGATACAATCAAGGGTTCAGGGATAAGATGCAAACCTGGCAAGTTGTAGAATGGGACCAGCAGGATGTGGATGGTTTCACTAATCACATGGTAGCTGCCAGGCAAGGGGTGAACACACAGGAGCACAACTTTCACCCTTCTGGCAGGAGAGTGAAATACAAAGGCTACACACAGGGCGCAAAGGTCTAGACTCATACATGGGTACCAGGCAGCGACCTGCTGGACGCATGACAAGGATGAATGTAAATGGGTGCAGGGCTGCAAATTCAGAAACTGCTGAGCATTTGTGGTAGCGCATACCTGGTAATTGAGTGTAAAAACCAAAAGGGGAAGGAGACAGCAAAGAAAACAGGAAATAGCACACCCCTGGGGGGCTTCAGGAGCGGTGGATTACAGCAGCCCACATTCCTCTCCCAACCCCCATCCATGCAAATCTACTCTTAAGTTCACTCTCCAGATATTCCAAAAAAAGTGAGGGACAGCTGTTAACTAAAGGTTTCCCCATGCCACATCAAGGCCCCAAGATGTAGCACTTTTGTCAGGATTTGAAATCAGGAAGGGTCAACCTGGAAGTAGCAAGACAGAAGGTGGCCAAAGTTGTATCCCTTGGGAGGGTAACGGCCCCCTTTGTCGAGCCGCCCCAACACAACTTCACAGTCTGTCCTCTAGGAGTAGTCCTTAAGAAAGAGCAGGGCAAGTTCAGGCTCATCCATCACCTGTCATTTCCACTGGCTGAGTCTGTGAATGACGGGCTTCATCAAGAAAACTGCTCTGCAACCATTGAATCACAGTTGACCTGAGAAGAGCAGCAGGGAAGGGAACATTTCTAGCGAAAATGGACAGTGAATCTGCTTTTCATTCACCCTGACAGCCACCATCTCCAAGCTGGACAAAGCCTTCTACTATGATAAATGCTTGCCAAATGCCTGCACAATCTTTTGTACTTATTTTTAAGCCTTCAGTGGGTTCCTGGAGTGGGAGATGAGGACATAATACACAAAAGAGGGGTGCACTCACTACCTAGATTACTTTATTTTTGTAGGAAGATAAGGCACCTCAGAGTGTAGGGGACTGCTGCAGGCTTTCATTGAGTTAGCAAAGTAGTGAGGGGTGCCAATGGGCAATGAAAAAATGGAGGGCCTGGCCACAAAATTGAACTTTCTTGGGATTGAGCTGTACGCAGTGGAGGGCGTAAGCAGGTTCCCCCAGGCAAAAGTGGAGGAGCTCAAACAGTGCATAAATATCAAACAATCAATCAATTTTTTCAGAGTGTAATTACTCACCCATGAGGGTCTCAAGGAGTGGAGGGCAAGACAGAGTCTCATTCGAAGACCCATGTCTTGAGGTTCTTCCTGGAGATGGTGAGTGATGGCCTTTGTCTGAAGTGAAGGGGTAGGTTGTTCCAGCTCTTTGCTACAAAGTAGGTCAAAGACCTTCCTCCGGTGGTGGATTTACGTATGCGTGGTATGGTGGCCAGTGCTTGCTGGGTGGAGCAGAGGGATCTGATGGGGATGTGGAAGGAGTCACAGTGGTTCAGGTAGGCCGGTCCGATGTTGTGTTTGGTAAATAAACTGCTCACGATGAAGAAATCCACCTTAGGTGAGCTGCAACAACTAGTGGGCACACTCAACTTTTCAAACAGGGTAATTCCAGCAGGCAGGGGCATAGCCTGGGTGCCTAAGGACCTAATTCAGAAACATTACAGGGTTCGACTGAGAAGGGAAGTAAGACAGGACTTACAGCAATGACTGGGTTTCCTTGACAATTTCAGTGCAACACTGATCTGACGGGAACCATCGGTGTCATCCAGGCAACTGGAGGCATTCACAGGCGCAGCCGGGGATGAGGGCTTCGGCACCATATTAGGGTCCACATGGACGTCCACACGCTATCCCTAAAGCATCATGATTGGCGCTGTGTAATCTTTGGTGCTATTTTTACCTGACATTTCAAAAATTCATAGCTCACTTTTAACTTATTGAATTTTTATGGTTTTGTTGTCATGTTATTTATTGAACTTCACTCAATGTTTCTAAATTTGTTTGAGAATGTTCTGGTTGTGTGCTGTCACTTTATAACTGAATATGTGCTTCAGAAATATTTTACACATTGATTCTAAGTAAAGCAGGACTGCTTTTGTGGCTAGCTACCAGAAGGTTGAGCACATGCTAATTTAGTAGTGCTTGTGGTTTACCCAAACAGGGATTATGGCTGTTGCTTGCACAGAGCTAGCACCTCAGTCAACCTAAAACCCAATTCTTCACATTGGTGGTCAGTGGTGGGGTCCAGTATGTGTGTTTGTGCAATGCCAGATAGTGATTTATATATCTGAAAGATGTCTGGTTGGCAGAGGTATGCACCCTGTCCAATCAGGAACCAGAATACTAGTCTGGGTAAGTCAGACACATACCATATATTACCCTGTGCTCACCCGCTAGTTGCTTGGCGCAGAGCAGGCAGGCGTAACTTAAGTGGCAATGTGTAAAGCATTTGTGCAACACTTCAAAGAGTAACACAGTGAAAACACGACAAAAAGTTTCCACAACAGATTTGAGAAATAGATTATGCTTTTATGAACAAAACATGACCAAAAGGACAAAAATCCAATAAGTATAACCTGTGTTATGACTTTGTAAAGATTAAATGAAACTGTAGTGTTTAATACCTTAAATTACCAACCAGGGCTATGTGCTCACGCGAGACCAGGGTAGATCCAAAAGTTTAGTCCAATAGCGATGGAGCATGGGTGTGATAAAGGCACCAGCCTTGGCCCACTGAAAAAGTACCTTGGTTCTTGGATGCATCGAAGTTGAAGCCAAAACGCAGGGAGCAACAGAATCAATGTGTCATCGTTGATTCATCGGATGTAGGTGATGTGCCAGCTCTGAGCTACACAAAATCAGGAATGCCTCAGAAGCTGTAGATGATGCACCACACAGTTCATGATGCGGTGTCTGTGATCCTCTTGGCAGCAGCGATGCATGGGTGTCGAGGGAGATTCACTGGTTTCAATCAGCGCAAAGGCATCAATGAGCAGGCTCTGGCAGTTGCAACACTTTATAACTGCTTCCAAGGGCCCAGGACAGGATTGACGACACTTGGCAGGGCAAGATTTTCAACAAATAAAGTCCAGGTGCAGTTGCAGGATGAAGGTAAATCTTTGATGTCCCTGAAACAGGGGGCAAGCCAACATGCGCTCAGAGTGAGATGAGTCTAGTTCTTCCTCAGCAGGGCAGAGAGTAGCAGGCATCAGGGAAGCACAGCAGAAAAGCAGTTCTTCCAGAGCAACAGTCAAGATTGGCAGTCCTTGTGGCAGCACAGGCCTCCTTCCTCCTGGCAGAGTTCCTCACAGGCCCAGTAGTGCACTTAGTTGGTATGGTCAGAGGTCCATAACTTATAACCAGTTGTAACTTTGAAGTGGGAGTGACTTCAAAAAAATGTCTTTGAAGAGCACAGAGGTCCTTTTTCCTACTCACTACAGGGGGGTATGCAAATTTTTGTGTGGGGGCAATACACTGCCTATTCAGATGGAAGTGTGAGGCTGTGCCTAGCTCCTCCCTCCCATCCTGCCCAGGATGGCCCATCAGAATGTTGATGGCCCATCAGTCACACCTAAGCTCCCTTTGTCTAGGGCTCTATAGAGGGAATGCTAAAGCCCAGCTGTCACTACACCTTAGATGTGTACTGGTACAATCTGACTAGTAGCACTTAATTTACAGGCCCTGGGCATATATAGAGCCCTTTGCTAGTTATTTATAAGTGCCTTAAGTAATACCAGTTGTGGACATACTTATCTAACCATGTTTAGGGGAGAGAGTACATGCACTTTAGCACTGGCCAGCAGTGGTAACAAGCTCAGAGTCCTAAGGCCAACAAAAAGGAATCAGCAAAATATGAGACAAGAAGGCAAAACGTTTGGGTCAAGACCATTCTAAGGTGGTGAGGTCTAGCACTCCCTTTTTGTACCACGGAGCCTGGAGCTCAGCTGAAGACCAGGTGTGAGCTGCAAAGACTCTGCAAGGAAAAAGGGCTGAATATAAGCAAGAAAACCTCAAAGGTGGACCTTCACATAACCCTCAGAGCTTATGAGGAAGTCAAGAGGTAGCAGTCAATACTAGAGGATGACATCCCTGAGGAGGGTGGAGTAAACTTGGATGATGATGAGGACTTAAACAAGAGTCCTGAGCTTCAGGAAGAGCACAACTAACTCCCAGAGGATGCCCATGAGAGAGCAAGAAGGCAGTGTCTCTGCCAGGGGTCTTTCCCAAGAGACCTGGAGGACAGGAAGGCGGCGAGGAAGTTCAGATTACTGTTAGCCAAGAAGAAGCAGAGGAGAGAATGGCTGAGCCAGAGACAGCCTTGGCCAGGGAGAAAGCTGTGGAAGAGAGAGCTTTGGCAAGGGAGAAAGCTGAGGCAGAGAGACCCTTGGCCAAGGAGAACGCTGATGAGAAGCTCAAGGGAAACTAACCACACGAAACCTGGATTTCGGGACAATGGTAATGGTAAGTTTGTCCCCAAGTGCTAAGAGTGCCACAGGTTTGGGCACTCAAAGAGAGATCACAAGTACCCTAAGAGGATACAACATCCCACTAGTGGGCAGACATAGGGCTTGGCCTGTATAGTACTTTGGGCGGAGGTGGTCTGAGTTAGTGAGGGAGAGACAGCTGAGGTTACCCTAGAGTCCCTAGGTGACAGACAGATGGTGCCCAAACCCACATGCCTTCTAATACTTCCAAGTACAGGCCTGTCATCATCAATGGAAAGAGGGTGGAGGCTCTGAGAGACACAGGAGACAGCATGACTACTGGCAGGTGTCATCTAGTGACCTCAAAGCAGGTGATACTCAATACATTCCATCAGGTTGTGGTAGCAGATGACTACAAGAGCCACTACTCTGTGACTCTGGTTCACTTTGAATAGGGAGGTGGTCTCAGGTTCTCTTAGGGTAGATGTGAGCCTTGCCATGCCTAATGATTGTTTGCTTGGAAAATATCACATTAGCTGGAAGGAAGCGAAGCTCAGGTCACACCTGGAAATGTTGGGGTTACCTGAGTGGACCTGTATGACCATCAGGTCCATGGTTTCCAGGAGGCATGGCCCAGGCAACTGCCATGAAAGAGAAGGACAGGGGCATGAGAAACCAGCCCCTGAAACTCTCACGACACAGGTGGATGGCTTGCCCGAGCAAGCTCAAGCAGGTCTCCACTAAGAGACCTGTCTGAGTTCACTGAATGGCAAATGGATGGTGTGCCAACCAGAGAGGAGTTCTGAAAGACACGGAAAGAGTGCCATGCCATAGAGGGCATGAGGCCGCAGGCTGAGGCAAGGGCAACTGGTGACACCTCTAAGATTACTTCATTTATTGAGAAAATGACATCCTGTTTCGAAAATTTGCCAATATTTTTCTAAATCAAACAAGACCAAAATGACAAAAATCTAACATTCACAAATTTTAAAAATAAAAAGTGTCTTACTCCAGAGAAAATAATGGAAACGTTGCTGTTACACAAAGTACCTGTTTTGCGTAAAAAATAAAGCTGCACGGGTGAGCGTGCGTGGGGAAAGTCAGCAATGCATCGATTACTTACTTGCAAGTGAGACCGTTCATCATTTCTTCACAGATGGGGTAGGTGTTGCGTTGTTTTTCTCTCCCGCCACTTTCCAGATAGGACACCTTGGATCCACGCAGGTTCACAATGATTTTGATGGCCTGTGAGGATGCATGAGAAATCCGGGTGCATGGTGATGGAAACTGTGTTGCGTGGGGTTTGCGTCATTTTCAGCAGCAACAAGCGGGTGTTGCATCGTTTCTCTAGCTGCGATGCCGGTGATGCATCGATTTCCCAGCCGCAATGCAGGTGGTGTGCCGATTTCAGCTGAAGGGCAGGTAGCGTGTCATTTTTACAACTGCGTTGCAGATGGTGTGCTGAACGTTTCCCTGCACGGTATCCTGTGCATGGATTTCAGTCCTTGTTCTACCAGCTTTACCTTTCAAGGGCCCAGGGACTGGATAGGGTACCACTTGGCTGGGCAGGAGTCTCAGTAGAGAGTCCAGGTGCTTGCAGAGAAAGTCTTTGATGGCTCTGAGGATTCAAAACAGGAGGCAAGCTCAATCCAAGCCTTTGGAGATCCTTCACAAGCAGGAATATACCACAAAGTCCAGTCTTTGTCCTCTTTCAGGCAGAAACAGCAATTGCAGGCCAACACAGCAAAGCACAGTCACAGCCAAAGGGGCAGTACTCCTCTTCCTGTTCTTCAGCTCTTCTCCTTGGCAGAGGGTCCTTTTGGTTCCAGAAGTAATCTGAAAATCTGGAGTTTTAGGTCCACTACCTATACCACTTTCTGCCTTTGAAGTAGGAAAACTTCAAAGAAAAGTCTCTGTTGATCAAAAGATCCTGTCTTGCCCAGGGCTGCCTCCAGACTCACATCAGGGGGTTGTAGACTGCATTGTGTGAGGGCAGGCGCACCCCTTTCAGGTGTAAGTGACCATTCCTCCCTCCACTCTAGCCCAGAGGGACCATCAGGATATGCAGGCTACACCACAGGTCCCTTTGTGTCACTGTCTAGGGGAGATTCACAAACTGCCCAACTGTTAGTCTGACCCAGACAGGGAATACACAAGCAGGCAGAGCCAGAGAATGGTTTAAGCAAGAAAAAGTCCACTTTCTAAAAGTTACATTTTCAAAATGGCAATTAAAAAAACAACTTTACCAAAAGATGTATTTTTAAATTGTGAGTTCAGAGACACCAAACTATACATTTCTATCTTCTCCCAAAGGGAAACCACACTTAAAAGATGTTTAAAGGCAGCCCCCAAGTTAACCTATGAGAGAGATAGGCCTTGCAACACTGAGAACCAAATCTGGCAGTATTTCACTGTGAGGATATGTAAAACACATCAGAATATGTCCAAACTTTAACATACATTGCACCCTGCCCATGGGACAACCTAGAGCCTATCTTTTACATGTATAAAAAGGGAAGGTTTTGGCCTCGCAAGTGGGTACACTTGCCAGGTTGAAATAGCAGTGCAAGACTGCATACACAGACATTGCAGTGGCAGGTCTGAGACATGTTTACAGGGCTACTCATGTGGGTGGCACAACCAGTGCTGCGGGCCCAGTAGTAGCATCTGATTTACAGGCCATGGGCACCTCTAGTGCACTTTACTGGGGACTTACTAGTAAATCATGACAAATCCAATTACACATACAATTTACACAGGGAACACTTGCACTTTAGCACTAGTTTGAAGTGGTAAAGTGCCCACAGTACCAAAAACAGCAAAAGCAGAGTCCAGCACACAGTCAAAACATGGGAAGAAGAGGCAACAAGACAGGGAAGACCACTCCAAGGATGCCAGGTCTAGCAACTAGTTTGTGGGCAATAATGTTTTAATTGTCTCTCAACTCTGTTACCACATCTTGCTTTGTGATAACACCAGTTGGAACTTCAATTCAGACCACATTACTGTAATGCTATCTGTATTTAGCCACCATTTCCATTTTGACCACTGGCTCCATTGTTTGCTTAGCTTAGCTTAAAACGCTCTCACATTAGTGGAGTAGGTATTTTTCTGCGCACAGCTTGTGAACATGTTTTTGCTGTTTCTCAACAAGGACGGAAACATAACATGGAGGAGTAAGGAAAATAAGGATGTTCCAGGGTTATAATGTTTATGGTTAAGGAGGGTATAGCTCGGGCTTGGAAGTACACGTTGGGATCTGGCCACTGACCTGCTATAGCCAGCCTTTGAACTAAAACTTACTCAATGGGAGGGGGGTTTTCAGAATCTTCCTCTTAAGTTTATTTAAGGATTATAAGGTGGGGAAGCTCGACAGTGGGGAAAAAGGAACTCATCTGAGAATGGACGCCTTGCTCATACAATAATCCCATTGAGGGTAGTCTTCCTCTTTTGGTTGTCCAGGGTTCCACGACCTGAAGTTGGCCGACAAAAGGATGATATGGGTGTGAAGCCCCATGGTGATGCATTTTTAATTCTTATTTTTAGCTTTGCGTTGTGCATTCATGAATACATAGGCCCTCATTACAACATTGGCGGTAAATGCTGCTTACCGCCATGCAGAAGACCGACAACACACCGCTGCGGCCGCAGAATTCCTCTACAGCTATTACGACTCACAGCTCGGAATCCGCCAAAATCTAGGCACCCACACAAGTCCGCCACACCAAAGGTCAGTGATAAACTAGCGATAACAAAACCAACACCGTCACGCCAAAAGGAATACACCCACACTATCACGACCCACAAATCCACGATGCGGTCTTTCAACTGCGGTATTCCATTGGCGGTACACACCGCCATGCTCAAAATACACACACACTTACAAAACACAACCACATTGGACAAATCAAAATACACACACCTGACACACATACACACACCACTCCCACACACCCAATACAATATAAAACCCACACCCACATCACCCACAAACTCTTACGACCAGAATTGCGACAGAAGGCCAGAGAGAGACACCACCATCAACAAACTAGCATCCACAGGCACTCAACACCATTACTCACAAAACATCCACGTACCTCACACAACACACACAAACACATCACAACAAACACCACCTCACACATCACCCACACCACCCCATGGCACCGCAAAGACACCCCAGGTTTTCTGAGGATGAGCTCAGGGTCATGGTGGAGGAAATCATCCGGGTAGAGCCACAGCTATTCGGATCACAGGTGTAGCACACTTCCATAGCTAGGAAGATGGAGCTATGGCGCAGAATCGTGGACAGGGTCAACGCAGTGGGACAGCATCCAAGAACACAGGATGACATCAGGAAGAGGTGGAACGACCTACGGGGGAAGGTGCGTTCCGTGGTCTCAAGACACCAGATTGCAGTTCAGAGGACCGGTGGCGGACCCCCACCTCCTCCCCCACAACTAACAACATGGGAGGAGCAGGTCTTGGCTATACTGCATCCTGAGGGCCTCGCTGGAGTAGCTGGAGGAATGGACTCTGGTAAGTCAAATCTTAACTCCTATATCCCCCACCCTACCTGCATGCTATCACATACCCCCACCCTCACCCCATTACTCCAACACCTCACATATGTCCCAGTATCACAAACCACCCATCCCAACACCAAGCCCTGCATGCAACAACAAAGCATGGACACCCATCACCAAAGAATGTCCACTATAGATCAAATCAAATCAAAAACATTTATAAAGCGCGCTACTCACCCGTCCGGGTCTCAAGGCGCTAGGGGAAGGGGGTTACTGCTGCTCGAAGAGCCAGGTTTTGAGCTGCCTCCGGAATGCAGGGTGGTCCTGGGTGGTCCTGAGGTTGGTGGGGAGGGAGTTCCATGTCTTGGCCGCCAGGTAGGAGAAGGATTTCCCACCTGCCGTGGTGCAGCGGATGCGAGGGACGGCGGCGAGTGCGAGGTTGGTGGAGCGAAGTTGACGGGTGGGTGTGTAGAAACTGAGGCGACGGTTGAGGTATTGGGGTCCCTTGTTGTGGAGGGCTTTGTGTGCGTGGGTGAGGAGCCGGAAGGTGATCCTTTTGTTGACGGGAAGCCAGCGCAGGTGTCTCAGGTGGGCGGAGATGTGGGTGTTGCGGGGTATGTCGAGGACGAGGCGGGCGGAGGCGTTTTGTATTCGCTGAAGACGTTTCTGGAGTTTAGCAGTGGTTCCTGCATATAAGGTGTTTCCGTAGTCCAGGCGGCTTGTGACAAGGGCGTGGGTCACAGTTTTTCTGGTGTCGGCGGGGATCCAGCGGAAGATCTTTCGGAGCATGCGGAGAGTGAGGAAGCAAGAAGATGATACGGCGTTGACTTGTTTGATCATGGTGAGAAGTGGGTCCAGGATGAATCCGAAGTTGCATGCGTGGTCTGAGGGGGTTGGTGCGGTGCCAAGGGCCGTGGGCCACCAAGGGTCGTTCCAGGCGGACGGGGTGTTTCCGAGGATGAGGACTTCCGTTTTTTCTGAATTCAGTTTCAGACGGCTGAGTTTCATCCATTCTGCGACGTCTTTCATTCCATCTTGCAGGTTGGTCTTGGCGCTGGTGGGGTCCTTGGTGAGGGAAAGTATAAGCTGAGTGTCGTCGGCGTAGGAGGTGATGTTGATGTTGTGTTTGCGTACGATGTCGGCGAGGGGGCTCATGTAGACATTGAAGAGAGTCGGGCTGAGCGAGGAGCCTTGTGGGACGCCCGCATATGATCTCGGTGGGGTCTGAGCGGAACGGAGGGAGGTAGACTCTTTGGGAGCAGTTAGAGAGGAAAGAAGAGATCCAGTCCAGGGCCAGTCCTTGGATACCGGTGGAGCGCAGGTGGGATATTAGGGTTCGGTGTCAGACGGTGTCGAAGGCAGCCGAGAGGTCGAGGAGGATGAGGGCGACTGTTTCTCCGTTGTCCATCAGAGTTCTGATGTTGTCTGTGACTGAGATGAGGGCGGTTTCTGTGCTGTGGTTGGCTCGGAATCCGGACTGCGAGGGGTCGAGTAGGTTGTTGTCTTCAAGGAAATTGGTCAGTTGCTTGTTGACGGTCTTCTCGATGACTTTGGCAGGGAAGGGGAGGAGCGAGATGGGGCGGAAGTTCTTCAGGTCGCTGGGATCCGCCGTAGGTTTCTTCAGGAGGGCGTTGACTTCCGCGTGTTTCCAGCTCTCGGGGAAGGTGGCTGTATGAGGATGGCTGTTCTAGACACCAGACTGCGCGGGTTTTTTTGATTTAGTAGGTTTGATTTATTGGTCTGATAGGCAGTGTATAGGAAACAGACATAGATAGTGGTTATATTGTGGTAGGTTGCAGCGTCTTCTCCTTCTGGACATTAACTCACGTCCTCTTCTTCTTTTCTCCCTCCCAGGACCTCGCGGGAAGCATGCGGAAAGAGAAGAAAATAGATCTGGTAAGTGCGGGTTGTGGTTTAATTTTTCTTTCTTCTCTCTCTTTTCTTCTCTTCTCTATTTACCTTTCTCCTGTCTTTTCTTCTTTACTTTCTTATTCTTCCCTGGTTCTCTTTGGGTCTGTTCTATGTCTTTCCTCGCTGTCTTTTCTTTCTTTTCCTGTCGTTCGTATACTAGAGTCTTCCTTTCTTTCCTGTTTTCCCCTTTCGTCTCTTTGGATTTAGGTTATATGTTAGTATGCATATATAACTCTCTTCCCTGTCTTTTTTCTTTCTCTCTCTCCCTTCTTCTCCCAGTGCTCCCCTTGCCGTGCCCCTTTGTTTTCCCTTCCCCGCCCTCTCTCGTACCTCACGCCTCCTGACCGCTTCCCCTTGTACCGCACCCCGTACCTGCAGTGGCCACGCTTCTCCTGAAGCGTGGCGGCTCTTTCGCAAAGCTCCCCGGGGTCAGTGGTCGTCTTCAAGGATTTCTGTCGGCTCCGACTCCGGCGGCCTTCCGCTCCTCCAAGGAGCGGCTTCTTCGTCTCTGGTGTCGGCGTCCTCTTTAGTCATCCGTTCTTCTGTGTCCACGAACTCCGAGGCGTCCCAGCTCCTATTCCTGGCGCGCTCCCCTGCAAGGAGAGGAAGCCGTCTTTTGAATCCCCTGAAGTCCTGCGGTGTTGTCAAGTATCCAATGCCAGCGCCGCCATCCTGGGTTACTTCCGGTGCGGAAGAGGCAGTGTCAGTACAAGTCTGGGGAGAGTGTGGGTCGGATCGAAGAGACCCATCACAAACACTCCCCCTAGAGAGCGTCTGTCGATGACGCTCTGGAACGGGATGCCGGGAGAGAAAATCCGCATTGACCATGGCCCGGCCCGGAGAATGAAGCACCTGGAAAGAAAAAGGTTGCAGAGAAAGAAACCATCGCAGGATTCTAGGGTTGGTATCCTTATTGCGAGCGAGCGAGGTGAGAGGAGCGTGATCAGTCAAGAGGGTAAAGGGACGGCCACTGAGATAATAACGGAGGGACTCAATGGCCCACTTAATGGCCAGACACTCTTTCTCAATGGTCGGATAGTGCTGTTCTCGGGGGAGTAGCTTCCTACTAATGTATAAGCTGGGTCGGGTAGTACCATCAGGTTGTGGTTGAGACAACACAGCCCCTAGCCCCACTCCGGAAGCATTAATTTGTAAATAGAATGGGCTATTGAAGTCAGGACAACATAAAACGGGGTCAGTAGATAGGGCATTCTTGAGTTGAAGAAAGCTACGCAAACTAGCCTCGGACAACGAAGAAAAGGTTTTTGCGGACGTGTTTTTCAGTAGGTTAGTAAGGGGCTCGGCAATGGTAGAGAACCCGGGTATAAACCGTCTGTAGTATCCGACGAGACGTAAGAAGGCGCGTACGTCTTTTTTTGACGTGGGAATTGGGATCTGTTGGATAGCTTCCACTTTCTCTATTTGAGGACGGACCTGCCCCTGTCCTAAGATGTATCCTAAATATCTTATAGACGTACATCTGAGTTTACATTTTTCTGGATTGGCGGTCAAGTGGGCTTCTCTTAATGCCTGTAAGACCGCTGCTAGGTGTTGGAGGTGGTCGGACCATGTTTCACTAAATATCACAATGTCATCTAAGTATGCTGCTGCATACAGGTAATGGGGTCGTAAGACCATATCCATTAATCTCTGAAAGGTGGCGGGGGCTCCATGTAACCCAAAAGGCAATACAGTAAATTGATACAACCCGGAAGGTGCTGCAAAGGTGGTTTTCTCTCGGTCTGTTTTGGTTAGAGGGATCTGCCAATACCCTTTAGTTAGATCTAGGGTAGACATGAAATTGGCGTGACCTAACTTCTCCAATAATTCGTCTATGCATGGCATAGGATATGCATCGAAATAAGTAAGCTCGTTGACTCTTCTGTAGTCTACACAAAATCTGGTAGTACCATCCGGCTTAGGTACCAACACCACCGGAGAACACCAGGGACTATTGGACGGTTCTATAATACCTGTCCGTAACATGTTTTGAACTTCTTGTTCCATTACCGCTTTCTTGGCCTCGGGGATTCTGTAGGGTCTTTGTCTTGCTATTGCCTCACTTTTCGTGCGGATACTATGTTCAGTTAAGGTAGTGTGACCGGGTTGTTGGGAAAAAACATCTGCATAAGATTTAACCATCTGTGAGAGGGACTTTTTGTGTGGGTCCAACAGGTTGGAGTTGATTTGAGGTATTCTGACCTCTGGGTTTTGGGAGGGGTAAAAGGAGGGATATGGTATGTTGTCTCTATGACCGGTTGTGATATGTTAGATTTTATGTATGTCTTCTGTCTCCTGCCATTTTTTTAACAAGTTTATGTGATAGATCTGGTCTCGATGAGGTCTGTGGGGAAGGACCAACCTATATGTTGTGGGATTAATCCATTCTATTACTTCATAAGGTCCTTGCCATCAGGCCAATAATTTATTCTCACTACTGGGGAGGAGGATCAGAGCCTTGTCCCCAACATTAAGAGTACGAAGTACACTTCTAGTATTGTGATATTTCTTCTGTTTTTCTTGAGCTTCTCGGAGGTTATCATGTGCCCTATCCCAAATTGA
Source organism: Pleurodeles waltl (assembly GCF_031143425.1). NCBI lineage: Eukaryota > Metazoa > Chordata > Amphibia > Caudata > Salamandridae > Pleurodeles > Pleurodeles waltl. The sequence goes on from NC_090437.1 coordinate 1,003,733,158, forward strand.
CTGCAGATTCTCTCTTAATTCTTTAGTGTAAGTCAGGAGATCCTTTGTTTCCTCATCTGTCTCTTCCCACTGTTCTACTAACATGTCTAGGAGAGTGCGAGGGGTTCGGACAAATATAAGTTCATAGGGGCTATGTCCAAGGGATAATTGAGTGTGGGTACGTATTGCGTATAGTACAAGGGGTAACTTTTTTTCCCAATCCTTTCCGACCTCCGCAATACTTTTCCTAAGTAATGACTTAATAGTCCGATTATAGCGTTCCACTAGTCCGTCGGTTTGGGGGTGGTATACGGAGATCCTAATTTGTTTTATTCCCAATGATTTACAGACCTCTCCCATAAATCGGGACATGAATGTGGTGCCTTGATCAGTCAAGAACTCTTTAGGAAAACCGACCCGTGAAAAGAACTCAATCATAGGCTGAGCTACTACCTTAGTGTGCATACTCGGGAGGGGAATTGCCTCAGGGTATCGAGTGGCATAGTCAACCAACACCAGGATATATTGTCTCCCTCGAGTAGATGGAGTGAGGGGACCAATAAGGTCCATTCCCACCCAAGAGAAAGGAGTTTCTCTGATTGGGAGGGGCTGTAACGGGGCTGGGGGTTGTGTGACTGGATTATATAGCTGGCATTTCTGACAATTTTGGCAGAACCTACGTATCTCCCCATATATTCCGGGCCAGTAAAATCGTTTAAGTATTGCCTCCTCGGTCTTCTCCCGTCCGAGACGCCCTTCCTCTACTCCCCCATGTGCTACCTGCAGTCGATAGCTGTTAGGGACTACTAATTGTTGTTGTGGATTGTTTCCCGACTGGGGTAAGTCGGGAGACAATCACATTAGCAGTAAGCATCACATACTGTATTAGCACTGACTGCAAGGAATGAAGCCAGACCATCAACATAATAAATAAGTGATTTTAGTTTAAAGGATTTCATTGGGTGAAATTGAACTGACACTTTATGTGTGTTAATAAATGAATTAGCTGACAATAATGAGAAAGGAATATATATGTTGCACATATACTTCACTATCCGTGACACATTAATGGAGCCATGCTGGTGGATACAGCTATGCTAATGTGTCTGCTAATCTGAAGCTTGTTTTGGGGAAGCTATAATGACATGCTATTAAATTATTATCATTAATAACAATGGCCCTGCTCTTCTTCTACTCCCACTTCAATTCTATCCTCTGTTCAAATTTAGAAACTCATGCAGTCTGCCACATAGGATACTCCATCACAAATGTGGCAGATAGCGGATATCCCATACGTCGTATTAAAGTAGACAGTGCATGGAGTATAAATGATGCACTGTAGTACAGCGAACAGAATATATAATATAAAATATATAATTCATCATGTGCTTCACAGAGCATTCCATCTGGCAAACTCTAAAAAAATCAGGCCATTAGTCCTATATTATACCCTGTCCTCCACCACAAATTGTTTTTAAAAAATACCTTCAATTGGCAGTGGGGAAAGTTAGTCTACGGGAAGTTAAGTTACAGGGATTGGGCTAGGTAGAAGTTAGTTATGTAATAGCTGAGTGTCACTGATCATGTACTATGCTTTGCTTAGTCACATTTGCTGATGGAAGAAAAAAGTGGAATCATAAATCCATAAGGAAAGCCATGAAATATAAGTCACTTGGGCAGAAAAATGTGGCACAGGTCGAGATGGAATTTACATTTTTGGGTATGCTGGGACAGACAGAATGATGAAGTGAAGTAGTAGGTGACTGGTGGGCACTGGGAAACACACTGGCCCTCATTCTGATTCTGGCGGGCGGCGGAGGCCACCCGCCAGAATTCAGCCCTCCATAATACCGCTCCGCGGTCAAAAGACCGCGGAGGGTATTATGAGTTTTTCCCTGGGCTGGCGGGCGGTCTCCAAAAGACCGCCCGCCAGCCCAGGGAAAAACTCCCTTCCCACGAGGATGTTGGCTCGTAATCGAGCCGGCGGAGTGGGAAGGTGCGACGGGTGCTGTTGCACCCGTCGCGTATTTCACTGTCTGCAAGGCAGACAGTGAAATACATTTTGGGGCCCTCTTACGGGGGCCCCTGCAGTGCCCATGCCGTTGGCATGGGCACTGCAGGGGCCCCCAGGGGCCCCGCGACTCCCCATCCCGCCATCCGGTTCCCGGTGGGAGAACCGCCAGGAACTGGATGGCGGGAGGGGGAGTTGGAATCCCCAAGCCGGCGCAGCAAGCTGCGCCGGCTTGGAGGATTCCTTGGGGGCAGCGGGAAACCGGCGGGAGACCGCCGGTTTCCCTTCTCTGACCGCGGCTAAGCCGCCGCGGTCAGAATGCCCCGCGGGGCACCGCCGGCCTGTCGGCGGTGACTCCCCGTCCAGCGGCCCTGGCGGTTACAAACCGCCAGGGTCGTAATGAGGGCCACTGTGTCTTCACTTTCTATGTATTGCAGACTTTGTGCAATGTTGTGAACTGACACAGACACACATTTCAACACATACACTGCAGTGTCAAATAAAACAGTGCTGCAGTTTTAGGTGGTGAAATGCTGTGGACAGGGAGGTGAAGGGGGGTGTTGCAATATGATGGGATGCGCTATGATAAGAGTCTTCAGAATTGTATCAGTTTCACAGTAGTTTTATTTAAAGAAAATGTGATACAGTACATCCAGTGCTTACTTCTATCTTATCCTAGTTCTACTGCAAGAGTAAGTCTACATATTGTTGCTGGTATTTGATTCACTGAACACTTTCTCTTCTTTCCGTAGTGACCACACCTTCCAGATCCCTCAAAAGAAGAAGGAAAACCACAAGTAAGCGTTCTCTTCCTTATTTTATTCTCTGGTTCTTACTTCTTTCCCTTGTGTCATCTATCTCTACATTATCTCTCTTTGTATCATTTGCTTATAGAGTCAGGTTTTTAATTATCTTTTATATTGGTTGCCCTTAGCTAGGTACCAATGTATATTTCTGAGGTTTCTCTCCTTTAGAACCATTCAATGGGAGATTTATGTTTTTCTCCCCTGATAATGTTATCTTGCCTTAATTAAGCTATATACCACCTGTGGGCAACATAAACACATCATATAGTTATAGTTTACACGTTCGCCCAACAGTTTAGTACCTATCTGTTCCTATTTCTGACAGGCATTTAATTTCCCCATAACAGTTTCTCTCCACTTTCCTCGTCTGTAAGATGGATGCATACTTGAAGGAAAAAAGGGCGAGCACAATGAAAAAAACTGGAAAGGAAATAAAATACTCAAATAAAGCGTTCTGATACCTAAGCAGTCCTTTCTGCAATCCTTTCTTTTAAGGCACTGTAGCTTTTAAGAAAATTAGGTTTCCATTTTACCCCCTGCCACCCAATAACTCCGCACCTGGTTAAGCCATGCTCCTCCTGAAGTATGCCTAACTTGTGCACTGCTCCGTCGGGGGTCACGCTTGGTTCACCATCATTGTCTCCAGCTTCTTCTCACCTAGGTTCTAGTTCCTGGGTTATTTCCATCAGCATCCTTTTCTCCTCCTCATTTACTTAATCTTCTGTTCTCTCCTCCTTGTTCCCTTCAACTCCTCCCACTTCCCCGTTGTCAGTTTCTGTTTCCTCCTAGAAAAACAATAATCTTTTTTCTGTTTTTTTTAAACTTTCTTTCATGTCCCTCTTCTCTGTTATTTATTTTTTTAAAATTTCATTTTGCAAGGTTTATGGATTGCGCAGATCAACATGGGAGTTTAGGTAAGTCCTACTCTTCTTCTCCAGTGTTCATCCCCTAACAAATCCACTCTCTAAGATTTTCCTGATCAGGGAAAAGTGGGTATCTAGAAAGGAAATCTTCATTCCTCTGTGGCTTTCCCTTATGGAGTCTGACTTCAAACTGGAAGGGTTTAAGGGGCAGTAGCCACCTAAGCACTAAGCACTCTAGGATTTGTACTCTTATTTCTACTTAGCCATGTCAGACAGGCATGCTCTGCAAAGAGGTATAAATTGTCTACTCTCCAGGTACTATTTTTGATTTTTAATGGCTCATTTAATAGCTAAACATTCCTTTTCAATTGCTGGATTCAATTTACTGATCCTCTCTCGGCCCGCAGGTTTCTCTCGATAATTTGCATCCCGTTTCCATTTCTTGAGACGGGACAGCCCCAATACATAGGTCAGAAGCATTGGTTTGCAGTAAAAAGGGTTTAGAGAAATCAGGAGAAATTAATATTGGTTTTGATTCAATTATCTCTTTGAGTTGTTTAAAATCCTCTCAAGCTTTTATAGGGGGAGTACTCAATTTTATACTTGTAATATTATTTTTTAGGTGGTAGGTAAGAGTTGTTGCTATTTGTGAATACTGAGTGAGAAATCTCCTAAAATACCCTAAAAGACCTAAAAACGCTGTCATACTACATTTATTTTTGGGAAATAGATTATCAGTGATGGCCTTAACTTTCTCTATCTGTGGCTCAAGTAGACCTGCTCCTATTTACTTGGCTACATACCAAAACAGATTTCTAGGCATTAATATGAAGTCCAGCAGTCTGTAGTTCTGCGATGTCTGCTCCTAGATGTTTCAAATGGGCTTCCTAATTCTTACTATATATTACAATGTTTTTTAAATAAGTTGAAAAGTATTTTTGATGTGCTTTAAAGAGTTGATTTATTAATCTCTGAAAGGTGGCTAGTACTCCATGCAGAGCAAACAGCAGTACCATAAATTGGAAAAGATCATAGAGCATAGAGACAGCTGTTTTACTTTATCCTCTGGTCTTAGAGGAACCTGCCAATATTCATGGTAAGATCTAGGGTAGAAATATACAAGGCTTCCCCAAGTTGTTCAATTAACTCATCTTTCCGGGTAACGGGTAATTGTACAATTTTGATATGCTACTTATACCTCTAAAATTGATACAAAACTGTATAGTCTGCTTTAGGTATTAGTACTATGGGAGAGCACCATCCACTCATCGATAACTCAATAACGCCTGAATGTAACATTGTTAGACCTGACATGCCTTAGGGTGGTTACCCCTAACTTTTTGCCTGCCTCCCTTCCATTTTTGGACCCTGTTTTGGTGGCTTTTAGACTCTGCGCACTTTACCACTGCTAACCAGTGCTAAAGTGCATATGCTCTCTCCCTTTTTAAACATGGTAACTTTGGATCATACCTGATTGGACTATTTAATTTACGTATAAGTCCCTAGTAATGTGCACTATATGTGCCTAGGGCCTGTAGATTAAATGCTACTAGTGGACCCGCAGCACTAGTTGTGCCACCCACTTAAGTAGCCCCCTTAACCTTGTCTCAGGCTTGCCATTGCAAGGCCTGTGTGTGCAGTTTCACTGCCACTTCGACTTGGCATTTAAAAGTACTTGCCAAGCCTAGAACACCCCTTTTTCTACATATAAGTCACTCCTAATGTGTGCCCTAGGTAACCCCTAGAGCAGGGTGCTGTGTAGGTAAAAGGCAGGACATGTACCTGTGTAGTTATATGTCCTGGTAGTGTAAAACTCCTAAATTAGTTTTTATACTACTGTGAGGCCTGCTTCCCTCATAGGCTAACATTGGGGCTGCCCTCATACATTGTTGAAGTGGCAGCTGCTGATCTGAAAGGAGCAGGAAGGTCATATTTAGTATGGCCAGAATGGTAACACAAAATCCTGCTGACTGGTGAAGTCGGATTTAATATTACTATTCTAGAAATGCCACTTTTAGAAAGTGAGCATTTCTTTGCACTTAAATCTTTCTGTGCCTTACAATCCATGTCTGGCTGGGCTTGGTTGACAGCTCCTTGTGTATTCACTCAGATGCACCCCAAATACAGGGTACTCAGCCTCACTTGCATACATCTGCATTTTGAATGGGTCTTCCTGGGCTGGGAGGGTGGAGGGCCTGCCCTCACACAAAGGACTGCCACACCCCCTACTGGGACCCTGGCAGACAGGATTGAACTGAAAGGGGACCTGGTGCACTTCTTAGCCACTCTTTGAAGTCTCCCCCACTTCAAAGGCACATTTGGGTATAAAACAGGGCCTCTGCCCTACCTCATCAGACACTTGCTGGAGAAGAAACCTGAACCAGAAACTACATCCTGCCAAGAAGAACTGCCTGGCTGCTCAAAGGACTCACCTGTCTGCTTTCTACAAAGGATTGCTGCCTTGCTGTTGGCCTGCTGCCTTGCTGAACTCTTGTCTGGCTGTGAAAGTGCTCTCCAAGGGCTAGGATAGAGCTTGCCTCCTGTTCCCTGAAGTCTCAGGACCAAAAAGACTTCTCTTTTTCACTTGGACGCTTCGTGCACTGAAATTTTCGACGCACAGCTTGTTCCGTGGTGAGAAAAACGCCGCACACCGACGCTGATAGACGCGACGCCTTCGGGATGACCGGAACTTCGACGCACGGCCTCGCAAAGACAACGCCGCCCGACCTCCAGAGGAGAAATCGACGCGACGCCTGCCATGAGAGTGAAACTTCGACGCACAGCCCCGCAGAACGATGCGCAGCTGGAAAACAAGCAGGAGAATCCACGCACAGACCTGGGACATCTGGTAATCCCCGCGATCCACAGAAAGAGACTGTCCGTGCGCCGGAAAATGACGCACGACTTCCCCACGTGAAACATAACAACGCAAGTCCGTGTGTGCTGGGGAGAAATCGACGCACACACCATTTTTCACGTATCTCTTCTTCTGTGGCCCTCTGAGGAGATTTTCCACTCCAAACCAGGTACTTTGTGCTTGAAAGAGACTTTGTTTGCTTTTTAAAGATTTAAGACACTTTGGGGGTTATTCTAACTTTGGAGGAGGTGTTAATCCGTCCCAAAAGTGACGGAAAAGTGACGGATTTACCACCAGCCGTATTACGAGTCCATTATATCCTATGGAACTTGTAATACGGCTGGTGGTATATCCGTCACTTTACCGTCACTTTTGGGACAGATTAACACTCCTCCAAAGTTAGAATAACCCCCATAATATCACTTTTCAGTGATATCTCTACAAATTCACATTGCAACTTTATTCATTTTGACCTACAATTATCCTGATAAATATTATATATTTTTCTAAACACTGTGTGGTGTATTTTTGTGGTGCTATATGGTGGTATTGTATGATTTATTGCACAAATATTTTACACATTTCCTTCTAAGTTAAGCCTGACTGCTCGTGCCAAGCTACCAGAGGGTGGGCACAGGCTAATTTTGGATTGTGTGTGACTTACCCTGACTAGAGTGAGGGTTCTTGCTTGGACAGAGGGTAACCTGACTGCCAACCAAAAACCCCATTTCTAACATTGGTTATCAGCGGTTAGGATAGGACTTGTATTTGTGCAGTGACATACAGTAGCTAAGTATTTCACTACCTACCCACAGTTGAAGGTCAACTTGATTTTTATCTCTTTTTGCTAATTTGTTTTTCCTGACAAATTTGAAAAACTAAATCCTCTCTCAACATGTCTCTGACTGGGTCTCAAATAGGAGACTTTGACCTAGTCCTGTTGGATCCATATACGGTCAAACAGCTAAGAGGGTTCTGCAGGGCAATGAGGGTACCCACCGAAGGGACCTCCAAAAAGGAGGACTTTCAAGTGGCACTGAGGGCCTGGGCAGAAGCCCATTTATAAGAGGATGATGAGGAAGAGGAGCCAGAAAATGGCCCCTCAGAGAATTTCCAACAAGGTGCAGGGCCTTTGTCCAATGAGTAACTCAAAGGGGAGAATAGCCCAAACTACTTTGAACTTGAACTCCTAATTACAAATAGAGCTAATGACAGTAATTGGTCCCAAACTTCCTTCTCCAGTTAGTATGTTCTTTAGTCTGAGTTTTAAAGTCCCATTTTACCTTTCAACTAACCCATCGGCTTGACAACTGTATACGGATGGCCTTATATGATGGATATTCAATTGTTTACAAATTTGAAAAAGTGTACTCAGAAGGTATCGCCTGATCTGGTAAAATTTATTTTGGAAAACCCACTCTTACAAAGACTTTGATCAATACTGGTGCTATGATGCTAATGGAGGTTTCCCAAAGAGGTAGGGCTGTCGGGTACCGGGTGGCATAATCCACCAAGACAATCACATACTTATGTCATTTGCAGTTTCATGGCAAAGGACCAGTCAAATCTACCCCAATGCTCTCAAATGGTTTTCCAATGATAGGCATTTGTTGTAATGGAACCCTGAGAGGTTGATAAGGATATGTCTTTTGACATACTTCACACTCCTGGCAATATATTTGTACTTGGGGTACAATCCCTGGCCAATACAGAATGTGTCAATATAGACTGGGTAGTTTTCTTGGGAACAAAATGCCCTGCCTTTAGATGAGAGTCACCGTAAAAACAAAATTTGTTCTTTAAAAATGTTAGGGACTAAAAGTTGGGGTGTATCATTATTTTTACCTATCCTATACAGCAGGCCATTCTTTATTTGGAACGTAGGATAACCTATTATTCTCTCCTCTTGCTTAGCTTTATGCCAGGCATTTTGCCGAGTAGGGTCGTTTACTTGGGCAGCTTGGAAATTTCTGGACAATGTCCAGGGATCTTCTACCACTAAAGTATCCTTAGAGTTGCCATATGATTTGGTAATCTCTATAACGTGTCTTAATAGAGTTAGAAAGTTGGGATTGTCTGTACCGAGAATTACATCTTCGGATAGACTCCTGAGGACTCCAACTTCCATTGTACTATGCTGTCCTCCTATCACATTTACTTTCTATTTTGGCTACTGTATATGTTTTCATATCTCCATGAACACACCCAATGCATACCTGTCTATAGGGGATAATTTGTTGGGGTAAAACTAAATCATCCTTAATTACTGACTGTCTAAACCTGAGTCAAATAAGGCAGTCACCCACTACTGATTTATTTGTAAGCTCACACAATACCTAGATCCCATCTCTTGTGTGATGTAAATGGAATGAGCAGCATAATTAATCTCCATGGGTTCTTTCTCATGGTTCTTATTCTGCACATTCTGGCTATAGGTCCCCACTTCCACATAGCCTTTTGTTTGCCTTCCCAGATGGAATAGGTGTTAATGACTTATCTCCCCTTTCCCCTTCAAGAAGTGTGGTTCGACATTGTGCTCTTGCATAGGTAGTGGCCATCTCTACTGCTTGTTCAAGGGACAACTCTGGATGTTGTCTTAACCAACAATGGGTGGGTTCAGGAAAGGCTTCTAAATATTGTTCCATATATATTTGTGTCATAATCTCTTCATTAGAAGTTAGCCAGGTGTAAGCCAATGATCTGCAGCGTCTTTTAATTCAAAGGAAAGGCTTTTAGGGGTGTCTCCCGGTTGTCCCCTTTCCTTTCTATACCGTATCCGATGAGTCTTCTCATCCACTTCTAGTTGATAAGTATGGGAAACCTTACTAAAAAAGGGAGCAGAAGAAAGCTAAAGACAGGAGAAACTCAGATGTGGAAACTGGAAATATAGTAAACACAGGGAAATGCAAGGGTAATAAACATTAGGGAAGGGATTTGAATAAAGGAAAATACTGAAGGCAATAACCTATTAGCAGTGGAGAAAGATAAAAGTAAGTAATAATGATAAACATGATTTACTGGGGCCAGCAGAACCATCTGCCTTGGCCATGGTGCTGGTGGTGGTAGTGGTGATGGTCTTAGCTGTGACATTGGTGGTGGTAGTGGCAGCTGAGTGGCCCTGGGCCTCTTCCCTTTGGATCCTTATGAAAGGAATAATGTTCAAAATAATGATGATTAGTGGTACTCTCTACAAAAGAAAACATTTGGCAGGCACAGCATTGTACTTCGTAAATCAGATAGCTTATTACTAGTTACCCCTCTAAAATTACATTTTGAACTTTTCATTCATTCCACATTGCAATGAATTAGCCTTGCTTCTCCTCCCTCTTTAACTTTTGATAGGCCAAGTCTCACCTTCGTACTGTATGAGCTACATAAAGCCACAGGGAACGTAAACCCTCTATATATACCTCTATCGTAATAGTGACCCTTAAGTCTGCCCGAGTAGGTTCCTGGCTCATAGTGGAAGAGAATCCTGGAGGTATCATTCACTTGATGTCCACTACAGACCCACACCATCCCTATCAGGCTCATACATTGAGTGATATAGTTCCAATGCCATGCAAAGCCATCTTGCTTTTCCATGAATGGCTTGGTAAATCTGAAGTAATGTAACAAGACAGAACAAATTGCTGCCTTCTGTTATTCTGCTTCGCAAAGGTGCTAAATGGATGGAGGGTAAGAGTGGGTTTTTCCACGCATCCACTTATGTAATATGGCATAGTCCCAGATTTTTAATCACTGGAAAACCTGACCTGTGAATGCATTAAAGTGCTACTCCTTCACAGCAGACTTGTGGTTAATGAGAGAAATATGTTTATTTGTCCTATTGCTGTCCTCTTCCTAAGTATGGTGCATTCTACTGCAGCACACTTAGAAAGAAGAAAAAGCTTTTAAGGAATGTGTTCCTTCCTGCATAAAAACAATCCAGGGTGTAACGTGGCACCCTTGCACCATGGTGCAAGGTTGGCTCTGTTGGTGCTAGGCAGCACTCAGTACGCCAGCTCTGAAAGAAAACAGGAATGCAACATAACTTGGTAAATAAATATGTTGCATTCCTGCCCTCTCCCTTTGCCACAGCACAGCTCTGTGTGAAATTTTGATAAATCTGGGCCCTGATATATTATATACACATATATATATATATATATATATATATATATATATATATATATATATATATATCTGCAAATGGGTTCATTCAGTAACCCTGGATTTTTTGCTCTTTGGATTACCTGATTTTGGAACTGGGGGTGAGTCCCAATACATGTATCTCACCCACGCTAATCATATGGCCTATGGGGACTGCACATGTTTACCACCAGTTTCTGCCTTTTAAGATAAGGTGCTGCGATGCAGCAAGAGTACGGGATTCTTGGCTGGTTACACTTGGAAACGAGTGCACATACATGTGCACATGTGTGCAGGTGTCACTTGAGAACTACTGTTCTCATCAGCCTGGTAACTGTGCACAGGTAGCCTAGAGCAGAGGGGATGCTGCAGGATTAGATATTGAACTGGGGTAGGACTTATAATGTTACTGTACACTATTAGGTAAAGTTGGTGTGATTTACTATTTTGTCTGTAGTGATACTTTATTATACACATACGGTGAAAACTGCCTGAGTGAAGTTTCACTTTCCTTTGGCCTACAGAGTACAGTGACATATCATTTGTGAGAAAGTCAAATCTACAAGTACCAACAAGATATCTGTAGAACTTATGGTTCATCCAGAATTGTCATATTTCTCTGTCTCAGCTCAGAATCAGAGCCCAGCTGTTTTGTCAGCCTTCTGTGCCACGTTAATTACACTTCTTTCCAGCAGCAGGAACAAAGGTCTCTCCACATAAGGGAACAATTAACAGTGCCTCACTAAGCTTCTGAGAAGAGAAGGAAGGATCTTCATCAATTAATTGGTTGTCACACAATAACAGGTATGCCTAAGCCTACTGAACAAAAGTGGGAGCCCAGACCTCTAGAGCAAACACAGGAAGTGGCTCCGTTTTGAAGATTTGGTTGGAAAAACATTGGTAGTAATATCAGCAATGGATGGTGATGAAGCCCCAGAGGACATGTGACTAGTGACGCCTGGATGATGGCATTTTCAACTGTTCCAGCATACTATGCACAAGGGTTGGAAAAGGGGTGAAGAGGTGATGGGCACTCTAGGATCGGTCAAGGGTGCCTGGGTTCTGGATCTTTCCACTCCCCTTTTAAATCACTTGACCAAAGGGGAGGCTCTCTCTTGCTTGGTAATTTCTGTGTGCTTCGCTGCTGAACCCTGGAGCCACCATTTATACCCAGAAGGAAGAACCCAGTGATGCACACAAATGTCAAATGACTAAGACCCAATTCACACCAGGACCAGTGGGTCTCCCTAAGGGTCTTAGACCTTTCTCCCAGAGATAAAAACAAGGATGAAGGCTGCTGCAGGGAGCCAGGAGACCCAGCTGTCTGGGGATTACACTGCTTTGGATGTGAGGAGGTCTGCTGCAACTGTCCCTTGTGGCTAGAGCTCGCCACAAAGAGTAAAAAGAGCTTAGGATTGTTCTTAGAACCACTGAGCATGTGTGGGGCTTTGCTGCCAGTTCCCAAACAGACCCCTGGGGTGGGCCAGGGCCCAGGAGTCAACACAGGAGGAATATTTGTTAGTTGTTCCAGGGAAGAGGCACAAGTAGTCATTCTCTGAGTCGTTTAATCTGTAAATGGGGCCAGGACCCCCACCCTGACTCCTAGATGCCAAAAGGTGTGCTGCCATATCCACCTATTAGGGATGGACCTGCTGTGCTACTTGGTCCTGTGTCTAGGGGGTGCAGGCAAGAACTGCAAGACCCAGCAGAGGTTCTGCCCAGAAAGAGATGCTGCCAGCTTCTGTGGCCCGCACACAGAGGTGCAGGCCACATGAGAGATAGTAAGGTAGGAAATGGTAGGCTCCCTCAGCTGCCTCCAATGTTGAGGAGAGATAGGGGTCCCTGGGGCGATAGGGCACCCCCCAAAAAAAGAGGAAAAGCCAAGCAGCATGAGCCCACGCAGCAAAGGCAGTGGTTCTCCCCGGTGCAGTGGGAGAGCTTCTCATAAAGTATTCACTGTTCCATCTGGAATGCCCCACAATGCCCTCCCTGTGGGGCTTTTGCTTTTGCCTAATCTTTTCTACTTATGGTTGTCCCAGGTTTGCAGGGTCAGCATCAATGAAATGAAAGAAGCGTGGGGGGGGCTGCAGGAGCACAGCAGCTCTTCCTCAAGGAGTTTTTGAAAAAGCACTATCTGGACAGTAACTTACTGAGTGTTATTATTGCGTGCCAACAAACGGTGAGTACTAGCCCATACCACCTCCTTTGAGTATGCTTTGGACTGCTCTGCTTCGCTAGTCTGAGAGAGTTAGGCCCATGTTTACACTTTTTTAGCATTTCTTTTACTTTGTTTATGCAAAAATGGCGCAAACTTACAAAATACAATTGTATTTTGCAAGTTTGCAACGCTTTTGCGTTAAAAAATGACACAAAGCGGCTCTAAAAAAGTATAAATACGGGCCTTAATCACTACAGTAGGGTGCTTGGTTCCCAGTAAGGGGAAATTGCTGGCCTATTACTTGTGCAGGCCATACTACTAATATCCCTATTTCTGATATATATATATAATTGGCCGTGCGTAGCGTGGGTTCGTCATATGCCCTGTGTCTGTCAGTGGATCTGTGAGTGGGTGCTTGGGTGTCTTAGTGGGTCTGAAAGTGGGTGTGTGAGTCTATGAGTGGGTCTGAGCAGACACAAGTGTTTGAGTGGGTGTGTGGGTGGGTGCATGAATCTCTGAGTGCATGTATTAGTGAAAGAATTAGTGTATAAATGAGTCTGTGAATTTTTTTTAACATTTTTTTTTCCATGGCCGATAATTGCCTATATCACACTCCTGGGGTCAGGGTACCTCAACCCTTACCCATTATGCTACTTTTCATTTTCTGTTTCAGCCCTGGGGGACATGTCCTGGGACATTGAAATGGGACATTAAAATGGCGGCTGAAACTTTCTGTTCAGGTTGTGGGCAGCCAATTACAGTGCTTCTATTCACACGTGCATTCGCGAATATTTGCAAATCATTCACAAATCCTTTGTGCCTCTAGATAACTATATAATTTTTTCTTTTACTATCTCAAAAACTACTGAACATATTCACACTAATCAGGAAAAAGGCTTCTTTCTGGACTAAAATGTGGTGTAATTATGTTCAACAGTTCGGGCTGTAGTCGTGTTCAAAATCCCTATGGCTATTAACATGGGAAATACAACTTTTTTGAACCCATCTATTTCTCGGCCCCCACTTGACAGATCACTTTGAATCTTCCTATGCATAACAAGATTTGCATAAACACTTCTTTTGGAAAATTCTGTGTAGATTCATCAAATGGCACCGAAGATATAGGCAAGTCAAAAAACTATTTTTCAATGGCAACATGGTCCTAACTACAACTACCTACTTGCGACCGCCAGAAGCTAATATATATCTTACCTACTGGCGGTCACCAGAATGTAGGTATAGTTAGGATCTAGTTTCCATACGAAGAACGTTTGTTGTTTTGCCAATAACTTTTGCACCACTTGATAAATCTTCCCAAAATTGTCAAACCGTATACTTTGCTCAATTCAACTGCTCTTTTGAAAGTTTCAGGGAGTCAGATAAAAAGGGGGGTCCCAAAATGTATTTTCCCATAGGGATTTTGAACACGACTACAGCCTGAACCGCTGGACGGAATTACACCAAATTTAGCATCACAATAGTGCTTGGTTCAGAAAGCACGCTTGTCATAATTTGGTGTGAATCCGTTCAGTAATTTCTGGGAAAATAGACTTTATAAAAACTATAGCTATCTAGAGAATGTAGATCTTCTGTGAATCCAACTGACCCCATGCAGATATCTGATTAGCTACCAACACTTCAACAAGGAATTGTTGGCAGCCATCCTAGGACTCAGCTTCAGCTGAGCCACAGAAAAAAAGTGAAAAAAAGAAAAGGGGCCGGGTAGGGACACCCTCACCCCTTAGCTCTGGCACTGGGGTCCTTGAGGGACTCTGCAAGGGTTAAAGGCATTTTTTGTTTAAAAAAATGAAAAGGTCTACATACCTGGATCCGCTGATGTTTCTGACATTTCTTTAAAAAAAAAGAGTGGTCTCCCACCCATTTCTTTTAACTAGGTCCTGGGGGCATTGGGACCTTTAATAAAGGAGGGAGGCACATGGCACCCTAGGCCATCGATTAGTCAGAGGATCACCAGCTCCCCAGGGCTAAATTAACTCTCACACACCACATAGACCCTCTCACACCCACTCTCACACCAGGCTGACACTCTTGCAGATATTATCATAACCAGAGACACCCTCTCACACCTATTCTCACACCCAGAGAGGAAGATACTGAGGCCAACTCTCGCCGCAACACAGCAAAACATTGTCCTCCTGCAATGCACAGTTATCTGATTAATACTTTTACTGCAGATGTGACAGTGACATTATCAATGATTTTATCAAAGATGTCATGAGTACTGTAATTTGTGGGGTAATTAGCAGTGCATGGCGAGGGCTTGATTTATAGTTACTTTATGGCGGGATTTATATAACAGGTGAATTTCTCTGGCTTTGTACGATTAAGAACCGAACTATAATGTCCCTGTAACCTCTGGTTATTTAAGCAGATTGCTATAGATTTTTTTTGTCTATTTCCTATTTCCTAGCTGTATGGTCCTTTTAATGTAAAGTTTTTTTTATTACTAAATGTTAATCCAACCACCACTGCAGGCTTTGCAGCCAAACCTATACGCACCCAACCCCATGCTGCATATGGTCTTCGGCTGTGTGCAGCTGGTATTATCCACAGTGCCTGGCCTTTGGCCATCGCATATAACAACTCAATGCCACCAAAGGCTGTGCACAGCAGGAATTGTCCACAGGGCCTGGACATTGAGCTGCGCACAGGCTTTGGCGGGCCTCGCCATCTGTCCTGAGTGCCCTCCAGGCACCCAGTGTGCAAGGGGACTGCTGGGAGAGTCTGAAGGCCCCCGCAGTCCGAGACAGCCCCCCACGTCCTGCAGGAGCCGACTTTGCTGGTATCATGAGGGAGCTGCTAAAGATGCAGCTCCCTCACTATGAGAGCAATTATTTCCTCTGTTTCCCTGCCCTCATCTCTGTAGGCAGGGAAACATGGAAAATCCTCTCTCCCAGCAAGTGAAAGGAGTTTGACAGCTCTCACTTGCTGCAGGTGGAGTGTTTGCTCTGACTTGGCAGGAGCTTGGCAGGAGCTGTCACAGCTCCTACCAAGTCAGAGCAAACAGCTATGTCCCAGGGTTGGGTATCCCGGACATAGCAGGAGCCGGCCCTGGGAGATGGCGATTTTCCAGGCCATTATTGGCTCCCCCAGGGGGGCCACACAGTCCCCTTCAAAAAATTTAATTTGCCTCTTGGAGGTGGTGGTCTTCAGGGCAGAGGGTCCAGAGCAGACCCCTTCATTCTTTAAATTCAGCCCTGGGGAGGTAGTGAACCTGAGGGCTATGGGGGGGCACATGCCCCCCCTTAATTTACATTAATAGCCACAGGGAGGTGGCCGTCCTGAGGCTGCTGGTGTGCCCTGCTGCCCTCCGCATATAATTGAAAGTTGTCTCTGGAGAGGTGGTCCTACTCAGTACTGCCGGTTGGACCACACAGCCTCCCCATATAAAATTAAATATTTTCCCCTGAGGAGAAGGCAGTTCCTGGGGCTCTGTGGGGGGTGCTCAGCCTGTCCCTATATATCCAAACAGCCCTAGGGAGATGTCTGTCCCCAGGACATGGGGGGTTTGCAGAACCCCCCCCACTATTTTAATTAAAGCATTAAGCCCCTAGGGTGTGGCAGTCCCTTGGGCACAGGCAGGCCCAGCAGGCCCACACAAATAAGAGTAATAAGCCCTGAGGAGGTGGTGGTCCCCTGGGGCACAAAAATGCCTAGCAGGGGGGCCGTGCACCCCCTTCTTTATTTTGACATGCCCCCAGGACCTGGCCCACCTGGGGGCTTCAGTAAAACAACACAGAAATCAGTGTTTTTTTTATTTTTTATTTGTGGCGGATTTGTGATCCCGTCAGGAATTCGTGGCAAAAATTTTAAAGAAAAGCTTTTTTGCCCTGGGGTGGGGAGCCCCTTTCCATTTATTTCTCACCCCCCTCTTGACGGATCACCCTGAAACTTTACAAACAGCAACTGAAGTGGGGTTTGAATGTTTTGGGGAAAATTTTGTGAAGATTTGTCAATCAGTACCAAAGATGTAGACAAGTAAATTAATGATCTTTCTATAGAAACTAGGTCCTAACTATGACTGCGTAGTAGCTGCACATTTGTGCATTGTGTGGTGCTGTTCGCACTGATTTTTCAGCACAGAATGTATAACTGACGCTAACTTGCAGCAGAAGCAGGATGACATGCATTTCCTGCCCGTTGGCAGAACTCCGCTAAATTTCGCAGAGTTTTTATGTAATTCCACAAAATTTTAAGGAGAGAAATTATCTGAGTTCCACCCAGGGCTGCCTTTGAAGCTGTCAGGCTGTCCATCCAAGCATAACATTGCAGGTGCCAAGCTGATGAATGCTTTTGACTACTTAGATGTCAAGCCATTCTTCGACTCCTAACCAGAGCAGAACATCTATCAAAAGACTGAATTGCAAGATCTGGCACAGAGGTTCTTTGGCCATCATTATGCTGGTCTATTATGAATCTCCACAGTCATCCTGGAGTCGGAATTGGAGTTATAGATCCAGAGGCTGGAAAAAACGAGACCACAGGATTGGCTGCATGCTTAAGAAGACCTCCCCTGCACCACCTGTAAATGTGTTTGTACATCCTTGCAACAAGTGTTCTGTTGTCGATCAACTAACCTAAAATATACCAGAATGTATGATTTTAAAGATAATCCCTCCCCCTTTTGATGTGGCTACATAGAATAAGCTCTTCTTGCACAGTTGGTCCCAGGTCAGCGTGTAGTGCAAGCTTTGAGACGTATCACTTGTATTAGAGCAGATCCCCATCTCAGCATAGGTAAAAGTGCGGGTTGTTGTATATACCACTGACGAATTCATTGAACTTATAAGGCACTGTGAAACTATCTGTACAGACTACAGATGTTTGTACACCACATTTGTAGATCGTATTCGGCCAGTGCTTCATTGCTAAATGCAAATTTCATTTCTTCCCCTGCTTCAATGATTGTTTAGGATTTGTCTAATATTGTTCTGAATTGCCTTTATTGCAGAGAGGATCACTGCCTTCCATATTATATTTATTTTTTGTTACTAAGTGACACATATTGAGAAATAGCTATAATACTTCAGGTTTTCAGCAGGCAGATCGTATTTTGCTTAGAGCTGGAGCCACTGTCTTGTTTATTATTCAGAAACTGCGTGAAAAAGGAAAATATTTTTTTGCAGACTAAAATCAATCTTGATAAAATTCTATCTATTATTTAATATGCTGGAAGGGAGTGAGTTTGCTTTGGGTTTTGTCCAGTGCTGAATCGTTTTTTTTATGAATAGTCTGGTTTTGGCTGATGGTGCAGTTGTTGTATTTCAGAGAGGTACATTTTTACTTTAGTAACAGAAACAAAAGTGCAAGTTGCCTTATGAGAATTACGTTCCTTAACCGTCCAACACATACGAAACGCCCGGCCATTCTTCCTGTTTTGGGTGGGAAATCGATGTCAGCATCTATGAAATATTGAAAACAGGTTTCCGATACCAAAGCAACATTGATGCGGCAGGGTTGGATAACACTCATGACCTTCTCCTAGACAGCGTATGACATCAATGGGACGACTAAGATCAATTTCTGAAACAATTTGAAAGATAGTGTCGAACTACACACAATCAAGAGTCACTGGGCACATGCGGTCTCCCAAAATATAGCATGAATATTGAAATATACAAAAGTAATTAGCGGTTCCAGAGTGTTAGAGTTGACACCATTGGGTAGCAGGCCTTCAGACTTTTTGCCGTCATCCCACCTCTTTTGCTGAATTCATTTGCCAAATTAATTTGTGTTGGCTTTAGAACTTTGCATACTTTCTACTGCTAATCAGTTGTAAAATGCTTTGGTTCTCTCTGTAAACCATGGTATATAAGGCCTACACCTAATTGGCACATTTAATTTATTTGTAAGTCCCTAGTAAATGGGAGTACACCTACACAGGGCCTGTAAAATAAATGTTACTAGTGGGCCTGCAGCACTCATTGTGCCACTCACTAAAGTAACCTCTGAAAACATGTATCATTTCTACCACTGTTGTTTTGCCCTGGCAAAATAAACCTTTCACTAGACCTAAACCTTTTTTAATATATGTCACCCCTAAAGTAGACTCTAAAGGCTCACAGTGCAAGGATCATTGTATTTTAAAAGCAAGACATGTGGGTTTAGGTTTTACATGTTCTAATATTGCAAAACTCATAAAGTTATTTTTCAATTTTGCAAGCTCTCATAGGATAACATTGGGTTAACATAAGTTTGGGAGCAGCTAGGAAAATGATATTTGCACGCAAATTAATTGCAATTTACATCCTCTTTAATGGTAATATAAAGTTGGATTTTAAGTCACAGTTCTCAAAAATAAACATCTAGTCAATTGGCATATTGTTGTCCTAACCATTTGGTGCCTTCTGCCTATGTCCTGGGTCACATGATTGTATGTAGCTTGCCAGTTGGCCTTTGTCTATTTCTTCCAGTTAGTGAGACAAAGGGGGAGTAGATGTTGACAGGATGGACCATCCAGCCAGGATGGTAGGGGCAAAGCTGTTTCCTGCCTCACTTACCTTTCAAAGTGCTGCTTCCAATACACACATACAAAGGTGTCTGACTCCAGTCATTTGTAACCTCAGACCTCTTGTCGCCTTGGCAGGGGAGGTGAAAACTTTCCAGAACCAGTTGGGGGTTGTAATATGGGGAGTCCCACACCTCAAAGGCTGGCACCGGCTATAAATATTGGACTTCGTAAACCACCCATCAGATTACATCTGGACCTGTGGAAGACTCAGAAGAAGGACTGCTCTGCTGCCCTGTTGCTAAAAGGACTGTCCTATTGCTGGAAGGACCTCCCTGCTGCTTGAGGAAGGAAGCCTGGACCTATTGCTTGAACCCAGGACCACCAACGCGACTCTGAGTGCTAGCTGTCTGGCCTCTTAGGGGAGAAACAGGGACATAACAAGCTCCAGAGATCTATCCTGCATCTGGTAAGTGGACCAGACCTGCAACTAGACCTGCCTGAATCCTTCTGGCCTCTGCTAGAGTGAACCCCTGGTTCACAAGAGTGCCTCCCAAGGTCTTAGACCTTAGCTGTCATAAGAGTGCACCCCTCTGTAAAGAACTGTGAAGTCCTTATGTTTTGGACTTTTTATGACCATGAACGGGCCTGTTTTTGCTGAGACTGTGCAGCCCACAGCAACCGCCTGGGTGAGCCCGTCCCTTTGTGCTACAGCTGCTGTTGAAGATGACCGATAATGTGAGATCTTCACTTCATGCCACAGAAAATGGGACCTGCGATGATTTCCAACGTGAAACTCCAGAAATGACTGTCCATGGCGCCCAACTGTATCTTTGTGCTGCAGCGATGACTATCTACGATGATCTCCCTGCTCCTCACAACCACCTCCACCACGAACTAGGGTCTTTATGTCAGACTTTGAGAAGGTTTCTCTTATCAGTGGTAGTAACCTGGTCCCGGTATCGGACCAGGGCTCCATTACGAGCTGCCTGAACTTGTGGCTTTCCCCCAGTCTACCACAATCGGATGACTGCGAGTGGTGAGTTGTGCTTTTAGGCACCATCCTTACCTAAAGCTTTAAAATTCAATAGCTCTGGTTCAACTGGTTGGATTTTTGTCATTCTGGTAATATTTAATTACAATTTACTCTATTTTTCTAAATTGGTTTGCGATTTTTCTTGTGTTAAGTTTTTAATTTATGACTGGTTCTGTGCCTCATAAATAATTTACACATTGCCTCTAAGTTAAGACTGCCTGCTTTGTGCCAAGCTACCAGATGGTTAGGTACAGGTTAATTTATTGTTTTTTGTGGCACAACCTGTCATGGATTGTGTTTATTATTTGAGTGGAGCTTCCACCCTCTCAACTATTAACCCACTTTCTCACACAGGCTTAACATTTCTTTTGGTTTGATAATTATATTTCTTTTCTATGTAGAATGAATGTGAAGGGTGTTTTTTTTTATCAATTAGAGGAATCTATTTCTTTCTAACTAAACTGTGTTGGAGTGGAAAAGGGCAAAACACCCAGGCTGAGATGCTGATTTGATACACCACAACATATTTCTTATTTACATGTAAGAACATACAACTCTCATTTGTCCTTCTTTTTAGGCTCTCAAAGTTATATTTATTTCATTTTGAAGAGACGCCATTTACCTTCAAATCATTCAATCTCTGCCAAGAATTCACAAAGACTATGTCAATACATTTACTGAATCTCCTTGCAATAAAACTTTTCCTTGAAGACCAATTATGTGGTTGACTTTAACCTGCACTTAGAAAACAGAAAAGCCCCTTAAACCCTCACTAAACAAAAATGACTAAATCTTAACAACTTGAAGCTGCTATCAAAGGGAAAATCTACCAATCAAGCTAGCACTAACGATGAAGAGGTCGTTCAACACTTTAGGCGCACTGTAAGAAACTGCCCAACCTCCTAATCTGGCTCTGTTTATTCCTAGGATGTGGGCAAGTAAGAGTCCTGCAGAGTGAAGGTGCCTGGATGGTTGGTGAAAGGATATGCAAATGCTCAGGTAGGTGGGGTGTAAGTTGTGGTATTTCATTGAATGTGTATGTGGGAAGTTTAAAATGAAGGTGTTTGGATATCTGTAGCCAGTGGAGCTCACTGAGATGTAGTATGATGTGAGTTCTGTTTGGGAGGTTGAGTGTGGCTGATGAGTTCTGGATGGTTTGTTGTCTTCTAGTGAGTTGCTTTGTGATCCCAGCATAGATGGTGTTTCTGTAATCCAACTTGCTGGGGACTAGTGCATGAGTGACAGTTTTCTTGTTCAGTGTACAAACCATTTGAAAGTCTCTCTCAGCAACTTCAGGATCTGGAATTAGTATGCAGTGATGGTGTAGACTTGTGTGGTTGGCATGTCCAGTTGTGTTTATGATAATTCTGAGTTTCCTGCCAGGGGTGCTGGGTGTGGGTATGGGCCCAGGTTTAGCCAGTCACCCGTTGGAGTCTCATGGTGAGGTGTTCTTGCCAAAGATAACTACTTCTGTCTTCACTGTATTGAGCTTGAGACAGCTGGCTTTCGTCCTTTCAGTGAATTCAGTTATGCAGGCAATGTACTTGTTTCTTGTGTTGGGGTCTTGTCTGAAAAGGAGAGTATGAGTTGCACATCATTAGCTTAGGAGAGGATGTTGATGTTTTGTGCATGGGTGAAGTTGGTCAGAGGGATTATCTATGCATTAAAGAGAGTGGAGCTAAAGGATAGACCTTGAGGCACTCTGCAGATGAGTTTGCAGGCTTCCGAGGAGTAAAGTGCCAGGCTGACATCTTGTGTTCTATCCATTAAGAACAAGCAGATTCCAGCAAAGAACATGTCTTTGGATGTCAATCTTGTGCAGGTGCTTGATGAGTATGGAGTGTCAGACCATGTCAAATGCTGCAGAATGGACCATGAGAATGATGCTGCCATGTCCCCTCTCTGTCATGGATAATGCAGATGCCTCCTGTGGCAGCAATGAGTGGTTAGGCATGATCCCAGACTGCTTGGCATTGAGGAGCTGGTGATTGATGAGGCATTGGCTGATTAGCTTCTCCAAGGCCATTGCCGAGTATGATAGAAGGAAAATTGGGTCTGTAGTTGGAAAGTGTGGCTGGGGCAGAAGATGATTTCTTGAGCAGGGGCATATTAGTGGCATGTTTCCAGGGTGTTTGGAAAGGTGCTTGAGTCTATGGAGACATTAAAGATGGATGTTAGTGCTTCGTTGATCAGTACAACTCATTTGGTGAAGATGTGGTGTGGGCAAGGGCCGCATGGGGCCCCCTGAATAGGTGATATTTATGGTAGCAATTGACAGTGGGCCATGAGGTCAGGGTTAGTTCTTTAGAAGTTGAGTTGAGAAGAAGTCTTGGGAGGAGAGGGTTAATGTTGCGAAGGTCTTATGAGGGGGTGATGTTACTGGAGGGGGCTGGAGGCGTGGTGAAATCTCTGATTATGGTGAAGATTTCCTTGCAGCTGTTAGTGCCGCATCAATGCAATCTGTGTGCTTGGTGTTCCATGTTAGCTGGTGGTAGTATCTTAGGGGTGATTTGATTTGAAGATACCTTTATCTGTGATGTCTGGACTAGGGCTCCATTTACGCTCCAGTTGCGTGCAGTGCTGCTTAGTCACCCTGAGTTCCTCCATGTACTAGATGACATGGGGTCGGGCTCCTGCTTTTGGATTGTGCTTGAGAGGAGCCAGGGTGTCAGTGTGTGTGGTGGCAGAGCTAATGAGGTTCTTGAAGGCTTTCTGCAAATTACTAGTTATGGTTGTGTGAAATTGGGTTGTTGCTTGTTTGTTGAGCTGGTTGAGATCCTACTCAAGCAAAGACCACAGTCCTTGTCGGGGTGAACCATAAAAAGTAAAAAGATTAACCTGTGCTTGACCATCTGGTAGCTTGGCACAAAAACAATTAGACTTAACATAGCGGCAATGTGTAAAGTATGTATGCAACACACAAGCAGTAATAAAGTGAAAACACAACACAAGAATAATCTCCCAACAATTTAGAAAAATAGACTACATTTCAATAAATGATTTGACAAAAAAATGACAATAAATTAAAATGTTATTAATTTTTTATGTTCAAATTGGAAAATAGCACATAAAAGATCAAATCATCAACCATAGACATCTAGTCATGCAAGAACAGGGAAAAGTCATGACTTATGTCTACCTACCAAAATGGAGCGCATGTTCAATACACAAAGTGGATTGGGCCCAGTCTCCATTTACTTTTGAACTTTGAAGAAAATTGTCTGAGAAGGTAAAATTGAGTGGGGCAGGGCAGCTGGCGCTGTTCAAGGAGGAGGAACCATCAGCGAGTAGCACCTTGACGAAGTCACAGTGAAGTTTCCTTCATTCAGTCTTAATTGCTTTTTTGAAAATCTAAAATATCCAGTGGGATGAAGCTGCAGGTTGTAGCAGAGAAGGTCTTCACTAGGCCCATTCTGATAGAAGCTGCTGAACATGATTTGCTGCAGCAGAGTAGAACATAGCAGGAGCTGCGGTGAAATCAAGACAACAGGTGATGCACCTTGAGCAGATCAGCGAGCCAGTGTGTCCTTGTTTCCTTTCAATTCTCAGAGTGCTTTTTGTGCAAACATTTCTAAGTCCCATGTTTTAGATTTGGGCTATCTGGACACATTTAGAAGCACTTCCAATGGTCGAGGAGTGAAGGTGCACCACTTGGAGGGTCAGAACTCACTCAAGCAGGGTCCGGGTCATGGGTCAATTTGGTTAGAGCTTTTCTGGCACTAAGGCTCAGATCAGGAAACCAGGTAACTATCCCTTAGAGTCACTCTGGAAGTCCTTGGTTCATGTAAATAGGCAGGGCTCAAACAGCAGGGCAGATCTCTTGGGGCTCAGAGCAGGCTTCAGGTAGCAGAGCAGTCCTTGGTGCAGCAGAACAGCCTTC
This sequence comes from Pleurodeles waltl, assembly GCF_031143425.1. Taxonomy (NCBI): domain Eukaryota; kingdom Metazoa; phylum Chordata; class Amphibia; order Caudata; family Salamandridae; genus Pleurodeles; species Pleurodeles waltl. The sequence goes on from NC_090437.1 coordinate 1,003,757,348, forward strand.
TGAAGTACACAGGAGGCCAAAGCTATAGGCAGTCTTCTGAGAGTCCTTCTGCAGGTCCAGAATGTGAACTTAAGAGTGTGTCATTTTTTTAATAACTGGTGCCTCTGTAGATTTCCTCTTATAAAATTGTGTGGAATTTCCTACTTCACGGCCCTTTTCCCTGTCTGTCTTCAGGCACAATAGCCTAGTGTGAAGTTCTTTGTGTGAAAGAATGGCACAGTCTTTAGAAGTGCTTTTGGGCTTTGCACAGCTCTGTCCCTCCCTCCCCCATCTTGCCTGAGATGGTCTATCCAGACATACCTAGTCCCACTATTATGTGGCTGCGTGAGAAAATATACAAAAGCCAACTTCCAACTACGAGTCCCATGAACAGACTGCAGGCACCAAATGGTAAGGACAGGAAAATGCCAACTTTATAATAAAAAGTGTATTCTCTGAATTGTGACATAAAATCCAACTTTATCATTACCAGTAGCAGGACTTTCAATTATAACTCCTCAGTCACCAAACATGACTTTTCTACCTGCTTTGAGTAAAAGGTTGCCACTTACTAAAAGCAGTAAGGTGGGTCTATGTTATCCTGTGGGAGAGGTAGGCCTCACAGGGGTGACAAATGAACTTGAGAGTTTTTCAGTACCAGGACACGTAAAATCTAAAAGTACATTCCCAACATCTTAACTGCAATGCACCCTGTCCTGTGGGTTGCCTAAGACCTACATTAGGGAAGATTTGTATGTATTTAAAAGGGAATTTTAGGCTTGGCAAAGAGGTTATTTGGCCAACATGCTTCATTGGCAGGCCTGGGGCATGTTTTAGGAGGCTATCGAAGTGGATAGCCCAATAAACACTTTAGGCCAACCAGTAACATTTCATTTAACTGCCATGGGTATATGGTATTCCATTTTACTAGGGACTTATGAGTGCCAATCAGGTGTAAGCCAATTGTACCATGTTTATGGAGTGAGCACAGTCACTTTAGCACTGGCTAGCAGTGGTAAAGTACACAGAATCTGAAGGCAAACAGAAACAAATTCAGAAAACAGGAGGGGTGAAGGCAATAAGTATGGTGGAAGACCACTCTAAGGCTGACAGGTATAACAGTGATGTGCTCAGGCCAGTGCTCAGCAAGGACGGAAGCTGATTGCTCTTCTGTGATGCTTTTCCAGCCGCGGTGGGCGATTCTAGTGGTAGCAGGTCTGTGGTGCGGGACAGGCATGCTGGAACAGACAAGAGTGTTGTCTGTCCACATCATAATTGCTGGTGTGTTATCTGTGATGTTGCTTATTGACAAGAAAATCAGTCCTATGGGTGTTCAGTGGTGTGGATGGATCTGGTAACTTGCTGGGTAACGCCAAGGTTTGCAAGGTTTTCTAGAAGGGTCATGGAGTCTGGGTTGATGTGGACTATTTTTTTATATTGTTATATATTTCTTAGTGAAAAGCAGTAGGAAGTGAAGTGTACATATTTAGTAAAACAGGGAAAAATAACTATTTCCCATTATCACAATACTCAGGTACAATTATTATAAGGCAGGTAAAATTAAGTAAGTAAGAAGGTGCAGATGGAATTAGAAACAGCACAAGAAGGTAACTTGGGACAGAAGTTTGTCAGGGTAAGACATTAATAAAAGGAGAGGGTAGCAGTGACAAAAAGAAGGGGTATTCATGGTATAATAGGGGACTGAAAAAGATAGGAACAAAAGCGACTGTAGGACTGGGCTAGAGAATTAAAGTAACTGCAATTGAGAAAGAAGTGAGTTTAGCCTTATACTCAAAATCACAAGTAGGGAAGAAGAGAGAAATAGCTAGAAAAAGAAAAAACAATAAACAAAAGTGGATCTCTCAATGTGGGATAGCAGAGAGGAGAGTGATGGGAGAGGGATATCTTGACTCAGTCCCTGCAAAGCGAGTTGGAGTCCCTTGCTCAAAGACTTGAAGTCCTCCTGCACAAAACTGATCTAGAGGAAGGATAGTGTTGCAATATACACATTAGAGCATGGTCAGTGGGCTTGCTCTGCAAGGTTTTCATGGCCTTTACATCGGCCTCATTAACACTGACCTCTAAGAATGTCTTCCTCTATGTATCATAAAATACATTTCTGTGGTCTAACATTGATCAGCATCATGTGTTGCTAGTAGTCTGTCTCAGAGAGATCATGGTGTGTGCTCTCACAATATATGCTGTGTGTTGAAATTTGACTTTATTTGTTGTGGTTTTGCCTTAAAGTTCAAGTGCATGTTTGACTGATGATTTTAATAAATGAAGATAGCAATTTATTTCTGTCAGTTTCTGTTTCTCAATCACTGTGCCTTCCTTGCGTCTCTTACCCCAAGTGGAGGTTTTAAATGGAATTGGGCCCACAGATGGTTTTTAATCCAAAGAAAACTGGGACATTTATATTTAGTGCCCTGGTCCTATCTTAGGACAAAGTGATTCAGTGTAATAATCTATATTTGAGTCAGACAGTGACCCTCCTCAGACAAAGTAGAAAAGCTGCATTTTAAGGGAATAGTTGACACAGTTTTAAAGGAGGCACACCTCTGGGAAGAAAGAGAGTCAAATTCAGAAATGTCTGATGCAGTAAGATAGATTTTGCATACTCAAGCCCCAATTTAAGAGTAGACTCTCAGTTCAGTGTAACAATATTGTTTATCTGGAAAACCTGCAAGGCATGGAATGGAGCCCTTCTACAATAAGCAGTGCTCAAACACCTGTCGGAAAGTGGATTATTGGTAAGGGCAGGTAAGTACCTACACTTAGCAATAGGCCACTAACCCCCACTAGGCCCAGTTAGGTCTCAAGAATTTACCCCAGCTCAATCCTTGGTAGCTTGGCAACGAGAAACAAAGCTTAAGTTAGGAGACAAAGAGCATCATTGCGAGTTTGGCTGAGGGTATTACTCTTGTCACAAACATGACGGATAGCCCATCATTCCTATTATAATTTCCATTATATCCTATGGAACTTGTGAAACGGTGGGCGGGATGTCAGTCACGATTGTGACAGAGTATCCCATCCGCCAAACTCGTAATGAGGCCCAAAGTGTGCAAAGTATTCATATATCACAAAACAGTAACAAAATAACACACAGAAAACTATTTAAAAATCCAAAACCAATTTATAACAATAGGAAATATCTTTAATTTGACACCAAAACAAATACATTTGGATAAGGGGAACCAGAGATATGAATTTTTAAAGAGTTAGGGGGTCATTACAACCTCGGCGGTCTTTTAACAAGTCCGCCGAGGGACCGCCATGCGGAAGACCGCCAGTTGTGGCGGTTTGCTGCTCGGCGTATTATGACTGTTGGTTGCCCTCCGTCGTTTTTCCGATGGAGAGCTGCCAACAGCCATACTGACGGGCGGCGGGGAAGTGGAGGTTGCTCCACCTCCACGCCAACAGAACACCGCCCAGCGAATCATGTCCTGTGATTTGGCGCAGCGGTGTTCTGTTGGCGGTGTGGTGTCGGCGGAGCTGCCCCCATGGCTCCCGTCCTCTCCTGGAGAATCGACGGAACAGGTAAGTCGATTGTCCGTTAGGGGCGGGGGGTGGTGGGGTGTTGTGTGGGTGCATGGGGGTATGCGTCTGTGTATGTAGAGGGGGTGTGTGAGTGCGTGTATGCCTGCGGGGGTGTTGCGTGTTTTGGGAATGAGTGCGTGTATGTCTGTATGGATGTGTGCATGTATGTTTGAATGTGGGTGTGCGTGTCTGACTGTGTGTGTGGATGTTGGCATGTATGTTTGTGTGTGTGCATGTATGTGTGTTGGTGGTGCCTGCGTGCGTGTCGGGTGTGTATGTGTAAGGTAATGTCGGGGGGTCGGTGTGGGAAGGGGGTCTTGCCACCTTTGGGGGGTGGCAGGGGTGGTGGGGGGTGTAGGGGAGGGAGCCGGGGTGGGGGTGGGGGGTGGGGGAGAGCCCTATCAGTGCCAGGGAAGGAATTCCCTGGCACCGATAGTGCTTACCGCCATGGATTTCATGGCGGTTCCTACCGCTGGAAATCCACTGTGGTAAGCCGGGTCAAAATACCAGCGGCGGTATTGTCACGGCCGCCGGGCTGGAGACCCAGGTCTCCAGCCCAGCTGTTGTCTCCGCCCTGGCGGGCAGAACGGAGAAGAGGCGGATGACCATGGGGGTAACCGCCATGGTCATAATACTGAAAAAAAGACCGCCAGCCTGTTGGCGGTCTTACCGCCGCTTTAACACCGTCCGCCAGGGTTGTAATGACCCCCTTAATGTTTTTTAGCGCAGAGAAAGTATAAGCGCCACTTGGAATATCTGGTCGCACCTCTACCAGGGCAAAGTCAAATTTTGAGGCTGACCGTGATGGAGCCCTGCTCGGCTACAGCAAGTGGGAAGCCTCGGTCAAAAGTTTACCTTCAGACATAGGCCCTCATTACAACCCTGGCGGTCAGTGTTAAAGTGGCAGTAAAACCGCCAACAGGCCGGCAGACAAAAAAAATTGAATCACGACCATGGCGGAAACCGCCAACAAAGACAGCCACTTTAACACTCCGACCGCCACAGCGGTACAAACAAACACCGTGGGGGTAACCGCCAACAGACAGGCGGAAGACAGTGTACTGCCCACAGTATTACAACAGGCCAATCCTCCACCTTCTCCAGGGCGGTTTCACTGTGAACAAAAACACGTCGGAAACAGGACTTGGAAGGGAAAACGCTCACCTCTACACACCCCACGAGGAACCAGACCGCCATGGAGCCGGAACTCCATATTCTACCTGCCTTTGTCTTTCTGCTCCTCTACCAGGAGCAGGAATGCCGGCGGCGAAGACCACAGTGAGTACTGCACCTACAACACAGGGGAGGGGGGAGGGAAAAGAGAGTGACATACACACGCAACACGAAACACCCCCACCCTCACCCACTACAACACACACACTAATACATGTTGATACATTACATTTACACCCCCCAACGCCCCGGAAGAATGCAAAGACAAAAGGAAATGATTGTAATGATTGTAATCTATTAAAATCCAGAACTCAAAAATATATATACACTATAAACAAATATCTACACCAATAATACAAGTCCAAGTATTGCACCATTTATAGTTCGTGGACCACTAGGCCCAAAATGCATGGGCGAGGCCCACACTCGATACCCAATCAAAACGGAGAGAATACTGCAGGGGCATCAGATAGAAATACAACAGGCACCTCAGGGGGAAGGAAAGGGAAGGGGGGGGCACCTCAGCCAGATGAGTGCACGACGCCAGATCCACGAGGGGGCTCAATGGCCACTGCTGTATCCTGGGGAGTGCAAAGCCACAGTCTCTCAAGTCTCTCCAGTGGGTGGTTTGCCCATTGCTGCATCCTCGGGAGTGCAAAGCCACAGTCTCTTAAGTCTCTCCAGTGGGCGGTTTGCCCACTGCTTTATCCTGGGGAGTGCAAAGCCACAGTCTCTCAAGTCTCTCCAGTGGGTGGTTTGCCCACTGCTTTATCCTGGGGAGTGCAAAGCCACAGTCTCTCAAGTGGATAACAGTCTCCACTGGTTTTGGAGGGGGCTTTGTGCCCAGAGTGCTTAATCCTGCCAAGGACTGAGGTAGTGGATGCCTTTCTCCACTGGTTCTGTAGGGGGTTTGTGCCCAGAGTGCTTCATCCTGCCAAAGTCTGAGGTAGTGGATGCCTTTCTCCACTGGTTCTGGAAGGAGCTTTGTGCCCAAAGTGCTTCATCCTGCCAAGGACAGAGGTAGTGGATGTCATTCTCCACAGGTTCTGGAGGGGGCTTTGTGCCCAGAGTGTTTCATCCTGCCAAGGGCTGAGGTAGTGGATACCTTTCTCCACTGGTTCTGGAGGGGGCGCTGTGCCCAGAGTGGTTCATCCTGCCAAGGACTGGGGAAGTGGATGTGAATCTCCCCTGGTTCGGGAGGGGGCTTTGTGCCCTGAGTTCTTCATCCTGCCAAGGACTGAGGTAGTGGATGTGAATGAATCTCCACTGGTTCTGGAGGGGGCTTTGTGCCCAGAGTGCTTCATCCTGCCAAGGACAGAGGTAGTGGATGTGAATCTCCACTGGTTCTGGAGGGGGCTTTGTGCCCAGAGTGCTTCATCCTGCCAAGGACTGAGGTAGTGGATGCCTTTCTCCACTGGTTCTGGAGGGGGCTTTATGCCCAAAGTACTTCATCCTGCTCGAGGTGGCCTCAGTAGCGGCGGTCATTGGTCTGCGGTGCTGGTGGGTGGCTCAGTGAGCGTACTGCTGGCGGTGGTGTCCTTGGCAGCGGTGCTGGTGGCGGCAGAGTCCTTGGCAGTGGTGCTGGTGGCGTCAGTGTCCTGGGCAGCGGTGCTGGCGGCCGCGGTGTGGCGGTGGTGTCCTGGGCAGCAGTGCTGGTGGCGGCGGTGTCCTGGGCAGCGGTGCTGGTGGCGGCGGTGTCCTTGGCAGCGGTGCTGGTGGCGGCGGTGTCCTGGGCATTGGTGCTGGTGGTGGCGGTGTCCTTGGCAGCAGTGCTGGTGGCGGCAGTGTCCTTGGCAGCGGTGCTGGTGGCAGCAGTGTCCGGGCAGCGGTGCTGGTGGCGACGGTGTCCTTGGCAGTGGTGCTGGTAACAGTCTTGTCTGCCGTGCAGGTTGGCAGCGACTTCCCTTTCTTTCTGTGCCCCTTCCCCACCTTGGATGGTGGCGAGCTTTCTTCCCACTCCCAACTGTAGTCCTGGGAGGGCCCTGGGTGGCAGGTGTTTTACCCTGCTCTCTCAGGGCAGTGGCCAACTTCTTATGCTTCTGAGGTGGGGGACTGTCCGTGGTCTGGCTCCTTGGCACACTGGCTGCCCTGCTGCTTGGCGCACTCCAGAAGCCGGTTACTGCTGGCACCACTGTTCTCGCTGATGTGGTGGCTGAGGTGCTGGGTTGGGACCTGGAAAGGCGTGCCCTAGGGGACAGAAGGGGTGGGGGAGGTGAGGGAAGAGGTCAAGGTTGGACAGGGAATGTTTTTTAGACACACTGGGACAGGTAGATGGAGGGGGTTTGGGAGTGGAGGAAGAGGTAGTGATTGTAGAAGGTGTAAGTTTGCTGACTTTGGGTGAAGGTGCATGGGCTGGAGGCTGTCGTGAGGTGGATGGCTGTTGGGTGGGTGTGTGACTGCGTTTGTGTACCTTGGGAGGTGGGCTCACAGACACACTGGGAGAGGACACAGGTGATGTGTGAATGGTAGTGGGGGTGGTGACTGCACATGAGCGGTGTGTGGTGATGGGTGTGCTGGTGATGGACGTAGTGGATGAAGATGTAGTGCATGCAGGTGTGAGTGGAGACGTGATATGGAGGGAGGAGGGAGACGAGGAGGAGGGGGACACAGTGGAGGCAGTGGCTGTTGGTATGTTTGTATGGGTATGATGCTTGTGTGAGTGCCTGTGGGATGTGTGGTGCTTATGTTTGCCAGAGCTTCCCTTGTGTGTTGAGGTGTGTGCATGCTGGTGTGCTTGGGATAGGCTGAGGTACAGGAGATTGGGTCTGGGTGGAGGAAGTTGGAGGGGGGAGGCTGGACACAGGGACAATGGCTGCCATCAGTGCTGAGGCCAGAGTCTGAAAAGCTCGCTGTTGGGCTGCCCGACCAGAATGAATGCCCTCCAGGTATGCATTGGTCTGTTGCAACTGCCTCTCTACACCCTGGATGGCATTTAGAATGGTAGACTGCCCAACAGTGAGGGATCTGAGGACGTCAATGGCCTCCTCACTGAGGGCAGCAGGGCTGACAGGGGCAGGTGCTGAGGTGCCTGGGGCAAAGGAGATGCCCACCCTCCTGGATGAGCGGCCACAGGGCACACGCTGAGGGGCTGCTGGGAGGGTGGTGCTGGTAGGGGGGTTGGCGGCTGTACCTGTAGATGCAGGGGACACAGAGGGGCAGCCACTGCAAGGGAGCTCCGATCAGAGGAGGAGTCCGTGTTGCTGGTCCCAGCTTCTGTCCCCACCGTGGAGCTCCCCTCGCCCTCCGTCCCACTGGTGGCTTCAGACTCCGTTGTCTCGCCCTCCAGGGCCATGTGGGATGCAGCTCCCTCCTGCTCCTGTGCCACTGCTCCTCCGCCTGATGATTCTATTGTAGTGTGGTTAGTTTTACGTATTCATTGCGCTTTAGCTTCAGGCTTTAGGCCTTTGTGCACTTTGCCCTGAATATATTTTATTCATTTGCTGACAGCTTAGAGCCTCTGTGCACTTTGCTCTATATGCTTTTTATTAGGCTTCGTACTGTTATTTTTCAAATAGCCAGTTCTACGGTGTTGTTTTTTATTCATATCACACTGTTTTGCCTACTTCAGCACTGGAGTTCTCCATAACATACTTACTCTGTGCTTCAGTCAAGGACACAGTCTGGTACATTGCCGATAGACGTGGTAGGAGTTTAGACTTGGCATTCCTGCGTAGGGACATTTTGTGATCACGATGACATGTTTGTTATAAAATCACTTCCTTGTCCCAATACACGCAAGAGGGAGATTCCGACCAGGGAACCACAACTAGACGCTGACTGCCTCGTTGCAGATGCTGAACCAAGATCACAGGTCTTTGCTCAGGTATGAGGGCTGATGTCTCCACAGTGATTCTAATAGGCAAGCTAGAAGCTTAACATGCTGTGATCTAAATAGAACAAGCAGAGGGAGAGTAGAAACTGTTAGACAATATGATAGCTTTGTTCTTATGTTTTACTCTCCTGGTGACTATTTCAATCCTACTGTGTTGTATCGTTCTGGTTATTGCGGCTCACGCCTTAATATCTAAAATACAGTTGTTTTATTAAAACATTATATAAAACTTATACTGTCTTTGTCATTTGTATATGAGATCATATTGGAAATAAGAGAGTTGGTTTGGATCTGAGTAACCACGACTTCCCTGAGAAGTTCCAAAGATGTCATGCGCTCGGCTGCCAAATCATTCCTTCCACATGGGAGAAATGAGGCACTGCTAGTTAGCCGGAGCAAAAACCGGATTTAGGGTGACAGAGTTCTTTACACGTGGGTCAGACTCAGTCCCCCACACCGTTATAGATCCTGCTACCTAGAAATCCAGTAGTCTCATTTAGAATAATGAGAGCCCACGCGACACTATTGCACAAAAGAAGAGGGAGACCAAAAAAAAGCGGGGGGGAAGACAGAAGAAAGACATGTTCAGTGCATGCAATACCGCTACCGTTGATGGACACTACAGACACAGACGACCTCTGCACTACCCCATACACTTATAGTTCCCTAATTAATCACAGGGAGATGGGGTACAAGGCCTATGCCCCGATTGATGCACACATGGAATTCACACAAGTCTGACTAGGTGTAGTTGCCTCTGAACACTGGTGGGGTGGGGTGCCACATGGCCTGCCTTACGAAGGGACCTTGCCTACTAAACTCGCCCTGGCCTAGGGGAACCCACAGCCCACCTCCCCCACCCAGACACCTCGTAATGTGCGCTGAATCAGCTAAATGAGAGTGTACTCACTCCCTTGTGGCTGCTGTGATGCTCTCAAGTGCCCATCCAGCTCCGGAAACACCACTGCCAGGATCCGGAACATCAGGGGGGTCATGGTGTGATGGGCACCCCTCCCACGTTTGGAGACCATCCCCAGCTGGGCCTCTGCCGTCCTCTTGCTCCAGCGGTGAATGTCCTTCCATCTTTTCCGGCAGTGGGTGCTCTGTCTGTGGTGGACCCCCAGGGTCCGGACTTCCTTGGCGATGGCACGCCAAATATCCTTCTTCTGTTGGGCGCTGACCTACAGGAATAGTACAGGGGAAAAGGAGAAGGTATAACCGTCCGGACCGTCACAGTCATTGGCCCGCGTTCCTACCCTTGCCATAACGCACATGCACTTACCGTTGTTTCATGCACACCTCATTCTCCCCCCCTATCTTCCATCCACTCCACACAGGCATTGCCCATACAGTATGCTCACAGTGTACTTACCTGTTTGTCTGGAGGACATTAGAGTAGCGTGTACTGGGGGAGGACCCCATCCACTAGTTTCTCCAACTCCTCCGTGGTGAAGGCAGGGGCCCTTTCCCCAGACACATGAGCCATTGTCTCTTCCAGACTGAGGTCACAGCAGCACTTGCAGTGTAGGTCCTCTCCTGACGAAGATCAGCTATAAAGTGAGTGAACAGATAGAAAATGGCGGTCACATCCGCGGCGGTGCGTACCGTCATCGCCAGCGTACATTGTCATTAGCTCCTGGGACCCATAGGGTCCAATGATAACCAATGCAGCATTGCGCCGCGGTCTTCGACCGCCCACCGCGATGGTGTACAACGCCAGCGCAGTTACCTCATATCCCCTTGTCCCACCTTACAGGTCCGGCAGCCATTATTTCAGGGGGCCACATGGCATTAATTTTAAATGCGTCACACATATCTAGGCCTTGCATACACATTAAGACAGGGACATAGCAGATTGAAAAATGTATGCAATAAAGTAGTGTTTTCGTACCTCAGTGTTGGCTGACCCTCTGCTCGCTTTTCTCCTCCATAGAGCACGTCCGCTGGGGCAGGTGAGGAGATGGCGGCATCCTCCGGTGTACAGACCGCTGGTGGACCTGTTGACAATGGAAGAGCGACATGTAATTGTCACCTACAGACTGGACTGAGCCACAATCCAGGAACTGTGTGCCCAGTCGGAGCCGGACCTGATGTCAGCTATCCGCCATCCCACAGGTATCCCCCCTCTAGTGCAGGTGCTGTCAGTACTCCATTTCCTGGCAAGTGGGTCTTTTCAGACGACAGTGGCCATAGCATCAGGGATGTCCCAGCCTATGTTATCAAACATGTTGCTGCGCAATTCAGCCTTGGTTATCATTGGGCCCTATGGGTTCCAGGAACCGATGATGATGTACGCCGGCGGTGACGGTACGCGGACGTGACTGCCATTTTCTATCTCTTCACTCACTTGATACCTGACCTTCAACAGGAGAGGACCTGCACTGCAAGTGCTGCTGTGACCTGAGACTGGAAGCGACAATGGCTACAGTGTCTGGGGAAAGGGCCCCTGCCTTCACCGCGGAGGAGTCGGAAAACCTGGTGGATGGGGTCCTCCCCCAGTACACGCTACTCTACGGTCCTCCAGACAAACAGGTGAGTACACTGTGTGCATGGTGGATGGGAAATTAATGTATGGAGTGGCATGGATGGAAGATATATGGTGGGGGCTGTGGCCTGCATATGAGAATGGTCAGTGTATGTGTTTCAGGGCATGGTTGGGAAGTTGTGGCCAATGAGTAAGAATAACCGAACGGGGGAGTAAAATCCATTCTTACTTTACCTTTCATGTAGGTCAGCGCCCACCAGAAGAAGGGTATTTGGCGTGCTATCGCCAAGGAAGTGCGGATCCTGGTGGTCTATTATAGACGGAGCACCCACTGCTGCAAGAGGTGGGAGGACCTGCACCGCTGGAGCAAGAAGAGGGCGGAGGCCCAGCTGGGGATGGCCTCCCAGCGTGGAAGGGGTGCCCGTCACACCATGACCGCCCTGATGTTCCGGATCCTGGCAGTGGCATATCCGGAGTTGGATGGGCACTTGAGAGCATCACAGCAGCCACAGGGGGTTAATACAGTCTCATACAGCTGACTCTGCGTGCTTTATGAGGTGTCTGGGTGGGGGAAGTGGGCTGTGGGTTCCCCTAGGCCAGGGCGAACTTGGTAGGGTAGGTCCCTTGTTAGGCAGACTCTGTGGCACTCCAACCCCAATAGTGGTAGTGGCCATCTACACCTAGTCAGGCTCCTGTGGGTTCCAGGTGTGCAGCAAATGGGCTTAGGCATCGTCCCCCATGGGCAGGTGATTTTCCTAAGAACTGTTAGTGCATGGCCTAGTGCATAGGGCTGCTCCCTCTGTGTTGTGTCCGCCAACAGTGGTGTTGTTGCTGGCATTGACCATGGGCCTGATTACAACTTTGGAGGAGGTGTTAATCTGTCCCAAAAGTGACGGTAAAGTGACGGATATACCACCAGCTGTATTACGAGTCCATTATATCCTATGGAACTCGTAATACGGCTGGTGGTATATCCGTCACATTTGGGACGGATTAACACATCCTCCAAAGTTGTAATCAGGCCCCATGTGTCTCCTCTGTCTTCCCCCCCTTTTTTTTTGTTACCCTCTCCTGGTGTGCATTAGCATCATCTGGCAGAGGAGCAGTGGCACCGTAGGAGGAGAGAGCTGCAACCCACATGGCCCAGGAAGATGAATGTACAGAGTCTGAAGGCACCAGTGGGATGGAGGGCGAGGGGAGCTCCACGACGGGGACAGGAGGAGACACCAGCGACAGCTACTCCTCCTTGGATGGGAGCTCCCTTGCGGTGGTGGGCACCTCTGTGCCCACAGCAACTACTGGTACAGCCGCCACCCCCCTACCAGCACCGCCCTCCCAGCAGATCCTCAGCGTGTTTCCCGTGCCCGCTCACCCAGGAGGGTGGGCATCTCCTTTGCACCAGGCACCTCAGGCCCTGCCCCAGTCAGCCCTGCTGCCCTCAGTGAGGAGGCTATTGACATCCTGAGATCCCTCACTGTTGGGCAGTCAACCGTTCGGAATGCCATCAAGGGTGTCGAGAGGCATTTGCAACAAACAAATGCATACCTGAAGGGCATTAATTCTGGCGTGGCGGCCCAACAGACAGTATTTCAGGCTCTGGGCTCAGCACTCATGGCAGCCATTGTCCCTGTGTCCAGCCTCCCCCCCCCAACCCCCACTGCCCCGACTCAATCCCCTCTACCAGTGCCTATCCCAAGCACACCATCAGACCAGCATGCACACACATCAACACACAAAAGTGGCTCAGGCAAACATAAGCACCACACATCCCACAGGCACTCACACGAGCACCATACCCATGCAGACACACCAACATCCACTGCCTCCAGTGTGTCCCCCTCCTCCACGTCGCCCAGCTCCCTCCCAGTCTCGTCTCCACTCACATCTGCATGCACTACATCCTCAGCCACTACCTCCATTACCAGCACGCCCATCACCACTCACCGCTCACGTACAATCACCACCCCAAATACCATGCACAAGTCCCCTGTGTCCTCTCCCAGTGTGTCTATGAGCCCTCCTCCCAAAGTACACAAACGCCGGAACGCACCCACTCAACAGCCATGCACCTCTCAACAGCCATGCACCTCACAACAGCCTCCAACCCATGCACCTTCACCCAAACTCAGCAGACATACACCTCCCACAACCACTACCTCTTCCTCCACTCTCAAACCCCCTCCATCTTCCCGTCCCAGTGTGTTGAAAAAACTTTTCCTAGCTTCCATTGACCTCTTCCCTACACCTCCCCCCCAGGGCCAGGATGTCCAGATCCCAGCCCAGCACTTAAGCTACCAAATCCTCGTCCAGTGTGGTCCCTGCAAGTCCGGGAACATCGAACTTTGCACCCATCAGGGCTGCCAGTGTGCCACCTAGAGAGGCCAAGGACCACCCTATTCCGCCACCTGCCAAGGTAAAGAAGGGGCCCGCATGCCAAAGAGAAAAGCAGCACCAACCGCCCAGCAAGGCCTCTTCTAGAACCAAAGAGGACAGTGCCAAGGTCCCAGCAGTGACTTCCAAGGTGGGGAAGGGACACAAGGGCAAAGGGAAGTCAGCTCAGGGCATGGAGCCTCCGGGTGAGGGACTGGTGTCACCCCTTTTGCAAGACAGACCAGCAACCTGTACGGCGGTGGCTACCGCTGCAATGACCGCCACCTGCACCGCCACCTGTACCGCCACCTGCACGTCTGCTGCCTCTACTACAGTCACCAGCATCATCCCCAGTGGGCACCCTTCAGAGACTGCAGGAGATGGCCTGGTGTCTCCCTCCACAAGTGCAGACACCTGCACCACCGGCAGCATCTCCGTCGCAGACACCGCCACAGACACCGCCGCAGCCACCCCCACCTGCCCTGCGATGTACCCAGCCAGTGCCACCACAGCAGACATAAGCAGCATCCCCAGTGGGCAGCGTCCGAGGCTGCAGGAGACGTCCTGGACCCTGCACACACTCCATGAGGCACCACAACCAGCACTGGCACTACCAGCAGTTGGCAGGCTAAGTCACCGCAGGGTGGAGTGTGGCTTTGCCTCCATGGAGTATCATGCTACCTGTTCCCTGAAAATCTCGTGGCTCAGACACCCAGGTGAGGGAATGGGAACTGCCACACCCCAGGTGCAGCATCACTGGGCACAAAGCCCACTCCAGAACCAGTGGAGAACAGCAGCCACTACCCCAGTCCTTGGCAGGATGAAGCACTATGGGCACAAAGCCCCCTCCAGAACCAGTGGAGAACAGGATCCACTACCCCTATCCTTGGCAGGATGAAGCACTATGGGCACAAAGCCCCCTCTAGAACCAGTGGAGAACAGCATCCACTACCCCAGTCCTCGGCAGGATGAAGCACTCTGGGCACAAAGCCCCCTCCAAAACCAGTGGAGAACAGCACCCACTACCCTTGTCCTTGGCAGGATGAAGCACTCTGGGCACAAGCCCCCTCCAAAACCAGTGGAGAACAGCATCAACTACCCCAGTCATTGGCAGGATGAAGCACTCTGGGCACAAAGCCCCCTCCAGAACCAGTGGAGAACAGCATCCACTACCCCAGTCCTTGGCAGGATGAAGCAGTCTGGGCACAAAGCCCCTTCCAGAACCAGTGGAGAACAGCATCCACTACCCCAGTCCTTGGCAGGATGAAGCAGTCTGGGCACAAAGCCCCTTCCAGAACCAGTGGAAGAAGCCACCCACATAATGGGTGCAAACCACTCACTAGAGAGACTGTGGCTTTGTACTCCCCAGGTCCAAGCAGTGGGCAAACCACCCACTTGAGAGACTGTGGCTTTGTACTGCCCAGGACCAAGCAGTGGGCAAACCACCCAGTAGAGATACTGTGGCTTTTTGCTCCCCAGGACCAATCAGTGGGCAAATCACCCACTTGAGAGACTGTGGCTTTGTACTTCCCCGGACCAAGCAGTGGGCAAACCACCCACTTGAGAGACTGTGGCCTTGCACTCCCCAGGACCAAGCAGTGGGCAGACAACCCACTAGAGAGACTGTGGCTTTGTACTCCCCAGGACCAAGCAGTGGGCAAACCACCCACTTGAGAGACTGTGGCCTTGCACTCCCCAGGACCAAGCAGTGGGCAGTGCACCCACTTGAGAGACTTGAGAGACTGTGGCTTTGCACTCCCCAGGACCAAGCAGTGGGCATGGAGCCCACTCGAGGAGCAGTGGTGTCGTCCCATCATCCGGCTGAGGTGCCCCCCCTCCCCTTCCCCCTGAGGTGCCTATGTTTTTTTCGACCTGATGCCCCTGTAGTGTTTTCTCCATTTTGCGGTAGGTGTCATGTGTGGGCTTTGCCCATGCTTTTTGGGACCACTGGTCCACGGACATTTAATGGAACAGTATACGGACTTGTGTACTTGCTGTAAATATTTGTATATACTGATGATTTAAAGTTATCTTGGCCTATCTGAATTTTCGATAAGTACACTCATTAAAATCATTTCATTTGGTCCTTGCATTCTTCCAGAGGGTGACAGGGTGTATCTGTGATGTAACTGGATGTGTTTGTGTGTATGGTGTTGTGGGTGAGGGCGGGGTGAGATTGTTGAGTATAGCGTGTATGTCACTCTCTTTTTCCTCCCCCTCCCCTGTGTGCTAAGTGCAGTACTCACCGTGGTCGTCGCCGCCGTCTTTGAGGTTCCTGGTAGATAAGGAGGTAGACCAACATGGGCAGGACCTGTAAATCGGGCTCCATGGTGTCCTGGTTCCTCGTTGGGTGTCGTAAGGTGAGTGGTATCCGTTCCAAAGACTGTTTCTGCTGTGCTTTTGATGGCGTTGGTACCGCCCCGGAAAAGCTGGCGGATTGGTGCCTTGTAATAATGTGGGCGGTACATTGTCTTCCGTCTGTCTGTTGGCGGTTATCGCCACAGTGTTTGTTGCTACCACCGTGGCAGTCGGAATGTGAAAGTGGCTGTCTGTGTTGGCGGATTCCACCGTGGTCGTGATTCCCTTTTTTTTACTGCCGGCCTGTTGGCGGTATTACCGCCACTTTATTACCGACCGACAGGGTTGTAATGAGGGCCTAAGTGTTTAGGCCGGGCTCCGGGGCATGGAAACCTCAGGGCCGAGGTTGGCCTGGGGAGGGGGTCGTCCAGTTCCTCTCCACTACAAAAAAATGTAATATTTAGGCCAGGCCCGAGGGATGGGGTCCCTGGGGCCGAGATCAGCCAGGGGAAGGGGGCCATGTGGCTCCCCCAAAAATAAAATATTTAGGCTGTGCCCCGGGGTCCCAGGGACTGAGATCAGCATGGGGAGGGGGAGCGTGTGGGGATGCACATGGCTGAAGGCCATGCGCAGTGCAGGGTTGGGTTGTTATAGGCCTTTGTGCTGCCACTAACCATCCAACTTGCCATGCACGGTCTTTTGTGCTGCCACAGCCCCTCCCTCCAACCCTGTGTAATCTGCTTTCTGCCCCCGACCTGCTCCCACCTCCCCTCCGTTATATGCCACTATAGTCTCACTGTTGCCCTCCATGGTGTGTCAGTATAAATACTAGTTATTTTAATGGTCAATTTATCTCTATCCATCTATCTATCTATCTATCTATCTATCTATCTATCTATCTATCTATCTATCTATCTATCTATCTATCTATCTATCTATCTATCTTTCTAACTGTATATATATAACCAAAGGTTTCGGGATGTTTTAGTTAGGAAATAATGCACAGGTTTTCTTCAAAAATGTTTCATTTATACCTTCAAGGACGTTATAGAAGTTCTCATGACGGCTGTAACATCTGGGTTAATAAGCAGTGCATGGCATGGGCAAGAGTTATAGTTACATTAGGGTGCAAATTATAGTTACTTGAAAGAACTCTAACTATAACTGCTTAATTTCTATGGTTTTGTACGAGTAAATTCAGAACCTAACTATAATGTCCCTGTAAACTTTGTTTTTTCAGTGAATTTCTATGTTATTTTTAACATAAAGTAATTTTCATTACTATATGTTAATCTAACCAACACCGCGCACAGCCCAGGCAAGAAAGAAGGGGCAGGGGAATGCACAAAGGACCATGGAGGACAGAGGGAAGGGTAGGGGCTGGACACAAACAAGAGAGGGCAGGGGAAGGGGAGTCACAAAAGGCCATGCAGAGCAGGCAGAAGGAGCAGTTACAGCACAACAGAGTTTGAAGTGCAGAAGGGAGTGGCAGGGAAATGGGCCATGGAGGGCAGGAGGGAAGGGATTGTGGTATGGAACTCAGACAGGCAGTGTGAAGGTGGCAAGGACAGGAGGCAGTCATCAGATCAGACTAGGCTAGTGGGAGGGGCAGTGGCAGCTCAATAGAACACTTGTAGATAGGAGGAGCAGTGTCAGACCCATGAAACATGGTGGGCAAAAAGGAGGAATCAGGGGCATGCACACATTCATTGGTGGGGGAGGAGGGGAGGGGAAGCAAGCTAAGCACAGAGGCTAAATAGGAGGGCAATGATGGGGCATAGAATTGGGCAGCAGAGGTCAGGAGGAGTGGGCAGGGATATCAAGCTAAATGGAGGGCAGTGGCACACATTGGACCATGCAAGGTAGGAGGGAGGGAGCTGATGCCAGGGCTTGGACAACAGAGGGTAGAGAGGAGGTGGATGAGGCAACAAGCTAACTGCTCAGGGCTGATGGGAATGGCAGTGGCAGAACAACAGCCACACAGGGCTGTAATGAGGGAGCAGAGGTATGGACTTGAACAATTGATGGCAAGAAGGACGGATGATAGGAGCATATATATATATGTATCCTACTGGCAGTCGCCATTAGATAGTTATAGGGCCAGATGTAGCAAACTTTTGCGACTCGCAAATGGCCCGAATCGCAATTTGCGACCCCGCAAAATCGGAAACGGGATGCAAAAATCCCATTTCCGACTCGCAAAATGCGACGCAAGCCATTACCGACTCGCAAAAATAGCAACCCCATTTTGCGACTCGCAAATAGGAAGTCGCAATTTGCGAGTCACAATCCAAATGCAATAGCCACTCGCAAATTGCGACTAGTCGCAAAAAGCCCATTTTGCACTTCCAATTTACCACTAACTCAGAGCAGGTGGTAACCAGAACCAAAGTATAAAAGGAGACCCAGAAGGCACCTGGGTTACTCAAGATGGCGGAGATATATGTGATGGCAATGAGTAGGAGAGCCCACGCCGCACAGCAGAGGAGGAGGGGGAGCCAGACACAGGAGAAGATATACAGAACCAGGCAGACACTTTTCCAACAAACTGAGGAGGAGATTTATGATAAATACAGACTTAGCAGTGCAGCAATACTAGATTTAATAGAGTTACTCAATCCGCAACTTCAACGCCAGACTGTGCGCGGCTGCGCCATTCCTACACATGTGCAAGTGCTATGCTCACTGCACTTCTTGGCCTCGGGTAGCTATCAGGGGGTCATTGCCGTGGCAGGTGGGGTATCCCAAAGTGCACTCTCACGGTTCTTCAGAGCATTCCTAGATGCCTTACTCACACACATGTCCAGATACATATACCTACCCAGGAATGAGGCAGAAATCAACAGCACCAAGTTGGAATTCCACAGGATTGCCAACTTCCCCCATGTAATAGGGTGTGTAGACGGGACACATATACAAATATGCCCTCCTGCAAATCTGGAACATCTGTTCCACAACAGGAAGTGTACCCACTCACTGAACATACAGGTGGTATGTGACGCCCATTATGTTATCACTGGCATGGTAGCCAAATTTCCAGGGAGTACACATGACCCGTACATTTTCAGCCACAGTGGGATACACCAACGCCTAGAACGTGGGGAGTTTGGAGACGGATACCTCCTAGGTATAGCTGAATACACCTTGCAGACATACACACAGGTCAATGTGGAACCCTTCTATGCCCAGCTAACATTGTACATTTTGTGCCAAACAGGTGACAGTGCATATGCACTACGACCATGGATACTTACCCCGTACTTAACACCTAGCAATGAGACAGAGAGGCGATTCAACAGTGCACATAGGAGGACCCGAAATATCATAGAAAGGACATTTGGACTGCTGAAGGCAAGATTCAGATGCCTCCACAGAAGTGGAGGTGCCCTCCAGTATACCCCAATAACAGCTTTCAAGATCGTTGGTGCATGCGCTATCCTGCACAACATTGCCACCAGACGTGGGCTACCTCTCACCCCAGAAGACCCAGATTCGGAGGATGACGAGCAAGAGCTACCACATCGCCATCATGGGGATAGAAGCATTGCAACTCAAGGCAGATTGAGATGGGACCACATTGCAAACCAATACTTTGGAAGGTACGTGCTAACTGTCACCACACTCACTAATGTCACACACAAAGAGTCCAGGTGTGAAGTGGAACAAACAAGGAATTTAATAATGTGCATCAAAAAACTATATACATAAACTACAGTTCAGGGGGTGTAAAAGTCCATCTTGCATGAGGACACATTAATCTCATGTGCCTCTACTCCAGGACAGTGCGGAGCTCACACTCTATGCCGGCCTCGCCCAGCATGGCTGGTTCCTGGTGTGTCAGCAGTGCCCTGCCTTGCTCTACCACTGCGCAACACCCTGGAGTCACTGGCTGAGACACTGCTAACGGTGGAGCCCTCCTCGCTGTCCTGCGGCGTGTCTGCCGTGCCCCTAGCCACCTGTTGTGCCTCCATGAGATCTACGGCGTGGCTGAGACGTCCCAGTCCACGTGCCACATCACTGGCAAAGTGGCCCATGTCTACCTGGAGGCTGTCTGTGCGCCATGATAGGCCAGTGGTTTTCACTGCCAGCCTGACGATGGAGGCAGACATGCGGTCCAGCCGGTGCATTAGCTGCCTGTCACAGTGCCTTGCACCCTCTCTCTCAGTGATGAGTTCTGCCACCAGTTGTCTCATTGAGAGTGCAAGGTCGCCAACATGTGTATTGAGTTGTAGCAGCTCTGTGTGTACCAGTTGCAGCCCAATGTTCTGGTTCTGTTCCATGCGCCGCATGGCCCCAGATATTTTCCTTATCTCCCGTGTCTGCAGGCGCTGACCACGTAGGAGTGAAGTCTCGGCGGCCGACATGGAGGCGTCCCCTGACTCAGCCTGCGACACTTGAGGGACATTTAGACGTCGCCTGCGACGCAGTGGAGGCTCCGTGTCCTCTATACTGGCACTGTGGCTGGGACCAGGTGCTGACTCACTCAACAGTATGGCAACTGGTGCATCATGAGGGGACTGGGTTTGAGTGGTGCAGGTCCCTGTGGTGGGTGGTCCTGAGTCCTCTGCAGGCTGGTGGCTGACCTGTGGCCCCTGGACGCAGTGGCTGGAGGTGGTGTTGTGTGGGAGACCTGTGGGACATAGGGAACACACTGTCAGTATCTACCATCTGTCATCAACTTCCTAATAAACTGTTGCCTATCAACTGCCTACTTGACTACATTGCCCATAATGCACCATGCAGGTGGTTGCAACTCTGAAATGGAGCTATTTTGGTTGTGCATGCTGCTATGTACAAGGTGGGTGGGGGTATGGCATATATGGGTGTACATGCATGTCTCATGGTACTCACCGGTTGATGGTCCTGGCTCTGAAGTGTCCAGCTCTCCCAACCCGCACACTGCCTCTGGCTCCAAGGTCTCCTCCACTCTTTCCTCCAGGGGTGTGGGTGGTGGTATAGTGGATGATCCCCCTCCAGTGCCCCCAATTCCCGGAGCTGCTCTGCCACTCTCTCCTTGGTCCAGGAGCGCAGGTCATACCACAATTTTTTCAATTCTTCTATACTCCGGTGGCTCACACCCAGGGAGTTCACCTTGTCCTGCATTTCAGCACAGATTCTTTTCTTTTCCACCTCTGGCACACTGAGGTCTGCCCTCCCAAAAAGTTGTTCATGGTACTGGCAGCATTCCTCAGTCAGCACCTCCAGCTCTTTTTCTGCAAATTTCAATTTGCGCTTTCTAGGTGTCTCAGCCATGGTAGCTGCTGTTCCTCCTGTTTGCAGTTCTGCAGTTTAAAATGGGTGTGGTCCTCCCTCCTCCCAGGTGTATTAGTAAACTTTCTGGCTGTGATGTCATCATCAGGAGCCAGGAAGTGTTTTCCAGAGTGTTCTGCTGCACCCGCATTCAATTTGCAGCACAGTCGCAATTTGCAACACTCACTTGCAATTTGCGTGTTCATTTTTAGCGCGGTCGCAAAAAGCGACCTCGCAAACAGCGGACTCGCAATCTGCAGTGCGACTTCATTTGCGAGTCGCAAATTGAAGTCGCTTTTTCTTCTTGGATACCATTTAGCGAGTCGGAAATTGCTAGTCGCAATGACTTGCAATTTCCGACTCGCAAATTTTTTCCTACCTACATCTGCCCCATGGTTAGGACCTAGTTTCTATAGAAAATGTGTTTTTTTACTTGGCTATATCTTTGGCTTCGTTTGAAAAATCATCATGAAATTTTCCCATAAAAGTGCCAAGTTGGGTCTGGTTGTGTGTGAAAAGTTACGGGGTGATCCGTCAAGTGGAGCTGAGTAAAAGGGGGGTTCACAAAAGTGTATTTCTCATGTTAATCCCAACAGGGATTTTAGACATGACTGCAGCCCGAACTGCTGGACGGAATTAGACTAAGGGGGTCATTCCTACCCTGGCAGTCCGAGACCGCCAGGGTAGGGGACGGAGGAAGCACCGCCAACAGGCTGGCGGTGCTTCTGGGGCTATTCTGACCGCAGCGGTAAAGCCGCGGTCAGAAAAGGGAAACCGGCGGTTTCCCACCGGTTTCCCCCGGCCCCAGGGAATCCTCCTCGGCGGTGCTGCTAGCAGCGCCGCCATGGGGATTCCGACCCCCTTCCCGCCATCCTGTTTCTGCCGGTTTTCACCGCCAGAAACAGGATGGCGGGAACGGGTGTCGTGGGACCCCTGGGGGCCCATGCAGTGCCCATGCCACTGGCATGGGCACTGCAGGGGCCCCCTAACAGGTCCCCATTAAGATTTTCAGTGTCTGCTTGGCAGACCCTGAAAATCGCGACGGGTGTAACTGCACCCGTCGCGCACCAGCAACTCCGCCGGCTCCATTCGGAGCCGGCTTCCTCGTTGCTGAGGCTTTCCCGCTGGGCGGGCGGGCGGCCTTTTGGCGGTCGCCCGCCAGCCCAGCGGGAAAGTCAGAATGACCGCCGTGGTCTTTTGACCGCGGTACGGTCTTCTGGCGGTTCCCGCCAGGCGGGCGGCTTCCGCCACCCGCGGGGGTCAGAATGACCCCCTGAATTTGGCAGAAAAGGTGCTCTTAGTCCAGAAAGTGCCCTTTTTGTTACTTGATGTAAGTCTGTTCAGTAGTTTTGGAGATATTAAAGAAAAATCTAATTTGTATTTCTATAGGACCCTTCGCAGATCAACTCACAGAGGGATCACAAACCCTTGTGCCCCACTGAGGACCTTATTGGCTGACTGCAACCTCAGCAGAAAGTTGCAGCTGCCATTTTCTATATCGGTAAATGATCCCTGGGGCTGAAATGTGGACTACAATTTATTTGAAGGGGTCAGGGTAGAGGTTCCCTGACCAAATGTTTGTGGTATAGTGGTGACAAAAGTAGTTATTAAGCAGAAAAAATTATTTTCAAACCTTTTTTTTGTTGTGTGCAGGATTCGCTGACCTGTTGTGACGTTACATGGTGGGGCTCCACTGAGCGCCACGATGGATCCACGAATCCTCAAAAAAATGACATGTGCATTCATCTACCCAGAGAGACACTCATAGACTCACTCACAGACACTTTAAAGCTCACTTACACACCCAGAGATAAAGGGTCTCATAACGACTTTAGCAGTCTTTACGAAAGACTTCACATTGGCAGCCACCAAAAGACCACCATGTTGGCGGTAATCTGACCACCATATTATGGCTCACACTGTGAAGACTGCCAAAAAGCAGCCACAAATCTGACACCGCCAGAAGACAGGGGGGCGGGAAAGAGGTGGTTCCACCACCAGCACTGCCACACTGACACAATTCCCCCACCAAATTACCAGCCACAATCATCACACCCGGTTCTTTCACGGCAGAAAACCATTGACGGTGCATAACGCTGTGCTCAGAATCCATCACTGTCAGAACACAACACCACATTGGATAGTTTGAATATCCCACACCTGACAGACTTACACACACCAGACACGCCTACTCACTGCAATATCTAACACCCCCCACACAACCCACAATTCTTTGCTACTAAATCGATTTACACATACACAATGAGAAGTCAAATACACTCATTTAGCACAATTAGACCACAGGCACAGATACACATGCCTCCCAGACCACAAAACACACACAATGACCACACACACACACCACAGGCATCCATCACTCACTACGCACCACACTCATCCCATCAATCATCCTACACTACACCCTTACACAAACAACACCCCCCCACAACACAGCGACTACCATGTTCCCACAAAAGCACCCATGGTTCACAGATGACGAGTTGAGGGTCATGGTGGATGAAATCGTCAGTGTAGAGCCACAACTGTTTGGAGCACAGATCCAGCAAACCTCAATTTCCAGGAAAATTGAGTTGTGGCTGAGAATAGTTGAGAGTCAACTCAGTAGGCAGCCATCCCTGCATAAGGGAGGACATCAGGAAGAGGTGGAACGACCTCAGGGGGAAGGTGCGTTCCCTGGCATCACAACCCCGGATCACCGTGCATAGGACAGGCAGTGGGCCCCCACCTCCTCCACCACAGTTCACATCTTGGAAGGAGAAGTTCTTGGACATCCTGCATCCCAAGGGCCTGACTGGAACACGTGGTGGACTGGACTCTGTTAAGTGCCACAACCACCATGTTACACAATTGTTGTGTACTGCATGCTTTCTCACCACCCAAATACCCCCCAATGTACTGCATGTATCACTACAGATCCCGCCTATCCAGCTTATGCCCCTCTCCTGCATGACACACCTCCGCCCAGCCCAGCTGCCCACATAGTCCTTGGCAAAGGCACGCTTAGCATGGGCTAATACTAACACCACGACTCCCACAATGCATAAGCTGATCTAGGTGAATACCTGGAATGGGCACATCACATCCCTTGCATGTCTGCATATTGGACTAGCTATACCAACTAGATAGTACGACTGAGGACCACTACATGGCAATGAAAGCAATGCAATGGTACAACACAATGCCAACCAAGGCTAAACACAGCCGCATCACTGTGACTAATTCAATTGTCACAGACAATTAATCCTAAATAACTGTACCTGCTCCCTGTGAATTACAATCCTCAATTCCTAAATCATTCAGCAATAGCTAGTAACTATACGTGCCTCAAGCCATAGGTAGCAGAGGCACATATTTTATTATCACAGTCCTTGGGTGAAATGACATGTTTACAGGAGAATGCATCACACATGGCTCAATACTTGAATACTTGTCAGTACATTGGAGATTTGATTCTAGGAATCTTCAGTGGTACATTTGTAAGACACTTTTGCTGTGCACCTGACATTCAAACAGTCTGCTCTCCCAATATACACATAGGGATAGGACCACATCATACACCCACTGATGAGTCAACTCAGGAGGCCTATTGTCAGCATATCATGTGGATATACAACACTTGCCACCCCACCTGTATGTCACTGAAAGTACTGATTGATGAGCTCTTAGAGTCAGCTGCACCTTCCTCCTCTGCCTCCTCATCACTTTCCATGGCAGTATTACCAGCCACTGGTCCAGCTGCCTCACCCTCATCAGCTAGCAATGGTAATTGATGTTTCAGGGGTAGATTGTGGAGCATGCAGCAGGCTACCACCATCTGGCATACCTTTTGGGGTGAGTAGAGGAGGGCACCTCCAGATAGGTCCAGGCACCTGAATCGGGACTTCAGGAGGTCAAAAGTCATTTCGATTGCATGCCTCATTCTTCCATGGGCCTCATTGAAACAGCCTTCCTGATCCGTGGCAGGATTCCTCACTGGTGTCAACAGTCAGGGAAGATTAGGATATCCAGAGTCACCTGTGTGAAAAATGTAGGACCAGTGACATAACAGGTACAGTGAGAGAGAAGATATTGATGACAGATGCAATAACAGTGAACAACTTTTAAATGCATACATACCAAGGAGCCAGGCCCTCTCTATGTATAGCCATTCCATCATGTGTGCGACATTGCTGTTCCTCAAAATGAAGGAGTCATGGACAGATCCAGGAAACGTGACAGTGACTTGTGAAATATATACTGATCTGCCAGACACACCAGATGAACATTAATGGAGTGGTAGTTCTTCCTGTTCCTATACACCTGATCATTGGCACTGGGAGGTCTCAGAGCTATATGGGTGCCATCAATGCCTTCTATCACATGAGGGATGTGTCCCATATCATAAACGTCTGCCTTCACATAGGACAAATCCGCATGTTGGGGAACCTTATGTAGCTGTTCAGGTGTTTCAACAATGCACATAGTACATCCTTCAATACAAGACTGAACATGGGCTGTGACATTCCTGCTGCCAAGCCCACTGTATTCTGAAAGGAGCCTGTGACAAGAAAGTATAGCACTGACAGGACTTGTACCGTGGGAGGGATGGCATAGGAATTGCATATGGCTGGTAACGGATTTGGCTCCAACTGTGTACATAGATCCATGATGTTCTGACAGTTCAGATGAAAGGCTTGTATGATATACCTTTCCTCCAGGGTTGCAAGGTCAACTACTGGATGGAACACTGGTGGTTGTGTCAATCTCCTCATAGCAGAATATCTTGGTAGAGTGGAGAGAATGTACAATGAGAAATGCACTTGACACGTGTAAACAGAACATGTCAAAATAGCACACACCTAACACTGTTGGACATGCGTGGCACTGCTGACATATACTATAATGGGCATGCAAAAGCTCTTTGGACTTGTGTAACATACCATGTTTGGCAGACTGGGATGTACTGCACTGATCATTACAAAAGGAATTGGATACATCAATATCGTGCCACGACCTATGTGCCACTGAGTATCTAAGCAAGACCATCAACAGATATACTGGCTGGCACATCAGGTCACTGTGTCATGCATGTCACATGTGTCAGCACTACCATGATGGACAACATGGGGTTACTTCCCAATTTGTCCTAATATGTGTATGGCACACTTATATTGGCATCTCAATATTTGAGATGTGCACAAAATGGCAGCTACCTGTCCTGTAGCACTGGACAGATGGAAGTGACCTATGTCTGCCAGCATATGTCGTCATGGCGGTAGACGGTCGCAACCACCGTGCAACTTGCCATTGATTAACATTACTGCCTATGGGGGACTGGAGCAAATGGCAATGACCGCCGGTGGTGACGTTCCTGTACGTGGCAGCCATGACCACCATTTTCTACAGCCTTGCTCACTTGACTCATGACACTATTGCTAGCAAGACCTCTGTGACCTGAGCTGCTGTGTACTGTCTCTGGGAGCCATCATGCCACGTCCTGCAGGTGATAGGGCCCCAGCCTTCACCCCAGAAGAGCTGGAGAAGCTTTTGGATATGGTCCTATCCCTGTATGGACAGCTATACGGGGAACCAGAGGAACAGGTGAGCCCAATCTGATGGACATGTGTGATAGGGGTGTGTCTGACAGTGAATGTGATAAGTGTACCAGTGAGGGAATATAGATGCACGCAGCGGGCATCAAGTGAAGGCATGTGGGCAGAGAAGATGGGTATGTGTTGGCACTTGGTGAGTCAGATGTGTATAGGCCTCTCCTGTTGGCATGATGCCAGTGTACATGACTTTCTCCTTTTGTTTGTCTTATCAATGCAGGTGAATGCCCATCAGAAGAAAGGGCTCTGGTATGCCATCGCCAAGGAAGTGCGGACCTTGGGGGTCCATATCCGGTTTAGCACCTATTGTCACAAAAGGTGGGAGGACCTGAGACGATGGGCCTGGAAGACCGCAGAGGCCCAGCTGGGAATGTCGTCTCAATGAAGGAGGGGTGCCCATTGGACCATGACCCCCCTAATGGCCCGCATTTTGGCAGTGGCCAACAATGAGCTGAATGGGCATTTGAGGGCAGCATAGCAGCCAAAAGGGCGTGAGCACTGACTGTATGCTGGGATTTGGCTTGGGTTGTGTGGAATTAGCTGCCTGACTGTAGCTTATGTGAAAATGTAGTCAATGCAGCATGTAGAAAGACTTGGGGGGAATGGGTAGTAACCATCCAACCTGGGCATTAGTTATAGATGTGTCTTGATGGTTTGCTGTCAGTGGATGTACATCTCCCATACCCAGAATTCTCCATGTCTGCATTGTGGAGATGGTCTAATCAGAGTGGCACATGTGTGACTCCATCCTGTCCTTACTATGGATGTGAGCTTGTCTATCACCCTATCTATTGAGTATGACCTGCTCCATCTATCTGCATTTGGGCATTTCTGGCTCTGAGGTGTCAGTCCACTCCCGTCTGTATAGCAAACCTGTGTTACGACTCTGCCACCCCAACTCTAAGGTGCACTGTAAACAGACAATCTGTAGCCTGGGAATCATCATTAACACTCACCCAGAGCCCCTTTCTGACTCCTGTTAGCTTCCCTTTTCGATATGGCATGCTATAGAAGAACTACATTTGCTTCCATGGACTTCAGGTCCCATAATGCACTGCCTGGTAGTAAGTAAGACCTGTAATCTTCTGTCCATTGCTTCCTATGGGAAAAGTCTGGATGTTCCTTTATACTGGATTCTCTCCTCTAGGACTTGTGAGAGTCTGAAACTGCATACACCTGTGACCTCTCTTGAGCAGCCCAGTCATGTGACCCTGCGCTGGGCTTGCTGCTGCCTGGAACTGCTTATAAGCTGCCATTCCCTGAAGCTCCTTGTCATGCATTGGAGTTCGATTGTACCAGACCCCTTGTTGGATTGTGTTTCAGTCCTGTTCCTGTTCTGCTTCAGCCTGAACCTGCTCTCTGTTCCCCAGCCCTATTCCTGCTTGTTTCTACTAGATTCTGTTCCCTGTTTCTCAACCCTGTTCCTGCTTGTTTCAGCCAGAGCCTGCTTCCTGTTTTCCAGTCCTGTTCCTGCCTTGTTTCAGCCTGAACCTGTTCTCTGTTTCCCAGTCCTTTTCCTGCTTGTGCCAGCTCCCTCTATTCCAGTCCTGTTCTTGCTTGTTCCAGCCAGAGCCTGCTCTCTGTTTCCCAGTCCTGTCCCTGCTTGTTCCAGCCAGAGCCAGCTCCTTGCTTTTCCAGTCCTGTTCCTTTGCTTCAGCCTGAGCCTAATTCCTGCCCTTCCTTTGTCTCCTAGTTTGTTCCTTCTGTTTCTGTTTTCTCTTGGGTTATTGTGTCTGGTGAGTGTACAATCAGTCCTTACCTGTGTATAAGTGTTTTCGTGGAGCCAATTCCAGCCCCCATCATTTATCTAGTGTTGTATGTACTCTTTAGTGCCTAACAGTGACAGTGTGCTATTGCTGTTTTCCAGGAATTGCCACTGTGTTTCCAACTGGACCCACAAGGGCTAGTCTTGTGTATGTAAGTTCAATCCTTGTTTGTGCCCTAAGGGTCCAGAGACAGAATCACTTCTGCTGCCTCCTTCTTATGGGGCTTACGGGGTGACTATCTGTAAGAGTAATCTTCACAGAGGCATTGACGTTCGCTGTTGCTGTGGAACGTTCTGAGCCCTACCCTGTGTGCAACCTCAGTTATAACTCTAGCATGTTTGTCCATTACTGATCCATTCCTTGTTTGTTCACCCTAAGGTTGCTCTGCTTCACTTTCCTGTTTTCTCTGCCTTACCATAGCTGTCCTTTCCCTGTGTATGCCTTTAGCTGCTCTTCTGCTTCGGTACACTACCACCTTGGGAGATATTCTGTGAACTCATGGGGTGCCCCTACCAGAGTCCTGACAGACCTGCCCTAAACCGTGACGACCTGTATATGCAACTGTGTGACTCAGCTTTTATTATTGGGAATATATACTTCAGGTGCTAGTAATGGTGTTGACTCCATGTGAGGCAGCCATTACAATTACATCACAGATATGGCTTGGATAGGACTGGACTAATTGCTTGACAGTTGTATTCCCATATATTTGTAGTCTGCTATCTATTGGGTTAAATTACCTATGTGAGGCACTCAAAAACAGTTACAACATAGGCATAAGTACATACAAAAAATAATACAGTAAATTAATTACACAGTTCCAATTAGGTATTACACTCAGTCCATGTATAACATATCGAGTTTTTTGAAGTTTATTATAAAGAACAGTTCTCCTGAAGATGAAGTCACCAAAGGATCCGATTGCTAAAGCTTCACAACATGATTTGAGACGCAAAACAGATCTTGAGAGGCAATCAAGCCAGCCAACACGTGTTTCGTCACGGGACCAAAATCCCACTTACAAGTACAAGTATGTACTTATGCCTATGTTGTAACTGTTTTTGAGTGCCTCACATAGGTAATTTTAGTGTTTGTTTACTATGTAAATGGTTGAGGGATGGGTGTAGTCCCTTGTGAAGGCACCATTTAGTAACTCCGTGGCCGAATCTTTACCCTCGAGCGCCCCTTTTCCGCACTAATCTGCACCCTTTCTCTTTGCTATCTATTGGGTATGTGAAGGTTGGTCAAGTAGGTTCATTTGAAATGTACCTTTGATATGGTCTGATGGCAATCATCATCATTTCTGAGTGCTAGACTTGTGACAATGAAACCTTGAACCCAATGGGACTATACTAGAGGTGATAAGTGCCTAGACAGACCTCGACATTCATAATATGTAATGTTTGTGCCCATGCCCTAGCAATTACAGAGCAACATAGCTTTTTAGCTGCCTACATTGTGTCTCAAATGATACTTGGGGGCACATCTGATGAAATGTGAAAATGCCTGCTCCCCTTGGCCTAGCTAAAGTGGGTGATTAGAACAGGATTGGGTATTGTATGACTAATGAGATGGTGATGGGAAATGAATGTTATATTTTCTCTTCTAAGGCTGCCCTATGTAGTAGCGTGATGTGTTAATGCAAAGGCAGTGGTGTAGGACCACGCATGTACGTTGCATACATGTATTTACCGTCAGAGATGTGTGTTCTCTGGACTTCAGTACAGGTATTCCCAAATCTGGTATGGTGTGTGTGAGGTTGGTGTCATAATGTTGTGAATATCCTACGGGTGAAAATGCATGTGCGGTGGTTTTCTATCTGAATCATGATGTTGTATGTGTGTTCCTGATGTTCATCAGTTTTAACAAAGCATTCAGTGATTGGGTATAGAGGTGTAATATGTGCAATGTGGCCCATTATAGATGCATTTGGATGTATGATTAGTTGTGATACACATGTGTTTGGTGTCTGCAGATCTTTCTCTGTGATTGGGTCAGACTAACCACATGCCTGTACCCATAAATTGTATCATACACATCAGATGTCATCTGTATGACTGTCTAACTTGTAGTGGCTTAATCAGTTATTAGATCCAAATTGCCATTATTGTGCAGGTTGTTATGTCAGCCATACAATGTGACAAGCAGATGCTGTGTGGTGTGTGAGTGTAGTGGCATTCACAGTCATGGATATCTCACTAAGGAAATGGACTGATCACTATTGTAACTGTACAGGCCTGATGTGTTTAATCACCTGCACTTCCAATGGGTGATAGGAGTATGGAGAGGTATGATGTGAATTCAGGGAGACCTTTGTACTTCATCCAAGGTATGATGTCTATGCAGACATGGCTATGGTGGTGATCATGTGGATGATTCCAGACATGCAGACTTCATTGGATGTAGATGTAGGTGTGAAGGTTGGCATACAGGGGTGGGTAGTGGTGACATGTTGTGACATGATGTAGGACATGTGTATTGGCAGGTGAGGTAGCCTAGGCAGGATATGTATTGTTACATATGTGCATGTTTACAAGTGTGTATGCAAAGTATGTGTTGACCCTCTCTTTCCCTATCTCTCTCTCTCCCTCCCTCCTTCTCTCTATTTGTGTGCATCAGCATTGGCAAGTGAAGGAGAAGGGGCACAGGCAAGTGGGGATGCTGCAGGCCACAGGACCCGGAGTGCTGCTACCAGCAACAGCGACGGATCCAGTGGCACGGAGGGTGAGGGGAGTGCCATGGGGAGACTGGAATCATCCACATCATCTTTAGATTCCTCCTCCAGTGGACACTCCCTGGTGGGGTGGACCCTTTTGGGATGACCCCAGCACCGTCATTGTCTGCCACCCCCTTACTACCCCTGCCCTCCCTGTAGCTCCCCACCCAGTTGCCTGTGCCTGCTCATCCAGGAGGGTGAGCATCTTCTTCACTGCAGGCACCTCTGCCCCTGTCAGCCCTGCAGCCCTCAGTGAGGAGGATATGGACCTCCTGAGGTTGATCTTTGTCTGCCAGTCGTTCATCTTTAATGCCATCCAGGGACTGGCAGCTCAAGTCCAGCAGAGCAATGCTTTCCTTGAGGGGATTCGCAGTGCACTGGCTGGCCTACAGAGATCCTTTCAGGCTCTGGCCTCCACACTGACAACAGCCAGTCACCCTTTGTCTACCATCCCCCTGCACCTACCTCTTCCCAAACCCAAACCCCTCTTCCCAAACCCAGCCAAAGCACACAGACACACAAGCTTGCATCCACCTCAACAGACAAAGGTACCACTGACAAACAAAAGCACCACAACACCACCACCAACATGCACACAAACAAACCCCACCTGCAGACAACCCAACATCCACTACCTGCCTGACTACCCACCACCCCCTCCTTCACAGACACTACACCAGACACACCTGCAGCCACCACCAACATTGACTGATCAAGCCACAAATCCTGTCTTATAGTCAGCACAATAGTAGACTCGCAGACATCCACCCCAGTCACCACATCTGCAGTCACCACAACCACCAACACACCCATATGCAGCACATCCACCATACCTGCAGACACCTCCCGACAGTCACCCATCCAGCATTGCATCTCCGAGCACATCCTCCCCCCTCCCCAGGCACCTAAAAACCTGCACTCCCCCATCCCCACAAGCATTCATTGCATGCACTTACACCCAAGACATCCACAATAACACCTCCTACAACCACTCCCTCTACCTCCACTCCCAAACCTTTTTGCAATGACTGCCCCCGTGTCTAAGGAGCATTTCCTCTCTGAGTTTTCCCTCTTCCCTACTCCCCCAACCACTGAGGTAAATGCCTGCCCCCTAGGTCATTTAGAGGTAGTCAGGAGTCAAGTAGAGGCACACAGAGGTGCCATTTGTGCCTTTGACACTTTAGACATTGGAGTGGTCAATAACTTGCTGATTGTATATAGTTATTTATTTTCATCACTTATTTATGATTATAATACATTTGATGGTAACATACTTGTCCTGCCATTCTTTCCACATGGCTGTTTTGTATGTGGCACCTTTGGTTTGTTTGTGTGAGACGTGTGTGTTGGTTGTGCTAGCTTTTGTGTCTTGCCTGCATGTGTTTGTGTGGCCCAGTCATTTGTCATGCTGTGATGGCTGTATATTGTGTGTAGGATATGTTTGTGTTTGGTACATGCATGTATGTGGATTAATTGTGTATTGTTTGTGTTGACATGTGTAATGGTGGTGTTGTCTGCCCTTTTGTATATGAGTTGGTGATGGATATGTCAGATGCGTTGTGTGTTGTGTTAGCGTGGTATGACATATGTTTCGTTGTATGACTGTGTGACTGTCTATATTGGT
The DNA here is from genome assembly GCF_031143425.1 of Pleurodeles waltl. Classification (NCBI taxonomy): domain Eukaryota; kingdom Metazoa; phylum Chordata; class Amphibia; order Caudata; family Salamandridae; genus Pleurodeles; species Pleurodeles waltl. The sequence goes on from NC_090437.1 coordinate 1,003,789,993, forward strand.
TGTCAGGGGCTGTTACGTGTTGTAGTATGTATGGGGTGTCATGTGGAGGTGAGTACTGAAATTACATGACGAAGCCTTGTGTAGTTACGGTTGTGGTGTTGTGTGAATCAGTGCTGTTGTGTGTTGTTGTGTTTGACTGTGCCGTGCTATGTACCTGAGGGTTACTGTGAGTATTGCACATGTGTGTTGGCCGTGGTGTGTGTAGTATGGATGTGCGTGTGTGTTGTATGGGTGTGTGTGTGTGTATGTAGGTGTCTGTGTGTGTGTGTGCATATGAGTGTGTGGTTACATGTGTGTGTTGCTGTCGCAAGCCGTCCTGCATGTGGATGTTGTGTGTGTGTGTGTGTACTTTGGGTTTTCCCCACAATGTGAGGTAGGTGTGTGTACTCACGGTTATTGTCTTTGTTGTTGGGTCCGGAGTCGTCGTGCAAACAGGAGCAGTGGGAGGACCTCCAGTTTCGGTTCTGTGGCGGCTCCAGACAGGGATCTGTTCGAAAGGGTGAGTGTCTTCTTTTATAGAGTTTTTTTCCTCCAGGATTTTCATTGTGGTACGACCGTGGCAGAAACCTTGGCGGTGTGCAGCCTCGTGATGTGTCCCGTGGGAAAATGGTGTCTGCTCGCCTGAAGGTGGCTACTACCACCCGTGGCGGCATCACCGCACTGGTGGCAGTCTGACAGTTGTATGGCTGTCTTCTGTTGGGAAGGCCGCCATGGTCATAATTCGGCCAGCCGGTCGGCCTGTTGGTGGTATGACAGCCACCATGGCCGTTCTGGTATTGCAAAACTCATAAGGACCCCCATAGTCTCACACCAATCACAGATCCACTCACACACTCTCAGACCCTCTCACAGACCCAGAGACACACTCTCAGGCCCACTCAGAGAACCACACAGACACACACCTACTCACAGACCCACTCAGACACTCAAACACCCACTCAGAGACCCCCTCAGGCACCCAGACACACACTTACAGGCCCACTCAGAAATTCTTGCAACCAGTCAGAGATGCACTCTGACACTCACACTCACCGACTCCCTCCAATGCTCACACACCAAATCACAAACCCACTCACTCTCATACCTACTCACAGACACAGACACTCTCACACCCACTCACAAACCCTCTGGGGTACTCATTTATCTACTCAAAGACCCACAAAGAGACTCAAACACCCACGGACAGACCCACTGTGAACCTCTCACACCCACTCACAGACCCAGACAGACACTCTCAGACCTACTCACAGAACCACTCTCAGACACTTTTAGACCGACTCATAGACTGACTCACAGACCCACAGATACACTCACAGACCCACATAGACATTCACACACTCACTCAGATGTACAAAACCATGGAAATGTAGCAGTTATAGTTATCTCGAGTAAATATAACTCGTGCCCTAGCCATGCACTGCTAATTACCCCATATATTAAATCACTAATAACATATTTCATTACATAATTTGTGTAGCATTTGCAGTATAATTATTGAGGAGAAAACTATGCATGGCAGGGGCACGAGTTGTAGTTACTTTAGGGCATGATTATAGTTATTATAATTGTACCTGCTGAATTCTATTGTTTCATGTGTGTAAATTCAGAACCTAACTATGATGTCCCTGTAACCTTTGGTATAGTGAATTTCTATGTTTTTTTTACAGTAACCTTTTTTAATGAAAAAAAGTATATATATATATACATATATATACACATATATATATATATATACATATATATATGGCTTCAAACAAATCCCACGTTCCCCGTAATGCCTTTATCAATGTTTTGAAATGGTTGTCACCAAATCCTGAATGTCTGATTGGCCAATCTATGACCAGTCTCAGGGCTGCAGTGATTTCCCTTATTCTTCACAGCCAGTGTCAAGACGATGTCGCCACCAAACCTGGGATCACATAAATTAAAGTATAATCATTCTAGGAACTTAGATAAAAACATTTCTCATGAAAGTTCTAAATCTTTGAACTGGTGTGTTCTACATCGGTATGCAGTGAAAGGAATCATTTCAGTGTAGCATGAATAAGATTAATGTGTAATTGTTCCTAATAGTGGGGTGCAAAGACTGCACGAAAATTGAAGCCTGTGTCTCTGCTGCATCTAATGTATGTATTCTCTGTACTGCGCTTTTATTTATTCAATACACCATTGCACACATTATGCTCTGCTTCTGTATCATATTGTATCATATTTTTACACACATCACATAACAGAGAACTCTGCACATTAAAAGATGGAACTGTCCTCTTTTAAAGGTACATTGACTTTCAAGTCTTTCAATAAAGTTAGCTTCCATTTTAGCATACTGATTAAAAAGGCATTTCCATAGTATATTACCCTATAAAGGAATTCTCCCGGTACATTTCTGAAATGCACTTCGTTAGCTTCTCAGAAGGCAAGTATATTAGTGGGAGCCTTTCACCACATTCCTTATGTGCTGGGAGAGATGAAGTGTGCTGCCCGGCACTAGGGATTTTTAAATATAGAGCAGGACAAAATTCGTCTTCTCTGGGACAAAGATGGAGGACCAAATACCAATGGTTATGTAGATTAGTAGATCGACAGTAGAAATTCAGTTTAAAAAACAAAATAAATAGATAATGGCTTGCTATTGAGTGAGGTAATCTGAGAGACATGAGTTGTCATGTTCAGCTTTCATACAACTAGGAGTCTTGCAGGCCAGAAACGGTCTTCTTCTTCTTCTTGTGTTTCTCACCTCTGGAGGATCTGGACAAGTTGTTGAGGAAACCCATCAAAGGGCAGGATTTTCTGGTCTGTCCCAGTCAGAGTTTATTGGCACAAAATAAATCTTAAACTGGACATATCAAAGAAGGCTTTGGACCTTGTGAAGCCATCACTTGTCACAACTCACAGCCTTCCCCATTTTGATCTGAAGAAAAGAGTGAAGGTAACCCATGAGAGTGAGATAATGTGCAAAGGGGTGGTGAATGAGTGCTATGATGTAAAGGTTGTAACTATTCTGAGCTTTTTGCACTTTCAGCAGGATTGAGAAACAAGTGTACTCAAACTTGTGGAGTTTTAATGGCAAACACGTCCACCCTTGCTGCAAAACTGTGTTTTGTTATTTATAATCAGTTCATAACTACTGATCCCTTCACCCAATGTTTTGTTGCTCCGGTGTCTTTTTTTATAAAATTGTATTTTGTGTCAATGTAAATTGGAATTACTGCTGAATATCCGGAAGGTAAAGACACATCTGTCCTCATTACTAGTTCGCTGAAATTTGGTGCCGCTATAATCGGAGCCAGAATTTATCCCCGCACCAAATTACTCAAAGTGTTCTGCCCAGAATGGGAAATACCAACGTGGATCCAGAAATACCGGGTCCTTTACTGTGTGCTTTACGCTGACTTTGATGGAAAACCCACTGACATCTTTAGATTGAACTGAGCAGGCAGAAACCTTCTTTAGTGGGCCCCTTGAGGTGCACGTGGGGGCAGAGGTGAAGGCAGGCCTGGGCCAGTCCAGGAGGAACCTTTTTTGCACCCTCGTACTGCTATCGGGATGGGTGGGAATGGGCAATGCTGCTGCCCACAACCCGTGTAACATTTGCAGTTGTGTGTCTCTGGGCCCTGAATTATTGGGTGAAGAGTTTGTAAACACCAAAATTCCAGGCCAGGAGACACTTGTAATTGTGAGTTGCGGTATTTCCTCCCGAGTTATGGCTCCTCGTTCAATACATCCACTTGTAATGCGAGTCTCATTTGGGGGAAGAAAGCTCAGTCTAAAGGGCTTTTTTTATTCAGGGTGGAACGCCTACTTTTTTTCTTTATATAATATTTTTGTGAAATTGTTTATCGTTTTTACTTTCAGGGTAAAATATGAATGCATGAATATATTCATCGACCTCGAGCAGAGAAGAATATCGAGGCCTGCATTTTAATTTTGTGGACTGTTTGTATGTGAAGTTCTAATGTACAGTTTATGCGACATGGGACAAAAACGAACACAGTGCTCTTATGGAAAAGGATAGAAAAAAAGTTATCAAGATTTTGAAAAATTTGCAACAAAACATGAACAAATTCCTGTAGTAGTAATTTTGAAGCTGTGCCCCGGGTGCTCTAAGGGACGGTTTGAAAAGTGTAATCAGGTCCATAAAAATCAGAAAAGAAAACATTTTAATGGTGTTGTGTTTTTCCTTTGCAAAACCCAAACATAACTTCGGGCCATATGTATGAAGAAATGGCCTTGCGAATCGCAACTATCGATTTTTAAGAAATCGCTATTTCCGAGTCGCAATAGGCCACGTAACATAATTGTGAATCGGAATTAGCGATTTCTTAAAAATCGCTATTTGTGGTTTGCGAGGCCGATTTACCGAATCGCAATTTGCATTTTTGCAAATTGCGATTCAGTAATTGAAAATCGCAAATTGCGAGAAATTTCGAGAAAGCACACCTGGAGGAGCCTGATGACATCACAAGCAGGAAGTGAGTCATCCCAGGCAGTTTCAGGTGCCACACCCAAACCAGCATCCAGAGAGAGCAGCCCAGCCACACTGAGCAACACTCTGAAGGAGGCAGCACACCTGAACAATGAAGGACACCTCAGCCCAAGGAAAGGAGAAGGGAGAGAGAAAGAGGAAGAGGAAGCTCAAATTCAGCGAGCAAGAGCTTCAGATGCTGACAGAGGAGGTGGTCAGGAGCCATGACCGCCTTTTTGGTAAAAGCTCACTCCAGGTGCCAGAGAGTGAGAAAAGGAGCTCTGGACGGATATTCAAACCAAAATCTGCGCAATTGGAGTGGCACAGCGCTCGGTCGACGAGATTAAGAAGAGGTGGTATGACCTGCGGTCCCGTGCCAAGGAGAGGGTGGCAAGAAGACTGCAGGAGGCCAGGGGCACAGGAGGCAGTCCACCCACAGAGCACCATCCACCCCATTAGAGGTCCTAGTGCAGTCGACACTCCTCCCTGAAGCTGTGACTGGGGTCACAGAGATAGACACCTCCGGCACACCAAGTACCAGCCAAGGTAAATGCAATATTGAATTGTAACCCCATATGTGTATGCACAAAAGCCCCTTAGGAATTAGCAAGCAATGTAAAACATTGTGAGATGTAGTCCATTCCACATCTTAGTAGCAGCACAACAATGCATTGTGGGAGTGGCAGTCCACAACCCAGAGACGAAAGTAGCACGTACAATGTAATTAAGTAGAGCAACACCCAGAGGAACACAACACCCACAACACAGTGAAGAGAAGTACCCGTACCTTTATTACCATTGTGTGCCCTTACTTGCAAAAAACATAACTGACATGCTGCATATTGTCGTTGCAGGTTTGCCAGGCCCAGCAGCCACAGCATCAGCCAGCATAGGCGAGACTGATACCCATCCAGCCTCTGATTCTAACAAAAGTGGGTCTCTCACCATTGCGCCAGTCCGACGCAACCCACGGGCACTGCCACTGCCAGAGCTCAGTCAGGACTCAGATGAGCAGCAGGAAGAGCCAATTACACCATCCCCAACAGGCAGGCGCACCCAGATGCAGGAGGCCAGTTGTCAGCAGACCACAGCACCCTGCAGGATGGCGACAAATGCCGGTGAACAGCAGAATGAGGCAGGTGAGGGTCCCTCCTTCTTTGGTGGGCTGGAAGCAGCTATGTTGCAGCAGCAGCGCCTACAAAACAAAAGGATCCTTGGCTTACAAAAAAATATGCAGCAAAATAACACCAACATGGGGGGCCTGCATCGCCAGCTTGAGTGCCTGAATGCTAATATAGAACTGCTGCATGAGGGACAGGTGCAGGCATCGCAGGACACAAGAGAGCTTACTTGTGCTGTGCGTGAACTATGCGAGGAGCTGCGCCATGAGAGGGTGAGCCACTGCAGACAGGAGCGCAGATTCCTGAACATGTTCGGGGGCTTCTGTCGCTCTGTCAACAGGGTGGCTACTGCAGCCTCACTGATTGCACGTCGTGCAGTGGCTGCACAGGTGGAGGCAGCACACAGAAGCAGGGATGTGGCTAACGGACTGGTACGAATCACTAATGTGATTGATAACATCATGGGACAGAGGTCAGCCACACCTAGTGTGCTTGCACTGGGGGACACAGAGGACACTTCCAGCCTCAGCAGTCTAGCTGTACCCACAATGGACACCAGACGGCGCAGTGCCAGGCACAGCACTGAGGCGGACAATCGAGGTGCAAGTGAGGTAACTGGGCACCCGAGTGGTGTGCGTGGCCGCAAAAAGTAACTGTAGCGGCCAGAGGGGTAATGTGTGCACTATGACGTAATAGTGCATTACTCTGAACTTCTATTGTCTCTAGTTTATTACCTCATTTCTTTTTCTATTCGTTGAACGAACATTACCTGACATTAAGGTAATAAATTTAATTCACTACAGGTACATTTGTCAGTGCATTTGTGTTATTCATACTTACATCTGAAATGGTTGTGTGTGATGTCAGCATGCTTTGCCTTCCCTCTGCTGCACTGGTCCTGTCTGCTGGCTGTAGGGGTGGTATGGGATCATCATCCTCATCAGAATCAGATTTACATATTTCTACAGGTATGCCCTGGTGGTAGCTATATTGTGCAAGATTGCACAAGTAGCCACTATTCTACATGTGGTCTCTGGGCTGTACTGTGGTGCCCCTCCACTTTTGTGGAGGCACCGGAAGCGACTCTTCAGCAGTCCAAAGGTGCACTCCACCACGTTGCGGGTCGCCCTGTGTGCTGCATTGTATCTCCGTTCAGCAGGTGTTGCAGGATTGAGGTAGGGCATCATCATGTAGGAAGGGACAGAGGGTATGATGAGTAACTCAGCCATCTGACATCAGCACGCCATCAATGCGCCATTGTATAGAGGGACAATACCTAGTCGATATCCTTCTCCAAACTTCCCAGCTAGCAGTCTTGTGTGAATGCCGCTATGGCGAAAGATGTACGAATCATGTGTGCTCCCTGGGTACCTGGCCACGAGATCAGTTATGATGTAGGAAGCATTGCAAATCACCTGTATATTCATTGAATGTTGGTATTTCCGTTTGCGGTACACATACTCTGTGGCTGATGGTGGACAGATTGCAACATGTGTCCCATCTATGGCACCTAGGACGTGGGGGAACTGTGCTATCAGGTAAAAATCAATTTTTGTCTGCTGTATATTCTGTGGGGTGTGGGGGAATCTGATGTACTGGTGTAGTTTGCTCAGCATGGCGTTGATAAATGCATTGAAAAATCTAGAGAGGGTACTCTGTGAGACCCCTCCAGCTGCTGCTATGACCCCTTGATAGCTCCCTGAGGCGAGTAGGTGGAGGGAGCATAATACCTGCATATGGGTGGGTATGCTGTGAGTCCTTAGTGTTTTGGGCTGCAGTATGGGTTGTAGCTCAGCTATCAGATCAAGTATCATGGCTGAGTTCAACCTATACCTCTCATATATTTCCTCCTCTGTCAGGTTAAAAAGTGTAATGCGCACTCTGAAAATGTGCTCCTGTATCCTTCTCCCTCTCCTCAAACCGGCCAAGATCCTCATCCTCCTCGCCATGACGTAGAGTGCAGTCATTGTGGAAAGGAGTCTGAGGCATTCTGGGCCTCTTTATATAGGTTTCACCTGGTTACCACCTGGTTTCACTTAGTGGTATTTTGCATGTGCAAAATGCCATTCTGCGAAAAATCGCAATTTGCAAGTTTTTGATGCATCGATTTGCGACTTGGATTTTGCGAATCGCAATTTGCGCCTCGCAATTTCCTACTGGAAATACCGAATCGCAAAATGCGACTCGCAAAAAAAGGTTGCAATGCAAAAAAACAAAAATTTTGCGATTTCTTATTTGTGGTCTGCGAATGCCTTTCATGCATCGCAGACCAAGTTTTTGCACTCGCAACCGGCCGATTTTTGCGATTTGCACCGTTTGCGAGTGCAAAAAAGTTTCATACATCTGCCCCTTCATCTCTTAAATGCTGTGCATTTCAGTTATATTGTAAAGACTTTTTAATTTATAAATTAAAGTGTATATTCACAAAACGGTGGGAAAATAGCACATACGAATGACGATATCTATCCTAGCGTCTGGTAAGCCTGTCTATACGTGTGTTTTTTTCTTTTTGCATCTCCTATTGGGCCGTCAGGGTGCTTTTAAACAAAGATAACATGGTCACTAATATAAAGTTGTGGAATACCCTCCTCAAGCAGAGCAACCACATTAAAAGGGGAAAAATAAAGCAATATATTTATCACAAGAGGCTGAGGGTGCTGAAAGACACTCTGGGTGCTGTGTGGTCATTGTGGGTCTTTCTGGGGATATTTCTCGGTCCACAGTAAGGTGGGGCAACTTTGGCCAAAGGAGTTGGAGTCCCTTGAACACCTCTTTGAGATGGTAGAAGAATGTCCAGTCACAGCAAGCGGCTCCAATAGTTTCTTTTGGTGACAGCTAATGCCGACCTTGAATGACCACTCTGATGTCTCTCTAGAGTCCGGCAGGCACGGGTTCAACATTTGACGCCCAGTGGGCGGTTTTCTTGGCTGCACGTTGGTGGTCAGCTGTAATTCTTTGCAGGTGGCTACTAACTAGCCACAATGAGCTACTTCAGCATTTATGGCCCTGTTGCTAGAGCAAGGACTGACCACTGGAGTTCACCTTGTTGGTCTGGGGCTCTGGAGTGACTTTTCCTAGAGCCAGGCACCACTGGCACAGTCCTCTCCTCACTAGCCCAAGAAGCAGCAGGTGCAGTCCAGTGGTTGATGCAGCCTCTCTTGCCATTTTCTTAGGTCAGCAGGGCAGTCCTTCTTTGGTCTGTACTCCAATCCAGATGTGATCTAAGGTTCAGCTTGCTGGGGTGTCATATTTATGCCCAGAAAAGTGCCTTGGGGGGGATGATGTGGTGACTAGCCGATAGGCTACCAGGATCTCTCCTACCCTGTTACAACTTCCATCTATGTGTGGTATCTTGAAATCACACAGTGCATTATTCTGTCCACTCTGAAGATATTTGAACCCTTGCTTGTATGTTATGAGCTTTGTTGCCCACCCTAGAATTGTTGCTACCTGTGAATTACATGGCCACGAAAAACCAGTTTGGCAACTGGTTTTCCCTTTTTGTTCCCACCACTAGCACTTCTACCTGAGCAAAGGGCAGCCCATCTCAAGTATGATCACCATTTGCCCACCAAAGGTGGTTTCTCCTCTGAAGCTCACGTTTGGCCTAAACGCCTGTGTGTCTTCCTGCGAGGAGGAAGTAACGCCTCCCTCTGTGGCATGGCTATTGTTTTTAAGCCTGGGAGTTGTTCACACTACTCCCCAGGAGGTCAGAAGGCTGCTTGGTGGCTAGCAACTGCAAATAACCTGGGAAAGAGAGTGGCAACTTTTTTAAAGATGCCACTTCTTAAAAGTAACATTAAATTTGACTTGGGCAGTACGTCAGGTTTAATGACACAATTCATTTGATTTCTTGAAGTACCCATTTTAGTAGTTGTTAGACCTGACAGCCTTAGGGTAGTCACCCCTAACTTTTTGCCTGCCTCCCTCCATTTTTTTGGACACTGTTTTTGCTGGTTTATAGACTCTGCGCACTTTACCACTGCTAACCAGTGCTAAAGTGCATATGCTCTCTCCCTTAAAACATGGTAACCTGGAATCATACCTGATTGGACTATTAATTTACTTATAAGTCCCTAGTAAGGTGCACTTTATGTGCATAGGGCTGGTAAATTAAATGCTACTAGTGGGCCTGCAGCACTGGTTGTGCCACCCACTTAAGTAGCCCCTTTTTCCTTGTCTCAGGCCTGCCATTGCAAGGCCTGTGTGTGCAGTTTCACTGCCACCTCGACTTGGCATTTAAAAGTACTTGCCAAGCCTAGAACTCCCCTTTCTCTACATATAAGTCACCCTTAAGGTGTGCCCTAGGTAACCCCTAGGGCAGGGTGCCGTGTAGGTAAAAGGCAGGACATGTACCTGTGTAGTTATATGTCCTGGTAGTGTAAAACTCCTAAATTCGTTTTCACACTACTGAGAGGCCTGCTCCCTTCATAGGCTAACATTAGGGCTGCCCTCATACACTGTTGAAGTGGCAGCTGCTGATCTGAAAGGAGCAGGGAGGTCATATTTAGTATGGCCAGAATGGTAATACAAAGTCCTACTGACAGGTGAAGTCGGATTTAATATTACTATTCTAGAAATGCCACTTTTAGAAAGTGAGCATTTCTTTGCACTTAAATACTTCTGTGCCTTACAAACCACGTCTGGCTGGGCTTGGTTGACAGCTCCTTGTGCATTCACTCAGACACACCCCAAACACAGGGTACTCAGCCTCACTTGCATACATCTGCATTTTGAATGGGTCTTCCTGGGCTGGGAGGGTGGAGGGTCTGCTCTCACACAAAGGACTGCCACACCCCCTACTGGGACCCTGGCAGACAGGAGTAAACTGAAAGGGGACCTGGTGCACTTCTTAGCCACTTTTTGAAGTCTCCCCCACTTCAAAGGCACATTTGGGTATAAAACAGGGCCTCTGCCCTACCTCATCAGACACTTGCTGGAGAAGAAACCTGAACCAGAAACTACATCCTGCCAAGAAGAACTGCCTGACTGCTCAAAGGACTCACCTGTCTGCTTTCTACAAAGGACTGCTGCCTTGCTGTTGCCCTGCTGCCTTGCTGAACTCTTGTCTGGCTGTGAAAGTGCTCTCCAAGGGCTTGGATAGAGCTTGCCTCCTGTTCCTTGAAGTCTCAGGACCAAAAAGACTTCTTCCTTTCACTTGGACGCTCCGTGCGCCGAAAATTTCGACGCACAGCTTGTTTCGCGGTGAGAAAAATGCCGCACACCGACGCTGATCGACGCGACGCCCTCGGGACGATCGAGACTTCGACGCACAACCTCGCAAGGACAGAGCCGCCCGACTTTCCAGGAGAAATCGACGCGACGCCTACCGTGAGCGCGAAACTTTGACGCACGGCCTCGCAAGGACAACGCCGCCCGACTTCCAAGGAGAAATCGACGCGACGCCTGCCGTGAGACCAAAATTTCGACGCACGGCCTCGCAAGGACAACGCCGCCCGACTTCCAAGGAGAAATCGACGCGACGCCTACCGTGAGATCGAAACTTCGACGCGCAGCCCCGCAGAACGACGCGCAGCCGGAAAACAAGCAGGAGAATCCATGCACAGACCCGGGACATCTGGTAATCCCTGCGACCCACAAAAAGAGACTGTCTGCGCGCCGGAAAACGACGCCCGACTTCCCCGCGTGGAAAAGAACGACACAAGTCTGTGTGTGCTGAGGAGAAATCGACGCACACACCCCTTTTTCCGCGCATCTCTTCTCCTGTGGCCCTCTGAGGAGATTTTCCACCAGAAACCAGGTACTTTGTGCTTGAAAGACACTTTATTGCATTCTAAAGACTTAAGACACTTTATATCACTTCCCTGTGATATTTCTACAATTATCCTGATAAATATTATATATTTTTCTAAACACTGTGTGGTGTATTTTTGTGGTGCTATATGGTGGTATTGTATGATTTATTGCACAAATACTTTACACATTGCCTTCTAAGTTAAGCCTGACTGCTCGTGCCAAGCTACCAGAGGGTGGGCACAGGATAATCTTGGATAGTGTGTGACTTACCCTGACTAGAGTGAGGGCTTTTTGCTTGGACAGAGGGTAACCTGACTGCCAACCAAAAACCCCATTTCTAACAGTAGTCCAATTGAAAAACTAGCAGTTGGCCTGTGCGGAATGCTAATTGTGCTTGCAGAGTTTGCGAAATTCGGGTAACTCTGTGTTATGCGTGTAACATAGCGTTCCTTTCAAATTCCACCATCCGGTGCATGGCGGAATTATATTCCTGTTCACGCACATGAGGCTTGGATAATGGTGCCTATGAGCACAAACAAGATTTGCTGCCTGCTGCTGCGATTTCTGGCCACCACGTAGCCTTCCTGGGCCATTTTGTGATGCAGGTGATCAAGAGCCGTTAAACGGTTGCTTTGCGAGTAGATTTTCTACTTGAAAACCAGCAAAATCGAATCGAAAACACCTTTTTGAGTTGACATTCTACTCAAACTGGCAGTACAGGTTGTTTGCGGTATTCCATTGGCGGTACACAACCACATTGGACAAGTCGAAATATACACACCTTATACGCATACACACACCACTCCCACACACCCAATACAATATAAAACACACACCTGCATCACCCACAAACCCTTATGTCAACAATTGCGACTGAGGGCCAGAGAGACACACCACCATCTACAAACTAGCATCCACAGGCACTCCACACCATCACTCACACAATATCCACGCACCTCACACAACACACCTCTAAATATCACCCCACACATCACAACACACATCACCCCACACATCACCCACACCACCCCATGGCACCGCAAAGACACCCCAGGTTCTCTGAGGAGGAGCTCAGGGTCATGGTGGAGGAAATCATCCAGGTAGAACCACAGCTATTCGGATCACAGGTGCAGCACACCACCATAGCTAGGAAAATGGAGCTATGGTGAAGAATCGTGGACAGGATCAACGCAGTGGGACAGCACCCAAGAACTAGAGATGACATCAGGAAGAGGTGGAACGACCTACGGGGGAAGGTGCATTCCATGGTCTCAAGACAACACATCGCGGTTCAGAGGACTGGCGGCGGACCCCCACCTCCTCCCCCACAACTAACAACATGGGAGGAGCAGGTCTTGGCTATACTGCATCCTGAGGGCCTCGCAGGAGTAGCTGGAGGAATGGACTCTGGTAAGTCAAATCTTAACTATTACATCCCCCACCCACCTGCATGCTATCACATACCCCCACCCTCGCCCACACCCCCATCACTCCAACTCATCACGTATGTCCCAATATCACAAACCACACATCCCAAACTCAAGCCCTGCATGTAACACCTAGTCAGGCTCCTATGACATCCATGTGTGCAGCAATCGGGCATAGCCTTGTAACCCATGTCCCTGGGATTGAATAGGGAACTCCAAGTGCGTGGCGTAGTGCAGGGGGCTTCTGTGTCTGTAGTGTCCGCCAACTGTGGCGGTATTGCATGCACTCAACATGTCTTTCTTCTGTCTCCCCCCCTTTTTGTGGTCTCCATGTTCTTGTGTGCATTAGCATCATCAGGCGGAGGAGTAGTGGCACCGGAGCAGGAGGGAGTTGCATCCCACATGGCCCTGGAGGGCGACACTATGGAGTCTGAATTTATCAGTGGGATGGAGGGCGAGGGGAGCTCCACGGCGGGGACAGGAGCTGACACCAGCGATACGGACTCCTCCTCTGATGGGAGCTCCCTTGCTGTGGCTGGCCCATCTGTGCCCCCCGCATCTACAGGTACAGCCGCCACCGTCCCTACCAGCACCGCCCTCCCAGCAGCCCCTCAGCGTGTGTCCCGTGCCCGCTCACCCAGGAGGGTGGGCATCTCCTTCACCCCAGGCACCTCAGCCCCTGCCCCTGTCACACCTGCTGCCCTCAGTGAGGAGGCCATTGACCACCTCTGGACCCTCACTGTTGGGCAGTCTACCATTTTGAATGCCATCCAGGGTGTAGAGAGGCAGTTGCAATAAACCAATGCATACCTGGAGGGCATTCACTCTGATCAGGCAGCCCATCAGCACTGATGGCAGCCATTGTCCCTGTCTCTAGCCTCCCCCCTCCAACTTCCTCCACCCAGACCCAAACCCCTGTACCTCAGCCTATCCCAAGCACACCATCAGACCACCATGCACACACCTCAACACACAAGGGAAGCTCTGGCAAACATAAGCACCACACATCCCACAGGCACTCAGGCAAGCATCACACATATGCAGACACACCAACATCCACTGCCTCCACTGTGTCCCCCCTCCTCGTCTTCCTCCTCCCTCCCTGTCTCCTTTCCCCTCACACCTGCATGCACTACATCCTCAGCCACTACCTCCATCATCAGCACATCCACCACCACACCGCGCTCACGTGCAATCACCACCCCCACTACCATTCACACGTCCCCTGTGTCCTCTCCCAGTGTGTCTGTGAGGCCACCTCCTAAGGTACACAAACGCAGCCACACACCTACCAAACAGCCATCCCCCTCACAACAGTCTCCAGCCCATGCACCTTCACCCAAAGTCACCAAACGTACACCTCCTACAACCACTACATCTTCCTCCACTCCCAAACCCCCTCCATGTACCCGTCACAGTGTTCCTAAGAAACGTTTCCTGTCCAACCTTGACCTCTTTCCCTCACCTCCCCCACCCCTTCAGTCTCCTAGGGCCCGACTCTCGAGGTCCCAATCCAGCACCTCAGCCACAACATCTGCGGGACCAGTGGTGCCAGTAGTAACCCGCTTCTGGTGTGCGCCAGGCAGCAGGGCAGCCAGTGTGGCAAGGAGCCAAATCACGGACAGTCCCCCACCTGTAAAGCATAAAAAGTTGGCCAGTGCCCGGCGGGAGAGGGAAAAGAAATCAGCCACCAAAGCCGCTCCCAAGGGTACAGTTGGGGGTGTGGAGACAGTTGCGCCACCATCCAAGGTGGGGAAGGGGCACATTAAAACCGGCAAGTCTGGGAAGATCTGCGCGACGGACAAGACCGCCAGCAGCCCCGCTGCCCAGGACTCCGCCGCCAGCAGCACCGCTGCCTAGGACACCGCTGCCACCAGCACCGCTGCCCAGGCGGTACCGCCGCCAGCAGCACCGCTGCCCAGGACATCTCACCCACCAGCCCCGCTGCCCAGGACACCGCCGCCAGCACCACTGCAGGCCAGTGAGCACCAATGATTCCGACGCTACTGAGGCTGCCACGGGCAAGACGAAGCACTCTGGGCACAAAGCCCCCTCCAGAACCAGTGGAGTATCACATCCACTCACAGAGTCCTTGGCAGGATGAAGCACTCTGGGCACAAAGCCCCCTCCAGAACCAGTGGAGTATCACATCCACTCACACAGTTCTTGGCAGGATGAAGCACTCTGGGCACAAAGCCCCCCCCAGAACCAGTGGAGTATCACATCCACTACCTCTGTCCTTGGCAGTATGAAGCACTCTGGGCACAAAGCCCCCTCCAGAACCAGTGGAGTATCACATCCACTCACACAGTCCTTGGCAGGATGAAGCACTCTTTGGGCACAAATCCCCCTCCAGAAACCAGTGAAAAATGTTATCCACTTGAGAGACTGTGGCTTTGCACTTCCCAGGATTGAACAGTGGGCAAACCACCCACTGTAAAGACTTGAGAGACTGTGACTTTGCACTCCCCAGGATATAGCAGTGGGCAAACCACACACTGTAGAGACTTGAGAGACTGTGGCTTTGCACTCCCCAGGATTGAACAGTGGGCAAACCACCCACTGTAGACACTTGAGAGACTGTGGCTTTGCACTCCCCAGGATTGAACAGTGGGCAAACCACCCACTGTAGAGACTTGAGAGACTGTGGCTTTGCACTCCCCAGGATTGAACAGTGGGCATGGAGCCCCCTCGTGGATCTGGCGTCGTGCACTCATCCAGCTGAGGTGCCCCCCCTTCCCTTCCCCCTGAGGTGCCTGTTTAATTTCTATCTGATGCCCCAGCAGTGCTCTCTCCGTCTTGTTCGGGTATTGAGTGTGGGCCTCGCCCATGCCTTTTGGGCCCCACTGCCTTTTGGTCCCCACTGCCAAGTGAAGGTATTTCCTGAGAATAATCAGTGTTGAAGGACTAGGTGTAATGTGGGGCTAGGGGCCTGATTTAGAGTTTTGCAGATGGGATACTTTGTGACAAATTAAAGATCCTGTTCACTACACTATAGCTCATTATATTCTTATAGACACTGTCTACTGTAATACGGTGGATGGGATATCTGCTGTCCACCAAGTGTGTCCCGTCTGCCAGATAATCAACTAAGTTTTGACGGAGGGTAGTAGATGGAGGAAAGAGTTGGAAAAGAGCAGGGCTATTGGGATCATAAGTTCACAAAACATGCTACAGCTAGACTGCCCCAAAAACATGTAGGAAAGTAACCTTACCAGACCCTCCAGCATACGCCATTATGATGCATAGTCAAGCGATAATTGTGCAGCACACATACTGATATGCTTTGCTCATTAAATGCACGTAAGGTATTCAAACATTTTTAACACATCAGTGCTATAATTTATTACCTTGCTATGATGGGATGAATGGATGGGAAAAGCATGGCCTAGGTTGTGTTTGACTGACTAGTAACCCTACCAATATCATCAATCATCAAATTGAAATAGAATTCCAAATAAAATTCTTGGGGAACAGTAATGTTCTGATAGTGTACTCGGCGACTACAGACAATCTAACTATAAGCAAGTGTTTGAGGTGAGCATAACAATTTGTGTTTTTGTATTTTGTTCTTCTCTTACTTTCTTTATATAGCTACTCCTACTAATGGCAACAGGCAGCAACCGCCAGCCCACCCACCAACATGGCTGGAGATAATCACCCGGTTGTGCCAGTACAAGCTGGAGGCAGAGGCTGCCAAATATCGTTAGCTTGTGGCCCTGGAATATGAGGAGCAAGAGGTCCAGGCCCAGGTCCAGGCCGGTACCTCAGGTCTCCAGCCAGGCCTGCCTCCAAATCGGCCACATCACTGGCTGCATCGGCAACACACTCCCTCCTCCACTACATCCTACGATGGCTATCACACCTTACAAGAGAATCAGTACTGCTCTGGCAAGGGCAGCAGGACATGTCCCATGAAGTTGATGCCCTCAAGGCCCATTTTTATTGATTTTTTTGTTTTGATGGGAGGGCATGTTGGGGGTGGAGTGGGTGGGGGCACAAACTTGGGGAAAGGGTTTTTACATTGGCCTTTTTGAGTTTGGACTTTGAACTTACCTTTTAGGCCATTTTGGCTTGGGGAGGGGATGGGCCTGTTATGGATGGAAAGGGTAGGGTCTAACAATAAGTGGGTTTTACTGTTTTCTTAGTCATCATTGAATATCTGTATTTCTATTGCTAGTTGGCATAGTATAATGTATTATACCATTGTTGAGTGTACTGTTGTTCCCCCTAAACTTTCCCTACCTGAAGTCCCTTGCCATGTATCATTTTGCAGTAGGTTACTAACCTCTTCCTACAGTCCAGTTATACCCTTCCCACCAGAGTAGCATTGTCTGGGAGCAGAAAACTGTTTAATTTAAGGCTGTTCACTTGATGATGTTTTGCAGCACCCAGCCACCATTACACAGTATAGTGGTAGTCAGTGTGGTAACTGCTCTTGTCCTACTGCCTGTATCTATTTGCCCAGTAGGGCTCTACTAACATAGACAGAAATGTAATTTACCTCTCCTTCCAAAGAACAACTTAATAACTAAGTAAACAACTTTGTCTAGTTGTTTCTTACCTGAATTGATTAGGCGATGGTACCTCTCGAAAATCTTCTGAAACCTTAATGGAGGGTTTCCTGAAGAGGCCTTCTTATTAATGGTTGTAGTATTAGTGTTCTCTTCTTGTGCTACCAGGGAGGAAATCACAAAGCGAGGTTCACTCCAACGTATTCCAATGAGGTGAACTCCACCTGTTGGATTCATTAGAAAGGTTATTTATTCATCACATGCAACTAGACTGAAAGAAAGCGGAGTTAGTGGGTTTATCATCAAAGACTGAGGACAGACCACATGACATAAAACTCTTGGACTAGTGTGCACTATCGTGGGACACAGGAACAGAGTCAGACATCGTTCTGACTCTTCTGCAGTATGATGATTATATTACTTTTTTATGCCTGGGTCTGTGAGTGGAGCTGGAGTGGGCTGTAATACAGTGAGTGTATGAGGATCAGGCAGTCAGTTGCTGTCGCTTTTACCAAATCTGCCTCAAGTGTGTGATCCATTTATGGTGTAAATTAAGTCAATCAATAAATCAGACAGCTGAGGCAAAGACGGTTCGGGGTATAGTGAATGGATGTGAGCCGGGAAAAGGTGTGTCAAAGATAAACACCATAAAACAACAATATTCATCAGGTCGATGAGCAGCACATCATCATATCTGTTGTGAAAGGAAATGAAGGACACAGTACAATTAAATGCATTGCAAACAGTCATTAAGGCCCAGAGACCCAAGTTATTATATATCTAAATGTTTTGTTCTGAGGAGTTTACCATGGGACAGAGCAGGAACATAGGCTACTGCAATCATTCATGATGACTCTTATGCGAATAACTGAGGATAATTTTATAACTGATCCCAGGCAAGTAGCTTCATGTTCCTGGCTCAGCAATCTCACAACTGTCAGAACATTTAGCCAAGTGCATCCTTCATGTGATGATTAGGGTGACTGATATCCACGTCTTTCTCCAGTTAGAGCCCCACACTCAGGCACAGTGTAATCATGTGGTATGAAGTGCTAGTTCATTTTAATCATGGTCAATCTCTTCACGTTTTGAGGAGAAAGACAGGTCGTTTTGACTGTGACAACTGCACCAGCTGCACTGAACACAAGCGCCGCAGACACACTGGCTACCGGACACACCAGATACTTTATTGCCAGTGTGCAGAGCTCTGGGCATTGGCTCATCTTCCCATACCAACAGACCAATGGGTTTTAGTCCACATAGACATCTTCTCAGTCACGCAGATAGTCTTGGACCATCATCTGAATGGTCATTGTTGCTGCCACTTGCTCGACCTCTATTGCTTTCACCTCTGTACTTGACTTAAGCCCTGCATCTTGAAACCAAGCCATTGTGGAAGTTAGGTCCGATTCTTCTGCTGCTGGTGTTGTTCCTGGTGTTGTTCCTGGTATTGGTGCTGTTGCTGGTGTTGGCTTCTGTGAGACAACAGCTTTGCCCTCACTGGAGGTTGAAGGCTGCACAACAGAACTTCTGCCCGGGACTCTAATTTCCAGCCATTCTTCTTCCAGGTCTCTTGCTTGCTCAACAATCCACAACTAATAGAGTGAAATATTCTCTGAAAAAGGAATAAAAAAGTGGCCAGTATTTTTTTGTACTGTGGATCAAATATTGTGGCGCAGATGTAGTAACTAGAGGGTACGATCTCCCTCTGTAGCCTTTGATTATTAGCCACGTGAAGGATTAAGCTCTCAACCAACTTTATGTGCTTCTCCTTTCCCACTGACACAGGCAAACCTTTGCGACAGTATAGCTTGGCTTATCATATTGCCCTTCATGCTGAATTTCTATGTGAACACCTCAAAAGTAAATAGCATTTGTGTCAGACATTTGACTAGGGTCCATTTGTCCAGCTCCATGGTCAGACTTTTCCCAGTTGCAATGCCCCCTCTTTGAAGGATAACAGTCGGTGATCAGTCTGAACTGCTAAAACAGATGTTGTAATATAAATTAATTAGAGTTACAATGTGTTGGCACCTCCTGTATGAGGGCATTAACTGGTACTCCACTAGCATGCTGAATGATCCTGAACTGCTTCTGGGCTTTAAAAGAATTGCTGAAATGAGTGAAGATTCTTCTACAGGTGGCAGGTATGTTGCTGACTATGTCTTTCTTCTTTTCGAGAAAGTTCTACACAATCAGGTTGATTCAGTGCAGCAAACGTAGGACCCCAAAATATTCACCATCTGTCATGGCCTTGACTATATTACTGCCATTATCCATGGCAACAAATCCAATTCAGAGATCTCTGGGTCGCAGCCATTCAAACACCTTTGTGGTTAAGATCTTCCAAGATGTTTACAGGTGTATGGGATTTCTCCATGACGAACGTCATAACTGTGTTATGCAGCTGAATGCCCTTAAAAGCTTCTTCAGTGCTGAGACCTGCAGATTGCTGCTGCCTAACCTCCAAAAAAGAGATCTTGTGTTCAGTGATACACATGTAATCAGTTGCCTGGCAACTGGTCCACAAGCCTGTTGTTCGGGGATATAGTGCGACCAGCACTCTGAAGCAAAGCTTATCCAACCAATTTCAACACATCATTATGGAGCACTGGAAAAGCAACCTGGCAAAATAGGTCCAGCTGGGAACCTTCCATTTTGGGCAGATGGCTGCCACATGGTTAAAAAATACCATTCCTTCCATAAAAGAAAAAGAGAAGAGGTCCAGCACTTAGCCAGTTTCCCATTGTACAAACATACTGTTGGTTGTTTGCTTTCATATGGCCACTCCTGCTTAAACATGACCATAATAGTAGGTTGGATTTTTTTTTTTTGTGGTGCCACCAATGCAGGTGACTTACAGAGAGAACCAAGAGAGGGTAGACGTAATGTAGTCACTATATGCAGTGTTACCTCCATTTGGGTCTTGTGCCATTTTGAGGTTGCTGATGTGGGTGATGCTGCTGGTGCACTGATAGGGACAGGGTTGCTTTGTATGAAGCTGTCACCCTCTTCTTCCTCATCATCTCCCACAGTGATCAGAGCTGATTCCCCTCTCTCATCCTCACCACCACCTGCAGCAGATTATTTCAGTTGATCCTCCCACCGGATTGCATGATGTTTTGTCATATGGGTTGTTTGGCCTCCAATACCACAGTGTTAGCCAGGCTTACCTCGGAGAACATTCACATAGCAAATGGAGCATATTGCAATGTTATCCTCCTGCTTGCTAATCACAGAGAAATCTCAAACTTGTGGAGGAGAATTCTTTTAGTGCACCACTTGTACCACTGCCAATATCCAACAATCTGGAGGTAAGCGATTGTGTGGAAGTTTTCCCTCTTTTCAGTGTGTACTTCGACTGAGGTAGCGGTGAATGCACGTCTCAGCAGAGGCATGGAAGCTGGCAGCGATGGTGGTGAAACCAGTGCCAGATTCCTCTGAGCAGGTTGAAAAGGAGGGGTAAGTCAGTGTACTCTGAGACAGCTTCTATGACAATGACTGGCTCATCCTCCCCATCCCTTTCCATAATTATAAGGCTTTCAGGAACTTTCCTTTTCCCTTGTCTCTCATGGTGGGTCTTGGATTGAGCCGGGATCCAATCCATGTCCAGATCATCAGAAGTGGGGCATGGAGAAGATTGCAGAGTACCCTTTTTTTCTTGCTGGAGAACGGGAAGTCAGTGTTCAAGAAGAGGTACATCTCACTCAGCAGGAAGCTCAACCCTCTGCTCTGCTGGCTGCAGCTGCTCTTGTCCACTTACCTCAGTTTCCTGTGACGATTGGATACTAGTTTGCAGCTGAGACAACTCTAATTCAGACTCACTGCTCATCGGCATGATTGCAGTGGCTGCCTTTCTGAGAAACATGGGCTAGGGCACAGGCTGGAGTGCTGTTGTTGATGCAAGAGTGGTGCTTCCAGATTGCTACCTGGAGGAAGGCGAGCAGTCACATGATGTTGCCTGAAACAGGAGGAGGACAGCAAGACAGTGGTAACAATCTGCTTCTTCTCCTCCTCCTCACTTGGCACTTTCACATTTTGAGGTCATGGGCCATATCACTTTAGACTGGTCTTCTGTCTGTCAGTACTGTGGGTGGTGTCTCTTGTGCACCTAAAAATAAAATACAAGAAAACATTTTTGCAGTTTGAATTAGTCATAATACAGACAATAAAATGTAGTTAGGTTAGCCTAAATAAATAATTAACAATGGTGCATCGATTCCTATCCCCACATCATAACACAATATTTAATTTAGGATAACAACATACAAATGTAAAAATTTTCTTAATGTGCATCTAAGTGGAGACATGCGGCAGGCAATAAGATGCAGGGAAAAATTGAATAATTCTTAAAAAATGAATGCTGATGTGCAACTACGACAGGCAGAGAGTGCAGGGGAAATTGAAATAGTCATGCCCGAAGGTACTGTTAGGCACTTTAATCCTTGTTCTGTAGTGAATGCACTCGGCTTTAGGTTGAGGACCCAAATTACCAGCTTTTAATTATTGTTATCAGGCTAGGTTAAATTTTCATATATCGCCGTAGCAATCGCACCTTTCCTTTCTTCCCCGCACATTTTTGGGACATTGAACTTGGGAAAACTTTTAACTCCAACTAGGATGGGGAAGAGGAAAGCTAGTGGCAATCCCACTGAGCAGGGAGGGGCAAAGAAAGTACCTCGGCACTCTGCTGAAAACTGTACACTGTCCCAAATTGACGTCCTCATAGAGGAAGTGGAAAGTTTGTTAGCTACCAAACCTTCAAAATCTCATAAAAAAGGTGGTAACAATACTACAAAGGATATAAAATCTTTCTTTACCCCTGTGGGTAGAGTACCACAGGCACCTAATTTACAGGTGCCTAATCTAGAACTCAGTAGGTCAGGAAATCTCAATCATTCAACAGAGAGTTCTATTTTGTGTTTGCCCCCCCAATTGGGTGCTGTATCCCCTCTACTAAATTGTACTAATCGCTTTTCACCTCTCGCGTCATTGGTGCCTTGTGACCATGAGAGGAGTATCCTAAGGGAGACCGAGGAGACGTCAACATCTGCACCCACTCAGCGGGGAAATTCAGCGGAACAGCAACTAGTACAAATAAGAGCAGAAATATTGAGTCTCAAAGAATATCTTACATCCTTTAGCCATATGATATATGAGAAGTTGGATGGCATCTCGGCTATAGTTGGGGACATAAGGAAATCAACACCTAAATCTGCCTTTAATCCCCAGGTGAAGAAAACCCACCTAGCCGAACCATCCATGACAGAATTGCTAAGGGGGAAAAGGACCGAAATGGTAATTCAGAATTCACATGCGGGCCCAAGTACTCCTTCTGGTGTGGACACTTCCAATAACTGGGAGAAAACCAGGAATAGAGATGCAAACCGTGAGAAGCATAGACTTCAACTTTTGGATAAAAGATCAACAGACCCTGGGAGTTTTGTCCCCCCCCCACAAATTGGTCATAGTGGACATGATATATACATGACAAATGTTCCTAAGCTAAGCAACGGGTATAATGAGCCAGAGGATTCCCTTATAAACAAAGTAATCCACTGGATAAGGGGGACAAAGAAATGTAGATCCATCATAAGGGACGATATAGTCACTGCGCAAAGATATTCAAGAGCAGGATTGCCAACTGATCTCATATGGTTTAAACTGAGGAGTCAGACCTTAGTTAAGGGCCTTCTGTCATTAGACTTAAGAATGAGACCTGGCGTTTCGTCACAAGTGTCACTTACCCAAAAAATCCCTCAATCATTGGAAAATCATTTTCCCCTAGAGACATAATACTCCAACAACTCTGTATACAGACACTTCCAGAAGGCTCCATACGAATTCAAAGTGCAGTCCAACTTCGGATATAGATTGACGTGAAGCCCTTATGAAAAAGGGTGGGAGAGAGGGTAGATCCAGCTCAGACTTCACTACAGAAAGCAACCAGACATTGTACACATGGAGAGTGGAGCCAAAAGTACATTGTAGTGCTCCAGCAGAGGGGACTGCGCATGGCCCCACGCTTCGCCTAAGTAATAATGGAGAGAAACAAATAGATAAAGGAGACAAACTTGATCCACCGTTTAGGCTCTTATCCTGGAATGTGGCAGGGCTGCTCCAGAAAACAATTAGCCCTGACTGGTGCAGTTTTATAGATCAACACCATATTATTTTACTTCAGGAAACATGGGCTTCATCTGTGATCAATAGAGAAGGTTATTGGACCTTCCAGAAGACCGCGCTTCCTTCACTGTCTGGAAGGGCAGCGGGGGGGTTGATAATTTGGTTAAAACATGACTTGTTTCCTAAAGTTAGGGAGCTAGTAACCCCTTCAAGGGATTTGCTAGCTGTGGAGGTTGAACTTAGTACTGCTAGAGGGTACTTTAGTATAGTAATCGTAAACATATATGTCAGGCCTGGCACTCATAGGACCAAGACAGTACTGATCAATATTCTAACTGACTTTCTTAATTCGCTATCGGGTGAGCAGGGCCTAATCATTGCAGGAGATTTTAATATGTCTTTAAATTGTATTGATGATATCCAACAAAAAGGAATTCAGTGTGCAGAAACATGGGACAAATCTGGGCCGGTCAGGGTTATAAATAAGAAAGAAGGGGGAGCGGTAGACGTATTAGAAGACCTAATAGCATTAAAGGGGCTAAGAATAGTAAATGGGAACACCAGGTCAGATACTCCGGCGTCACCCACATATAGGAGAGGATCATACTCTAGTCACCTTGATTATGTATTGGTAGATGATATTCTTTGGAAATCGCTCATAGATATGGTCATTCTCCCTCGTAGTGACAGTGATCATTATGCTCTGAGCAGCACCTTTTTTTCTACTCTATTCACCTGTAAAACTATGACACCATGGGCCAAAGGTTATGTTCTAGAAAAGACAAATGATTTTAAAAATGTGAAATGGGAATGGGTGGAGGGTGATGTTAAGTTCCAAATATTAATCTATCAAATAGTTGCAAAAACATTATCCCCACTGAAGCATGCAAACATTATATTGGTGGACTTGATCAACTTGCACGGTGTCTTGACAAACCGGTTAAAATCGCAGTTTCAGATAGTAAGGAGGAGGACACAGAATGGGACAAGAACGATAAGCTGGTTTTCCAACTCCTGCCGTCAGGCCAAATCACATGTATTGGGAGCACTGAAGGCAGGGAAGTCCAGAGAGATAAGAGAATGTAGGACTGCGTACAAAGTTGTACTAAAAAATGCAAAAAAAGAGTGGGACACCAAATACTGTAATAGCTTGGTAGAGGCACTTCATGGGAAAGACTCCAAATTATTCTGGAAATTAGTGGCAGGTAAAGGTAACTCACAAGGTATGGAGAATCACCCTGGAATCCAGCCAGAAATGTGGGTGACACATTTTAAAAATGTATATAGGAAACCTCATACCAGCAGTGCACCTATCTCTCTATTAAAACCCAACGATTCTTACCCTAATTCATTAAATTCATCAACTTTGGGGGGTCTTCCATCACCTAAATTTGCCCTGGACCTTTTCACTTTGAAAGAAACAACTCTGGCTCTCCAATCTGTACGCAAAGGGAAGGCCCCTGGGTTGGACGGCATTCCTGGAGATCTATTTCTGTCCAGACCTACAACTTGGTCCCTGTATCTTAATGCGCTTAGCAACGAGATATTGGGGGGGGGACTTCCCCCCTCGTGGCAAGGAGCAATAATAGTCCCCATCTATAAGAAAGGGCCAAGGGAAGAACCTACTAACTATAGGCCGATCAGCCTGCTTGATGTTAGTCAAAAAATATTTAGCAAGCAGGTGCTGAATAGATTACAGGTATGGATAGACGAATCCCATATTCTTTCCGACTTTCAGGTAGGCTTTAGAAAAGGAATGAGTACAATAGACCAGGTATTTAGATTCAATCTCCTTTGTTAGAAAAGTCACCTGTATGTAGCCTTTATCGACCTGAAAGCTGCTTTTGATATGGTCCCAAGGGACCTATTGTGGAATGTGTTGGAGAGCTATCAACTTGATGGCGAACTACTAGGCTTGATAAGGTACTTACATGAGGGGACGTATGCTAAAGTACGCTGGTCCCAAAGTGGTGACTTAACACAAGCTATACCTGTTAATAGGGGGGTGAGACAAGGGTGCATCTTGGCCCCAACATTGTTTAACCTCTACATTAATGGCGCAGCGGACCAACTACTAAACTGTAACCATGATGCCCCAAAGCTAGCTGGATCTTCTGTTCCCATTTTAATGTTCGCCGACTACACTTTATTAATCTCGAGAACACCTATGGGCTTGCAAAATGAATTGGATGCTTTTTACCAATTCTGCATTAAAAGAGGACTTGAAATAAACCCAACCAAATCAAAATTCATGGCTTTTAATCCGCACAAATCTTTTAGGGGGAAAATGAGTATAGCAGGTAAATTAGTGGAGAGAGTTAGTCAATTTGATTATTTGGGGATTAGATTAAGTGATGATCAAGGATGGTTGGCGCAAATTGGAAAGAGTTTGAAGGCCCTTAGGCAGAGGTCAACAGTGATAGGGAGGAAAATTGCCAATATTTCAGAAGGGGAGATATCGCCTGCTATTACTGTTTATAAAGCAGCGGCAGTTGCAGCTTCAATCTATGGCGCTGAGCTTTGGGGACACACAAATTCTAGGTGTTTGACTGTAGTAGAAAATCGCTTTTTAAGAAACTTTTTACGACTACCAATGAGCACCCCTCTCATCCCCCTTAGATTTGACTTAGCTATAAATGAGATACATAATGTTATTGCATTAAGACCACTCAAGTATTGGGTTCGGCTTTGGACGTCTGAGCATTTGTCAACTCTACAGACAGCATTAGATGAGTTTTTAGTAGATGATTGTGTATCAAAGATCCCTTGGCTTAGACACATTAGAGATATGTGCAAATTTCTTAACATGGAAGAGGTGTGGAGTGCTCCTCAGAATCTGACCAAGGAAGTAAAAGAGCGCATAAATAGGTGCTATTGGGAGAATATTCTGGTCCAAACATGGTATATTAATAAAGGTAGTCGGACCCTGCAGTTTCTAGATCATAAATGTACTCCCAAATTTGAGGCCTATATGGACAATGTTAATCCTCCCTATACTAAAGCGCTCTATATTAAGTTCAGGCTAGGGATCCTCCCGCTCAAGTCATTCACTGCGAGATGGAGAGCGGAGGACCGGAATTCAATATTTTGCCATTTTTGTAAAAAAAACACAGAGTCACTCGCGCATTTTATGTTCTTTTGCCCTAGATATGTGGCCCCGAGGAAGAAGTGGATTGCCCCATTATGCAGATTATTGGGGATAAGGGAATGGAATATAGCATTGCGCCTAATGATAACTGATACAAATGATAAAATAGTTTTTTCAGTTGCAAGATATTTGCAAAGTTCATGGGCCATAAGAACTAGAGAATTTTTATAATTGTATGGTTTTAACATATTGGTCATAGTTATTTATTATAATAACTTGCTTTTTGATCTGACTGGAATAAGACATTGAGCCATTAACCTTTTATATTCAATATGACAGGATTTTAAGATTTTAAGAATAATAACGTTTGTATTGTATTGTCTTAAAATTATTTGATTTTAAAATTCATTTAGGGTTTTTAAATGTATAATGTGGTATTTCTTTTATTCTTCCTTTCTACAAACTGATATGTTGTCGAACTATGATATGGTGTCAAATTGTTCACTTTTATGGCTTTTTAGCCGAAATAAAGTACTATTGTTAAAGAAATAGTCATTTAAAAAGCAATGTTGGTGTGCATCTATGGCAGGCAGAGGGTGCAGGGGAAATTGGAATAATCCTTAAAAAATTAATATTCAAGTGCACCTATGGGCAGTCAGGTGGTGTGGAGAAAATGGAATAATACTTAAATAGTGAATGCTGGTGTGTGCCTATGGCAAGCAGGGAGTGTGGGGAAAATGGAATAATCTTTAAAAAATTAATGCTGGTGTGCACCTATGGCAGGCAGGGTCTGTACAGGAAAATTGAATCATCCTGAAAACATGAATGCTGATGTGTGTCCATGGCCCAAGAGAAGACCTATGGCAGACAGGGAGTAGAGGGAAAATGTAAAAAAACAAAAAAGAAATTGCTGGTGTATCATTAGGGACCATGAGAAATCCATTCTGAGACAAGGGCATGCACAGAACAATTGAAAAAAAGGCATATAATATTATAAACAGGTGGCAGGCTGAAAATGGCCACCAGTCACAGAGTTACACAACAACAGCAAGCAAGGAGGCTTGAAGAACAAAGAACACATGCCTGGCTATGGCAAAAGCATACTGAGTGTCTAGACAAAATGTCCGCCAGCCACATGGTCAAACGACAGCAACAACAAACAAGGGAACATGGAGAACACATGTAGGCCTATAGCAAAAGCACACTGACT
Organism: Pleurodeles waltl; assembly: GCF_031143425.1. Classification (NCBI taxonomy): domain Eukaryota; kingdom Metazoa; phylum Chordata; class Amphibia; order Caudata; family Salamandridae; genus Pleurodeles; species Pleurodeles waltl. Next base: position 1,003,817,701 of record NC_090437.1, read on the forward strand.
GGCTGCATAAAATGGCCATCTGCCAAATGTTCAACAAAGTACACATGCAGGCCCAAGTCAAAAGCATACTGGCTGGCTGCAGCAAAAAGCCACCAGCCACATGTTTAAACAACTACAAGCATAGAGGCATGGACACCAAAGCACACATCCACACCTATGTCAAAAGTACACTGACTGGATGCACAAAAGGGCCACTGGCCACATGGCGTGGAGAACAAAGACAAAATGGTGGCCTATGACAAACGCACACACACACACGTACACCCACACACAATAGCCAGACAAAGAAGGTATAGTAAACAGTGAAGAAAACAAAAATTGCACTTATTCCAATGCCATCCTTGGCCTAAATCATAGATGTTTTAAAACAACATATACCACAGATACGGTTGTTTCATAGAATGACTATGAACAGTGCGAATTCAACAAGCATGGAGAAAATTTGCTTACTGTGCAACCCTTTTCCTTTATAAAAGATAACAAATCAAATGCGCAAATACTAGGCCCCTACTGCAACTCTAGGCCACCCACTACAATCACAATCAAATGTAAACATTGAATAAAAGTAAAAATAAAATAGTGGTCAATCAAACTACACCTTTATCAAAACGTTTTTGAACTTGCTTGCTGTGATGTCCCAAAAACACAAAGGTGGTCATTACAACCCTGGCGGTCGGTGTTAAAGCGGCGGTAAAACCACCAACAGGCCGGTGGAAAAAAAATGGAATTACGACCGTGGCGGAAACCGCCAGCATAGACAGCCACTTTAACACTCCACCAGCCACGACGGTACAAACAAACACAGCAGCGGTAACCGCCAACAGACAGGCGGAAGACAATGTACCACCCACATTATTACAAGCCACCAATCCGCCACCTTTTCCGGGGCGGATACACCGCGAATAAAAACACGGCGGAATCAGGACTTGGGAGGGAAAACGCTCACCTCTACACATCCCACGAGGAACCAGGACGCCATGGAACTGGAACTTCCGATTCTTCCAGCCCTCATCTTCCTGCTCCTCTACCAGGAGCACAAACGCCGGCGGCGAAGACCACGGTGAGTACTGCACCTATGACACAGGGGAGGGGGGAGGGAAAAAACAGTGACACACACACACAACACACAACACTCCCAACCCCACCCTCACCCACGACAACACACACACTAATACATCTTGATATATCACAGTTACACCCCCCAAACCCCTCAGAAGAATGCAAGAACAAAAGGAAATGAGTCGAATGATTGTAATATATACGAAGGCAGTAATCAAAAATATATACTTATATTAAAATATTCACACTATAAACAAATATAAACACCAAGAATACAAGTCCAAGGTATTCCTCTACCACAGGGTGGTAAGTTAAAGGGATTGGGCTATGTAGAGGTTTAGCTATGGAATGGTTGGTTGGATGTCAATCAATTATCATGTACTATGGATTGGTGGTTCTAATGGTTTTCCTCCCATTACTCAATGTGAAGAAGAACTTTAATTGCTGAGAGGAGAAATATTAAAACCTCAATCCATAATGGAAGCTTGACATCTTCACTTGAGCAGTAAATGTTGGCACAGATATCACATTCCAAGATAGATTTTACTTTCTTAGGAAGGATGGGACAGAAAGACAGACGTGAAGTGAAGCACTAATAGGCGCTTGACTGGCTACTGGGGCACAGACCTTTTCTTCTGTAGTGGTTTGTGCATTGCAGACTTAGTTCCATCGTGCCATTGTGCCACAGCAGACGCACATGAATTCAATCACCTCCTGCACTCATTAAGGCAGCAGTACCAGGGATTACCCTGCATTGCAGTTTTAGGTGGCTATGAGATGTCAAGAGCACGGACTGGACTCTGGAAGTGACGGGCAGGATATCTGCCTCACTTAACTAGTACAGTAAATTGTCAATTAGAAAGCAAGGTGACTTACCACTTGTTCCAGCTACTATGGGGACACCATCTATTTCGGTCTCCTGCACCTCTACGGATGTCCCAGCTGACACTGCACTGCTGGTGGTGGTCTCTCCACCTGGTAAAATATATAATGAGCCCATTTTAGATACCAGATAACCCACCCATGTATTTATTTTGCACATGATACAACAGCAGTACCTCACTAGAGTTAGGTTAGCTATCTATCACTACTTTTTTCTATTGAAAGTAATCAATCTGAAGGTTTGTGTTATTTATTGCTTGACAAAATTATTAAAACCAGGTAGCCATTGCTTCAACCATAAAAACCTTTTCTCCTAAGGGAGTGATGGGAATTCAGATTAAGAGCATTCAGTAATAAGGAAAGGGCATAATGTAAGGTTCGGCTACAATGCTATGAATGGATAAGTGGGTAGGGGAGAATGCAAAAGTTATAAGGTATTGGTTCTGGATAGGTATCTTATTCCAGCCATGCTGCACTTTCATAGAATTTTCTAGTAGAAGACAATATTGGATGTCTATAACCATAATCACCACTGTGTCTCTGCGGGTGTGCTTTTTGACTGTTTGGTCAAGAAAACAACCAACATGTTTGGTGACTAGAATAGTATTTAGACCTGGTTGTGCGATCTTCTTTATGTTGCCAAAAATCTTTTCCTCTCTTGGTACTACACCCCAATGACAAGACATGTAATTGTAAAAGACGAGCAAGGGTAAGCTTAAGGAAAAATAACAAAGAAAGGTACAAACAGGTGAAAGTCAGCTACGGAAACAGGAAATATAGACAAACACAGGGAAATGCAGATAAAAAACAACCAAGAACAAAAAATAGTAAGTACACAGAAGGAGCTAATTTTAGCAGTGGGGGATAAAAATGACTTATGGAGGGGCAGCAGAACCATCAGCCAGGGCCGCTGTGATGGTGGTGGGACTGGTGGTCGTCACACCTGCCACATCGCTGGAGGTACTCGAATCTGAAGATTCTTCCCTGCCTTTTGGTGCTTAAGAAAGAAGATTGAAAAAACAATGATTTGCGGTATTTTGTAGAAACATATTTTTAGACATTGTACTTTTTCAGTCAGATAGCCTATCCCTTGTTTTGTACTCATTAACCTATTCAAACAAACAATGATGCTTCACCGCCCCCTTTTGATGCATCAAATCGGTCCCCCTTTCCATGCTGCACATCCAGGAGTTTGTGACTAAAAGCTGCATAAACAGATAAAGCCACAGATAGGAATGCATATTAGTTATGTGACACCCTGATATACTTTACTAACATTGTAAGAATGAGTGACATGGTGACGGGTTGACAATAATGCCTTAAATCAGCCCAACCGAACACCTGCCTAGCTCACACTTCAACAGAATCCTGACAGTATCTGTTACTTGACTCCCACTGCCTTACTAAGATCCCAACTTGCTACATCCTCCCAGCTTCAGGAGAGTCCCAGATAAAAAGATGAAAAAAACAGAAAAGGGGCCATAGTAGGGACACCCTGATCCCTTAGCTCTGGTGCTGGCATCCTAGAGGAACCCCCCCCAACCAGATCAAAGAAGCATTTAAAAAAGAAAATTGGTAGGAGTTGCAGCAAAACTGCCGAAAATTTTAAAAAAACAAGCACAGCCCCCTGTGGTTGTTTAAATGCAGCCCCTGGGTGGGTCAGGTCCCAGGGGCAAATACATTTTGAATGCAGGAGGCAGCTGCCCAGCCCATCCATAGCCCTGGCTACAAGATTTAGTTGTGTGCAGGGGGGCTGTGCAACCCCCCCCACAGCCCCAGGGACCACCACCTCCCCTGGGCAAACATTTAGTTATGTGCAGGAAGCCACATGCCCCCCCTGCAACCCCAAGGACCACCACCTCCATGGGGCACTACACATTGGAGGGGGGACACGAGGCCCCCCTCGAGGAGCCAATGATGGCCCTAGAGACCACCACACCCCCGGGCCAGCTCCTGCTATGTCCCAGGGTGCCCACCCCCAGGAAATAGCTGTTTGTATTTTCTTGGTGGGAGCTGTCAAGCAAACAACAGTCCACTTTCAGCTCCAGGAGCTGTCAAACAGCTCCTGTGGCAGAAAGCAGAGTTTTCCTCTGTTTCCCTGCACGCAAATATGCATGAAGGGAACCAGATTAAAACATTGCTCCCGCACGCAAGGATATTCTATTTCTTGCAGCTCCCTGCTTGTGGGAGCAATGTCAGGCACCGCAGGATGTGGGGAGCCGGCTAGGACAGCCGGGCCCTTGAGGCTCCCCCTGCAGTCCTGTTACACTTTCTCTCTCTCTTCCATATCATAATGGGATGAAAGAGAGAGAGAGACAGGTGATTATTGCCATAGTCTCTTCATACAATGACTTCAAAGAGTCAGACTAGAAAGATGTTTGATAAGAATTGTTATAGTTACGTTTTGATGGAATGCTGATCATAGTCAATTCTGACCTAATGGTAAAGCTCTTGGATGTCACCCAGTAGGCTGAAGGTTCAAATCATTGTATCTCATGGCAATGTGTCTGTTTATTTTCCAGTGTTTTAACTGTTAAAAAATCCTAGTAATGTAACATTAAAGTCCTTTTCCACTCAAAACCTTTGGGTTCAATGTCATAGCTAAGTCTGGGCACCACATGCTAATGAGTCACATTTGGCCTTGTGGTTAAGGTCTTAGACCTCTACATTGTAGGTTGAGGGTTCAAATATATGGGTGTCTGTGGTCATTTCCCTGGGTGCCCAGGGCCGAAATGGATCGGGGGGGGGGCGTGTAGTACTTCTCTGCAGAAAATACAATTTTAGGAGGCTGAGCCTCAGGGGATGGGGTCCCCGTGGCTGAAATGGGCTGGGGGAGGGTGGCCAGGCAGACCTGCTGCCATCTCCCACTGCACAATGGCCAACGGCCATGCACAGTGTGGGGTTGGCTAGTTGGGGGGGTTGGTTGCAGGGGCTTGGGTACAGGTCAGGCCCTGAGCCAACTGCTGACATGCACACCCGAAGGCCGTGCATGGTGGTAGTTTGATAAATGTTTAGTAATGAAAATTACTTTACATAAAAAAAAACATAGAACATTGCAGAAAAATAAACAAAGGTTACAGGGACGTTATGGTTAGGAAATAGAATTTTAAAACAAAATAGAAATTCACTTAAAAATCCAAAGAGTATAGGGACCTTATAGTTAGGCTCACATTTACAAAACCACTTAAATTCACCTGTAATTGTTAGAGGTATCTCAAGTAAATATAACTCGTGTCCAACCCCTTATAACCTCCCAAACTTGCGCAGCGCTTGGCCTTCAGCCATGCGTGGAAGGGTTGGCCATGGCCAGTCCCTTAGGCCAACCACTTTAACCACCCAAATCTGAGAGAGAGAGTGAGAGAAAGTGATAGATTGAGAGAGAGAGAGAGAGAGAGAGAGAGAGAGAGAGAGAGAGAGAGAGAGAGAGAGATTTAGGCTTTGAAGAATGATTTACTTAGAATGAGATATTTCCAGACAAATTAAAAATATTTTTTTTTTTGGCAATGAGAGAGTGAGATCACATTTCAGTATGTAACCTAATTATTTAGAGTCGGAAATAAACTAAAGCAAGAAATTACCACAAAGTCACCTAGACTAGAACCTTTAACCTTTAGTGTGCATGTCTGACACCATAGCCACCAGTTCAGCAGTGACTCCTTACTGTGCAGTGTCCAGACTTAGCTATGACATTCAACCCACAGATTTTGAGGGACAAATACTTCAATGTTCAATCCCTAGGTATATTTAACAGTCAAACCACCAGAAAATAAGCAGACACACTGCAATGAGATTCTAGGATTTGAACCTTCAACTTACTGACAGTGCAAGAGCTTCATCAATAGTCCAGAAGTGACCCTTCTCTGCTGCCCATTAAACCTTAACTATAACATTAACACCATTACATCCTGCTCATCTGATGGTTTGAAGTAATTGCATGGAGAGAGCATTGCAATAACAATATCTCTCTCTTTCATCCTGCTATGGGATGAAAGAGAGAGAGAGAGAGAGAAAGAGAGAGAGAGAGAGAGAGAGAGAGAGAGAAAGAGAGAAAGAGAGAGAGACAGAACTGCATGGGGGAGCCTCAAGGACCCACAGTCCTTGCCAGATGCCCGCATCCTGCGGGAGCAGGAATTGCTTCCACAAGCAGGGGCCTGCTTTAAGTAGCACTACCTTGCTTGTGGGAGCAATGTTTTCATCTGTTTCCCTGCAAGCTATTTGATAGCTCTCACTTGCAGAAAGTTAAGTGTTTGTTCTGACGTGGCAGGAGCTGTCAAAGCTACTGACAAGTCAGAGCAACCAGCTATGTCCTGGGGGTGAGCACTCCTGGACATAGCAGGAGTCAGCCCTGGGGTGAAGCTCCTCAGGGCTGTCTATGGCTCCATGAGGTGGGCTGCGCTGCCTGCTTCAAACATAAATGAGCCCTGGGGAAGTGGTGGTCCCCTGGGCTACACTACAGTGGAGCTGCATGACCGGTCTGAATTGTATTTGATTGAAGCCCCGGGAAAGTGGTGGTCCCTCGGGCTGTGTGGGTCCCTGCATTGTATTTGATTGAAGCCTCAGAGAGGTGATGGCTGTAGGGCGGACACACTGCCCCCGCTTTGTATGTGATTGTAGCCCTGGGGAGGATGCATGACCCCAGATATACACATTTATTTTCCCTCTACTGTCTAAAAAAATACTGAATGTATTTACACCAAACAACCAGAAGCACAATCAGTGGAACAAAATACAGCTTTCTGTCAAATTTGATGTAGTTCCATCCAGAAGTTAGGGCTGCAGTCGTGTTCAAAACTCCTATAGGAAATAACAAGGAAAACACACGTTTTTTCACCCCCCTTTTTCTTGGCCCCCACTTGACTGCTCACACCAAAACTTCTCAAGCACAACAAGAATCACTGGCACTTTGTTTTTGGACAATTTCGTGAAGATTCGTCAAACAGTGCCAATGATATATAAAATAAACCCCAAAACGGTCTGCAAGGTCACATTCTTTTTTGTTGGTGCTTTCAGGAGGTCAAACAAAAGAAGAAAGTACGCCATAGCAGATATTACCTATATTTTTAGTTTCTAAACAGTTGACACATTGCAACCATCCTAGGTCTTGTTCATGACTGTTAGTCCTACTACCAGATCCACAATAAATACTTTTCAGAGAAACAAAGCATACTGGATTTCGTAGTCAAGGTGCATATGTGTATGAAAGGAATTGTGAAAATTAAAATCTTTCAACATTTCTTATGGATTTCCTAATTTTACTACATTTTGATGATTTTTTTGAACATATACATTCTTTTACACTCTTTATTACAACTTGACCTCTGAGTGAGAAATCATTCTTGTTAATATACAGCCTGTTATTCTTATGCTCTGAATCCTTCTCTTTTTCCATAGCCATTTGTTTTCTGTGATTATTCCTTTTTAATGTAATATAGTTATTTCCTTTATATTTAACCCCTCTGTGAGATATATTTTATAACATTTCTTTCCCAAATTCCAATTTGATTTCTATTTCACTTTTTGCTTCTCAAATTACATTTCAAATTTCTACAATGATAATCACATTTGTTCACAATTTTCCATATCGTATTATTATATATATATATATATGGGCTATGCACACAGCAGATTCTGTCTCAACAATTCATAATCTATCTTTCACCTCTATCTCAAAGGGTCTGTGCTTTCACATATTAGTACCTAATAATGTCAAGCCACCATTTTCATCTTTGCAATTTTCATCTAGAAAGCAGCCATACATTACAAATCCCAATTGTAAAGAGTCTATAGGATGTGGGGGTAGATTAAGGAGGGCCTGGATGCAAGGTGAGGAGAACACATTAAGAGAGAAAAAGGAACATCTTTCAAGTGATGCCATGTAATTATCTAATACATGAAATGACAACCTGTGGTATTCTATAGTCTATATTCTACTATATCATATATGTGATATGTTTCCTTGGTGTTGTTGTGCGGGTGCATCTTACAATCGTTGTTCTATGTTCTGTGTTCTGGCCTCTGATTACGATTTCTAGTTTGACAGTTTTGAGCAGGACACAGGTCTGGAAGAAAGCCGGAGGATGGGCTCCATTATATAGCATAAATGCTGAATAAATATCCATATTCTTCTCACCGCATGGAATTGTGTGCATTCTTTCTATGAGATTGTGACCCTCTACATATTGGTGGTAAAATAGGGAAGACTTTTGGTTAGCATTTGGGAGCCCATCAACACCAGTAACTATGGCCCTTGTTTCAGCCCTGGCGGTCAGCGGTAATTTGGAGAAAGGTACTGCCAACAGGCTGGCGGTACCTTTTCCCAAATTATGACATTGGCGGTTTGGCTCAAGCTAAATCGCCAGTGCACCACTCCGTCTGCCAGGGTAGTAAGAGCTGCCAGGCTGGAGACTCCAGTCTCTAGCCTGGCAGCCGTCACAATCCCACCCTCAGGATTATGACCCCGCCTACCACCATGGTTTTCGTGGCAAGCGTACCACCATGAAAACCATGGCGGTAGGCACTATCAGTGCCAGGGAGTTCCTTCCCTGGCACTGGTAGGGGTCTTCCCTGCCCTCCTCCCCCTCCCCAGAGTTCTCCTCCACCCTCCTCTGCCCCTTCCCAATCCCCCCACACATTTACACACCCACATGTGCAAACATACACACTCATACACACACGCATACCCACATCCACCCACGCATGCACACATACATACCCACACACTGCAACGCACACCAGCAATACATTGTCGCACACAGGCATTCGTACACTCATTCAGCGCGACTCACACCCGCATGCACGCATACAAAAACAGACAAACACACACCCCATACACACACAACACCCCCCCACACTCACACACCACACCTACCCCCTCTCCTGTCAGAGAACCCGACTTACCTACTTGCAGGGGGTCCTCCAGCAGAAGAACGGGACGTGGCCCTGCTGCCAGAAGCAGCGTCCACCAATAAACACCACCAGGCCGTATCATTGCTGATGATACGGTCGGCGGTGTTTTGCTGGCGTGGCGCTTTTGCTGACAGCAGTGTCACCTTACCGCCGTCCTCCGCCAGCCTTCTGATGGAATTCTGTCCACGGTCATAATGCGGGTAGGTCGCTGGTAGCCACAGCGGCGGTATGTTGGCTGCCGTCACCGTGGCAGTAAATACCGCCAATGTTGTAATGAGGGCCCATGTGTCTTCAGACGGCGCAAGACAATTTAGTCTTGCTCGCTGGTGTTGCACTACACAGATTGTATTTGTGGAGGCACAGGGAGTCCCAGGAAACTGCCTGTTCCTTTTTTGTTCATTTGGGAGGAGTCCCAAATCAAAGAGGAGCAAGTGGCAGATGGGCATATCATGGAGTGGCAAATTGCGACGTGAAGGTCAGGCGCGCATCTCTCCTAGCACGCGTGCATCTTCCTTGAGTGTGTACACGAGCGTGCAATTACATATGCACATGCTCGGCGTGCCACCATCCTTGTTCATCAGCAAGTACACAAGTGTGTTATTATATACGCACATGCTCAATGTGCCACCATCCTTAGTTATCGGCAACAACTAATTTCATCTGAAGTGGTTAAGAATTACTTCACCATAGTAGAGGTAAACCACATTTGCCTCATTATTGAAAGAAATTGGTCGAGCATTAATACAATCCAACTATTCGGTTGGCTTGGAAACCATTTTGGCAACCTTTATGCATTCTACCTTCTACTGAAACTTCTACATATGCTGGTGCATTTTGCAAATCAGACAATATAAGCACTTTGACAAATTTCATCCTTGACTCAGGGGAACAATCCTTGAACATAATAAAAACATTAAAAGTTGCCAAATGAAACAATGATGACCAACTTTTTATTCCACACGGAAAACTTTCGAAGACAGTGTAAGGTTCCAACCTCTGATCTAATCTATCAACACCACCCATATGCTTATTGCAGTCCAAAATGCATGCAGGTTTGCGCACCTCTGCAACCTGACCCAAACAGTCACAGGAAAAGTACTGTCATCATTGATGGTAGTTAGCATGTACACATCCCTCCTGTCTGCAAATTTCAGAGCTAGCAGCTCATTATTACGCAAGGCACTGCACTGACCCCTCTCAAGTTTATTACAGACAAGCTCCCTTGGATAGCCTTTCCGGTAGCACAAGCAACAGTGTCCCCTCTGAACAATTCCTTGAACAGCTGTACTCCAGCGTAGAAGTTATCTATGTACAAATTGTGACCTTTCTTAAACAGTCGTCTACCAAGTTCCCACACAATTTTCTCACTAACTCCAAAAGTGGGCGGACAACCAGGGGGGTCAATGCTGGAATCCCTACCAGTGTAGACCCGGAAATTATACACATATCCTGTACTACTTTCAGACAGCATATGCATCTTAATTCCATACCGTGCCCTCTTGATAGGAATGTACTGGTTAAAAACCAAACACCCCTTGAACAGGACCAAAGACTCAACACTTATTTCTTTGCCTGGAACATACACCTCTGAAAACCGATGTACAAAATGATCAAGGACAGGACTAATCTTAAAAAGACAGTCACAATCTGTGTGATATTGTGGCAAGGCTAAAGCATTGTCAACAATAGGCAGCATCCAAAGAAGAAGCAAATACTGATCATGAGTCATGGTTGCAGGACATATAGCCATTGCCATCAAGGGACTAGTAGACCAATAGGAAGCCAGTGATGGCTACCTTATCAACCCCATCAAAAAAGTCAAACCCAGGAACATTGTCAACTCTTCCAGATTTGTGAGAATCCACTGGGTAGCTCTAGACTGAGGCCTAAGTCTGGCAGCATTGTTCCTCCAATATTGCTCTGCATATAGATTAGTCTGCTCAACAATCTCTTCTAAAAATACATCTTCCATAAACAACTGAAAGAAATAAAAAGGCAAAACATTTTATGTATTCACTCTACACCCTGGGGAGACCAGTAAAGGCAGGCAACTGTGGATGCTCTGCGTTTGGGGCAACCGAGGTGTCAGGTCTTCCAATGGGAAACCTTTCGGCCCCAGGCTACTGCGTTATTGGCACATCAGTGTCTTCTTCTCAAACAGGACCTTTATCTGCTCTGAGAGTGGCTTCCTCATCAGAAGATTCCTCTTGGACAGAAAACTCACTGCCAGAATCTCTCACTTCCTCCTCTGCCTCAAATGGAGAGTGTTAGAAATGGGGTCTTTGGTTGGCAGTCAGGTTACCCCCGTCCAAGCAAGGATCCTCACTCTAGTCAGGGTAAGTCACACACAATACAAATTATCCTGTGCCCACCCTCTGGTAGTTTGGCACTGAGTAGTCAGGCTTACCTTAGAAGGCAATGTGTAAAGTATTTGTACAATAAATCATACAATAACACAATAAAGCACCACAAAAATACACCACACAGTGTTTAGAAAAATATATAATATTTACCTGGATATTTGCAGGTCAAAATGATAAAAGATGCAATAGGAATTTGTAGAGATATCACTTAAAAGTGATATAAAGTGTCTTAAGTCTTTAAAAAGCAAACAAAGTCTCTTATAAGCACAAAGTACCTTTTTGGAGTGGAAAATCTCCGTAGAGGGCCGCAGAGGAGGAGATGCATGGAAAAATGGTGTGTGCGTCTGTTTCGCCCCTTCACACACGGACTCACGTCGTTATTTTTCAGTTGTGCGTCGTTTTCCGGCACGCGGACAGTCTCCTTCTGTAGGTCGCAGGATTACCAGAAGTCCCGGGGTTTGTGTGTGGAATCCTGGGCTTGTTATCCGGCTGCGCGTCGTTCCAGTGGGCTGTGCGTGGAATCTTCTCCCTCACGGCAGGTGTCGCATCGATTTCCTCTCTGAAAGTCGGGCGGCGTTGTCCAGGCGGGCCATGCGTCGACTTTTCCTTGCTGGGTTGAGGGCGTCTTTCCGGATCGCCGTGTGGTGAATTTTTCTCCGCGGAGCAAGCTGTGCATCAAATTTTTCGGCGCACAAGGTGTCCTGTTGAAAAAGAGAAGACTTTTTGGTCCTGAGACTTCAGGGAACAGGAGGCAAGCTCTATCCAAGCCCTTGGAGAGCACTTCTGCAGCAAGGCAAGAGTTGAGCAAGGCAGCAGTCCTTTGTAGAAAGCAGTCAGGTGAGTCCTTTGAGCAACCAGGCAGTTCTTCTTGGCAGGATGCAGGTTCTGGTTCATGTTTCTTCTCCAGCAAGTGTCTGAGATGGTGGGGCAGAGGCCCTGTTTTATACTCAAATATGCCTTTGAAGTGGGGGAGACTTCTAAGAGTGCAAGTGAGGCTGAGTACCCTGTGTTTGGGGTGTGTCTGAGTGAATGCACAAGGAGCTGTCAACTAAACCCAGCCAGACGTGGATTGTAAGGCACAGAAAGATTTAAGTGCAAAGAAATGCTCACTTTCTAAATGTGGCATTTCTAGAATAGTAATATTAAATCCAACTTCACCAGTCAGCAGGCTTTGGTATTACCATTCTGGCCATACTAAATATGACCTTCCTGCTCCTTTGAGATCAGCAGCTACCACTTCAATAATGTATGAGGGCAGCCCCAATGTTAGCCTATGAAGGGAGCAGGCCTCACAGTAGTGTAAAAACAAATTTAGGAGTTTTACACTACCAGGACATGTAAACTACACATGTACATGTCCTGCCTTTTACCCACACAGCACCCTGCTCTAGGTGTTACCTAGGGCACACATTAGAGGTGACTTATGTGTAGAAAAAGGGGAGTTTTAGGCTTGGCAAGTACTTTTAAATGCCAAGTCCTCTCCCTTTGAATATGGTAACTTTGGATCATACCCAATTGGACTATTTAATCTACTTATAAGTCCCTAATAATGTGCACTGTATGTGCCTAGGGCCTGTAGATTAAATGCTACTAGTGGGCCTGCAACACTGGTTGTGCTACCCACTCAAGTAGCTCCTTTACCTTGTCCCAGGCCTGCCATTGCAACATGAGTATCCATTTTGCCTCATTCCTTCTAAGTTCAAGTTCCTGATTCCCTCCTCTGGGATGTATCCGTGTCTGGCTAATGCCCATATATTTGAGCCTGGGGATTTCCAATGTAGGATGTTCCTTGCTGACATGACGTACTATAGGTGATGATGGATCGTTATTCCTCAAGGCACATACATGTTCTTGAATCCTCTCCGTAAGGGGTCTGATGGTGCTCCCAACATAAATCTTACCACATTCACATATCAATACATATACTACATATCTAGTATTGCAGTTTATGAAGTCATAGATCTTATATGTTTTACTACCATTGAAATTAAAGGTAAAGGTCTTATGTAGAGCCAAATTGCATACATTACATCTACTGCAATTGAAAACCCACTGGGTTTCTTCGATAACCATTGTGTCGATGTGTCCTTGGAGGGTTGTAAGAAGCTTTTACATATTAAATCCCTAATGGTAGTGCCTTTCTTATGAATCATAGTAGGTTTGGCAGATATAACATGTTTTAAGGTGTTGTCAGTATGTAGGACGTCCCAATGTTTGAAAAGGATTTTATAAATGTCCTGACTATTTTGACTATATGGGGTGCAAAATGACACTAATCTCTTAGATGTGGGTTTCTTTTTATTACAATTTCTCAAAAGGGATGTTCTCGGCAACTTATTGAGCTTTTTCTAGCACTGTTTATAGTTGATCTAGAGTAACCTCTCTGGACGAATCTGTTCTCTAACTTGTTGAGTTCTAATTCACAAAGTTTGTTGTTACTACAGTTTCTTTTTACTCGAATCATTTCTCCAAAAGGGATGGCATTTATTTGTGTGGTAGGATCTGGCACTTACTAGCCTTGATAGTCAGGCCTGCCTGTTGCAGAGCCTGAAGCACCTCCTTGAGGTGGAGCAGGTGTTCCTCCCAGCTGGAACTGTAGACAGCGATTTCGTCTAGGTAAGCTGTACAGTAGGCATTTTTACCAGCTAGGACCCCGTTAACCAACCGTTGGAAGGTAGTGGGGGCATTTTTCAACCCAAATGGCATCACCCGGAATTGGTAATGGCCATCAGGGGTGGAAAATGCTGATCTCTCTTTAGCCCCCTCAGCCAGGCCGATCTGCCAGTACCCTGAAGTAAGATCAAACGTACTCAGGAACTTGGCAGCACCTAGTCTGTCAATGAGCTCATCAGCTCAGGGGATGGGGTGAGCATCAGTCTGGGTGACTGAGTTGAGACCCCGGTAGTCCACACAGAACCTGATTTCTGGCTTCGCACATGGGGCAGTAGCCTTAGGAACCAATACCACAGGGCTGGCCCAGGGACTACTGGATTTCTCAATAACCCCTGAAGTCAACATCTTGGAGACCTCCTCCTTGATGCTGGCCTTCACCTTATCCGATAACCTGTAAATTTTGTTCTTCACAGGGGGACTGTCACCTGTGTCAATGTCATGAACACAGAGGTGGGTCAGTCCAGGGGTAAGGGAGAACAGGGGGGAGAACTGTTCTAACAGCTCATAGCAGTCTCCTCTCTGGGTTAGAGTCAGGGAGCCAGAGAGAATGACGCCCTCCACTGACCCATCCCCTTCTTTGACAGAGAGGAGGTCGGGGAGAGGTTCACTCTCCTCTTCCATGCCCTCATCTGTGACCAGGAGCATACTGACCTCAGACCTCTCAAAGTGAGGTTTGAGACGGTTGTGATGGAGGACCCTTAGGGGGTGCCTAGGGGTCTTGAGGTCCACTAGGTAAGTGGCCTCCCCTTTACACTCCTTGATCTCAAAGGGGCCAGTCCAGCGGTCCTGGAGAGTCCTGGGCTCTACTGGCTCCATCACCCAAACTGTGAATGCACAAGGAGCTGTCAACTAAACCCAGCTAGACGTGGATTGTAAGGCACAGAAAGATTTAAGTGCAAAGAAATGCTCACTTTCTAAAAGTGGCATTTCTAGAATAGTAATATTGAATCCAACTTCACCAGTCAGCAGGATTTTGTATTACCATTCTGGTCATACTAAATATGACCTTCCTGCTCCTTTCAGATCAGCAACTACCACTTCAATAATGTATGAGGGCAGCCTCAATGTTAGCCTATGAAGGGAGCAGGCCTCACATTAGTAAACATACACAGGTACATGTCCTGTCTTTTACCCACACAGCAACCTGCTCTAGGGGTTACCTAGGGCACACATTAGAGGTGACTTATGTGTAGAAAAAGGGGAGTTTTAGGCTTGGCAAGTACTTTTAAATGCCAAGTCGAATTGGCAGTGAAACTGCACACACAGGCCTTGCAATGGCAGGCCTGGGACAAGGTAAAGGAGCTACTTGAGTGGGTAGCACAACCAGTGTTGCAGGCCCACTAGTAGCATTTAATCTACAGGCCCTAGGCACATACACTGCACATTATTAGGGACTTATAAGTAGATTAAATAGTCCAATTGGGTATGATCCAAAGTTACCATATTTAAAGGGAGAGAACATATGCACTTTACCACTGGTTAGCAGTGGTAAAGTGCGCAGAGTCTAAAAGCCAGCAAAAACAGAGTCCAAAAAGTGGAGGGAGGCAGGCAAAAAGTTAGGGTGACCACCCTAAGGCATGTCAGGTCTAACAGAGAGTCAGTCTCATAATTATGATCAGAAGACGACTCATAAATCCTGCCAACAACCTGCTGAGCGGTCACTCTGAGGCTAGTCATGATCCTTTATAAGACGTGTAACTTGACAAATGTGCCAACAACATCCAGCACTGTCTAAAATAAGTAATAAACAAAGTGTGGCTTTATCACGAAGAGTTATGTACTTAAAAACTATACCACTCACATGCCTGAAAAAGCTAGACTCACCAAAAAATACTGTGCACAGACACAGCAATCACCAATGATATCAAACTTAAAAAAAAATAAAGCAAATTAGACATAAGACAACACAAATATCATTGTGCACAAATCTAAGGACAATTGTACACACAATCCTGCATTTAGTACACCTCCTGCAAACATGTCATTTATGCATGGCTATAATACTCATTTGGAGTAAATTGTTTTTACTTGCCTAAAACATGCAACTACAAAAACTGCAGGTCAACGACTGTCTAAACCCCAAGGAGCCACAGCAAGGAAAGCAAAAGCTTTGAACTGGAACAAAAAGGAGAAATAAACTATTATAATCACAAATGCAAAAACTTCATCAGTTGACAAACTCACTGTCACCAAGCATTTAGAAATTTTCCCTGGTGCACAAGTAGATTCTACCCCCGTTGCGGGTAGATGAGCCTAAAAAATAGGCCAATCTGCCCCCAGGGGGGCAGAAATGGCCAACAGTGCTGTGCCCCCTTTGGGGGGGGTGACACCCCCCAGAGGGTATGCCCCCAACACAAAAAAAACAAAGGACAAAAAATCCCTGGCGTCTTGGTGGCTTCTGCCCCCCTTGGGGGCAGATGGGCCTAAAAACAATAGGCCGATGGAAATGGTCATCAGTAATGTGCCCCCTTTGGGGGCGACCCTTGCCAAAGGAGCCGCCCCCACACAAAACACACACACACGATCCCTGGTGCCTAAGTGGATTCTTCTCCAGATAGGCCTAAACAAATAGGCCAATCTGCCCCCAATAGGGGCAGAAATGGCCAGCAGTTCTGTGCCCCCTTTGGGGGCGGGTGGTGACCCTTGCCAAACAGGGTGCCCCAACACAAAAAAATAAAGGATATAAAATCCCTGATGTCTTGGTGGCTTCTGCCCCCTCGGGGGCAAATGGGCCTAAAAACAATAGGCAGATATGCCCCAAGGGGTTGCAGAAATGGCCACAAGTAAGGAGCCCCTTTTGGGGGGCGACCCTTGCCAACGGGGGTGCCCCCGCAACACAAAAGAAAACAAAGAAAAACAAATTCCTGGCATCTTAGGGGCAGATGGGCCTAAACAATTAGGCTGATCGTCACCCAAAGGGGGCTGAAATGGCCATCACTAATGTACCCCCCCTTTGGGGGGGTGACCCTTGCCAAAGGGGCCGCCGGACTCAAAACACACATACACACACACAAGATCCCTGGTGCCTAAGTGGATTCTGCCCCCCTTGGAGGCAGATGAGCCTAAAAAAATAGGCTGATCTGCCCCCAAGGGGGTGGGGGGTGGAAATGGCCAGCAGTTCCGTGCCCCCTTTGAGTGGTGACCCTTGCCAAAGGGGGCACACCCCAACACGAAAAAAAACAAAGAAAACAAATTCCTGGTGTCTTGGTGGCTTCTGCCCTGGCAGAAGGGCCTAAAAAATAGGCAAATCTGCCTTGGAAAAGGGGTGCCCCCAAAAAACAAAAAAACAGCACACACAAACACAACAATCCCTGGGGCCTAGTGGGTTTTGACCTCTCCTGGGGCCAGGTAGGCCAAAAACATGGCTGATCTAGCCCCTTCCCCAAGGGGTCGCTGCCCTAAAATATAAAAAATAAAGTGATCCCTGGTGTCTAGTGGGTTTTGAACCCCCCTGGGGGTCAGATCTGCTGAAAAAGCGGCCGATCTGGCCCCCAAGGGGGTCAAAACACAGATACATTATTGCCCATAGGGGAGCGACCCTTGTCTAAGGGGTTGCTCCCCAAAATACAAACACAAACAATCCCTGGTGTCTAGTGGGTAGATTCCTACTCCACAATCGCGGGCCTCATCCGTGATCGTGGAGCAGGAATCCACTCAAAACATGCACGGTGAAAGGAAATTCTCTTTCCCCCTGTGTCTGGTTTCTCCCCCTAAACACCCCCCCCCCAGAAGGACTCACCTTTTCTGTGTCCTCTCCGATAGATGTACTGAAAGCAAATGGCTTCCAGCATGTCCCAGCTTTGATGACGGTGCACCGTGAGCACTCTGATTTCATCAGGGTGGTTCGGAGGTAGAAGGGGGGGTGTGGGTGGGAAGTCCACTGGGGGTGCGTGTGCCAGGTGCAGGACGAGCAGGCCTCTTTCCCGGCACACGGGAACCATGGACAAGAATGAGGCCACCTCGCCCCAGGCGCCCAGAGGGTTCAATCTTGATAGTCCATATAATCAGCATTCTATAGATGAGAGTTTTGCAATAAATTCTTCCAAATTATGGCCCAGATTTACAAGGGACTAGCACCATGCTAACAACACATTAGCATCATTTTTTATGATAATATGGTGTTACATGGCCAAAAACACTGTGCTATATTTACAAAGTGGAACAATGCATGCATTGCTCCACTTTGTATCCCTTTGAGCTATATTATGCCTATGCCAGGCATAATGTTATGCAAAGGGATCGTACCCCCATTAGGGGGGGCTGAACAAATGGTGCAAAGAAATTGAAGAGATTTTTTCCCATCATTTTTTTCAACACTTTTAATGCCTGCTCAGAGCAGGCGTTAAAAGGAACCTCCCATTGGTTACAATGGGCCTCTGGGTGCTTTGCAGCATTAGTGTCAACATGTTTATGCTAATCCTGAAAAGTGGTAAACTTGTAAACAATTCTGACACTAGTTCCCTCACTACTGCCATGGTGCACTGTATGTTCAACATGGTGCACAGATGGTGGCATTAGGGGGCGCTAAGGGGAGCAATAAAAGTGGCACTGCACTGAGTGCAGTGCCACTTTTCATAAATATGCCCCTATGTTTCTTGCAAAATTGCCATGTGGAGCAAATGTATTAAAAAAAAAGTTTCTCAATAAATCTTTTCAATACATATTTTTAGTGGATGGACATTTGTTTCTTGGGTGAAAGTGTTGCTCCATTAAAGTGGAGAGCTACATTTTTTAGAGGTGGGCATCTTTGTGGCTAATGGAGTTTTACCTGCTGTATTGATGTTTGTTGTAAAAGTGATATTTCATTTATTATTGTGGTTCTTATAATTCATATTACTGGTGTTATGTTCTGTATTTAAATAAAATAAAACTGCCTTTTTATTGATATTTGTTCTTGCTATATTTTTTGCTGCTGATTATTATTCTTGATAATGGTTTGAAGGACTTCACCTTGATCTAATAAACATAAAAACATGCAGAATTATACATAATTTGTAACATTTCATCTGTAATAGTGTGTTGTTATAGTCAGTCCAGTAGTTACTGTATGTATTTGAAAAGGGACTAACTAAATATTGAATAAAATTATAAATGTAATTTTAAATAAGATGTCTACAAAATTGCAAAATATGAATTGACATTACATTATATGACTTTTTACAAGCAAATATATACCACCTAGAGAAACCTATCAATGCCTGAATCTAGGTGGCTAATAAATTATTACGGACAAGAAGTGGCATGGTGCACAATAAGTAGAAAAAACTTCGGGAGAACATTCATTTTGATAATATTATGTCTCCCAATTACAGAGATTAGTAAACAATGCCATAATCTCATATCATATTCTTTTTTTAAGCAAAGCCTCATAATTAATTTTAATAATGTACTTCTGTAAGGAAATGCATCTTTTTGTACAGTCACCTCCAAAGTTGGGACTGGTGCTGCTGGGTTTTTCGACTCAGAAAGTGCACTGAGGCCTGCTAACCAGACCTCTGTGCTCTGACCTTAAGGTGTGTATATTGGATTGGTTTATACCCAATTGCCATAAGCTAATGTATTTGGCTGAAAGTTAGAGGATCCCCACAGGGACTGCAGCACTGGTTGTGCCACCCTAAGTGTGACAAAGTTAAAACATGGCTTCCATTATGCCTCTGCAGACTTGAAGATAAGTTTAATATTGCTAACTTCTCTTTGTAATTTAAAAGTATGGCAAAGCCCAAACTTGTCTCTTTAATATGTGTAAGTCACCCTTATTATAGGCCTAGTGAGCCCTAAAGCAGGGTGCAAAATAGTTCTGGAGAAGAACACATATTTGACATGTTCTGACATTAAAAATGTAAAATTCTTTACTGTGAAAGGACTTGATAATCACATTGGCAAGCACAGGATGAACTCGCTGACACTTCAGCTGTGCTAAATCCTGAATGGTACAACCAAAGATGATACTCCAAGGTATCAAACAACATCTTACATTCAGCCTGACTTGAAAGTCAAGTCGAAATTAATGTAACTTGTTGTAGTGTGTAACTTTTGCAGAGTTGCTACTTTGTTGCGAAAAATCTCCTGTTCTTCTTTTACAGTTGGACATGGGGTCTGTCCCTGAGACAGTTTTCTGCCCTCTGGAGAGATTTGAAAATGACTGCCAGGAAATGAAACAATATAAGGCTGTGTGAGGGAGAGGTGTTACATCTCCCTGGCAGGAAGCCACACTGGTGTTGGGCCAAAGGAGAGCTTCAAAGGAGAAGTAGACTTTGAAGGGCAAATGGGAAATACATGAGAGAGACTTCTTCTTTGTTCAGGCAGACAAGCCAGAACTGGGGACAGAGAGGGGAAAGCACTAGAGGTGGGCAGATCTCGCAGAGTTTCATTCCATGGAATTCTGCAGAGTTACATGAAGACTTTGTGAGATTCTGCAGAATTCTGCAAAGGGGCAAAAATCGGCATGTTTTGCTGCTCATGCAGATTTTTAGCGCAGGGAACTCATTCTGTGCTGAAACATCATCACAAATGGCACCACATGACACACCAGAGGGTGCTGCTGCTCCAATTGATTTTGCTGCTTCTCAAGTAGATTTTCCACTCAAGTGGCAGCTTTCTTACTGTGAAAGCTCGGGACTACCAATGACTGTTCGCAGCAAGAAAATCATGCAGGAGGCCCCCTCGCGCCCCAAAATCACTCCAATTCTTACTCACGCTCACCAGCTTACATTTGGTGAGTACACAGGAAAAAAGACTCCAGCAAACTGCAGTTGGCTGAATTCAGCCAGAACTCCACATTACAATGCTGAGTGGCCAAAATGCTGCCAGCACCGCCAGCGGAGTGCAATTTATCACCCATTCCTAGAAACCAGTTGTCAAATCGTTTTTAAGGGGTGTGAAATCCCTTTACCAGCCTCAACTTAAGGTTGGGTTAGGGAGCTCTGAACACCAATAGAGGGGTTCTGCCATCTCAAAAGTGGGCAACATGGAGTGTCCCAGGATAGCCAGATGCCACAGTTTGCAGGTAGTGATCATCAGTAGTGACCCAATCATCAGGTAAAATTATTTTGTAGTTCAAGATAATTTGTGTTTTATTTGTATTAAATTTGCATAGACTTTCATGAACATGAATGCATCCAGTTCAATGTAGGACATGTCAGAAATTAAATCCCCAGAGTATATCGCCACATCATCAGCATGTGCAGTCATGAGAACACTAGTACAATTAATATCTACAGGAAGGGCCAGCAGACTCTATTGAAGATAGAGTCTGCATCTAAGAAGATTGTGCCAACTGGTATGTCATAAATTTGCAATGTCAAAAAGAGCTATGGTTGTATTTGTGTGGATGGTAGTTTCCTGACCAGGACACCCACCAAACTCATTCGCACAGAAGACCGCCACGCGAGTCTTTTGCCCGCCAGCCTTATTAAGAGTTCCCTCATGGGCTGGCAGGCAGAAGCAGCGTTTCTGCCCGCCAGCCGAGCGGGGAACATGGTCTTAACATTGATGCTGGATCATAATAGAGCTGCTGGCAAAGTGGCAGTGCGTTGGGGGCGTCAGCACACATTGTGCTTTTCACTGTCTGTAATTCGGCACGACAAGGCTGTCCATGGAGGCCCCTTGCACCCCTTTTCCGACAGGCTGGCAGAAAGGGGACTCGTAATCCTGGCTGTGCCGGCGGTCGAACCATGGCAGCTTCGCCACAGTCATTATATGGAGGTCGGACTGCTGCTTGCGCGGCGTTCCAACCTCCAACGTGAGTTTGGCGGTCCCAGGACAGCCAGAGTTGTAATGACCACCATACTGTTGTGAATTAGTGTTTAAATAATCATGACCAGTCTAGGAGCTTGGATCTTTGAATACATTTTAGCATTGGCATTGATAAGTGAAATGGGTCAGTATGGTCCTCTATTTGTGGAGGCTCCCTTTCCGTCAAAGAAATGCACTGTTAATGTAATCCTATGACTTTTGAATGGCATCTCCCAGGTTGAAATTCATAATTATTTGTAAAAAGATGAGTGCTAATATATCTAAAAACAGTTTATAGAATCTGGCAGGAATTCCATCTTCTCTTGCTGCTTTGCCTGATCCTTAGCTTCTTCTATAAATATATCTTTATGAGACACATTCAACAATGGTATCACTGCTACTTTTAAATAATCAATTACTTTTTCTGGAGGTTGGTGACTTTCAGTCCTTTACAAAGCCTGATACAATACTCAAAACTGATCTTGGACCTCCATAGGTTGCAAGAAAATGTTCCTAGGATTTACTTAATGCACATTATATTCATTCCATTTTCTATTTCCCTAATTTTGTGGACCAGAATTTTATTGATGGAGTCTCCACACTCATATTCTCCTACTTCCTCACCAGATAGATTGCAGCTGCTTCTTCCCCTCAATGCCCCCCACTTTTACTATGCCATTCTATCATGCAGAGAAAAAAAATCCTTGCTTGTGGCTTTCAAGCTAGAATTGTTCAGTTCAGTCTTAAGCTCCTTTAGGTCAGAGTCAATCCTTGCTTTGTTAGTACGCAGTTTCTTTTTTGGTCGGCAACATACTTAATCGTCACCCCACTGTAGCACACCTTAAGAGTTTTCCATACTATTGAAGTGGGGGCTGTATCCATATTAGCCCTTGGTAACTCTCTAAAGGCCCTAGACAACATATTTTTATATTCCACATCTAGAAGATGAGATCATTCTAGGACCTATTCAAATAACTGTAGGCTGTACTGTCCTCAGGTGGCGACGGTCTCGCTGGATAACAGTCTGGGCTGTTATCTGATACTGGCGCACCATAAAGATCCCATGCGTCGGGATCATCCTGACTCATTCCAGTATGAGTTGGGGACTGCATCAGTGGTGGAGTGGCTACCGGTGATGTGTGCGTTGAGTGTGGTGGAGATGGTGGTGTTGAAAGTGTTTTAAGGTAAAAACATGCAAATTATGTTCAGATGCCTCATCTGAACAAATCTTAATCTCTGGTTACAGACAATATTTTGGGGTGGCAGGACAAAATTTATTCTAGAGTAGTCATTGCGAACATGCGAGTATTAAGTTAAACCAGGTTCTTCTTTTATAAGAAATCACCAAACATGGACTAAACTGTGTCTCTTCATCAATGCTTGTATTTTATGGCATTCTTTACACAAGTGTAGCACACTGATTAGTTGTATCAATCTTATAATCTAGGACACAGTTAAAATAACTGACTATTAGTAGTTCTGTGCGTTATAATAAAAGCTCAAAAGATATTTTATTTAAAATGTGTGGATCATCCTTATTTAGGTCACTATTCTATGTATATTACATTTCGTTTGATTTATCTAAACCTGAGTTATAACTCACCATCCATATTTATCCGTAGTGGTCTACCTAACGTTAAATTTTGTTGATTTGGCAACAAGTATGTCTACTCTTCTAATACAAGTTTGTTGAGAGGTGACAGCGATTGGATTATAGTTAAGCTGTCTAAAGCACAGTCTTTATATGCAATGTGTCACAGTGAGGCATAACATATGGGGTTTATAGGAGTCCACCCCTTCATTAACAAGACACTTTTTAGTGATGCCATTTAACCATCTTACTGTAAAACACATTGGGGGTCATTCTGACCCTGGCGGTCATGGACCACCAGGGCCAACGACCGCGGGAGCACCGCCAACAGGCTGGCGGTGCTCCCATGGGCATTCTGACCGCGGCGGTACAGCCGCGGTCAGATACGGGAAACCGGCAGTGTCCCGCCGGTTTCCCGCTGCCCAGGGTAATCCTCCATGGCGGCGCTGCAAGCAGCGCCGCCATGGGAATTCCGACCCCCTTACCGCCAGCCTGGTTCTAGCGGTTTTGACCGCCAGAACCTGGCTGGCGGTAACGGGTGTCGTGGGGCACCTGGGGGCCCCTGCAGTGCCCATGCCAATGGCATGGGCACTGCAGGGGCCCCCTAACAGGGCCCCACCAAGATTTTCAGTGTCATTCGGAGCCGGCATCCTCATGGAAGGGGGTTTCCCGCTGGGCTGGCGGGCGGCCTTCTGGCGGTCGCCCGCCAGCCCAGGGGGAAAGCCAGAATGGCCGCCGCAGTCATTTGACCGCGGTGCGGTCATTCGGCGGCTCCCACCGGCCCTGCGGTTACCGCGGCCGGCGGGAGTCAGAATGACCCCCATTATGTTGTTGCCATCTGAGCTTAAAGTCAACACTATGCATTGTCCAGTGCTCGATTTGTCTAAGGTTTTATCTCCTACACCCATCTCAGAAGAACGTTTAGGCCCTTCTAACTCAGACTGTGACGACCTTTTTTTTCTTCCCTCGCTCTCCTTCCCTTATTTCATCCAGAGCATTCAAACCCCATGTATAAACTGCACTCTACCTCATCATAATGGTTAAAAGAGTGAAAATTTGAGGTTAGTGTAATAGTATTTCCTACAATCATAAAATGTGGCTTGCCAATGGTCATGGTGATACTGTACCAATGAGCCATCAGCACTCCAGAATCAGAATCTTCTTTGCACAGGTATGTTTAACGGATCACCTTCAACCATGCTGGCTCCTGTAAAAGGACCTGAGCTCCCAGCTCTTGCATCTGAGGAATGCATTTATCAGCCTCCATCTAGGCTCGACTGTTGAGTATCAAAATCCAGATCCCACACAGAATGTAACATTTCAACTATATTTGGGTGTAGAGGGTTCAGCACTAGCACCGATCTTTTGCCATAGGACACAATTACTAACAAAAATCAAGATAGGGCGTATACATTTTAGATTGCATCCTTTTATAGGTTTCTGTTGAAACAGACCCTGAGAACAAGTCACAATCAGCAAGATCTGGGATAGCATTCCAGAATAATGTGACAACAAACTGTCTGGGACCTTTCCCTTTGCAATCGTCCAGTTTTCACAAAGCTGCATTTTAATATTAAGTTAATAAGTATGAATATTCTGCAGCCAGGGCAGAGAAATCTGCACGCAAAAATATTGTCCTGTCCTAACTTCAAAAACATCAGAAGTGTTTGACATGTTTGAGGTATTAGATGCAATATTATTATTTGATTGTGTATCCAGTGTTCAGGTCCAGGTTCCTGATAGACCAGTGCAGAATTTTGGTGGCATTTCAATTACACTGGAGTAATCTGAATAAGTTTGGAAACTGCATGTTAGTCCTTAATGCAGAATTACTGATCATATCGCAATTGTGCCTGCTCATGTAGTAGTCATTTGCAGAAAAAAAAAACTACCCTGAGAACACATTTGGCAAGTGCAAATGGCTGCTCATGCTGCTCTTTTTGTTCTGTTGTATTTAAAGCAATTTTTTTGCGCAAAATCCATCCTTGCGCCGTTTTGGACCTAAGAGTTCATTTTGCACTATGAAACTAGTACTACATACTGAGAGTAAGCTGGGATAAAACCCTACACCAAGTGCCCATTTAGCCAGCACAAGTGACTGATTAGGCTCTCTATTTATGTTCTGTTGTATTTAGCGCAATTTTTCAGTGAAAAATGCATACTTGCAATCATTTTGAATGGAAATAGAACTAAATGCAGAATTACTCTTCTCACATATTTCTGGGTAATAGTGAGGTAATTCTGAATGAGTGCACTATAGGAAAATATGCAATTTATGCCCACACCTACTTCCTGAGTGGCAGAGGCACTAGTACCGTCAGCACCTCCCCAGCATCACCCCATGGAGGACAAGCACTGGTGCAATAGCTGCCACTTTTAGCTTCCGACCGGGAAGCAGAAGTGGTGACTCATCATGAGATCCCAAACTATTGCTATTGTTCTCAGCATTGCTGCTGGTCCTTGGATCCATTTGATCAAATCATTCAGCTATCTTCACCTTGTCTTTATATTTGTCCCGCTAGTATGATGTGGCCTCTTTGCCTGAATTGTATGCTGGTTGAGAGCTCCTCAGGTCACCCCTGCTGCTGCTATACTTGTCCAGGGAATAGCACTACTGATCATACCACTGCAGGGGCATCCTATGAGAAGCCGAATAGCCGCCATGATGGTAGGAGGTAAGTGGCCCCCAACAAGCTTGATCTCTCTTCTTCGGTGTAGCTTGGTTTGACTAATGGACAGAATATTCATAATATTTTGAATGTTTAGGGAAAGCTGCCATTCTGCACACTTCATTATCAGATAGTGCTCATTCAGAAACCGCATGTAGGCATCATCCATTAATGCCCGATATCAGAGGTGGCTGGAGGTGCGGTTCAGCCTCAAGATGCCATCTGTTCACTATGACTCAAACAATCATTTTGAACAGGGACATTTTGTAACACTCCTCAATTCATCAGTTCCTGGAAAATAGAGAGGATTTTGTAAAGACGGACACCGGCAGTAATAGGTAAATCACTTTTATTCCAGTTCATGCGGGAACATTACAGGAACAATGTCGGAACCGCTCCCGGAACCGCTCCGTTTTTCCCAACTGCCACCTCCCGGACCCCCGTCTCGTAGATCGAATGTCAACCTTCCACATTCGATCTACGCACCACACATCTTCCCCTCTTATCAAACACCAACATAACAAATTACATACTTAAGTGCAGAAAAATACATATATAAGAAAATACATAATACATGTACCTATAAAAAATTATTTTACATTGCATTGGAAGCATCTCCACTTTTAATTGACTTTCCATCACAAATTCATTGAAATGCCTTGGTAATTTCCTTTCTCTCAGACTTTTACGAATAGGTATCATGTCATCCTCCCGATTCGTGGATTCAAGACCTCAGGATTCACCACCTCCTTCACCTCTGTCTGACCGCGCATCCTCGTATCCCCACAAATATCCACTCTCTTCATCAAGATCTTCACACACCGATTCCTGGGAAAGGTTACTTGCTTTAAACAAAGTCACATGCCACAAATTACGTACTCTTCCATCCTCAAGCTGAACTGCACCATTCAATACCTTCACCACTTTCATAGGGCGTGACCATCTCCATTCCCTTTATTTATTAACCCAAGATTTTTCACACGTACATGCTGTCCAACCACTAAGTTTGGCATAGTTTTTGCACTGTTGATTTTATTTAACACTTTGTTTTGATACTCTTGCACCCGTTTTCTCACAGAGCTAAAGTCTAACCCACCAGAACTTCCTCGTCTTCTGTTCATCAACCACCAAGGGATTAGTTTAGAAGATGGTTTCCGATCCCTCAATAACTCAAAAGGTGTTTTGCCAGTGACTGAATGTGGAGTAATTCTGTAAGATAACAACATATTTTGGATGGCCTCCTTCCAGGACAAATTAGATTCCAAAGCTAATTGTATAGTGTCCTTGATAACCTTGTTGAATCTTTCAACCTGACCATTACCTTCAGGATGGTATAATGATACCCTCACATGATTTACCCCACAACTCTTCAAAAAGGAACTCATCTTAACAGAGGTAAGTTGTGCACCATTATCCGAAACAATAGTTTCAGGAATACCTTCCCTCGCAAATACATCTTTTAAGAATTCGATCACAGTATCAGTAGTTATATTGCCAACCATACGAACCTCTGGCCATTTGGAAAAATAATCAACTAGGACAATCGTATACCCTTCCTTAGCAGGTAAGTTAACAAACAGACCCATAAAATCGATTGCAACTTTGCGCCACGGGCCATCTGGCAACTCAACCAACTGTAGAGGTACCAGTAATGGTTTCACAGACTTGTCACTCAATACACACTTACCACACTCTCTTACCCAACGATCTACCATACTATCTAACCCCGGCCACCAAAAAACCTCTTTGATCTTCCTCCTGGTACTCGCCATGCCACCATGACCTTCATGTCCCAACTTAACAATGGTATCACGCATACCATAGGGAGGCACAATTTCATCACCTCTTAATATAACGTCATTCGACACAGACAATTCCTCTTTAATCTTCCAGAATGTACAACTCTCGCCCCGTAAACTACGTTCCGATGGCCATCCTGTCAAAATAAACTCCTTCACCTTCAACAAGACCTCATCCTTCTGCATTTCTCTCATCCACACACATTCAGATAAATTGTCATGCACGTTCCCATTTTGCAGGAACATAACATCATTATAAGTGAACGCAACATCGCACTCTCCATCATCAATTTCTTCAGCACTACTATGCAATAGTGGTAACCGAGACAACCCATCTGCCACACAATTACTTTTCCCTGGAAGATGCAAAATTTCAAAGTGATACATTTGTAATTTCAAAGCCAACCTTGCCAACCTAGGAGAAAGGTTCCTTCCCCCTCCTGTGCTCAAAATATTAATCAGAGGTTTGTGATCCGTACAAATTTGAAATTTGCGCCCCCATATGTACATCCTAAATTGTTGCACAGCCTACGTAGCGGCCAATAACTCCTTCTCAATTACAGAATAGTTCCTCTCTGCTTGAGAGAGAGTACGAGAGGCATATGCGACCACCCATGTGTCTCCTTTCTTCTTCTGAGACAAAACTGCGCCAATACCATATGCGGAAGCATCTACTGCTATAGTACATTCAGCAGTTTCATCAAACGATTTGAGACAAGATGCATTAACAATTTCTTCCTTTATGGTCGAAAACTCCTTGGAATGTATATCTGTCCAGCAGAACGTCGCATTTTTTCTCAGCAAGGCACGGACGTTCTCCACCTTGGATGCAAAGTTTTCTACTAAACGAGAATAAAACTCTGCTAGGCCTAAAAATGATAACAATTGTTCCTTGCACCTTGGTTCTGGAGCCTCACTAATAGCTTTGATGTGA
Organism: Pleurodeles waltl; assembly: GCF_031143425.1. Taxonomy (NCBI): domain Eukaryota; kingdom Metazoa; phylum Chordata; class Amphibia; order Caudata; family Salamandridae; genus Pleurodeles; species Pleurodeles waltl. Next base: position 1,003,846,311 of record NC_090437.1, read on the forward strand.
CTAACCTTAGGTCGAATACCTTCCTTAGAAATGATGTGACCTAAATATTCAACGTGGCTATCTCCAAATTTGCACTTTTGATCCTTAGCAGTTAATCCATAGTCACTCAATGCTTGCAATACTGCCTTTAAGTTTCGGTCATGCTCAATTCTGTCACGACCATATACTAAAATATCATCCTGGAATACCTTTGCCCCCTTAACATTCAAAAGTATTTTGGACAATTCCCTCTGGAAAACTGCAGACTCACTAGCCAATCCAAATGGCATCCTTTTATACTGGAACATCCCTTCCGGTGTAATAAAAGCTGTACAATGTTTAGACTCAGGACTTAAATGGATCTGGGGATACGCACTCGCCAAGTCGATGGTTGAAAATACTGTAGAATCTCCAATAGACGACATCAATTCCTGCAAATTTGGCAAAGGAAATGCATCTATCCAAATTGCATCATTGAGTGCCCGCAGGTCAACACACAACCTGAGGTCCCCACTGGATTTTACCGAAATTACAATCGGAGAAACCCAATCGGAGCACTGAATTGGTTCAATAATATCTTTATCACACAAATCCTTTAACATTTCCTTCAATTTTTCTCTATAATTCAAGGGAAAATTACTCAACTTCTGCCTTACGGGAACAGCATTCTCCTTTAATACAATTGTATGTTGGAAGTTTTTCCTACTCCCCAAACGACCACTAAACATGGTAGGAAATATTCCCTTTATATCACGATACAAGTCATTCTGCAACGTATCCATACTCACAGTGTACACTGGCGGAGTAGCACTAGGGTCCGCCCTCAACCCAAATTGACATTTATGTGGCCAACCCTGAATAGTTGCCCCACCTTCTGCCACAAGAATTTCACCTGAACACTTCTTTTCGGCATATTCGATTTCTGCCTGCATTTTTCCTACAATTGCAATTTTATGACCAGAATAACTACAAGGACTGGTTTTTGTCTTTTGTAAACTCCTTCCAGGCCACAACCGATTAAATAGACATTTGCCTATTATAGTGTACCACGCACACGAGTCCACCATAACTTCCACTCGTGCACCATCAATATTTACATAACACTTAGGAAATTGAAGCTCTCTTCCCTTAATGTTACGCCCTTGAATGCTTAATACCAAATTCTGAATTGCTCCCTCAACCTCATCATCATCCACATTCTCCACAACACAACTCACTTTTTTTTCGAAACTTCTGCAGACACGTGCAAAATGTCCCTTTTTTTTACATGCACTGCCATTTTTCCCAATCGCCGGACAACCATTAAAATTTGCAAAATGCGAACTGGCGCCGCATCTAAAGCACACTTTAGAATTGTTGTTCATGCTAGACTTGTTATCCCCAGATTTGTTGTCCCCACAACCAGACCGGGAAACTATTTTTTTCTTTTTGTCCATGCATTCCCTGTCTTTGCTTATGGTACAAACGGTGTCATAATCTTTGACTTCCCTCCTCATAGTTTGTATGCAATCTTCGGTAATCTCAATGCTCCTCGCTACTTCAACAGCCGTTTTTTAAGATATTTCCCCAGAAGACCAAAGTTTCTCCTGTATTTTTTTAGATTTAGTCTTCATTAATAATTGGTCCCTTAAAACTTGGTCATATGTCATATTGTCAAAAGCACACGTAACCGCTAAGCCTCTTAACACTGCCATGTACTGGTCAATGGATTCATCAGCATTCTGTTCCCTGGAATAAAATTTGTAACTTTCCATGACTAAATTTATTTTCCGGCCATATATATCCTGTAACTTTTGTAAAGCACATTTATACACATCTACCTCATGCACATTATCAACAGGTGGTACATGTTTTAATTCCCTTAACCCTACAGTGGCCAAAACGATGTTTAAGGTGCCTATCAGGTGAACATTCGCCCTCTTCCAACACATCTACATATGCCTCAAATAAATCCAAGCACAATTCCCACTGAATGGGTGGATCTCCTGGTTCATTAAAAAAAAATGGTGGAGGCTGAATACTAGACATTCTGTAATTAACAATGTCCTATATCAATAAATACTGAATGCAGTTGAACAATATAGGTCTAAAATGCATTAGAAAAACATATTTTTTTCTTCTTTTAAAAAAAAAACAAAAAAAAAGTCCAGTCACAATAAATTCAGGCACTTCCAACAAGTCAAATGTGTAGATAAAGGTTATTTTTGTAATTGTAAGCACAAGATGTGCCTATCACCGTAGTCCAAATTAAACGTGCCAAGTTCCTTGTAATTGTATTTATTGCACACTAAACGTGCCCAGTTCCTTGTAATCGCTGTGTTTCACAATAAGGATTAACCTCCTTCAAGATGGCTGCTAATTTGCTATTTGTAGGCACACAGGTGTGCCTATCACCGTGTTCCTCAATAAGGATTAAAAGGATCTTCAAAACACTTCAAAATGGCTGCCACAAACGATGTTGTTCGCTCTCTAGAGGAATTTGGGCACACTCCAACCCATAATTCCTGGCGTAGTTGCAGATTTTTTTATTTTTTTTATATCGAAGCAGGAATCTTGCCAATTCTACTCCCTCAGGACCATCAAGAGCATACTTAATGCGCCGCAAGTATCGCCCCTCAAGTTATGGAAGCACCAGCAGCCACACGATCGCCGAAAGTAAAAGCGCAATCAAATCCTCACCTCCGACATCGCTCCTGCCCGCCTCGTCGCCACTGTAAAGACGGAGACCGGCAGTAATAGGTAAATCAGTTTTATTCCAGTTCATGCGGGAACATTACAGGAGCAATGTCGGAACCGCTCCCGGAACCGCTCCATTTTTCCCAACTGCCACCTCCCGAACCCCCGTCTCGTAGATCAAATGTCAACCTTCCGCATTCGATCTACGCACCACAGATTTCTTTAGATTTATTTGGTGCATATTTGCAGAAAGCTTTGGGCAACATTCTTCAAGCAACTTCTTTCATCAAGAACATGCGTGCTTATGTAAAATTGAAATGTAATGGAATATGGGAGGATAGTTTGTTGTTAGACATATCTAGATGTTAGTTTAAAATACTTCTTACCTATTCTACTTGGAATAAGGCAGTGCTGTTGAATGGAAACATATTTCTGTTACTAGATCCTGAAATATGGTGGTGCTTGATGCAACAGTTACTATATCTAATGAATGTGTCAACAGAGAATAATGATGAAGAAATTCAAAAACAGAAATTGCATTTTCTTTGGTGAAGTGACAATCATAGTGAACAATCCCTATTGGTTGTGTGACTCAAATTCACAAAGGTAGTATTGAAAAGTTACAACTTGCTCCCTGCATGTGTTACACTGTCGCGTAGGCTCTCATTATTCTAATGAGACTACTGGATTTTTAGCGGCAGAATCACCTGCAGTGTGGGAGACTCAGTCTGACCCACTACAGGTGAAACCTGTCACCCCAATCCGGGTATTGCTCCGGCTAACTAGCAGTGCCTCATCTCTACCCAAGGGCACGGATTATTGGGCAGCCAAGCGCATGACATAATTGATTTCTCAGGGAAACCGTGGTCACTCAGGTCTCACCTTTTCTCTCTCAGCTACATTAGTCCCACATACACAATGACAAACAGAGGCAGTATGGGGGTCATTACAACCCTGGCGGATGGTGTTAAAGCTGCGGTAATACCGCAAACAGGCCGGCGGACAAAAAAAGGGAATTATGACCGTGGCAGAAACCGCCAACATAGACAGCCACTTTAACACTCCGACCGCCACGGCGGTACAGACAAGCAGCGCGGCGGTCACTGCCAACAGACAGGCGGGTGACAATGTACCGCCCACAGTATCACAACCCGCCAATCCGCCACCTTTTCCGGGGCGGATTCACCGTGGATAAAAACACGGAGGAAACAGCTTTTGCAATGGGAAAACTCTCACCTTAATACACTCCACGAGGAAGGAGGGCACCATGGAGCCCGAACTACAAATACTCCCTGCGCTTGTCTTTCTGCTCCTCTACGATCACCAGTAACGTAGGCGCCGTAGACAATTGTGAGTACTGCACCTACGACATAGGGGAGGGGGGAGGCAAAAGTCAGGGGGACACACACGCAACACCCCCACCCCCAACCCGACCCTCACCCACTACAACACACACACCAATGCATTTCCAAACAGCACAGTAACAACCCACAACCCCCCCGGAAGAATGCAAAGACAAAAGGAAATCAGTGCAACCATTGTAATGTATCAAACCACAGCAACCAAATATATACAGATATATATACACATTCCAGAATTTATACATTACGATTAGTAGTGCAGGTATGCACATATCAATGTCCGTGCACCACTGGGCCAAAAATGCATGGGCGAGGCCCACACTAGATACCTGTCCACAAACGGAGAGAACACTGCACGGGCATCAGATAGAAATACAACAGGCACCTCAGGGGGAAGGGAAGGGGGGGCACCTCAGCCGGATTACAGCACCACGACGGGGCTCCATGCCCATTGATGTATCCTGGGGAGTGCAAAGCCACAGTCTCACAAGTCTCTACAGTGGGTGGGTTGCCCACTGTTCCATCCTGGGGAGTGCAAAGCCACAGTCTCTCAAGTCTCTACAGTGGGTGGTTTGCCCACTGTACCATCCTGGTGAGTGCAAAGCCACAGGGGGTCATTCCAACCCTGACGGTCATCGACCGCCAGGGTGGATGACGACGGAAGCACCGCCAACAGGCTGGCGGTGCTTCCCTGCCCATTCTGACCGCGGCGGTAAAGCTGCGGTCAGAAAAGGGGATCCGGCGGTTTCCCGCCAGATTTCCCCTGTCTGGGCTGAATCTCCATGGCAGTGCTGCAAGCAGCGCCGCCATGGAGATTCCGACCCCCTTCCCGCCACCCTGTTTCTGGCGGTTTTTACTGCCAGGAACAGGATGGCGGGAACGGGTGTCGTGGGGCCCCCTAACAGGGCCGCACCCCTGCAACACCGCCGGCTCCATTCGGAGCCGGCTTCTATGTTGCAGGGCCTTTCCCGCTGGGCCGGCGGGCGCTCCTTTGGTGGGCGCCCGCCGTCCCAGCGGGAAAGCCAGAATGGCTGCCGCGGTCTTTTGACCGCGGAGCGGCCAAATGGCGGTGACCGCATGGCGGGCGGCTACCGCCGCCCACCGCGGTCAGAATGACCGCCACAGTCTCTCAAGTCTCTACAGTGGGTGGTTTGCCCACTGTACCATCCTGGGGAGTGCAAAGCCACAGTCTCTCAAGTGGATAACAGTCTCCACTAGTTCTGGAGGGGGACTGGTGCCCGGAGTGCATCAGGTTCCCCCTGACGGTCCCTGTTCCGTCACTGTCCCAGCTGCACATGGGCTAATGATGCTTGATTTGGCGGTCTTTTCCCTGTTCAGCGGTGCTTTGCCATGTCGGTCTCTGCCCTGTTCAGCGGTGCTTTGCCATGTCGGTCTCTGCCCTGTTCAGGGGTGCTTTGCCATGTTGGTCTCTGCCCTGTTCAGTGGTGCTTTGCCATGTCGGTCTTTGCCCTGTTCAGCGGTGCTTTGCCCTGTTCAGCAGTCTTCACCATGGTGGTCTCTGCCCTGTTCAGTGGTGCTTTGCCATGGCGGTCTTTGGCCTGTTCAGCGGTGCTTTGCCCTGTTCAGCGGTCTTCACCATTATGGTCTCTGACCTGTTTAGCGGTGCTTTGCCATGGCGGTCTTTGCCCTGTTCAGCGGTGATTTGCCCTGTTCATCGGTCTTCACCATGGCGGTCTCTGACCTGTGCATTGGTGTGTGGCATGACGGTCCCTCATTGCCCAGTGGGGCTGTGGCTGCCGGGGCCCTCCAGGGCACTGAATCTGGCGGTGGTCTCCGAACCAGTGACGATACTGCTGCCCTCCAGGGCACTAACTCTGGCGGTGGTCTCCGGACCAGTGACGATGCTGCTTCCCTCCAGGGCACTGACTCTGGTGGTGGTCTCCGGACCAGTGACGATACTGGTGCCCTCCAGGGCACTGACTCTGGCGGTGGTCTCCGGACCAGTGACGATACTGCTGCCCTCCAGGGCACTGACTCTGGCTGTGGTCTCCGGACCAGTGACGACAGTGCTGGCGGTGGCATCCAGGCCGCCGGGGAGGATGGCGCCCTTCTCCGCCGTGCTGCTCTTACAAAACTTTAGAGACTTCTTCTGGCCCTTCACCACCGTTGGAGGAGTCACAGCTGACTCAGCACTCCCCCCGGGACACTTGTGAGCAGTTTTGCCGCCAGGAGTCTTCACCCTGTCCCGTCGGCCACTTTCCAACTTAAGGTGCTTTACAGGGGGTGGACTGGCAGTGCTTTGGCTCCATGTCAGAATGGCTGCCCTGGTGGCCGGTGCACTCAGGGGACGTGTAAATGGTAGTGGGGGTGGTGAGTGCAGGTGAGCGGGGTGTGGTGTTGGGTGTTCTGGTGTCAGTCCTAGTGTCTGTAGATGTAGTGCATGCAGGTGAGAGTGTAGACGACACTGGGAGGGAGGAGGGAGATGACGAGGAGGGGGACACAGTAGAGGCAGTGGATGTTGTTGTGTCTGTATGTGGGTGATGCTTCTTTGAGTGCCTGTGGGTTGTGTGGTGCTGATGTTTGCCTGAGCTACTTTTGTGTGTTGAGGTGTATGCATGCTTGTCTGATGGTGTGCTTGGGATAGGCTGGGGTACAGGAGACTGGGTCTGGGTGGAGGAAGTTGGAGGGGGGAGGCTAGACACAGGGACAATGGCTGCCATCAGTGCTGAGGCCAGAGATGCAGGATTCGATGAAGGGCAGCCTGACCAGAATGAATGCCCTCCAGGAATGCATTACCGTGTTGCAACTCCCTTTCTACACCCTGGATGGCATTCACAATGGTAGACTGCCCAACAGTGAGTGACCTGAGGAGGTCAATGGCCTCCTCACTGAGGGCAGCAGGGGTGACTGGGGCAGGGGCTGAGGTGCCTGGGGCGAAGGTGATGCCCACCCTCCTGGGTGAGCAGGAACGGGGCGAAGGCTGAGGGGCTGCTGGGAGGGCGGTGCTGGTAGGGGAGGTGGCGGCTGTACCTGTAGAAGTGGGGGGCACAGATGGTGCCGCACCATAAGGGAGCTCCCATCGGCGGACGAGTCCGTGTCGCTGTTTGGTGATCCGGTGACCCACGTGAAGCTCCCCTCGCCCTCCGTCCCACTGGTGTATTCAGAGTCTGTGGTGTGGCCCTCCATGGCCATGTGGGATGCAGCTCCCTCATGCTCCGGTGCCACTGTGCCTCCGCCTGATGATGCTGATACACACAAGAACTGGGAGAGCACAAAAAGGGGGGGACGACAGAAGAAAGACAGGTTGAGTGCATGGCTTACCGCTACCATTGGCGGACAATACAGACACAGCAGCCCCCTGCACTACGCCGTGCTCTTGGCCTCTACAGATGCAATTCCTGGGATCTGGCCTACATGGATATGGTGGTCATCTGCACACATAGATGACACAGGGGCATGTATACCTGTACTTGGCACTCTACAGAGGTGGGGTGGAGTGCCACATGGCCTGCATTCCGGAGGGGCCTAGCCTACGTAACTCGCCCTCCCCCACCCAGACCCCTCCACTGCACGCAAAGTCCGCAGAATGAGAGTGTACTCACCCCCTTGTGTCTGCTGTGATGCCCTCAAGCGCTCATCCAACTCAGGGTAGGCCACCGCCAGGATCCAGAACATCAGGGTGGTCATGGTTCGACGGGCACCCCTCCCACGTTGGAAGGCCATCCCCAGCTGAGCCTCCGCCGTCTTCTTGCTCCAGCGGCAAATGTCCTCCCATCTTTTCCGGCAGTGGGTGCCCCGTCTCTGGTGGACCCCTAGGGTCCGGACGTCCTTGGCGATGGCACGCCAAATGTCCTTCTTCTGGTGGGCGCTGACCTACATGACATGCACAGGGGAAGAAGAGAAGTCATTAACAACAGCACCGTCAAAGTGAGTGGCCCCCATCCCTACCCTTGCCATGTGGCACATGCATTCACAGTCCTTCATGTTCCCTGAACTCTGCCCCTTTCCTACTGACATCCAGCCCTCTCCACCCAGCATAGCCCATACAACGTGCTCCCTGTGTACTTACCTGTTGGTCTGGAGGACCGTAGAGTAGCGTGTACTGGGGGAGGACCCCGTCGACTAGCTTCTCCAACTCCTGTGCAGTGAAGGCAGGGGCCCTTTCCCCAGACGCAGCAGCCATTGTCTCTTCCAGACAGAGGTCACAGCAGCACTTGTAGTGTAGGTCCTCTCCTGTCGAAGATCAGGTATCGAGTGATTAAACAGATAGAAAATGGCAGTCACGTCCGAGGGGGTGACGTCCACGGTAGTGACGTCCGCGGCGATGCGTATCATCACCGCCGGCGCACTTCATCATTGGCTCCTGGGACCCATAGGGTCCAATGTAAACCAATGCAGCATTGCGCCGCGGTCTACGACCGCCTACAGCGACGGTGTACAACGCCAGCGCAGATACCTCACATCCCATTGTCCCAGTATAGAGGTCAGGCAGCCGCCATTTCAGGGGCCCACATGGCTTCATTTACTACTGTGTCACACATACCTAGGCCCACACTCAACACACATACAGGAGGAGTTTTGTATTTGGTGTCGTGTTCTGTGTAGCTGTGGGTACATACCTGGGAATTTGTTGACTCTGTGGTCGCTGTTGTCCTTCTTAGGCACCGTCAGCTGGGACATTTGAGGAGATGGCGGAATCCTCCGGTGTACTGACCGCTGGTGGACCTGTTAACAATGGAGGAGCGACATTTGATCATCACCTACAGGTTTGACTGTGCCACAGTCCAGGAACTGTGTACCAAGTTGGAGCCAGACCTGATCTCACCAATACGCCATCCCACAGGAATTCTCCCTGAAGTGCAGGTGCTATCAGTGCTCCATTTCCTTGCAAGTGGATCATTTCAAACAACTGTGGCCATGGCATCAGGGATGTCCCTGCCTATGTTTTCCAACGTTTTGTCCAGAGTGTTGACTGCCCTGCTGAAACACGTAAGGAGCTACATCGTTTTCCCTCAGGTGGAGGATTTGGCTACAGTGAAAGATGACTTCTATGCCCTTGGACATATCCCCAACATCATAGGTGCTATTGATGAGACCCATGTAGCTCTGGTCCCCCCCACAGGAGTGAATAGGTGTACAGGAACCGGAAGAGTTATCATTCCATGAATGTACAGATGGTATGTTTGGCAGACCAGTACATCTCCCAGGTAAATGCTATGTTCCCTGGCTCAGTGCATGACGCCTACATCCTGCGGAATAGCAGCATCCCTTACATGATGGGTGAACTCCAGAGGCACCGGGTGTGGCTATTAGGGGACTCTGGTTACCCCAACCTGTCCAGGCTATTGACCCCAGTGAGGAATCCCATGACCAGGGCAGAGGAATGTTACAATGAGGCCCATGGGCGGACTAGGAGGGTGATCGAACACACCTTCGGCCTCCTGAAGGCCAGGTTCAGGTGCCTCCACATGACAGGTGGTCACTATTCTACTCACCAAGGAAGGTGTGCCAGATCATCATCGCCTGCTCGATGCTTCACAATCTTGCTTTGCGACGCCAGGTGCCTTTTTTGCAGGAGGATGGTCCAGATGACGGTTTTGTGGCAGCTGTGGAGCCTGTGGACAGTGATGAGGAGGAAGCTGAGGAAGAAGACATAGACAACAGGGAGTCAGTCATACAGCAATATTTCCAGTGACACACAGGTGAGAATTTTTTTATTTACTATTACATTCACTTTCACACTTCTACCTCTCTCCTGTCTGTCAATTAGTAGCAGTATTTGGTAACTGAGTTGTACCTTTCCATTACGGTTTCACAGGTGTGGTTACCAACATGTGTCATCTGCTTGCATCCTTCATGGACTTGTGATGTGTGACATAGGTATGTTGGCATTACAATTGAAAACGCATTTTGTCATTGCTAATCCAAATTTTCTAAATCACAGACTGACTCCTGATTGTTTTGTGGTTCAAGGGTGTTTATTGAAGTGCTAATTATTGGAGGGGGTGGCAAAATGGTGATGGGTGATGGTGGAGGAATGTCCATGGCAGAGTCCAGTCTATTAGTCACACAGGTGCACTGCCCATATGGGCATAGGAAGTGGAGCTGGGGCAGTTCCAATCTGGGCAGGGTAACAAAGTGGGACAGTGGGAGGACAATCAGGGTGGTCTCATTTCCTGGTGGGGGTCTTGCCATCATGCTCTGTCCTGTTCCTGAATCTCAGGGACCGCTTGCGGGGTGGTTGTCCGTCTGCAGGGGGTGGGGTGCTGGTGTGGTGGTCCTGTGGCGGGGCGTCCTGTCTACTAGCGCCGGCGGAGGTAGTGGGCAGTTCATCGTCCATGCTAGTGTCAGGGGACCCTTGGAGTGCCACGGTGTCCCTCATGGTCTTTTGTATGTCCTTCAGCACCCCTACGAGGGTGCCCAGGGCAGAGCTGATGGTTCTGAGCTCCTCCCTGAACCCCAAATACTGTTCCTCCTGCAGGCGCTGGGCCTCCTGAAACTTGGCCAGGACCGTCGCCATCGTCTCCTGGGAGTGGTGGTATGCTCCCATGATGGAGGAGAGGGCCTCGTGGAGGGTGGGTTCCCTTGGCCTGTCCGCCCCCTGTCTCACAGCAGCCCTCCCAGTTCCCCTGTGTTCCTGGGCCTCCGTCCCCTGGACCGTGTGCCCACTACCACTGCCCCCAGGTCCCTGTTGTTGTTGGGGTGGTGGGTTAGCCTGGGTTCCCTGTAGTGGTGGACACACCGCTGATTGACATGTCCTGGGGACGGAGGTATGGGCCCGCTGGGTGGGTGCTGTGCTGGTGTTACCAGAGGGTGGAAGGTCAGTGTTGGGCTGTGCCTGTGCCAGGGGAACCGACTGTCCCGAGGCCCACAATGGTCCGGGCTGATCATCTGGATCCAGTTGGCCAGAGCTGCTGTCGTCACTGTGGGCCTCTTCTGTGGGTGGAGTGGAGATATCTGGACCCTCCTATGTGGTGACGTTCCTTAGTGGTCCTGCAGGGGCATAAGAGCATGATTATTGCATGTGTGTGTGTTATGGTGTGCAATGGGTTGGTGTGCGTGTACCCCAGTGCAAGCATTCCTGTGTGGGGGTTTGTGTGATGATGGTTAGGGGGTTGTTATGCTTATGTGCAGTGAGCATGCTTTACTGTGGGGTGACCATGCTTAGTTGTTGCATGCAGAGATTGGTGTTGGGATGTGTGGTTTGTGTTATTAGTACATTAGTGAGGAGTTGGAGTGATAGGGGAGGGGGTGAGGGTGGGGGTGTGTGAAAGCATGCAGGTAGGGTGGGGGATATGATAGTTAAGATTTGACTTACCAGTGTCCATTCCTCCACCGACTCCTCCGAGGCCCTCAGGATGCATGATGGTCAAGACTTGCTCCTCCCATGTTGTTAGTTGTGGGGGAGGAGGTGGGGGTCCGCCGCCAGTCCGCTGAATCACGATGTTGTGCCTGGAGACCACAGAACGCACCTTCCCCCTTAGGTCGTTCCACCTCTTCCTGATGTCCTCCCGATTTCTTGGATGCTGTCCCACAGCGTTGACCCTGTCCACGATTCTGCACCATAGCTCCATCTTCCTGGCTATGGAGGTGTGCTGTGAGCCTCTACCCTAGGATTTCCTCCACCATAACCCTGAGCTCCTCCTCGGAAAACCTGGGGTGTCTTTGGCGTGACATGGGGTGGTGTGGGTGATGTGTTGGGTGGTGTATGTGTTGATGAGTGTGGTGATGTGTATTGGTGTGTGGTGTTTTGTGCGTGGAATGTTGTATGGGTGATGGTGTTGTGTGCCTCTGTGTGGTGGGGTTCTCAATTGCTGTGCTCTCTGTCTCTCGGCTTCCTCAAAATTTCTGGTCGTAGGGGTTTGTGGGTGATATGGGTGTGTGTTTTATATTGTATTGATTGTGTGGGAGTAGTGTTTGTATGTGTATCAGGTGTGTGTATTTTGAATTGTCCAATGTGGCGGTGTTTTGGAGATGTGTGTGTATTGTGAGCACGGCGGTGTGTACAGCCAATGGAATAAAGCGGTTGAAAGACCGCCGTGTGGATTCATGGGTCGTGATAGCATGGGCGTGTTTCTGTTGGTGTGACGGTGGAGGATTTGTTTTCGCCAGTTTAACACTGACCTTTGGTGTGATGGACTTGTGTGGGTGTCTGAATTTCGGCGGATTCCGAGATTTGTGTCATGGCAGAATTCTGCGCCCGCGGCGGTGTATTGGCGGTCTTCTGCACAGCAGTAAGCAGCTTTTACCGCCAATGTTGTAATGACCCCCTATATGTTTCAATAAGATTTTAATGAAGCAACTGCATCTTAGATAGCAAAGCATGTGCTGCAATAACCAGGACGATACAGAATGACAAGATTAAAATTGTGACAAGGAGAGTGAAGCATAGAAATAATGCTACCATATTGCCACTAGAGTCAATAGACTAATTCCTACCTAGGCTATAATAGAGCACAGCATGTTAAGCTCTAATTCTGCCCTTCACGTTCCCCTGGGAAGACATCATCCCCCATTCCTGAGCAAAGGCATGAAGTCTGCAAAAGCAGCTGTAGCAAAGCGTTCAGCAATCAGCATACATTTGTGGTTCTCTGGCTGGAATCTCCCTCTAAAGTGTAAGGGAAAGGGAAGTGTTTTTATACTAAAAGAGCTGCTGTTCTGAGAAAATGTCCATATGTAAGGATGTATGTTTTTCTATGAATGTCAAAGACAAAACTTGTAGCACGTTAACTGGCAACCTATCTTACTACAGCCTTGAAAGAAGCACAGAGTGAGCAAGAATGTCTTGTTTGAGAACAGTGCTGGCCTACGCAAAAACAGCCAGATAGAGGGAAATAAAACAAGACCGCCAAAGTGGCTATTGCAAGAATAGTAAAATGAAGCTGAATAAAATATATATAGGTTAAAGTGCACAGCTGCAGGCCTATTATGCTAAAATAACGTGCATGGAGCTATAACTAAAATAGCTACACAACACCCTCCCCTTGTCGGTGGAAGGTGGTTCAAAGCCTTAATATGCATAAAAGCTACTAAACCCAAACTAGGATATATATGTAAAAAAATTAAATAATGACAAGTTAAAAGGACACATAAGCATATATAAAAAATACAATTTAAAATGTTGACATGTGGTTAAAATAGTGGCCGAATTTTAAGAGTCAGAGTCATTTTGAAAGTTGCCATTTGAATCCGGGACAATGGAGGACAGGACATCTTGCACTTCAGCAGGTGTTAAAATTGGAAAGGCATCGCCGGAAAGGACCAAGGAGCAGTCGTGTTCCTTAGCCTGAGCCTCAGCCAAGACAGCAGCGTTCCGAGGAGTGCCCAATAATGAGGTAAGAGTTGTATCATCCAGGAAGGGCAACTCATACGCGGCTTCCCATAGCAAATGCACCCTCTATGCGCATGTCCGGTAATGAACCCTCAGCGAGAACATCAACAGATCAGCGTCCAATGAAAGCAAGCACTGCGTAGAAAGACAAACTTCCAGTGCATGTTCAAAAGAGCACCAAAGGCACCGAAACACTGGCTGCACACAATGCAAAACCAGTCTGAATGACAGAGACCAGTCACACTCCAATTCCTGCAGGAGTGTTGCTCCAAAATACTGTATCATGCATTCACGAAACAACTGCACTGATGGGAGTGCTCTCATTTCTCCTTGTTGCGGCGAGACAGCCATTGTGCATGAAAAGTAGCAACAACAAAATGCCAGCTATTATAGCCAAAGTTATTGGAAATCCCCTGAAAATACTGGAGAATATTGAGTGGATGGCTGATGGTATCAAACCGAATATGGAGGAGAAGGTGTGAATGAAACCAGAACCAACAGCCTTAAAGAAATGTGCAATTCAAGTCATTCATCCCACAAGTTCACCAAAGTGTCTTGGAAAGCTGGTACTTTAAAGGGACTGTATCTGTCGAGATGGGGCCACTCACCTGAAAAGCAGGATGTCTACAGGGGCGATGGTATGCCCCCTGACCTCCTGGAGCACCTCTTGGCACTTCCTGGAGGACACAGAAACCCTGGCAGGTGTCCCAAAAGGAAAGCGGGAGTGGAAGAGAAAGAGACAAAACACTGCTACCTCTTGCCGGTCCAGCCAGGTACTCTGTATCTTCGGGGTGCAGGTCGTTGTTGACAGAGTGATAGTAGAGTTAGTGCACTCAACTTTCTTGAAACTGAATCTCTCTTTCTGATATGGGCACGGGAGCGGTAGGAGATCATCAGGATGCTCCAGCACTTTTCTTGGATAATATTAACTGTTGGCACAATTACTAACACTGCATTACCAAAAACCCAAACTGAGTACCAAAACAATTAGTACTGCAACACTAGGGCTGGCTTCACAGAGATTCACACTACAATTAGAACTGTCGTTGCACTTATCATGCACAAGAAAGACAAACAAGGGCATTAATTATATGATGTATAACTTTCCTGCATGCATAGGGTTAAACTAAAAGGAACAAAAACAATCCAAAAAATACAAATGTCCACTCTGGGTTTAAACAGTTAGGGTGGCACAGTTTGGTTTGGTTTCACTGTGTGTGTGAAAAACCCTTTAAAAACAAATTCCTCAAACCTGAAACACAGGCATGAATGACACAATTTAAATCCAAGAGTTATGCTATTAGAGAAAGAAAAGTCATGCAAAGGCTCTTTTAAAATTGCACTGTCACTTTTTGTAGTACTTGAGCTCAAGCAGATTTCCTGAAGCACATTTACGCAAGTAACTACAATAATAATAATGTAGAATGTTCAGAAATGCATTTGTCTCTTCAAGATAAGCACTCTGCCAAAATACAAGGTCTGAAATACTCCAGCTGTTCTAGGAAGCGATGCGCGCAATGAACAAACTCCCTGGAGAATACTAGTCACTTAGCTGCAGTCTTTTCTGGAGTGCTGGAGGAATGTCTGGTGTCAGCTGGCACAGAAACAAAGAAAAGAATTGCCTCAAAAGTCCTGAATACGAGGATGACAGCAGGGGCTGGACTGCTAAATCAGATGCTGAGATCAGTAAGCAAAACAAAGCCAAGCAGGGATGCATGCTTCACTCTGCTATTTATAGCCAATCAGGAAGGCAGTTGAGTTTCCACATGTGGATGAGTCACCACACCCAATTAGAAGCCCATGTCTACACCACACCCAATTAGAAGCACATGTTTACACCTGCTCACATTAGCAAACAAGCATTGGTAAAACAAGCATTGATTAAACCCAATTGTGTAACACAGCACATTATGTTTACTTAGAAACATGAAGGTTTAACCCTAATCCCTGGGGATGCTGACAGATAACGCAGGAGGCACCTTGGGGATTCCTGATAATCCTCCCCACTAAGTACCCTCTCAACGGGCAGGGCTTGGAAGGATGCAGGAGATGGAATTTTTTAGTTAGACGTGGAGCATGAACTGTGGACGCGGGTTCCCAGGAATTGTTCTCAGGCCCATAGCCTTTCCAAGCCAATAAGTAGTGTAGAACACCACGGACACACCTGGAGTCAAGAATTTTGGCCACTTCAAATTCCCATTGCCCGTGTACTTTTACCAGGGGAGGTGTTTGGGCATTGCAGGTATCAGGGGAATAGGGACGGAATAACGACACATGAAACACGTGGTGTACCTTGAAATCATCTGGCAATGTCAGTTCTACTATCACAGGATTAATGATTTTGGCAATAGGAAAGGGGCCTAGAAATCGGGAGTTAATTTTCTAGATCCTGCAAGAGGGAGCAGGTCTCCTTCTTTTGTCTGCTTGATTTTTTACTTGAGTTTGGTAGGGTTTTAAATGGTGTTGTACTTGTTTTTAAATCTCTGGAACTCTTCATGATCTTTCTGTACTGATGGGACTCTTGTGGATGTTTGGAACCCAGTTGTAGGTAGCATTCTTGGGTGCAGACCAAACAAACAGTAAACTGGGGATACTCCTGTAACCATGTGGACACTGTTGTTATATACAAATTCAACAAGAGGTAAAGCCTTATCCTTTGCAGTAGACCATATGTCAATGTAACATCTCATGATTTGCTCCAGCGATTGGTTGGCACGTTCCGTCTGCCCATCCATTTATGGATGATATGCAGAGGACAAGCGGACGTCCATACCGACAGAGGAACAGAAGCTATGCCAAAACCGTGATCTAACTTGGGGGTCACGATCGGAAACAATTGTGGTGGGCAACCCATGAAGCCGTACAATGTGTCAGACAAACAAAGCAGAGAGCTTGGAAGCCGTAGGGAGGCATTTCAATAGAACAAAATGAGTCATTGTAGTTAGGTAATCTACAACCACCCATATGACAGTGTGCCCATTGGAAGCTGGGAGATCAGAAATAAAATCCATACTTATGGTATGCTCTCGGGCTACCGGAAACTTTTAGACTTGGGTTTGGCTAAAATCCTAAATATTACGACTGTCAGAAAAGACATCCCTGAACCAGTCAGAGCCGTGGATGGCTCAGAATTGACCTCAGGGCTTATCGTTTATCAAACAACACCCTTGTCCGTGCTTTGTTCAAACAACCATACAGTTTGTCCTCATAGATACCCCAGTATTTGGAGCCATTTTGGGGATACCCTTGCATCAGTTACACAATGCCAAAATTGACTGGGCAGCCAGGACAGTGACATTAGGCTCTAAACATCGCTAGCACTCCTGTTACCAGGACAAACCATTATTAGTGACACCCTTGCATTGCGGGTCCACACATAGTACGGCTATCAAGCCGGACGACACACTGGCCATTCCTGCACCGTATAAAGACTTCCATGATGTCTTTAGTGAACAGAAGGCGACCCAGCTGCCGCCACATAGGTCATACGATTGTTGTATAGACTTGATTCCAGGGGCAACGCTACCATGTAGTAGGGTGTATGCTCTTTCTGAGCATGAGAATCAATACCTGAAAGACTGCCTGGATAATCTATTGGCTAAGGGTTTCATTCGTCATTCAACATCACCAGTATCGTCGTCTTTGTTCTTCATGCCCAAGAAGAATTGCGAGCTGTGTGCCTGTATAGATTATCGCGCAGTCAACAAAGTGACCATAAAAAATCAGTATCCACTTCCGTTGATTCCGGTACTTTTAGATCAGGTACCGTCAGTCAACCATTTATACTAAACTCACCCTCCGGGGCGCCTACCACTTGATCCGAGTGATGAAGGGGGATGAGTGGAAGACGGCGTTCCAAACTAAATTTGGACTATTCGAGTACACAGTGATGCCCTTCGGGTTGTGTAACGCTCCTGCAGCGTTTCAATTTTTCATCATTGAAGTGCTGCAGGAGTTTCTGGATATCTGTGTAGTGGTATACATAGACGACATTTTGATCTATTAATCTTCCACTGAGAAACATATACGGCATGAAAAGCGGTTTTACAACGGCTTCGTGAGCATCATCTCTTCGCCAAGCTGGAAAAATGTGTTTTTCATGCTACAACTGTAGAATTCCTGGGATATGTGATCACTCCCGATAGAATTTCAATGGAAAGGTCCAAAGTACAGGAGATCCTGGATTGGGTAGCCCCAAGATCCATCAAGGAAGTGCAACAGTTTTTGGGCTTCGCAAATTTTTATCGGAGATTTATACCCCACTTTTCTACCATGTTATCTCCCATAACTCGTCTCTTACGAAAGGGGGTTAAGTTCCTCTGGGATGCAGAAGCTGAGAAAACCTTCCAACATCTTAAAAACACATTCACTGAAGCACCCGTTCTCCATCATCCCGACCCCGCTCAGCCATCTTTCGTTGAAGCAGACGCTTTCCAAATGGCAGTGGGTGGTGTCTTGTCCCGATGAGTTCCTGAGTCTGGGCATTTCCATCCAGTAGCTTACTTCTCAAAGAAATTGCTACCCGCAGAGCAAAATTACACGGTGGCGGAGCGGGAACTTCTGGCCATCAAGCTTGCCTTCCAGGAATGGTGTCACCACCTACCAGGAACTAGACACACCGTAACTATTTACACAGATCACCGTAATTAAAAAAAGAATTCAAGCGTCCAAGGCCCTGACACCTCGCCAATTACGCTGGCTTCTATTCTTTAACGAGTTTGACTTCGTAATCACCTATAGGCCCGGTACTACACAGCAAAAGGTAGACACGTTGTCTAGGATGGGTTTCTCCTCTGATGTTGCAGTAGAACAGGTCAGAAACATTATACCCCCCAGAAAAAATTGTGGCTGTGTGCACTTCCCAAGAGTTCCTTGAGAAAATACGAGGATGACAGGAGGGGCTGGACTGCCAAATCAGATGCTGAGATCAGGAAGCAAAACAAAGCCAAGCAGGGTGGCCTGTTCACTCTGCTATTTATAGCCAATCAGGAAAGCAGTTGAGTTTCCACATGTGGATGAGTCACCACACCTTATTAGAAGCACATGTCTACACCACACTCAATTAGAAGCACATGTCTACACCTGCTCATATTAGCAAACAAGCATTGGTAAAACAAGCATTGATAAAACCAATTGTGTAACACAGCACATTATGTTTACTTAGAAACATAAAGGTTTAACCTTAATCCCCGGGGATACTGACAGATAACGCAGGAGGCACCTTGGGGATTCCTGACAGTATCTCTGCTGACGACCTTGCCACCTGAAGTGCATATGTCTCACTTGCAGATGTGAGAGCCATATGTTTTTAAAATAGTAAAGCATTGAGTCTGCTCAACTTGTCAAAATTCACATTAGAAGTAGCAATATGGGGCCAAATGTCAGCTACCTCTTTTAATCTGGACAGTGGAAAAAGTACGTTCCTGCAGCATGTAACAATTTTAGAGACCGAAACAACATAAACTATTCTGGCTCGCATCTCACAACAGTCTTCACCATTGAGGAGAACATAGCTGCTGTTTGAAAGCACCTGGAACATAGGTCTAACTCCCTTCAGATAACAAGCCAAATTTGCTGCAGATGCATTACATGCCCCATGCACAAACAGCTGTTTACAAACCATTGAATGGCTGACAGAAGTCTTGCATTCACTACCGCTAAAAAAGACCTCTTTCATGCCACTAAGTCATTTGTACGAGAAGGGGAAGCTCCCACACCTCATGGATATAACTATCTCCCAGCCTTTCATATCTCCCTACCGGAATGTGTTTTAAACAGGACGTGAATTGTAGTGTGGAAATAGGCAAATGAATGACCCTGTGTATTAACCACTCAGCAGCTGGTATTTCAGCCACAGTAAAAGGCAACTTTCCTAACTTTTTGATGTATAGCATGACATAAGTTACTTCTTTCTTAGCCATTAGTTGTTGTTGTGTTTAATGAAAGGTAGAACATATTTCTCTTGAGCTGTGTTGCCAGGGAACGCAACCTGCCTTCAGTGTTTGAAGTGTCCAACCTAACTACAGAATGGACCTTAGTTGACTCTGTCCATGGTGTAAGGAAGGCATATCTGTTTGTATAATGTCTATAGCAAAAGATACAATGTTATTTAAGATGTATATCCGGTCGGACAGGGTATTAATCCCATTATCTATAACAGCTAATGCTTTCTGTAAGTTTTCTTGGTCAAGTTGCCTTAACTAGGCAGCGGCTTCCTGTTGGGAAAGCTTCCAAATTTCATGATACACTTCAAATAAGAAGCGCTTTCTGCGTTGTTTTCTGGGGCCTAAAAGGAAGTCCTATAGATCAGTATTATTAAACAGGAGACTGAGTTGTTCTCTAACCGCATCTAGTGAGGAACTCTTTAACCATTGTTGGTATAGTTTTCCTACACTGTATTTTGTTACTCTACCCGCATGTTCGGACGATATATAGCGAGGGTCTGGCATACTAGTTCTAAAACCCCTGTGGAGTTCATAAAACATTTATGACACCCATTGGTATCTATTGGCCACAATAACCACCCACCAGGACACTACAATGAAGCATTAAACATGCCATTTTGGACCTATTCATCGAGCTGATCTTCAGTTGCATTGATATATTTTTGCCATTTATAAAATTTTGCAGGGGCAGGAATCCTGGGTGTGTTTTATTCCTTAATCTTTGCTAATTCTAAACAACTTGTTTGTTGTACAGTTTCAGTTAGAAATATAATTTGAACAGGTATCAGGCATACTCTAAATAAAGCTTCTTTCCCCCGTATTTGCCAATGTCTAGTTCCCAACACACTTTTTAAGTCAATCGACAGGCCAATATTCATAGCCTTCTATAGTGAACTGGGAAACAAAGGAATCCGAAAAAATAAATTTTGTATTTGTCATTAATATGCGTACATTTGCTGTCAGTGGCAATTTAAAATAATATGACTCAGCATTTTTCCATCGTGCCCAAAAAAATATGTAAACTTTTCAGAACTCCCTTGTGGCGGAGTCGGACAATGTTCCCATTGTGTGTAATTAAAAACAGTCTTTGGGGTACTTGCTCTGTGTATGAAATGGTGACCATAATAATTATAGCAAAACATATCACCATAATTTTCTTTAGATTGATAAACATCTTCACTTTCAAAGACAGTGTAATACTGCAGTTCACTCATCATAGAATCAACTGTTTCACATTACAATCATCAGAAACAACTCTGGGTATTATTATATCATTCACTGAAAGTTTAAACACATATGGTATTAGAATGACCTCTGTGGGCCGTATATATCAAATGTTACTTTATCCCAAACAATCCCATCAGGAATTGGTATGGCAGAAATGTTCACAAAACACTAGTCTCTGCGGACCTTGAGGGAAGAAAAATGTGGTTTTAGGACCTCATCCACCAGTTCAACAGTAGATTTTTCAGGAAGAAAATGACCATGTATTAATAAAAAGAAAGTTCTGACAAACCCAATCCAAAGTAGGAAAGCTAGTACCATCAAGGAAAGCCACAGATAGTTCCATGGAAGAATAAGGTAAGTTACTTTAAGCCAGTTTATCAGCTTATATGTTTTTGACAGTTCAGGTGTCGAAGAGGCGAATGAGAACAAAGTGTTGTCATTGATGTAGGCAAAGTATCCAGAAGCAGTTTGTGCAAAAACTGGAGCCGTATCTGTAAGTGGAGTGGGTATGTCCCGCGATGGCTCAGAATTAATAGCGCCATTTGTCTGTGTTGAAGTTGTGTGAAATTGATCAGTAATTTCTGTATTATTTGATGTTAGTGGAACTAATGCAAGATCATTTTCCACCCTCCCTAAGCTCGGAGAGGTTTTAGGGTTGCTGCTTACAACTTGTAGAGGAACTTCTTGACCAGAAGTTTGAGGGATTCGGGAACTACTGGCTGTTTCTTTTGGTCTGCTGTGCAGGATCGACCACATGGTGTAGTTTGACATTGTCAATAGATACAAAGTGGTTGTCTTTAGCACCATCCAACAGTGGTACAATGACAATTCTGGTACCATGTATTCCCAAGACTGGGACTGGTGCACGACAAGAAGGGCCAAATTCCTTTTTTACGGCAACCTTTTCACATACTAGATCCCCAACTTTAGGAATCCAGCCTGTAGGCATTACAGGTACATCCTTAATTCCTGTAGAGGCAGCTCTGGCAGAAGAGTTGTCACCACAGAACTGTTGCAAATCCTGTAATACAGTGACACGTCATTTATGTGAAAGGGTGTTTCTGCCGCCTAAACGCCAGGACCATCAAGATCTGGAGCATACATTTGAGTTCCAAACAGGCACTCATATGAAGTACTACCCCCCAGGGACCTTCTAGGCAGATTGTTAAGTGCTCTCTGGACTCTATACAGGTAATTAAGCCAACTACGACCCGTACCTAAGACTCTGGCTGTTAAGGATTGCTTTAAATCACGGTTTCATCACTCCATGACACTATTTCCCTTTAAATGAAACGGAGACGAGTACTGGAGTGGGACCCCCAATGAAGCCATGGCGTCCCTGAATGCCCTTGAGGCGAAAGCAGGGCCCTGGTCACATTGTAAAGGTTTGTTGGAAATTAGGAGGGGTGTCTGCGGTGGGTACTTAGCGGTGGAAACTTTCATTTGTTGGCAGATGTCACAACAAAGGACATACTGCTTCGCCTCTTTTTATAGGCCAGGCCACCAACAACTGGCTTGTAGCAATGATATTGTAGCCGCCACACCAGCCTGGGCAGATGCTGCCCCCTCATGCACTGCTTCAATCAACTCTGGTCTTATATCTTTGTTGGGAATTTCTCGAACCCCTGCGCCTAGTATCTTAACCTCAGCGTTTAGACAGCCTCCCATTCGGTAGGAATATTTAGCAGGAAATGCTTTTGGATAGGGCGTACCATCAGCAGTAACTTTCACGGCAGCCCATATGTCTTCGTCTGGTTTTTGCACCTAAGCGGGTTACTGCAGCAACAGTGGCCGTGGCTACTGCTGACTTTGCAGCTTCATCAGCCAGTGTATTCCCAGCAGCATGTATTCCAACGCTCTGGTGTCCAAGTGTATGTACAACAGGGACATTTGGTAGCGTTTCCTTAAGATCCGCTATTTTCCCCCACAGAAGTGTGTATTGAATGGTGTTGCCTTTAGAGTCTCTGAACCCATTCTGGCACCAGTAATGCAGGTATTAATTTAGGAACTGGACACAATAGTATGAATCACAAACAATCATTGTTAACTGTGCAGGATCTGTATGTTCCAGTGCCATCAGCAGAGCCGTTAGCTCTCCTAACTGTGCTGTGCAATCCCCTAGGGTTTGCGTGTATGTATGTTTGGGACAAAAAAATGTATCCTCCATGTAGCCACTTATGGATGCGCAAGCAGCGGAGTATTGATGCTTTGTGCCAATTGCAGGTTGCGCTGAGCCATCGGTGTAGATGAATCTTTGATAGTGATCAATAGGCAGTGTGTTTGCTGGAACTGGGTATTTTAGGTCATATTGCAAAAAATCTTGAGTTTGTAATTTTGGATTGAAAATGTAATCTACATCAGTGGCTGTCAAAGACATGGCCCATTGTATCCAACGTGGATGTAATGCTTTAGCGTTTGGAACGCTGGCTTTGGTGACAGCCTCAAGGGCTGGAATTGGGGAGAAAACAATCATGTGTTTGCCCTGAGCTAGAGGTCTTTCTTTAATGACAGCCATCTGTACAGCAGTGAGAATATTCTCAGTGGGAGCAAAGCGTTGTTCTGCTGCTGAGTACAAGTGTGATTTGTATGCAATTGGGACGGTCTCACCCTTGTTAAAGGTTACATAGGTGAAACCAATGGTACCAGCAATTACCCTGATGAACAAGTGTGTTTTGTTGTCCCTTGTATGTAAATGTTGTGCTGCAAGCATGTCTGTCTGCAGGTCTCTGAGAATGCGTGTATGTTCGACTGTCCAAAATTTACTTGAAAAATCAGGACGTATTAAGCCATATAAAGGTTTTATGCGTGTTGCATAGTCAGGAATATAATTTCTGCCAAAATTTAGGAAACCCAATAGAGATTGGTTAATTGTGTTTGGAAATTGTAATTGCACGCATTTTTCTAAGAATTGTGGCGCAAGGCTCTTTCCATCACTCGATAGCTCATATCCCAAAAACAGGACGCTGAGGAAGGCTATTTTTGTATTTTGGAAGTTGAATTAGTAACAAAATTCAGCAAATACCACAACAATGTGGGTTACCCGTCTTAAATGTTGCTGCAATGCATCATCCGTGAGATAGATATCATCTACATAGGACAATGCTTCAGGATCAATGATGTGTAAAATTGAAGTCACACGAGCCGCAACCAGTCCTGGACTATTCTTCTACCCTTGGGGTAAACAACAGATTGTTTTCCGGGAGCCTAGTGCGCTGAAACTTGTGAAGTCTCTACTCTCAGAGGCTATATTTTGGCAGAAAAAAACATTGGAAATGTCCAGTGTTGTTTTGTATTTTTTGCGCACTATGTCGTTCATCAGTGCTGTGCGAGTTTTGTATAGCATATGTGCGTGTATGACTGTTTAATTGTCTGTAGTCTAAGACTATTCTGTATGAATGGTCCAGTTTAGCTACTAGGAATAAAGGATTATTCATTGTGGTGACACAGGGTTCAATTACGCCCTGGTACTCTAACTGTGTTTGAAATGTCTCTCACAGGTGCTTCAGCATCATGTTTTATTGAATATTGGGGTTGGGGTTGATATTTAATAGGAATTACGTGGTAGGGGGATTATTTGTCCCAACCTACATGGTTGCGATATAACGTGGGTTCCTGTGCCAATCCCCAATCGATCGCGTAGGATTCTGCAAGCTCCTTAGGAACAAGGGGCAAGAAAGGTTTAATAACATCTTCCCCATATGGGCAGGTACGGACAAATTCAGGTGGCCATTCATGTTCGGAAAACAAGATATCGTATATGTTTATCACGCGATCCCAAAAGACTGTGGGGGTCATTACAACATTGGCGGTAAAAGACGCATACCACCGTGCAGAAGACCGCAGGGGACAGAGGCCCAGGAACACAGGGTAACTGGGAGGGCTGCCGTGCGACAGGGGGAGGACAGGCCCAGGGAACCCATTCTCCACGAGGCCCTCTCCAACATCATGGGAGCCTACCACCATTCCCAGGAGACGATGGCAACGGTACTGGCCAAGTTTCAGGAGACCCAGCGGCTGCAGGAAGAACAGTATCTGGGCTTCAGGGAGGAACTAAAATCCATCAATTCCACCCTGGGCACCATTGTAGGGGTGCTGATGGAACTCGTCAACACCAGGAGGGACACTGTGGCACAACAAGGGGCCCCTGACACTAGCCTGGACGATGAACTGCCCACCACCTCCGCTGGCGCTAATGGACAGGAGGCACCGCCACAGGACCACCACACCAGCACCCCATCCCCTGCAGATGAAGAACCACCCCACAAACGGTCCCTGAGATCGAGGACAAAGACAGAGAACAATGCCAAGACCCCCGGCAAAAAATTAGACCACCCTGATTGTCATCCTTCTGTCCCACTTTGTCACCCTGTCCATACTTAAACTGCCCCAGCTCCACTTCCTATGCCCCTTTGGACAATGCACCTGTGAGACTACTAATAGACTGGACTCTGCCATGGACATTCCTCTACCATCAGCCCTGACCATTTTACAACCTCCTCTACTATTGAGCACCCTTAAATCAAAAAACAATCTGGAGTCAGTCTGTGCTTTCGAAAATGTGTATTTGCAATTACAGTGGCAAAATGCAATATCAAATGTAATGTCAACATACCTACGTCAGACAGCACTAGTCCATGCGTAAACAAAGCAGATGTCACACAGTGGAACCCACATCTGTGAAATCGTAAGGGAAAGTGACAACTCAGTGACCATACACTGGGTGAAAATGACAGACAGAGGAGAGGTAGTAGAATTAAATCACATGTAGAAGGGTGTCTTATCTTCTTACCTGTGTCTCACTGGAAGTATTGCAGGATCACCGTATTCCTGTAGTCTATGTCCTCTTCTTCAGCTTCCTCGTCTTCACTGTCCACAGGCTCCACAGCTGCCACAACACCTCCATCTGGACCATCCTCCTGCAGAAAAGGCGCCTGTCGTCGCAAAAGCCAAGTTGTGAAG
The DNA here is from genome assembly GCF_031143425.1 of Pleurodeles waltl. Classification (NCBI taxonomy): domain Eukaryota; kingdom Metazoa; phylum Chordata; class Amphibia; order Caudata; family Salamandridae; genus Pleurodeles; species Pleurodeles waltl. The sequence goes on from NC_090437.1 coordinate 1,003,871,750, forward strand.
CATACAGCAGGCCACGATGATCTGGCATACCTTCTTTATTGAGTAGAATATGGAACCACCTGTCATATAGAGGCACCGGAACCTGGCCTTCAGGAGGCCGAAGGTCCTCTCTATAACCCTTCTAGTTGACCCCTGGCCTCATTGTAGCGTTCCTCTGCCCTTGTCCTGGGATTTCTCACAGGGGACAGTAGCCATGACAGGTTGCGGTAGCCAGAGTCACCTGCAAATGTCGAGGGAAAACTGTTAGACACACACTAACCCTTAGGGACAACCCCAGACCCAGACAACTATCCACAACGTATAGGGTCCATGTCCTCACCTAATAGCCACACACAGTGCCTCTGGAATTGCCCCATTACATAAGAGATGCTGCTATTCCGCAGAATGTAAGCATCATGCACTGAGCCAGGAAACTTGGGAGATGTACTGGTCAGCCAAACTCACCATTTGCACATGCATTGAATTGTAACTCTTCCGGTTTCTGTAAACCTGTTCATTCCTGCGGGGGGACCAGGGCCACATGTGTCCCATTAATGGCACCTATGATGTTGGGGATATGTCCCAGGGCATAGAAATCACCTTTCACTGTAGGCAAATCCTCCACCTGAGGGAAAACGATGTAGCTCCACATGTGTTTCAGCAGGGCAGACAACACTCTGGACAACACGTTGGAAAACACAGGCTGGGACATCCCTGATGCTATGGCCAATGTTGTCTGAAATTACCCACTTGCTAGGAAATGGAGTACTGACAGCACCTGAACTTGAGGGGGGATTCCTGTGGGATGGCGGATAGCTGACATCAGGTCTGGCTCCAAGTGGGCACACAGTTCCTGGATTGTACCACGATCAAGTCTGTAGTTGATGATCACATGTCGCTCCTCCATTGTCGACAGGTCCACCAGCGGTCTGTACACCGGAGGATGCCGCCATCTCCTCACATACCCCAGCGGACGGTGCCTATGGAGGAGAACAGCAAGCAGAGAGTCAGCCAACTCTGAAGTACGTAAACACAGCATACCCAGAAATATTAGCAAATCGACATATGCCTGTATGAGTGTTTAGGCAAGGCCTAGATATGTGTGACCCAGTCCAAAATACTGGCATGTGGGCCCATGAAATTGCGGCTGGCTGACCTGTAAAGTGGGACAATGGGATATGAGGTAACTGCGCTAGCATTGTACACCGTCGCGGTAGGCGGTCGAAGACCGCGGCCCAATCCTACATTGGTTAACATTGGACCCTATGGGTCACAGGAGCCACTGACGATGTACGCCGGCGGTGACGGTATGCACCGCCGCGGATGTGACCCCCATTTTCTCTCTGTTCTCTCTGTTCAATCACTTGATACCTGATCTTTGACAGGAGAGGACCTACACTGCAAGTGCTGCTGTGACCTCAGTCTGGAAGAGACAATGGCTCGTGTGTCTGGGGAAAGGGCCCCTGCCTTCAGCACGGCGGAGTTGGAGAAACTCATGGATGGGGTCCTCCCCCAGTACATGCTACTCTACTGTCCTCCAGACAAACAGGTAAGTACACTGTATGGGCAATGCCTGTGTGGAGTGGTTTGGATTAATGATAGGGGGGAGGAGAATGAGGCGTGCATGAAACGACGGTGAGTGCATGTGCGTCATGCCAAGGGTAGAGATGCGGGCCAATGACTGTGACGGTGCAGACGGTAATAACTTATCTTTTTTCCCTGTACTATTCCTGTAGGTCAGCGCCCACCAGAAGAAGGACATTTGGCGTGCCATCGCCAAGGATGTCTGGACCCTGGGGGTCTCCCACAGACGGAGCACCCACTGCCGGAAAAGATGGGAGCACATTCGCCGCTGGAGCAAGAAGACGGCGGAGGCCCAGCTGGGGATGGCGTCCCAATGTGGGAGGGGTGCCCGTCGCACCATGACCACCCTGATGTTCAGGATCCTGGCGGTGGCGTACCCGGAGTTGGATGGGCACGTGAGGGCATCACAGCAGCCACAAGGGGGTGAGTACATTCTGCTGATTCAGCGCGCATTGGAGGTGTCTGGGTGGGGGAGGTGGGCTGTGGGTTCCCCTTGGCCAGGGCGAGTTTAGTAGGCAAGGACCCTTCTTAAGGCAGGCCCTGTGTCACCCCATCCCACCTGTGTACAGTGCCAACTACACCTAGTCAGGCTCCTGTGACATCCATGTGTGCAGCAATCTGGCATAGCCTTGTAACCCATGTCCCTGGGATTGAATAGGGAACTCCAAGTGCGCCGCATAGTGCAGGGGGCTTCTGTGTCTGTATTGTCCACCAACGGTAGCGGTATTGCATGCACTCAACATGTCTTTCTTCTGTCTCCCCCCCTTTTTTGTGGTCTCCCTGTTCTTGTGTGCATTAGCATCATCAGGTGGAGGAGCGGTGGCACCGGAGCAGGAGGGAGCTGCATCCCACATAGCCCTGGAGGGCGACACTACGGAGTCTAAATTTACCAGTGGGACGGAGGGCGAGGGGAGCTCCACGGCGGGGACAGGAGCTGACACCAGCGATACAGACTCGTCCTCTGATGGGAGCTCCCTTGCGGTGGTGGGCCCATCTGTGCCCCCCACATCTACAGGTACAGCCGCCACCCCCCCTACCAGCACCGCCCTCCCAGCAGCCCCTCAGAGTTTGCCCCGTGCCCGCTCATCCAGGAGGGTGGGCATCTCCTTCGCTCCAGGCACCTCAGCCCCTGCCCCTGTCAGCCCTGCTGCCCTCAGTGAGGAGGCCATTGACCTCCTCAGGTCCCTCACTGTTGGGCAGTCTATCATTTTGAATGCCATCCAGGGTGTAGAGAGGCAGTTGCAACAAACCAATGCAAAGCTGGAGGGCATTCGCTCTGGTCAGGCAGCCCATCAGCGAGCTTTTCAGACTCTGGCCTCAGCACTGATGGCAGCCATGGTCCCTATCTCTAGCCTCCCCCCTCCAACTTCCTCCACCCAGACCCAAACTCCTGTACCTCAGCCTATCCCAAGCACACCATCAGACCAGCATGCACACACCTCAACACACAAGGGAAGCTATGGCAAACATAAGCATCACACATCCCACAGGCACTCACGCAAGCATCACACACATGCAGAAACACCAACATCCACTGCCTCCACTGTGTCCCCCTCCATCTCGTCTCCCTCCTCCCTCCCTGTTTCGTCTCCACTCACACCTGCATGCACTACATCCTCAGCCACTACGGCTATCACCAGATCACCCACCACCACACCCCGCTCACGTGCAGTCACCACCCCCACTACCATTCACACGTCCCCTGTGTCCTCTCCCAATGTGTCTGTGAGGCCACCACCCAAGGTACACAAACCAGCCACACACCCACCCAACAGCCATCCACCTCATGACAGACTCCAGCCCATGCACCTTCACCCAAAGTCACCAAACGTACACCTCCTACAACCACTACCTCTTCCTCCACTCCCAAACCCCCTCCATCTACCCGTCCCAGTGTTTCCAATAAACTTTTCCTGTCCAACCTTGACCTCTTCCCCTCACCTCCCCCACCCCTTCAGTCTCCTAGGGCCAGACTCTCCAGGTCCCAACCCGCACCTCAGCCACAACATCTGTGGGACCAGTGGTACCAGTAGTAACCGGCTTCTGGAGTGAGCCAGTCAGCAGGGCAGCAAGTGTGGCAAGGAGCCAGAGCACGGACAGTCCCCCACCTGTAAAGCATAAAAAGTTGGCCAGGGCCCGGCGGGAGAAGGAAAAGAAATCAGCCACCAAAGCTGCTCCCAGGGTAACAGTTGGGGGTCTAAAGACAGCTGCGCCACCATCCAAGGTGGGGAAGGGGAACAGTAAAACCGGCAAGTCTGGGAAGATCTGCACGGCGGACAAGACCGCCACCATCCCCGCTGCCCAGGACACCTCTGCCACCATCCCCGCTGCCCAGGACACCTCCGCCACCATCCCCACTGCCCAGGACACCGCCGCCACCATCCCCGCGCTGCCCAGGACACCGGCGCCACCATCCCCGCTGCCCAGGACACCGCTGCCACCATCACCGCTGCCCAGGACACTGCCGCCACCACCCCCGCTGCCCAGGATACCACCGCCACCAGCCCCGCTGCCCAGGACACTGCCGCCACCGGCTCCGCTGCCTAAGACACCGCCGCCAGCAGCACCGCTGCCCAGGAGACTGCTGCCACCATCCCCGCTGCCCAGGACACCGCCGCCACAAGCCCCGCTGCCCAAGATACCGCCACCAGCAGCACTGCTTCCCAGGACACTGCCCCCTGCAGCACCACTGCCCAAGACACCGCCACCAGCAGCACCGCTGCCCAGGACACCGCCGCCAGCAGCAACGCAGGCCAGTGAGCACCAATGATTCCGACACTACTGAGGCCGCCATGGGCAGGATGAAGCACTCTGGGCACAAAGTCCCTCCAGAACCAGTGGAGTATCACATCCACTACCTCTGTTCTTGGCAGGATGAAGCACTCTGGGCACAAAGCCCCCTCCAGAACCAGTGGAGTAAGGCATCCACTACCTCAGTCCTTGGCAGGATAAAGCACTCTGGGCACAAAACCCCCTGCAGAACCAGTGGAGTATCACATCCACTACCTCAGTCCTTGGCAGGATGAAGCACTCTGGGCACAAAGCCCCCTCCATAACCAGTGGAGAAAGGCATCCACTACCTCAGTCCTTGTTAGGATGAAGCAGTCTGGGCACAAAGCCCCCTCCAGAACCAGTGAACACATCTACTACCTCAGTCCTTGGCAGGATGAAGCACTCTGGGCACAAAGCCCCCTCCAGAACCAATGGAGAAAGGCATCCACTACCTCTGTCCTTGGCAGGATGAAGCACTCTGGGCACAAAGTGCCCTCCAGATCCAATGGAGTATCACATCCACTACCTCAGTCCTTGGCAGGATGAAGCACTCTGGGCAGAAAGCCCCCTCCAGAACCAGTGGAGAAAGGCATCCACTACCTCTGTCCTTGGCAGGATGAAGCACTCTGGCCACAAAGACCCCTCCAGAACCAGTGGAGAATGGCATCCACTACCTCAGTAATTGGCAGGATGAAGCACTCTGGGCACAAAGCCCCCTCCAGAACCAGTGGAGTATCACATCCACTACCTCAGCCCTTGGCAGGATGAAGCACTTTGGGCACAAAGCCCCCTCCAGAACCAGTGGAGGAAGGCATACACTACCTCTATCCTTGGCAGGATGAAGCACTCTGGCCACAAAGACCCCTCCAGAACCAGTGGAGAAAGGCATCCACTACCTCAGTCCTTGGCAGGATGAAGCACTCTGGGCACAAAGCCCCCTCCAGAACCAGTGGAGGAAGGCATCCACTACCTCTGTCCTTGGCAGGATGAAGCACTCTGGGCACAAAGCCCCCTCCAGAACCAGTGGAGAAAGGCATCCACTACCTCAGTCCTTGGCAGGACGAAGCACTCTGTGCACAAAGCCCCCTCCAGAAACCAGTGGAGAATTGTATTCACTTGAGAGACTGTGGCTTTGCACTCCCCAGGATATAGCAGTGGGCAAACCACCCACTGGAGAGACTTGAGAGACTGTGGCTTTGCACTCCCCTTGATATAGCAGTGGGCAACCCACCCACTGGAGAGACTTGAGAGACTGTGGCTTTGCACTCCCCAGGATATAGCAGTGGGCAAACCACCCACTGGAGAGACTTGAGAGACTGTGGCTTTACACTCCCCAGGATCCCAGGATATAGCAGTGGGGAACCCACCAACTGGAGAGACTTGAGAGACTTGAGAGACTGTGGCTTTGCCCTCCCCAGGATATAACAGTGGGCAAACCACCCACTGGAGAGACTTGAGAGACTGTGGCTTTGCACTCCCCAGGATATAGCAGTGGGTAACCCACCCACTGGAGAGACTTGAGAGACTCTGGCTTTGCACTCCCCAGGATATAGCAGTGGACAAACCACCCACTGGAGAGACTTGAGAAACTGTGGTTTTGCACTCCCCAGGATCCCAGGATATAGCAGTGGGCAACCCACCCACTGGAGAGACTTGAGAGACTGTGGCTTTGCACTCCCCAGGATATAGCAGTGGGCAAACCACCCACTGTAGAAACTTGAGAGACTGTGGCTTTGTACTCCCCAGGATACATCAATGGCATCAAGCCCCCTCATGGATCTGGCGTTGTGCACTCATCCGGCTGAGGTGCCCCCCCTTCCCCTCCCCCTGAGGTGCCTGTTTTATTTCTATCTGATGCCCTAGCAGTGTTCTCTCCATCTTGTTTGGGAATTGAGTGTGGGCCTCGCCTATGCCTTTTGGGCCCAGTGGTCCACAGACTATGATAGTGGAATACCTTGGACTTGTATTCTTGGTGTATATATTTGTTTATAGTGTGAATATCTTAATATATGTATATATTTTTTATTACTGTCTTCGTACATATTACAATCATTCGACTCATTTCCTTTTGTCCTTGCATTCTTCCAGGTGGGGTTAGGGGGTGTAACTGTGATGTATCATGATGTATTGGTGTGTGTGTTGTCGTGGGTGAGGGTGGGGTGGGGGTGTTGCGTGTTGCGTGTGTGTGTCACTGTTTTTTCCCCTCCCCCCTCCTCTGTGTCTTAGGTGCAGTACTCACCGTTGTCTTCGCCGCCGGCTTTCGTGCTCCTGGTAGAGGAGCTCGAAGAGAAGGGCTGGAAGAATCTTAAGTTCCGGTTCCATGGCGTCCTGGTCCCTCATGGGATGTGTAGAGGTGAGCGTTTTCCCTTCCAAGTCCTGTTTCCGCCATGTTTTTGTTCGCAGTGATTCCGCCCCTGAAAAGGTGGCGGATTGGACTGTTGTAATTCTGTGGGCGGTACATTGTCCTACGCCTGTCTGTTGGCGGTTACCGCCGCGGTGTTTGTTTGTACCGCCTTGGCGGTCGGAGTCTTAAAGTGGCTGTCTATGTTGGCAGTTTCCACCACGGTCGTAATTCCATTTTTTTTTCCCGCCAGCCTGTTGGCGGTTTTAGCGCCGCTTTAACACCGACCGCCAGGGTTGTAATGACCACCTGTGTCTCTTATGTGTTCAATGTCTCCTTCTAACTGTAGCGTTGCTTTGTACACCCTATCAGGCGTGGAGACACACATGTCCGTAGTTTCTACTTGTAGAAAGTTATCAGTTGCTTTCACCTCCAGATGCTCTAGTAGATTCTGGCAAACTATAGTGAGCTCTGCTGTGCTGTCTAGCAGTGCTAGTGCCCCGTTCCTGTTCTTCGAGAGGACCCTGTTCTTGAGTGGCATGTCGAACTGCAACTGCTGCCAACTTTTTCTTTTTACATTGGGGTTTTTGTTGGGGAGGTTTCTCTTCCTTCTTAACAGAAAACTCTGTTGAGCATTGTGATTCCTGTCTTGGTTTCACATACTCTGTTCTGTGCTCTGACCTCCCACCTCTCTCACTGCTTTTTTCCGATGAGTCCTGAAAGGAATGAGATTGGCATGTATCAGTATATTGATATCTTTCAGGCGATTTTATATTGTATCTATTTCTGAGATTATATCTATTCTGCTGGGTCTCTGTACGTGGAGATTTTCCACTTTCTTTTTTAGGAGTTTGTTGTTTCTTATCCCAGTTTTTCCTATTACCCTCAGGAGCTTACTTGGAAAAATCTTTATTAGATTTACCTTGAAATTGTGGTTTTGTTGGTCTGGCCCCAAGACTATCTCGACCAATAGTGCAGTAGGTCTCTGCGATAATCTTTGGCAACTCACGTTCTTGATCCTGTTGAGTAACATCCCTGAACCACGTGTGCACCACTAATACTACCGCTTCCCCTGTAAGATTACTAAAATTAATTGAGGATACAGTGGCAAAGTTGCCCATTAATTGCATCCCCAAGTCTAGGGCCGGGGCAGCCCGTATTCATCGTGAGTTTGTTTCAACACTTCTGGAAAGTTGGCAAGTGTTGGTGTACTGTGTGTAGTAATATAGAGAGTGGCAAATACCATGCCCCATGTATTACAGTTATCTACTGTGGGAACCATCCCAAATAGCAAGCACATTGTTAGTATTCTATGTTTATCCTGAGGTCCCGTATGGGGAAATACTGCTTCCAGGGTATTTATTTTTTGAGCTAACCAAAACTGAATTTTTTCTCGCTTGGCGGGTACTTTACCCACAATCGAATGTACAGTTGCAGGATTGCACGTGCTGGGTTTGTATCTAATGTTTGCACTACAAACTGTACTAATTGTCTATCTATTGCTGTCAGCTCAGTATATCAGCGATGGACTTCAGCTACCGCTAATTTGGCTACTGCAGGGTGAGGTGTATAAGTGGCCAATAAAGGCCAGGTAGGACCATCATTACTTAGAGGACCTAACCTATCTGGTAAAATCGTGTGTGGTAGGGCGCCATCAAGCCAATTATTATGTTCTTGATAAGATAAAGGTATTTCTAAATATGCGTATGCTCTGTATTGTCCAGGTATGTTTGCAAGTGTTGAAATGTATTTGTGTTCCCATCAACTGCTGGAAATGTGACCCAAGAATACAATAGTTCTGTTCTATAAGCTGCAGCATCTGCGTCAACAACAAATGTGATTGGACCCCTCAGGGCTGTGAGGCCATTTACCAAAAAATTTACAGTCAGGGGTTGTATCATATTGTTTGCAATTGTCGTGGATTTGCCATATTAGATAAGTACACCAAAAGGGGTTTTTCCTTTTAGAGTTTAAGCTTGAACAACCCCCTGCATCAGATAGGTGTTCACGACTTAGCTGAGGAGGAAATCCTCAATACCATCTCCGTATATATTACTGAGATGTCTTTGTATATAGTGAGACAGAGATACTCAGGAGGACCCGGAAATTAGAGCCTGACCAAACGCCGGCGGTGCCATGTCACGTAGGCTCTCATTATTCTAATGAGACTACTGGATTTTGAGTGGCAAAATGGCCTGCAGTGTGGTAGACTGAGTCTGACCCACTACAGGTAACACCTGTTGCCCCAATCCGGGGTTTGCTCCGGCTAACTAACAGTGCCTCATCTCTACCCAAGGGCAGGGATTATTGGGCAGCCAAGCTTGATATAATTGATTTCTCAGTCAAACCATGGTCACTCAGGTCTCATCCTTTTTCTCTCAGTTACATTAGTCCCACATACACAATGACAAACAGAGGCAGTATATGTTTCAATAAGATTTTAATAAAGCATCTGCATCTTAGATAGCAAAGCATGTTCCGCACTAACCAGGACGATACAGCATGACAAGATTAAAATTGTGACAAGGAGAGTGAAGCATAGAAATAATGCTACCATATTGCTTCAAGGGTCAGTAAACTAATTCCTACCTAGGCTATATTAGAGCACAGCATGTTAAGCTCTAAGTCTGCCCTTCTGGTTCCCCTGGGAAGACATCATCCCCCATACCTGAGCAAAGGCCTGAAGTCTGCAAAAGCAGCTGTAGCAAAGTGTTCAGCAGTCAGTATACAGTCCTGGTTTTCTGGCTGGAATCTCCCTCTAAATTGTAAGGGACAGGAAAGTGTTTTTATCATAAAACAGCTGGTGTTCTGAGAAAATATCCCTGTGTAAGGATATGTGTTTTTCTATGAATGTCAGAGACAAAACTTGTACCACGTTCACCGGCAACCTATCTTACTACAGCCTTGAAAGAAGCACAGAGTGAGCAAGAATCTCTTGTTTGAAAACGTAGTGCTGACCTAGGCAAAAACAGCCAGATAGAGAGTAATAAAACAAGACCGCAAAAGTGGCTATTGCAAGAATAATAATATGAAGTTGAATAAAATATATCTAGGTTAAAGTGCACAGTGGCAGGCCTAATATGCAAAAATAAAAGTACATGGAGCTATAACTAAAATGGCTATACAACAACACCTACTTATGTATAACTTTGACTTTTCACTGATCCCTCAAAATGTCATGGTGCTCGATGTAATCATATGTAACTTATGTATTATGTAAATACGACTAGGAAGATTTTGAAATGTCATTTACAACTATGACTGTTACCCTATTTATGTATAATTACACAGCTGTGCAGGTTGTGCTTAAATACATTTTAAAATTCATTTTACAAAATTATTGTGCATCCATTCAATAAAAAACAATGTTTCTGTGTATTTCACTCCTTCAGAAATACAAATATTGTGAAACTGAGAGGACTGACGTTGTCCACCTAGCGCTTAATTAATTGGTGTATTCATGAACCTCCCTGTAGACATCCCATTTAAACAGAGGTTAGGTGCTCACAAAAAGGTTATGAGTGCACTTCAAAACCGTTTGAATTGCCCTGCAGGCTACTGCAGAAAGAAACTATTGCATGCGCATGAACAGTTTTCTCACATTCTTCTCTTGTCATTATTGTAGTACTTGGAATGCACATCCTAAATCAAAACAAAACGAACAAGTTAGGCAATGCAAATGTGGAATATTAATGATTAACTTGGATGTTTTAAACTTTCTGGATCTGTGAATAGTTCTTAATCAGACATGAGTTAATTACAGCATATTCCAAGACTGATAGGAATACCTGGAAAAAGCTTAATGAGTAGGGATGCAAGATTTTTTCTGGCAGCATGAAGGATTATATATTTGTGAATATTTACTTTTCAGTTGTATGCCCTTGAAACCGTTGTTGTTCCTACGCTATGGCGGAGGAGCGTCGCCCACCCAGCTGCAGCTGCAAACTGTAACAATAAAACAATAGTAAACTATGGGGCATATTTATACTCCGTTTGTGCCGAATTTGCGTCGTTTTTTTCGACGCAAATTCGACGCAAAACTAACTCCATATTTATACTTTGGCGTTAGACGCGTCTAGCGCCAAAGTTCATGGAGTTAGCGTCATTTTTTTGCATGAACACCTTCCTTGCGTTAATGATATGCAAGGTAGGCGTTCCCGTCTTAAAAAATGACTCCGATGCATATGCGTCGTATTTATACTCCCGGGCAAAAATGACCCCCGGGAGTGGGCGGGTCTAAAAAACCCGCATTAGCGCCGGATTTTAGCGCCTGGGTCAGGGCAGGCGTTAAGGGACCTGTGGACTCAGAATGAGCCCAGAGGTGCCCTCCCCTGCCCCCAGGGACACCCCCTGCCACCCTTGCCCACCCCAGGAGGACACCCAAGGATGGAGGGACCCACCCCAGGGACATTAAGGTAAGTTCAGGTAAGTATTTTTTTTTTTAAAAAAATTGTGGCATAGGGGGGCCTGATTTGTGCCCCCTACATACCACTATGCCCAATGACCATGCCCAGGGGACAGAAGTCCCCTGGGCATGGCCATTGGGCAAGGGGGCATGACTCCTGTCTTTGCTAAGACAGGAGTCATTGCAATGGGGGATGGGCGTCGTAAAAAAATGGCGCAAATCGGGTTGAGGCGATTTTTTTGCCTCAGCCTGACTTGCACCATTTGTGGACGCCCATACGCCATTTTCCCCCTACGCCGGCGCTGCCTGGTGTACGTCGTTTTTTTTAACGCACACCAGACAGCGCCGGCGGCTAACGCCGGCTAACGTCATTCAATAAATACGGCGCCCGCATGGTGCTTCAGAATGGCGTTAGCCGGCGCTAATTTTTTTGGCGCAAAACTGCGTTAGCGCAGTTTTGCGTCAAAAAGTATAAATATGGGCCTATATTTATTATCATTTTATTGTTAAAGGGGCAGGCCTACGGGGCGTGACAGGGACGGAGGGAGAGAGCACAACACTCCCCTCAGTGTGCATGTCTGTTTGGCTGGCCCTTTCGGGTCGGCCAAACACATATGTGAACTGTGCTCTCTTCAACCCGGCACTGTATTGCCGTGTTGGAGACAGCAGGCAGAGGCTTCCAGTCTACCTCGAGCGCCAAGCTAGGGTACTCTAGCCAGTCCTAACGCTGCTTTCATGCTGCAGCATAAAAGCAGTGTTAGGATTCACTGCTCGACAGTTAAGAAGCCTGTGCATGCTGTGACGAGGACCGAGGAGCAGTGCCGTGGAGGCAGAGGCGAGTCAGGTAAGTTTAAAACAAATATGTATTTATTGTGTTGTCGTTTGCAGCCCCACCATGCGCTGTGCCGTCCCAACCCTTTTGAGCTGCAAGAAACCCAAAATATTTCATTTTATGTTTTCTTTGACATTAAAACCAATGATTAAAATACACTTTCAAGTGCATAAACAGTTACAATTTTTTAATGTTCTGCAAAATGGAAAGCCTAATCCAAAGTTATTAATTTGTGTGTGTGTGTGTGTGTGTATGTGTGTGTGTGTGCGTGTATATATGTATGTATGTATGTACCAGGGCCTTGTCAGGAGGTCACTACTGCTTGCTCCACCCGTTACCCTGCCCATCGCTGACAATAAAAACCACTAACAATCAGGCTGTTACAACTGTGACAATTCAGACTATCCCTTGCCCCCAAGCTAGAAGAAAGGCTTCGGGTATAGGTATAATTCATTTAAATGTATATGAAATTAATAAACATCTGTTGTGCTCATCTGTACATTGCAGAAGCAGCACCACCATGTGGCGGACTGTAATAAGTGATGGTGTTAATATAGAAGTGCTGGTACTGCACCAATCTGGCTTTGGTCAGTTCTTCAACTTCCCGAGGTCCTGGCTCCAAAATGTACAGGGTGACAAAGGCAGTTGCAGACCTGGTGTCAGTATCCTTGTGTGGGCTGCCGGTATGTGCCTATGAAATGTAGTCAGGACAGGGCAATCTCCTCCACAACCATCTTGCCAGGAAGCCCATCTCCTCTCACACTTAGGGCTCTTTCGTCTCAATATCTGGAGGGAATACACAGTCCACAATAGGAGATCCACTAACAGTCATGTGACTCAGGACGCTCCCGTAAAGGCACAATTTGTTTAACAGGAAAATGTAAATTTTCTAAAAGTGCTATTTTCAAAATTGTAACTTAAAACCCAACTTCACAATTAAAGGGGATTTTATATTACAATTAATTTGATTGAAAACAGCAGTTCTCTATCTGGTACTGTTAGAAATGGGATCCTTGGTTGGCAGTCAGGTTAACCCCTGTCCAAGCAAGGACCCTCACTCTAAGCAGGGTAAAAGAGAATCACCCTCAGCTAACCCCTGCTTACTCCCTTGGTAGCTTGGCACGAGCAGTAGGCTTAACTTCAGAGTGCTAGGTGTAAGGTATTTGTGCCAACACACACAGTAACTTAATGAAAACACTACAAAATGACACAACACAGGTTTAAAAAAATAGAAAATATGTATCTAAACAAAACAAGACCAAAAATGACAAAAATCCACAATACACAAGTCAAGTTATTACTAAAAATGATGAGTCTTCAAGAAATTTTAAACAAAATGCTAACACTGTTAGCATGAAAATGTACCTTGGGTGCATCAAAAATAACCCCGCACGGGCGAGCGTGCATCAAAAAGGGCTTGCAATGCATCGATTTCACTCACGAGCGAGACCTTTCGTCATTTCTCCTTTAGTCGGGTCGCGTGCATTGTTTCTTCTCTCCGCAGGAGAGCGATGTGTCGATCCGGTCAGCACTCTCGGGTCCAGACAGGCCTTGCATTGTTTTTACACACCCAGCAATGTTTGCGTCAGAAATTCGGCCGCACGATGGTCAGAAAACCACCCAGCGTGGGTTGCGATCTCCCAGCCTATGTCAGTGATGCTGTGCATTGTTTCCCCAGCTCTGGGCATTGATCTTCCGGTTGCATTGCAGGTGAGCGTCGATTTTCAGCCACGAAGCCGGCGGCGTGTCGACTTTTCAGCTGCAGATCGGAGTTGCATCAATCTTTTTCCTGCATGGCAGTCTGTGCATGGATTTCTCACTCTTGGGCTGCCAGCTCCTCTTCTCAGGGTCCCAGTAACTGGATGGGCACCACTTGGCAGAGTAGGAGTCTCTCCAGAGGCTCCAGTTGCTGGCAGAGAGAAGTCTTTGCTGTCCCTGAGACTTCAAACAACAGTAGGCAAGCTCTAAATCAAGCCCTTGGAGAGTTATTCTCAAGAAGGAAGGCAAAACAAAGTCCAATCTTTGTCCTCTAGCACAAGCAGAAGCAGCAACTGCAGGATAGCTCCACAAAGCACAGTCACAGGCAGGGCAGCTCTTCTACCTCAGATCTTCTCCAGGCAGAGGTTCCTCTTGGTTTCCAGAAGTGTTCTAAAGTCTGTGGTTTTGGGCGTCCTTCTTATATCCATTTGCCCTTTGAAGTAGGCTTACTTCAAAGGAAAGTCTCTCTTGATTGTAAAATCCTGCCTTTCCCAGGCCAGGTCCCAGACACACATCAGGAGATTGTATTGTGTGAAGGCAGGTACAGCCCTTTCAGGTGTGAGTGATCACTTCTCCCCTCCCTCCTAGCACAGATGGCTCATCAGGAAATGCAGACTACATCCCAGCTCCCTTTGTGTCACTGTTTAGTGAGCGGTGGAACCAGCCCAACTGTGAAACTGACCCAGACAGGGAATCCACAAACAGGCAGAGTCACTGAAATAGTTTAAACAAGAAAATGCCCACTTTCTAAAAGTGACATTTTCAAACACCCAATCTTAAAATCAACTTTACTAAAAAATGTATTTTTAAATTGTGAGCTCAGAGACCCCAAATTCCACATGTCTATCCACTCCGAAAGGGAATCTACACTTTAATCATATTTAAAGGTATCCCCCATGTTAACCTATGAGAGGGAACATCCTTTCAACAGTGGAAAACAAATTTAGCAATATTTCACTGTCAAGACATATGAAACACATTACTATAGGTCCTACCTTAACCATACACTGCATCCTGCCCTTGGGGCTACCTAGGGCCTACCTTAGGGGTGCCTTATATGTAAGAAAAGGGAAGGTTTAGGCCTGGCACGTGGGTACACTGGCCAAGTCGATTGTACAGTTAAAAACTGCACACACAGACTCTGCAGTGGCAGGTCTGAGACATGATTACAGAGCTACTTATGTGGGTGGCACAACCAGTGCTACAGGCCCACTAGTAGCATTTGATTTACAGGTCCTGGGCACCTATAGTGCACTGTACTAGGGACTTACTAGTAAATCAAATATGCCAATCATGGATGAACCAATTATATACACATTTTGTATAGGAGCACTTACACTTTAGCACTGGTTAGCAGTGGTAAAGTGCCCAGAGTAACACAAATAGCAAAAACAGAATCCAGCACACATCAACAACCTGGGAAACAGAGGCAAAATGTTAAGGGAGACCACGCCAAGGATGAAAAGTCTAACAGGCACCAAACTGAAGGTATCACATATTAAGTGCAACATGCACAGTTTAAAACTGCACTACAGACTGCAGTTTCTGACCTGAGACAAGTTTCACAGTGTGGCACAATGTGCACTGCAGCAATAATGCTATCATTTCTTCTCAGGCCGTGGATACATGTAGTATCATTTACTAGGGACTTATAAGTAAATTAAATGTGCTGATTAGGTATGTGGCAATTTTATAATGTTCAAAGGACAGGGCACAAGCACATGGCCACTGGCTAGCAGGGGGAAGTGCACAGCATCCCAATGCCAACAAAAGCAAGTTCAGTAAAAATCACGGAGTGAAGGCAAAAGGTCCGGGGAAAAAAAAGCAAGGATGTCAGGTCTAACATGTGCCCTTCCCCTAGCTGAAAGCTGGGAGATCTACCTACCTTCATTGAAGTTCTTGTCTCTAATGCAAAAAAACCTGGAAATGGCATCAGCATTGGAGTGGCCAGTCCTAGAGTGATGTTCCACCATAATGCCCATTCCCTATAGGGAGAGGGACCACCTCAGCTGGTTGGGATTCTAACCTCTCACTTGGATTAACCATCTTAAAGGTCTGTGGTCTCTTTCAACTCAGAAGTGAGTCCTAAACAAGTATGGGCTTGACTTCTTCAGTGCCGAGATCACTACAAAGAGTTCTATTTCAATAGCACTTTATCACTGTTCACTGGGAAGTGCCCCCTGCTGATGAAGGCTACAGGTTGGATCAAGCTCTCATTGTTTATCTGTAAGAGCACAGCCCCAATGCATTCATCGGATGCATCTGTTTGTACTACAACCTCCTTGGAGAAGTTGGGCACCTTAAGCACTGGTGTTCTGCATATGTCTTCCTGCATGGTATTAAAGGCTTTCTGGCATTCCTTTGTCCAGATAACCTTATTGAGCTACTTCTTGGAAGTCAGCCCTGTCAATGGGCAATTAAGGTGCCATGTCCCTTGACATGTCCTGTGTCCTTATCTCCATCCAGGTCATGAGGGGTTCTCAAGCCTGGAGGGTTGGGCTCTTGGTTTGGAGTGGTTGCAACTTGGCCCACTGACTTGGTGACTCAAGGACACAACAGAACCCTGCCCCATCTGGCACTTACTAGCCTTGATAGTAAGTCCCACTGTCTGCAGGACCTGACGCACTGCCTGGAGGTAGTACAGGTGGTTGTCTTGGCTAGATCGCAATATCATCTAAGTAGATGGCACTGAAGTCCTCTAACCTAACCAGGACCCTGTTGACTAACCTCTGAAAGATTGATGGGGCATTCGTTACCACACAGGGCATCACTCAAAATTGAAAATGGCCCTCTGGTGTGGAGAATGAAAACCTCTCCTTTGCTTCCTCGGTTAAGGCAATCTGCCAGTACCAGTAACCTGATGTCAAGTCGAAGGTATTAGGAATCTTGGTAGCTCCCAAACTGTCAATGAACTTTTTAGCTTAGGGGATGGGGTGTGTATTAGTCTTGGTTACTGAATTGAGACCTCTGTAATCCACACATGACCTAATGATGTAGCAGCCAACATGGAGACACTGGTTAACACAATCACTGGACTGAGCCTAGGGCTGTTAGAGTGCTCAATCCCCTCTAATTCCAGGATCTTGAGCACCTCCTCCTTTCTGCTGGTCTCACTTTGTCAGCCAGTCTGTAAATGTTGTTTTTGACTGGCATGCTGGCCTATGTGTCATTTATAATGGGTACATCAAGTGGTGTGTCCTGGGGTCAGTAGAAACAGGGAGGCAAACTGTCCCAACAAGATCTATGTTGCTCTGGGATCATGGTAGGACAGAGGGCACTGACCCATTTTGCTCCTTGGAAGACAGGTCAGGAATGGGCCCATTCTCCTCCTCCACGCCATCATCTGACACCCGGAACATGGTTACTTCGGACCTCTAAAAGTGTTGTGTGAGGAGGTTTACATGTAGAACCCTTAAAGAGTTACTGGACATCAGGAGAACCTTCTCCTTCAATTCTTTGACCTGATAAGGCACAATCTACTGGTCCTTCAGGACCTGAGGATCCACAGCCTCTATCACCTATCCCTTTTGGTCACATCATACTAGTATTTCATCATTGCCTGGCTTGCCTCCAGATTGTCAGAGGCTTCTTTCAAGACACACGTCATGCAAAACCTGAGTACCAGCATGTAGCTCACTACGTCCTCTGGAGGTTTTTTGCAAACTCGTTCTCATTCATCATCACTTACCCACAGACTCTCATGCATCATCATTTGCTTAAAGCCATGTGTGTGATGCTGGGCACCAGAGATGAACTGTCCATGCAAAGGTTGGCAAACAGAAATTTGAGGGACTGAACCACATTCCCTTCCAAGACACCTATCTGTATGCAAAAATAAGGCATGGCAAGAGGACATACCACTTAGGCCTCATGGTTTCTGGTAGGCCCATAATCATGATCTTCATGGTATTCTTGAACCTTTCATCAAAGCCATTTTATCTGTGGATGTCATGGTGTAGAGAACCTATAGGTTACCCCACTCTAATCCCACATGGAATTCATGTAGGCAGACATGAAGTGGGTGTCCTGGTCCGACACAACTTTGTAAGGTAAGCCCACTTGGGTAAATATTCCCATCAGTATTCTCCAGTTTATCACCTGTGTCGCATATGCCCTCTCAAAACTCTCAAAGTGAGTTCCCACTACAGAAAGTGGAAGCAGAAGACCTTTTGCTTTTCCTCTGACTTCCCACTGGCCTGGCACATGGGACAGGGCTTGTAGAATGCATCTGAGGTCATTCTTATCTTGAATACAACTGGGTAACCAAACTTGAAAAGGTTTTGGCTTGCCCCAGGTGTCCTACCAGGGATATGTCATGAGCCAGCCCCAGTACAAAGGCCGTGTAGCACTGGAGGACCACCAACATACCTGATGTTCCAGGATGAGGAGCCTTAGGTTAGGTTCACCATATAGGCCTCCTTTCTCCCAACAGATCAAGTGATTACTAGAGTTGTCAGGAGACTCATGGGCCTTGATCTGCCACCATAGAACCCCAAGAGTACGGAACTCTCCCTGCATACTTTGCAGATCTCTCCGGGCAGGGTTCTACACCCATCCATTTGCCAGCTGGCCAACTCGGGTATGTCCCCCAGGAAAGTAACACCTTCTTATGTAGGTTCCAGGGCATCATTCTCAGACTCAGCCTTCTCCAGGACCAGGGGAATCTCAGGGGTGGGTTTCCTAAACCCCTGTCCTTTCTCCACTTTGCAGGTACCTAGGCAATTTTCCAGACTCCAGGTCCTTTTGTCTTCCCTCTCGGGTTGCCATGTATTGTATGGTCAGGCACACTCACTAAAGCAACTTTACCATCACTAGGTGGGACCTGAGTTCCACTTCTTTCCAGGTGCTGTGCTCCATGTCATTTCCCAGTAGACAATCCACAGGCATGGCTGGATGCACAGCTACCCAAGGAACCTGAACCCTACCTACCCATTCAAAGGGAGTTAGTGAATCTTAAGTTAGTCATCTGTAACAGCCTGGTGGACTACATTAGAGATTACCTGCTTTGAGGATACCAGATGATACCTAAAAGTGGTCGTGCTGGCTCCTGTGTCTCTCAGAGCCTTCACCCACTACTCATTGATGGGGACCCACTGCCCATGCTTCTATGTACTGTTAGGCATGTGGGCAATTGGTACTAACTCTCTGCCGACAAGGGACACTAGGTTAACCTCTGTACTCACCCCGACACTGGGAGAACCTACTCCCTGAGCACTACACTTGCCATCCCCAAGTTAGATTCACCAGTGACAGAGTTGCTTTATTTTAGGGCAGATGGGATCCCCCTTAACGTGCCGATATTCATAGCACTCAGGTGTTATGATGTCTATAGGCTTCTTCCCATTAAAACCTCCTTCTTATGACCATCAACATCCTGCTCCCTTGTTAAATTAGTTTGGGATTTTTCTTGTGGTGTGTTTTCATTTTATTACTGTTTAAGTGCTGAACAAATACATTTCACATTGCCTCTAAGTTTAGCCTGACTGATTTTGTGCCAAGCTCTCAGCTCATTAATCATAGGTTTATTTAATGACTTTTGTGTTTCACCCTGACTGATGTATTGTGTTTAATATTTGAGTTGTTTTTTCACCCCTCTCAAGTAATAACTCAAATTTTTACCCTTTCGACATACAGCTTTACCAATACACCTGTACCTTGACCTGCCTACCACTGCCCCAACATGCTGCTTTAATCCTGACCTGCATTTCCCCAATCCCTCTGTAAGTAACTGGATTATTAGTAGGCAGAAATATGCACATTCAGCTAGTAATAATACGACAATCATTAATAAGGTCCAGTCAATTCTGAATAAATTAATCCTTGCTCATCCCTGAGAGCTTGGCAGTGAGCAGTCATACTTAACTTAGGGGACAGACAACTGTAAAGCATTTCATATCACCAACACAGTAAATAAGTAAATGGCACAATACAATAAAAACCCAACACTCATTTATTAAAATTGAGAATACTTTTATCTTGGCACAAACATGACAAAAATCCAGTGTAGGGAACCGGAGATATGAATTGTCAATGATTAAATAAAATATGTGCATTCTAGAACCAAAAAGCATAAAGCACCACTCGCGGCTATCTTGCCATGCTGGACAGGGACAAAGTCAAAGTTTTAGGCAGACTGTAATGGAGCACAGATCAGATACAGTGAGCATTAGGTCCAAGTCAAAAGTTTACCTTTGCACTTAGTCTTTTTCTTGGAGCTTTTGTCTCGACGCCGAGTCCTCGAGTTCCTCGGATCCAGAATGCAAGTTGACGATGGCAGCCTGCTGCAGCAGGATGCCTCGGTGACCCCTGGAAGTCTTTGTCCTTGACATCGATGGTGAGGAGCTCTGGAGCTTTCAGTGGAACAAACCAGCACAATCAGGCCGGTTTGCATTTGATGAAGATGGATTAACTCTCGACATTGAGCCAGTCTTCTTCTTGAGCTTTTTCTCCACGCTTTTCAAAAAGTTCCCAAAAATTCAGAACTTCTTCTGAGTAGTTTATTTTATTTTGAAAAGTGTCAGCACCATCAGCCAAGGGTTCTGACACTCTGGCTTGCCTCTTGGGGTCTGGGACTCAATTTCCCACAATGCACCTGGGCAGTCCAGTAAATGTCAGTTGTAGATGGTCTGCTGGGGTAGTCCTCTCCTTGTATGTTTTAGGTGGCTTCATTCACAACTGTTCTACTGCCCAGGGAGTTCACACCGTTTCTTTTTTGAAGCAGACACAGTCATATCTTTGTAGAACCTTGAGTGCAGCAGCTGTAGTCCTTATGAATACAAGCCTTCTGTCGTGCAGTCTAAGGGTCCATCAGGGCAGTTTCTCATCTTCTGCTGATCCAGCCAGTGACCTCAAGGGCTTCTGCAGCTATGACATATTTTTCCTTCATTCTGGTCTGGCGGAAGGGAGGACACGCCAACCAATGGGGGCAAAGTTATCTCTTTCTGCTATGATCACTTCCTGTGATGTGTGCCATATTTTGGACCTAGAATTCACTGTTCTCACAAAAATCAAAATGGAGAAATTCTCTCTCTGGAGTGTGTGTCTGTGTAATCCAACTCAAATGTGACCAATCTCCTAATCTAATTAGGTGGACTTCCATCTGGCTGGGGATCAAGTAAGTGGGGCTGGCCTTGGTCTTGTGACCTCTGCTCTTCTGTCTTTGAAGTCCAGCTAATCTCTCCAGACCCCTTCTTTGGATGGCTTCTCCAGGAAATAGATCTTCTCCCATCAAATGGCTGTACTGTTTCAGCTGCAGGCCTCTTCTCACCTTCCCAGGCAGCAGCTTCGCTCAGGCTGTAAAAAGGTGACCAATCAGAAGAGGCCGCTACAGAGCTGTTTTAGGTAACTTCAGGATGTTAAGATCTAAAACAACTTTCCTGTAATAGTCATAATACATTTGAGTTGTTAGATTTACTGTAAAGATTATTTTGATGCTTTGAATGACATTGCTAGCTAGCTTTAATCAAAAGTTAGACTTCATTACAGTTTAATAAAGCCCTCCCATGTTGGGGAAAAGTGACTTTGGATATTTTTCCCTACCCTAGCACGGCATATAAAACATATGTTATCTTGTTCCTGCTTTTGATAGCAAGGCACCTTACCCTTGGGGAACCTAGGGCAGACCATAGAGGTGGCCTATATGTTAGAAAAAGGTAGTTTTGGATTTTGAAAGTACTTTCAATTCCAAAGTAGAATTTGGACACAGTTTGACTTTAAAGGCAGGCCTGGCTTTAAAGTGACACCAGATTCCACAGCAGAGTACACTTAAGTGGATTAAATCCACTGGCGTCTTTAAACCAATGGTTGTATGTCCTAAGAATGCATGCCTTTACAACGCATACCATTACTCCTCAGTCATTACAATGAATGCATCCTTAACATGCATTCCTTTACCACACATATCATTACAGCGGCATGCCTTAGGGAAAACGCTGAACTTTGAAGTGGAATAATTTACTATTCCAACTCCAGTCTACACAACAGTAGGAAAAGCATTGGACTTCAAAGTCCAATGCTGCTTTCAATAAGCATGTCGTTGTAATGACATGCGTGGTACAGGAATGTGTGGTAAAGATGTATGTATGTATGTATAGAGTATTTGTAAAGCGCATTCCGGCCCGGGGGCATCGAAGCGCTAACTAGGGTGAAGCAACAATGTCTGTGGAAAGAAAGGTGCAGGCTATCGAGGGAACAGCTAGGTCTTAACCCGTTTCCTGAAGATAAGGTAATTGTGCTCTTCCCTGAGATGTAACGGGAGAGAATTCCAAATCCTAGCTGCAGCGATAGTGAAAGCTTTATCCCCCCACTTCACCTTCTTGGTGCAGGGAACTTGAATTTGAAAGGTGCTGGCAGAACGCAGCAGACGTGTAGATCGGTGCCACTGTAGTTTGGTAGTCAAATACTTGGGACCAATCCCGTGCGTGGCTTTATGAGAGATGCAGAGAGCCTTAAAAGAAATCCGTTGGGCTATTGGAAGCCAATGTAGATTCCTAAGACTCTCCTTAGCTGAGGCTGATCGTGGCAAGTTCAATATTAATCTAGCAGCTGTGTTCTGCATCAGCTGCAGTTTTTTGAGGGATCCTTTATCCAAGTTAAGCAAGAGGGCGTTGCCATAGTCAAATCTGGACAGGACCAGGGCCAGGGTAGCAGTAATTCTGCATTCTTTTAAAATAAAGGGGAACATTTTCTTCAATTTCCTCAGAATCCACATACAGGATTTAATGGTCTGGTTGACCTGAGGTTGAAATGATAAGTGGTCATCAAAAAGAAATCCTAGGTTTCTTGAAGTGGAACCATGTAAAGGCAAAGATGCATCCGATGTAATGACCATGTTGTAATTGCAGCACGTGGTTTATCCATTGCGGTAAAAGCTGTTTCCCAAACCTACATGCCCTACCATATACTAGGGACTTACAGATAAGTTGCCTTGGCCATTTAGAATTATATCAATCAGCATACACCCTTAAAGGTCAGAACACTGTCCTCGGGCCTGGTGAGCACAGTCCTGGACACTTTCCGCATCAGTCACACAATGGGGGTGATCAGGGCAAAACTGATGACTTTCCTACACCCTTACACAGTCTCCAGCCCTGCCAAACACATTCATCCAGACCACTACTGATGTGCAACAATACTTGTCGAAAACCAATTGTGCAACACAACTTACCACAGCCACTCTTGCATCATCACTTACCCACAGACTCTCATGCATCATCATTTGCTTAAAGCCATGTGTGTAATGCTGGGCACCAGAGATTCACAATCAACTCTACCAAGCTACAGCCACATATGTGCAGCACCACTCACCTGCAACCACTCACAAGCAAAACAACTGGCAAGCAATCATGTGCAAAATCTACACCTGCCTCACCTCACTAAAAAATACTGTCCCAGAGCCACCTGCTTCTGTCACTTCCGTACAACACCTAAAACTATCACATTCTCAAAATATCTCTCCCTCTCAGAAACTTACAACACTACTCTCCCACATCTGTTCATCCAAAGCCACCTGTCCACAATGACTAGCATAGGGCCACTCACACACAACACCATTTGCCTATCACTACTCAGAACACCTGTTTCCACAGTTGCTTGAACACAGCACCACTTCACTCTCACAAAATATTACTCACGTAGCAACTTGGCGTAATGGCATTCACAAATACGCACTTCAATACACACCACTCTAATCCACAGCTAATTAAGTATTACACTATTTGCCCCCAAACGCTCACATACTAAACGCCATGCTCAACACTCATTTACAACTATTTGCTTTGGTACAGATATTTATAACCACACTAACAGCTACATACATGCAGCGTCATTTCTTCACAGACATATACAATGCCACCTGCCCTGAGCCACCCAAAGCAACACCATTTTCTCACTTAAATTTGGCTGCAGCATTAAATAGTTACTAATAGACAGCAACACTTGCACACATCCATTCATGCATGTGCAACCACTTGGAACACTTTTGGATAAGATCACTTCCTACATTGTTCGCACCGAAACAGTGACATACATCACTGCTTGCCCCTGACACCTGTCATTTGCAGACCCACAGCTGTTTGGAACACCACTCCTTCAAAGTACCAGTCTCAACAATATTTGCTTGGACAACCCCCACAGTGCGTTTGAGCACTCTCATTCACAAAACCACAAGCTCAAAACGCCACTCTAAACATAATGTATGGGCCTCTATGTAATCTCTTTTTATGTATATCTCTCGATGTGTTATCTGATTGTGTAGTCAAACATGTCACACAATGTAGAGCAGACTTATAAAGAGTACAGGCACCTTAAATAAGCCAGATCTTTAGATTGGCCAATACTTGTTTATAAATGCAGAATCAATGGAGCAATGACGAAAAATTAAATGTTGCTGACAGACTTGATTTTGCAAATGACACCTATTCTGTACCACAACCAGAATGCATTCACATTCAGTCATCAAAGCCATCAAGGCCAAGTACTGGAGGTTTTAGAACGACAAATATAATAAATTGACAGTGAATCTCCGCGTGCGATTTTTAACCTACAAAAATAGCTATCAGTATTATTGCCACAAGGATGCATAAGCAACAACTCTTTCACCAGAATGTTTTCCAGAAATGCTTGGCAGTAGATTTCGTAAGTGGCTTCATATAATATAGCAATTTAGGATTAAAATTAACTCAATAATAGCAAACAAATGGCACAAATAGCTGTTTCTGACATTTTCAATGCTTTGTTGGTTAGAAAGACTCTGGGGAAATTTGAAGCAGTGAAGTGGAATCTTCAATTAGTGGCATGTTGCTTCCCACCAAATAATACCCTTTGTTTATAAACCATTACATAAAAGTAGCACACAGAATCTAGGGTATTTTCGACATTTAAGCATACGTTTTTTCCTTTGTATTTGTATTTCATCTGTTGTTCCGCTATTGTAGTTAGGATTATTTGATTCCTACAAAACCATTTAATATATGTACAGTCCTTTAGAGCTCTGATGAGATAAAGTCTCTTTTCGCTCAAGGGCCAGCCACTCTGTCATTGAAGGATCTATCTTAACTCGAATTTGTCAAAATGTTGTAATAAATTACAAAGCTAAGCATAACTGAATTCCTTGCTCTCCTGCTGATCTCAGTTATACGTTAATTTCTACTGTTTTTACCTTAATTGCACCGTGCCTTAAATTATGCTTCAACTTATTGATTAGCGGGTCATTGAATTGTCTGTTATTCTGACTAAGGAAAGTTGCAAGTGTGGAAAGGTGGGCTTTGCTTCTCCGGCATGCCCCTCATTCACAACATTCGCCACATATTGGCAGTCGCCCACCTAATGAACATGCAGCATTCAGATGCATACTGAAATCCTTTGTACAGACAAAATGTATAAACACTTTCTTGGATACAAAGACAATATATTGGAAATGCGATCTACAGAGGCGATCCGCAAGGATTCCCGAAGTTTGTATAATGCATTTTTTCAAGCTGGTGCTAAATTAAATAAACCCCTGCACTAATTTGCATTAACACCATCCTACGTATTGTAAGGATGGGCAATGTTGCTTCAAACCAAGCAAACAACAATAAATTTTCGTTCACCTCCTACATAGAAAAAGTCCCTCATTATGAGTTGCCCCTTAATATCCTTACGGACTGAAGCATGAATGTTTCTTGTGGTATTACACCATGCAGTAACAAAAAAATGACTTATAGGGACAAATCATCCATCTGGAATCGATTGCAACAAAGAAATGGCCATTGGATAAGCTTTCACATGCGAGAATCCATGCAATAGCACTTATTTGCACATGCTGTGCCCGATTTCATATGAGTCTAGTAAGAGAATTTTATGAATTTACATTTTGGTGCATCATTAACAATATGCAGTACGCATTAACACACATAGGCCCTCATTACAACCCTGGTGGTCGGTGTTAAAGCGGCGGCAATACCGACAACAGGCCGGTGGTAAAAAAAATGGAATCACGACCATGGCGGAAACCGCCAACATAGACAGCCACTTTAACACTCCGACCGCCACGGCGGTAGAAATAAACACCGAGGCCGTAACCGCCAACAGACAGGCGGAAGACAAGGTTCCACCCACTGTATTTCAAGAGGCCTATCCACCACCTTTTCAGGGGCGGTACCAATGACACCAAAAGCACAGCGGAAAGGAAATTACTCACCTTTCAACACCCAACGAGGACCCAGGATGCCATGGAGCCTGAGTTACAGGTCCTGCCCATGTTGCTTTATCTCCTCTTGTATCAGGAGCAGCAAAGACGCCGGCGATGACCACGGTGAGTACTGCACCTAGCACGCGGGGGGGAAAGAAAGTGACACACACACGCAACACGCAACACCCACACCCTCACCCACAACACCATACACACAAGTACATGCAGCAACATTACATATACGCCCGTCACCCCCTGGAAGAACGCAAGGACAAAAGGAAATGATTGTAACAAGTGTAATCGTTGAAAAATCAGATACGCCAAATTAAAATATCAGTATATACAAATATGTACACCTACTTCACAAGTCCGGATATGAATGAAATCATTGTCCGTGGATCAGTGTCCCAAAATGCATGGGTGAAGCCCACACAAGATACCTGACTCGAAACGGAGAGAACACTGCAGAGGCATCAGATGGAAAATAAACAGGCACCACAGGGGGTCAGGGGGCACCTCAGCCGGATGAACGGACGACGCCACTGCTCCACGAGGGGGCTCCATGCCCACTGTTTAGTCCTGGGGAGTTCAAAGCCACAGTCTCTCAAGTCTCTCCAGTGGGTGGTTTGTCTACTGCTGTATCCTGGGGAGTGCAAAAGCCACAGTCTCTCAAGTCTCTCCAGTGGCTGGTTTGCCCACTGCTTTATCCTGGGGAGTGCAAAGCCACAGTCTCTCAAGTCTCTCAAGTGGGTGGTTTTCCCACTGCTTTATCCTGGGGAGTGCAACGCCACAGTCTCTCAAATGGATGTGATTCTCCACTGGTTCTGAAGGGGGCATTGTGCCCAGAGTGCTTCATTCTGCCAAGGTCTGAGGTAGTGGATGTGATTCTCCACTGGTTCTGGAGGGGGGATTGTGCCCAGAGTGCTTCTTCCTGCCAAGGACTGAGGTAGTGGATGTCATTCTCCACTGGTTCTGCAGGGGGTATTGTGCCCAGAGTGCTTCATCCTGCCAAGGACTGAGGTAGTGGATGTGATTCTCCACAGGTTCTGGAGGGGGCATTGTGCCCAGAGTACTTCACATGCAGCGTGGCAGGTCCCATTCCATCACCTGGGTGTGTGTGCCACGCGATTGCCTGCGGACAGGTAGCATGATACTCCATGGAGAAAGAGACACACTCCACCCTGCTGTGACTTCCCCTGCCACATGCAGGTACAAACAGTGTGGGTGTCGTGCCTCATGTATGCTGTGCAGGGTCCAGGACGTCTCCTGCAGCCTCGGACAGCTGCCCACTGGGGATGATAGCCATGTCAACTGTGGTGGCACTGCCAAAGCACGTCGTGGGGCTGGTGGCGGTAGTTGCGGCGGTGTCTGTGGAGGAGGTGCTGGCAGTGGTGTATGTGTCTGCACCTGTGGAGGGACACAGCAGGATGTCTCCTGCAGCCTCGGACGGCTGCCCACTGGGGATGATGATGGGTACTGTTGCTGAGGCAGCAGATGTGCAGGTGGCGGTGCAGGTGTACAGGTTGATGTTCTGGTTGACAGAAGGGGTGACTCTGGTCCCTCAGTCGGAGCCTCCATGCCCTGTCCTGACCTGCTCTACGCCTTGTGTCCCTTCCCCACCTTTGATGTCGCTGCTGGTTCCTTGCCACTGTCCCCATTTGGCTTGGAGGAGCCCTTGCTTGATGGTTGGTGGGGTTTCTCCCTCTGGCATGTGGGCACCTTCTTCACCTTGGCAGGTGGCAGAATGGCCTGCTCATTGGCCTCGCTAGGTGGCACACTGGCAGCCCTGATGGGTGCCGCCCACGATGTGACCGACTTGCTGAGACCACTGTGCTGGATGATTTGGTGGCTGAGATGCTGGGCTGGGACCTGAACAGCCTGGCCCTAGGGGAAGGATGGGGGCAGGTGTAGGGAAGAGTTAAATGTTAGCCAGGAAGAGTTTCTTAGACACACGGGACGGGAAGATGGAGGGAGTTTGGGAGTGGAGGAAGAGGTAGTGGTTGTCGGAGGTGTAAGTCTGCTGAATTTGGGTGAAGGTGCATGGGCCGGAGGCTGTTGTGAGATGGATGGCTGTTGGGTGGGTGTGTGCCTGCGTTTGTTTACTTTGGGAAGAGGGCTCACAGACACATGTGCATGGTAGTGGGGGTGGGGGTGGTGATTGCCCGTGAGCGGTGTGTGGTGATGGGCGTTCTCGTGATGAAGGTAGTGGATGAAGATGTAGTGCATGCAGATGTGAGTGGGATGAGACAGGGAGGGAGGAGGAGGACGTGGAGGAGGGGACACAGTGAAGGCAGTGGATGTTGGTGTGTCTGCATGGGGATGGTGCTTGTGTGAGTGTCTGTGGGATGTGTGGTGCTTTTGTTTGCCATGTCCACTCTTGTGTGTTGATGAGTGTGCATGCTGGTCTGATGGTGTGCTTGGGATAGGCTGAGGTACAGGGGATTGGGTCTGGGAAGAGGAAGTTGGAGGGGGAAGGCTGGACACAGGGACAATGGCTGCCATCAGTGCTGAGGCCAGACCCTGAAATGCTCTCTGTTGGTCCGCCACGCCAGAATGAATGCCCTCCATGTATGCATTTGTTTGCTGTAAATGCCTGTCAACACCCTGGATGGCTTTCAAAATGGTTGATTGCCCAACAGTCAGGGATCTCAGGAGGTCAATAGCCTCCTCACTGATGGCAGCAGGGCTGACTGGGGCAGGGCCTGAGGTTCCTGGGGCGAAGAAGATGCCCACCCTCCTGGGTGAGCGGGCACGGTAAACTCGATGAGGGGCTGCTGGGAGGGCAGTGCTGGTAGGGGGGGTGGCAGCTGTACCTGTTGATGCGGTGGGCACAGAGGAGCCCGCCACCACACAGGAGCTCCCATCAGAGGAGGAGTCGCTGTCGCTGGTGTCTCCTCCTGTCCCCGTCGTGGTGCTCCCCTCGCCCTCTGTCCCACTGGTGACATCGGACTCCGTTACTTCACCCTCCAGGGCCATGTATGATGCAGCTCCCTCCTACTCTGGTGCCACTGCTCCTCCGCCATATGATGCTAATGCACACAAGGACAGGGTGACAAAACTAAAAGGGGGGAAAGACAGAGGAGACACATAGTCAATGCCTGCAACGCCACTACCGTTGGCGGACACAACACACAGGGAGCAACCCTATGCACTAAGCCATGCACTAACAGGGCAGGGGAAAAGCACATGCCCATGGGGGACTCTGTCTAGACCCATTTCATGCACAACTGGAACCCATAGGAGCCTGACTAGGTGTAGAGGGCAAATACCACTGTTGGGGTTGGAGTGGGAATGAGGCTGCAAATCAATGGATCTACCTTAGCATAGGGGAACCCACAGCCCACATCCCCCACTCAGACACCTCGTCAAGCGTGCAGAGTAAGCTGAATGAGACTGCACTCAACCCCTTGTGGCTGCTGTGATGCCCTCAAGTGCCCATCCAACTCAAGATATGCCACCGGCAGGATCCGGTACATCAGGGGGGTCATGGTGCGACCGGAACCCCTTCCACGTTGGGAGGCCATACCCAGCTGGGCTTCCTCCATCTTCTTCCTCCAGCGGCGCAGGTCCTCCCAACTTTTCTGGCAGTGGGTGCTCCGTCTATGGTAGACCCCTAGGGCCCGCACTTCCTTGCCGATGGCACGCCAAATACCCTTCTTCTGGTGGGCGCTGATCTAGAGGAATAGTGAAGTAAAAATGGATGTTACTCCCCCATACATTTCTTCTTACACATTGGCCACAAACCTCCCACCCTGGCCCAGAAAAACATACACACACCATCCTCACATGCTGGCCTGTCCCCACCATCTCTTCCTTCCACGACACTCCATACAATCATGTGCCATCCACCATGCACACAGTTTACTCACCTGTTTGTCTGGAGGACCGTAGAGTTGCGTGTACTGGGGGAGGACCCCATCCACCAGTTTCTCTAACTCCCTCCGCAGTGAAGGCAGGGGACCTTTCCCCAGACACTGTAGCCATTGTTGCTTCCAGACGCAGGTCACGGCAGCACTTGCAGTGTAGGTCCTCTCCTGTTGAAGGTCAGGTATCAAGTGAGGGAATAGATAGAAAATGGCGGTCACGTCCGCGGCGGTGCGTACTGTCACCACCGGCATACATCGTCATTGGATCCTGGAACTTATAGGGCCCAATGATAACCAATGCTGAATTGCGCAATGGTCTTCAACCACCTACCGCGACGCTGCACAACGCCAGTGCAGTTACATCATTTCCCCTTGTCCCACCTTGCAGGTCAGGCAGCCGCCATTTCAGGGGGCCACATGGCAGCCCAACTAACTGCGTCACACTTATTTAGGCCAGGAATATGGACAGACAAAGGCACATAGAGAAAATTTAACGATTGTGCTAAACAGCCTTGTGAACCCTATGTGGTGTATGACCCTCTGCTCACCGTTCTCCTCCGTAGGGCACGTCCGCTGGGGCAGGTGATGAGATGGCAGCATCCTCCGGTGTACAGACCCCTGGAGGACCTGTCGACAATGGAAGACAGACACATCATTATCAGTTATAGACTTGATCGTGCAACAATCCAGGAACTGTGTGCCCAGTTGGAGCCAAACCTGATGTCAGCTATCTGCCATCCCACAGGAATCCCCCCTCTAGTTCAGGTCCTGTCAGTGCTCCATTTCCTGGCAAGTGGGTCTTTTCAAACAACAGTAGCCATGGCATCAGGAATGTCACAGCCAATGTTCTCTAACGTGTTGTCCAGAGTGTCATCTGCCCTGCTGAAACACATGCGCAGCTACATCGTTTTCCCTCAGATGGAGGATTTGCCCACAGTGAAAAGTGACTTTTGTGCCCTGGGACATATCCCAGTGCCATTGATGGTGCACATGTGGCATTTGTCACCACCCCCCCTGCAGAAATGAACAGGTATACAGAAACCGTAAAAGCCACCATTCAATGAATGTGCAGATGGTGTGTTTGGCAGACCAGTACATCTCCCATGTGAATGCCAAGTATCCAGGCTCTGTGCATGAAGCTTACATTATGAGGAATAGCAGCATCCCTTATGTGATGGGGCAACTCCAGAGGCACTGTGTGTGGCTAATAGGTGAGCCCAAGGTCGCCACACAGTTTAATTTGCTGTCTGGGTATGGGAGATTCCCTAATGTTTGGAGGAAGTCTAACAGTTGTACCTCAATATTTGCAGGTGACTCTGGTTACCCCAACCTGTCATGGCTACTGACCCCAGTGAGGAATCCCAGGACAAGGGCTGAGGAATGCTACAATGAGGCACATGGCTGAACTAGGAGGATAATAGAGCGCACCTTCGGCCTCCTGAAGGCCTGATTCCGGTGCCTCCATCTGACAGGTGGATCCTTATACTACTCACAAAGAAGGTGTGCCAGATCATCGTGGCCTGCTGTATGTTGCACAACCTGGCTTTGCGACGCCAGGTGCCTTTTCTGCAGGAGGATGGGCCTGATGGTGGCCTTGTGGCAGCTGTGGAGCCTGTGGACAGTGATGAAAAGGAGGAGGAAGAAGAAGATGTAGACAACCGTAACAACTGCAAAAAGAATAAGTGATGGACGGAATGCTGAACAATGTCAAACATTCACTCCCCAGTACAGAGATCTGGGCCTAAATCCATTGTTTTTTTGCCACCCATGCCATTCCAGTTTGGACCCAGCCATAGGCAAATCAGTCTTGACCCTGTTCCCCATGGGAACAGTCCAGCCCGAACTGCCAAGCCAGGTCCTCCCTGGACTGGAATCAAGCATCCTAGGACCGGTTTCAGGGTATCACCCTTCATCAGCCAGGCTAGTTTGACTCCAGTGGCATGGGGAGGAAGGGACCCACGTCTGGGCATACCCTTCCCACTTGGGGCAACTTTAGCAACACAACGGATTATGGACCCAGATCTGTGACTGGGGGTGAGTGTTTGCATTGTTTAGCACTCCGTCCATCATCCTTTTGTGTTACAACTGTAACAACATCATCATGCAATACTTCCAGTGAGACACGGGTAAGAGGATGGCACTGCTTCCCACATCTCATATTATTGTAGGACCTAGCATAAATCTGCCTTTTTACCTCTGTGTATGGACCCTGACTTGTCACTTTGGCTTTCAATTTCACAGATCTGGGTCCCACTTTGTGCCCTCTGCTATGTTTGCTGCTGGCCAACAACTGTGTAACATTGGTATGTGAACAAGTACATTGACATTGCTATATTTCAGAGAGGTTGCAATTATACATTTGTGAAAGAACAGACTGACTTCAGATTGATTTGTGATTCAAGGGTGTTTATTTCTGTGCTAATAAGTGGAGGGGGTGTGCAATGGGCTGGGGGTGATGGTGGAGGAATGTCCATGGTAGAGTCCAGTCTCTTGGTCTCACAGGTGCATTGTCCAATGGGGCATAGGAAGGGGAGCAATGGCAGTTTAAGGTGGACAGGGAGACAAAGTGGGACGGAAGGGTGACATTCAGGAGGGTCTTATTTCCTGACGGGGGTCTTGGCAATGTTCTCTGTCTTGTTCCTGGATCTCAGGGACCGCTTGCAGGGTGATTCTCCTTTTACAGGGGGTGGGATGCTGGTGGCCTGTTGTTCCTGTGGCAGTGCCTCCTGTCCACTAGCGCTGGTGGAGGTGGAGGGCTGTTCATCGTCCAGGCTAGTGTCAGGGGCCTGTTTGTGTGCCACTGTGTCCCTCGTGGTGTTGACAAGGTCTGCCAGCACCCCTGCAAGGGTCCTCCCTGATCCCAAGGTAGTGTTCCTACTGCAGCCGCTGAGTCTCCTGAAACTTGCCCACTACCATGCCCATGGTCTCCTGGGAATGGTGTTATGCTCCCATGATGTTGGAGAGTGCCTCGTGGAGTGTCAGGTCCCTGGGCCTGTCCTCCCCCTGTCGCACAGCAGTCCTCCCAGCTTCCCTGGTATCCTGTGCCTCTGTCCCCTGAACCGTGTGCCCACTGCCACTGACCCGAGGTCCCTGATTGTCTTGGATTGGTGGGTTTGCCTGGGTTCCCTGTAGTGGTGGACACACTGCTGATTGACGTGTCCTGGGGACAGTGGCATGGGCCCACTGGGTGGGTGTTGTGGTGGTGTTTCCTGAGGAGGGAGGGTCTGTGGTGGCTTGTGACAGTGGCAGCGGAACCGACTGTCCAGAGGTCCCTGATGGGCCGGGCTGGTCATCTTGATCCAGGCGTGCAGAACTGCTGTCATCACTGTGGGCCTCTTCTGTGGGGGGACTGGATATGTCTGGAACCTCCTGTCCGGTGACGTTGGGTATGGGTCCTGTTGTGGTGTAAATGCATAGTTTTAGTATCTGTGTGTGCCATCTTGTGCATTGGGTGAGGTACCCTCTACTCCTGTGCTTGCATTATTGTGTTTGCCCTTTTGTGATCATTGGTTTGGGGTCTGTCTGGGTATCTGTACTGGACATGCTTTGGTGATGGGGGTCCATGCATAGGTGTTGCATGCAGGGCCTTGGTATTGGGATGTGTGGGGTGTGATAGTGGGGCATATCTGAGGTGTTGGAGTGATGAGGTGAGGGTGACGGTGGGGGCATGTGATGGCATGCAGGTGGGGTGTGGGGATATGGTAAATAAGATATGACTTACCAGAGTCCAGTCCTGCTGCTACTCCTGCAAGGCCCTCAGGATGCAGTATTGGCAAGACTTGCTCCTCCCATGCTGTTAGTTGTGAGGGAGGAGGTGGGGGTCCACCGCCAGTCCTCTGTACAGCAATCTGGTGTCTGGATACCACTGAACACACCTTCCCCCGTAGTTCGTTCCACCTCTTCCTGATGTCATCCTGTGTTCTTGGATGCTGTACCACTGAGTTGACCCTGTCGACGATTCTCCGCCATAGCTCCATCTTCCTAGCAATGGAGGTGTGCTGCAGCTGTGATCCGAAAAGCTGTGGCTATACCCGGATGATTTCCTCCACCATGACCCTGAGCTCCTCCTCTGAAAACCTGGGGTGTCTTTGAGGTGCCATGATGTTGTGTGGGAGATGTGTGAGGTGCTTTTTATTGTGCTGTGTGATGTGTTGTATTGGGGTTTGTTGTTTGAGGTGCGTGGATGTTGTATGAGTGATAGTGTTGTGTGCCTGTGGATGCTGGTGTTGTGTTTGCTATTCTCTTTCTCTCAGCTTTTTCAAAATACTGTTGTTGTAAGGGTTTGTGGGTAATGTGGGCATGTGTTTTATAGCGGTGTGAGTGTGTGGGTGTGGTGTGTGTATGTGTATCAGGTGTGTTTATTTGGAATTGTCCAATGTGGTTGTGTTTTGTAAATGTGTGTGTATTTTGTGCGCGGCGGTGTGTACCCCCAATGGATTACCGCGGTTGTAAGACTGCCGCATTGATTCGTGGGTCATGATAGTGTGGGCGTATTCTTGTTGCCATGACGGTGTAGGTTTTGTTATCGCCAGTTTATCACTGACCTTTGGTGTGGTGGACTTGTGTGGGTGTCTGTTTTGTGGCAGATTCCGAGATGTGGGTCGTAATACCTGTAGCAGAATTCCACCGCCACCACGGTATGTTGGCGGCATTCAGCACAGCGGAAAGCGGGATTTACCTCCTGGTTTGTAATGAGGGCCACAATTTCACTTCTGCAGACAGATGTAATACAACTACTTTTGAAACTAGTTGTTTATGATGAGTAGAATTGTATTTTGTACTATGGTCTAGTCAAGCCTCATTTCTGTATAAAACACCATTTTAACTCAGATGGAAGTAATTTCTTTAACACTCTGTGCTTTCTCTCCTGCACCCATCATCTCCCTGCAAGCTCTGCAGTACGTGGCGAAGGTGCAATATCTTAGGATATTTACACTGTATTTTTGTTCCGTTCATGATGAACTTTCTCTAGCTTGGATATAACTGGAAACATGTTGCAATGTCTTCTTCAATGAAATCTGTTCATTCACATACACAAAGACTGTAACTGTATTTTGCAAAACACACAATTAATATGCAAAAGGCCTTATTTTATATTCAAGAATTGTATATAAAAAAAGCTAGAGGACACTCCTGGTCTACTAGGAATGCTGCCTGATTCTTTTCTGATATTGCTGCCCATTGAGACTTAAAATATTTTCAGATTTTTACCCACTTTGCATAACTATGCACTTAAAAAACTTTATGGAATTGATTCTGTTCTGCCTAGTTTCGACTTTTGTAATAAACCCTTTTGCTTTTCAATGATCTAGAGTTCAGTTATTGAGTGGGCTAAATTTAATTAATTAATTGATTTGGGGGTTTTGGGAGGTGTCATACATTGCCTTATGAAATTGGGGTTAATACCTTCTCTGGTCCAGTAAATTATGGGAATACTGATTGAGCTAACTTTTGGGGTGTCTCAATTGTGGGGTACCTCTTTGCTCCCACAGTCCTGATAGGAATTCATTTATATTTTGGGTAAAATCAAAACTTGATGTCACCAAAACTACTATTATTTGTAATACCAATTGCTGTATTTCGCCACCAGAAATACCCAGTATTTTAAAACAGAACAACCAACAAAGAAATGAAGCAAAATTGCATACATTAATAATATGTAATATATGTTACCAAATAATACATTAGTGCAAATTATTATTACACAGATAATTCCTGTGATGTGTGTCATGGCAGGAGAATAACAGCAATGTTGCTGCAGCAACACATAATCAAATGCACAAACCCTTGTGCATTTGCCTTGTGAATCATGTAGGACGTTGCTATCACCTTATTTTTCAAGCAAAATACAAACTTTCGGGCAACCGTTTTGCCAAAATGTAATTAAAAGACATTACACCTTCTATTGTTGTCCAGCTATCCATTGTCTACAATGATTGGAAAAACCGGATTAGGACACAATAGACTCTAGAGTAAAAATTGTGAAATCCATTAACCTAGCATCAATCTTCTTTCTGACTTGAAGTAAACGCAGATTTGTAAGTTATAGTTTCTAGCTTTCTAAATGAGGCAAAATAGACTATACAAAGCTGAACTGAAGCATACATGAGGCATGCAGGCACACCTTAGCTTGCGATATGAGACAAACAGAGGAGAAAGTAGGGATAATCATAAATGACTGCACATCTCCACTATCTCGCTATACGCAAGTAACATATTACTGTATATTAGAGCTGCTACTGACCGTAAATGAGTTGGGCAGATTTAGCAAAGGCCTACTCTAAGGGCCAACAAAGCTAAGGCCTACCCCTTCCCAGTCACTGAATGAGTGGGACAGAGCATAACCCTGGATGTAACATGTTGGCCTCTGCCTGGAAAGACAGAAGTTTAACCAGGGCCTGCTGTGGCGCTGGTGGCACCCAGTGTGACAATCTTTTTTGCTCACCCCAATCACTTTCTCCTTGGATTCCCTCACTTTCACCCAGTGGAAGTGTCCCTTAACTCCCCATTGACTCTCTCACATGCATTTCATTTGTTTTTAAGGGTTAGTAAAGGCTGGCTTTACTAATCCACTCAGCTATCCACATAAAATACAGATCTGTTTTTTTGCAGCAGGCACATGAACCCTCTGTGCTACTTTACGACAAGTCAAAACTGCCACTAGACAAAACTCCTCTCTCTCTCTAGCTGGAACAATAATCACAAGCGTTATCTTGACATTTTTATTGCTACCTGAAAGCTGGATGCACAGTGAACTCGGCAGCAGATATTTTTAAAGTGAATATTATTGTTGCACAAAGTGTGCCCCCTGAGGTTCGCCCCCTCTCCGGGTCAGCTCTCAGCGCAGCCTCAGCAGTTGCACCACCCAAAAGCTGGCTATGTGTTTTAAATCCTTGGTCAGGGTGTACAGAAAAACAGCTGCCATAATGTTAGGAATGCGTATTGACCTCAGCCAGGTCAACGGTATCCTTTTGGAATAAGCTGCTGCTTTCGAAAATTGGGAGAGTGGCACCCTCCAAGATGGTTTTAATGAAGCACTTGTTATATTTCTCTGCAAATATGCCACTGAAACTCATAAAACATTTTTTAAGGCACACTGTACATGTTGAATTTTATCATATGGCTGCTAAGCATCAATGGGTGAAGTCATGGCTCAGTGTGGGAGATGCACCAGAGTTAGCACACAACCACAGCAACAAAGCTGTGATATCAATACCCGAATACATGTTTCACACCCACATATAAACAAAACCCAGGTCCATCCTTCTTATGACAGCCAAATACAACTTGAACAGAAACATGCAAAGAAGAGCTGGTAGTGAGTCATACCTTCCTGAACAAACATTGTGGGGTCTGGTGTGCCCCCGGATTATCAAAGTAGAAATCTTGATGACTCCAAATATCATGGACATGATATCGAAGGACAAAATAGAAAATAAGTAAGTAAGATTTATCAGACGTAACTCCCCATATATGTGGCTTGTTGATATATACATATTCAAGGTGCATAGATGGGAAGTTAAGAATAGTAAGTCCATAATTTCTCTATATAAACTTTCCATTCAATATCTTGTCTCAATATTGTGTCCATTATATTATTGTAACTCAATATTCCTAACCTCAATATTAGTCTCAATATTCTGTAGTACAGTTGTGGTGTCTGCACAGGTTCAAACAAATCATTACCGTGGTCCCAAGGCTGTGATAACTCAGGTAGCTCAACTATTTGATTCTGTATTCTTATGATGATTGCGAGTTCCATAATGCACACCTAACCCAATTTGTCATGCACACAGCCCTTGAGAAGGCAGTCAGGAACACAAGCAGAACCTGAAATTGACAGCATCCTGCAGACACTTGTAATATGGGGACGACAACGCCGAATAATCTCCACCCTGTACAAAATCGTCAGGGAAACACAAAAGAAAGACCTGGGAGCTCAGAGGTATAGGTGGGAGAAGAACCAAGATGAGGAAATGACAGACAAGAAGTGGATGCTGACCCTTCAACATGTAGCAAAAGTAACAGAAAATGCTAGACTTCAACTAATGCAGTTGATCAACATACACATCTATCTGCCTCAAACTCATAAATGCCCTGGGTCTCATTTACAATAAAGTGGCGCAGCACGGTGCTGCGCTAAAATCAGCAGTGCAGCACTGCATCACATTAGAAACACAGGGATGCACCATATTAACAAAAATACTGCACACACCTGCATTTTCCCCTGCGCCGGTGCTAAATTTGCTACTGAGAGCCACTGCAGCCTCCCTGGTGCCATTGTGCAAGGATGGCTGTGTTGTTGGGGAAATAGTTTTTGTGCAGGAGGAGACACTTCCTGCACACAAAAAAAATTATGTGGTTATTTGCTCTTTCTATGTGTTCTGAAAAATGAAGCGCACAAAGAAAGAGCAAGAATGAGGAGAAATGAAAGCAGTTCTCCTTGTTGCGCCATGCTAATGCTACCCCTGGAATTGCATTAGATTTTGGTGCTGCCTCAGGTTTACAAAATCTCGTAAATCTGTGGCAGCGTCAAAAGGCAATGTGTGTTGCTGTGGGTGCACGCCCACAGCATCACCCATTGCACGCCCCTTCCACGCAAAGTGCTTCATGTGAAGGGTCCATATTTACAAGGTGGTGTTAAGCTACAAAAGGTGGCTTAACGCCATCTTGTAAATATGGAGCAGTGTACAGCACCACAAGAGAGTCACAAAAAGTAATGCTCAGGTGGCGCTGGGGACTTTAAAACGGGCCCATATGTTCTCAAATATACTACAGATGTGGCGGAGAAGAAGCTTCATTTTACCACCTAATGTAGTCTTGTTAGAAGATCCAAACATACTAGAAAGCGATACCCAGGCAAATAGTCTGAGTACTAGGAGCAGTCTGGGCTACTTCAATGGGTTGCAAGCATTTCCGTGCACCTTTCAGGTAACTGAGATCTACATTTGCTGTTGCTGCATACAGTTTTGAAACGTTTTTAGTTTGTGCAAGGGGCTTTTTTTATCTGTTTTAAAGTAGTGTTTGAAATCAGCTTAAGAAGGGCCTCTTTTCTGACATGCTCGTGTTAATTATAAGGTGAAAGCTTTTTATTTCCTGCATTGGACAACCAAAAGTGGTAATATCGGTCGTATACTTTGATTTAGCCTCACATCCTGGGTCACTGTTACTGTTCAATTTTAAACAGCAATCTGTTTTAACAGTCTAGTCTGAGTATTAAGAACAACAGGTTTTCAAATAAATGGGCTGCGAGAGCATCTACGCTCCTTTTAGATGATTTTAAGCAAAATCAGTTTTTGCTTAAAACATTGTCTTTTTTATGTTTAAAGTGAGTGTTTTCTATGTGATTTAAACCGATTTAGTAAGGACCGCTATTCTTAGCTGCTCACTGTATTGGTGAAGCGAAAGCTTTTTATTTTCTGCTTTTGGACACCTAAAAGTGGTAATATTAGCGTGTGTTTTATCCTTACCAACTGTATCGCCCTTCCTAGTCCTTTTTAGACAAGCATCTCAGCCCTATGAGCAACCAAAGCTAGTGGAATTCACAGCGAGTTTGTCCCCTCCCCTGTTTCTTAGGTGATTGAAAGCTAAATAAACTGTTACTTAAAGTTATCGAAATGTTTATATTTGTGCGGGTGTCTTATCTGTTTTAAATTAGTTTAGTAAGGATATATTTTCTTCGCTGCTCACGGTCATTGTAAAATGAAAGCTTTTTTTTTCTGCTTTAAACCCTCAAAAGTGGTAATTGAGGTGGTGAGTTTTATTGGAGCCTCATCTCTTGGGTCGCCACTGGCATATTTTAGAACAGTTATCTTTGTTAACAGTTTATCCTAAGTACAATGATCAACGAGGGTTATGTAAATGTGCTGCAAGAGCGGTGTCCAACTTCAAAGTGATTCTAGAGTAAATCAGCTATTGCTGAAGTTGTTTAAAATGTTTATGTCTATGCAGGGTGGCGTTTTGTTTTCGATCAGTTTAGTAAGGACCTCTTTTCCGATCTGCTTAAGGGTATTGTACAGTGAAAGTTTTTTTTATTTTCTGCTATGGACTCTCAAAAATAGTGACGTCGCAGACATGTTTTTATTTAAGTCGCCATTACTGTTTCACTTTAGACAGCCATTTTGTTAGCAGGGTGTACTGAGTAATTTGAAAAGACGGTGCTATATAATTGGCTCCCAGGGGTTGGGTAGCTCTCCCCACTTTCAGCTGGTGCTGGGGGATACATGTTGGAGCTCACAGCCTTAGGGTGGTCACCCCTAAGTTTTTGCCTGCATCCCTCCACTTTTTTAATACTTTTTTTGCTGGTTTTAGGACTCTGCGCACTTTACCACTACTATCCAGTGCTAAAGTGCATATGCCCTCTCCCTTAAAACATGGTGACATTGGATCATACCCAATTGGCTTATTTTAATTTACTCATAAGTCCCTAGTAAAGTGCAATATATGTGCCCGTGGCCTGTAGATTAAATGCTACTGTCGCGTAGGCTCTCATTATTCTAATGAGACTATTGGATTTTGAGCGGTAGAATCGCCCACGGTGTGGGAGACTAAGTCCAACCCACTGTGGGTGACACCTATTGCTCCAATTTGGGTTTTGCTCCGGCTAACTAGCAGTGCCTCATCTCTACCAAAGGATAATGATGATTTGGGCAGCCGAGCGCATGACATACTGGGCTTCTCAGGGAAGTGGTGGTCACTCAGGTCGCATCCGGTTTTTTCATTTACAATTTAGTCTCATATATAAATGACAAACAGAAGCAGTATATGTTTCAATAATGAGTTTAATAAAACAACTGCATCTTAGATAGCAGAGCGTGAGCTGCAATAACCAGGACGACACAACATGACAATATTAAAATTGTTACGAGAAGAGTGAAGCATACAAACAACTCTATCATATTATCACTATGATCGATTGACTGTTTCCTATCTAGGTTTTAATTGACACAGCATGTTCAGCTCTAATTCTGCCTTTCGGGTTACCCTGGGAAGACATCAACCCCCCTACCTGAGCAAAGACCAGTGGTCTGCATTAGCATCTGTAGCGAAGCATTCAGCAATCATCATACAGTCGTGGTTCCCTGGCTGGAATCTCCCTCTAACATGTAAGGGACAAGGAAGTGTTTATATGAGAACACAGCTGATGTTCTAAGAAAATGTCTCTACGTAAAGATGTGTATTTTCTACGAATGTTGGAGACTAAACTTCTACCATGTTCACTGGCAATGTACAGAGCTGCAAACTTGAATAAAGCACAGAGTAATCAAGAATGTCTTGTTTATGAACAGAGTGCTGGCTTAGGCAAAAACAGTTAGATTAATGAAATTAAACAAGACCATAAAAATGGTTATTGTAATAATAATAAAGCATGCTGAATAAAATATATCTAGTTTAAAGTGCACAGCTGCCTAGTGTGTTAAAACAACGTGCATGGAGCTATAACTAAAATGGCCACACAACACCCTCCCCTTGTCAGTTGAAAGTGGTTCAAAGCCAAAGCTAAAATATTGTTGCTAAAAGCTCAACCTAGGATATATAAAAGCAAAGTAAATTTGGACAAGTTGAAGGGACACATAAGCATCCTACATGACAATTTAAAACATGAGTATGTGGCATAAAACCGAATTCGAAGGGCATGTTAATTTAGAAAAGTTCCAATCTAATTCAGAGTCATGGAGAATAGGAGATCTTCCACTTCAGCCGATGTTAAAACCGGAAAGTTCTCGCCATGAAGGATCAAGTAGCAGATGTGTTTTGTAGCCTCAGTCTCAACCAAGGCGGCCTCCTGTGTTGTGCCCGGTGATGAGTCGTGAACTCCTTCCTCCAGGAAGGGTAACTCATAAGTAGCTTCATGCAGCAAACGCAACCTCATTGCGCATGTCTGGAAATGAACCCTCAGCGAGAACATCAACAGATCAGCATCCGATGTAGGCAAGCGGTGCTTCGAAAGGCAGACTTCCAGTTCATGTTCAAAAGAGCACCAGAGGCACCGAAATACAGGCTGCACACAATGCAAAACCAGTCTGAATGACAAAGACCAGCCACACTCCGAATGCTCCACGAGTGTTGCTCCAAAATACTGCATCATACGCTCACGACACAGCTACGCTGATGGGAGCGCCACCATTTCTCCTTGTTGTGGTGGGACAGCCATTGCGCATAAAAAACAGCAACAGCAGGATGCCAGCTAATAAATCCAAAGTTATCGGAAATCCCACGAAAATACTAGTGAAAATTGAGTGGATTGCTGATGGTATTAAACCGAATACGGACGAGAAGGTGTGAATGAAACCAGAACCAACAGCTTTGAAAAAATGTGTGATTCCAGCTGTACTGGACGCATTACATTTTCGTCCCACGAGTTCACCAAACTGTCTCGGAAAGTTTGTATTTAACAGGGACTGTATTTCTGCCAATGACCTTGCCACCTGAAGTGCGTAGGTCTCGCGTGCAGATGTTAGAGCCACATGCTTTTGAAACAGTAGAGCCTTGAGTCTGCTCAACTTGTCAAAATTCACGCTTGAAGTAGCAATGTGAGGCCAAATATCAGCCACCTCCTTAATTTTAGTGGGGGAAAAAGTACGCTCC
This sequence comes from Pleurodeles waltl, assembly GCF_031143425.1. NCBI lineage: Eukaryota > Metazoa > Chordata > Amphibia > Caudata > Salamandridae > Pleurodeles > Pleurodeles waltl. The sequence goes on from NC_090437.1 coordinate 1,003,914,047, forward strand.
CGCAACATGTAACGACCTTAGAGACCGAAACAACGTAAACTATTCCGGCCTGCATGCCACAACAGTCTTCACCATTGAGGAGGACGTAGCGGCCATTTGAAAGCACCTGGAATGTAGGTCTAATCAAGGGAACTGGAACTCCCTTCAGATAAAAAGCTAAGTTTGCTGCAGAAGCGTTACATGCCCCTTGCAAGGACAGCTGTTTACAAACCATCAAATGGCTGACTGACGACTCTCATTCACTACCGCTAAGAAAGACTTCTTTCACGCCACTGTAACATTTGTACGAGAAGGGAAGCTCCCACACCTCATGGATGTAACTATCTCCCAGTTTTTCATATCTGCCTACTGGAATGTGTTTTAAACAGGAGGTGAATTGAAGTGTTGAAAAAGGCAGGTTAATGTCCCCTTGTATTAGCCACTCAGCAGATGGTATTTCGGCCACAGTAAAGGACAACGTTTCTAATTTAACAATGTTAAGCATGACATAAGTTGCTTCCTTTTTAGCCATTAGATATTGTTGTCACGTTAAATTAAAGGAAGAAAATATCTCCCTTGCACTTACACGCTGCCAAGGAACGCGACCCGCCTTCAATGTTTGAAGTGTCCATCCCAACTGCATAATGGACCTGATCTGACTCTGTCATGGTGTAAAGAGGACATATCTGATTGTATAATGTCTATAGAAGAAGAAACAATATTATTTATGGTATATATCCGGTCGGACAAGGTGTTAATCCCATTATCCACAACAGCTAATGCCTTTTTTAGATTTTCTGGTCTATTTGCCTTAGCCGGGCAGCTGCTTCCTGTTGGGAAAGCTCTACGGTGTCTTCGGGGGCCTAACAGGAAGTCCTGTAAGTCAGTAGTATTGGACAGGAGACTGAGGTGTTCTCTAACCGCGTCTAGTCAGGATGATTTTAATCATTGCTGGCACAATTTACCTACACTATATGTCGTGACTTTACCCGCATGTTCGGATGATATATAGCGAGGGTCTGGCCTACTAGCTCTAAAACCCCTGAGGAGTTAATAAAACGTTGATGACACCCATTGGTATCCAATGGCCACAATACCCACCTGCCAGGACGTGTCAGTGAAGTATTGAAGGTACCATTCTGGACCCATTCATATAGCTCATTTTCAGTTGTATTTGTATGTTTTTGCCATTTATAAAACTTTGCGGGGCAGGTATTCTGGACATGTTTAATTCCTTAATTTTAGCTAAGCCTAAACAACTAGTTTGTTGTACTGTGTCATTTAAAAAGATCATTTGTACAGGACCAAGGCATGCTCTAAACAAAGCTTCCTTTCCGATAATTTGCCAATTTTACATTCCCCATATACTTTTCAGATCGATCGACTTCAGCCAATATTCATAGCCTTCTATAGACAACCGGGAAACAAAGGATTCTAAATAAATAAACTTCGTATTGGTCATTAACATATGTATATCTTTAGTAGGTGGCACCTTAAAATAATATGACTCAGCATTTTTCACATTGTGCCCAGAAAAATATGTAAACTTTTCAGAATATGTTTTAGAACCCCCCTGTGGTGGAGTCGGAAAATGTTCCAATTTTTTATAATTTAAAACAGTTTTGGGGCTGCTCGCTGTATGAATGAAATGGTGCTCATAGTAATTATAGCAAAACATATTACCATAATTTTCTTTAAATTGGTAAACGTCTTCATTTTCAAAGACAGTATAATATTGCAATTCAGTCATCATGAAATCGACTGTTTTCACATCCCAATCATCTGAAACAATGCCTGGTATCACTATATCATTCATTGATAATTTGAACACATACGGTATTTCAATGACTTCCGTGGGACCATATATATCAAACATTACTTTGTCCCAAACAATCCCATCAGGAATTGGTACTGCGGACATGTTCACAAATGACAAGTCTCTTCTGACCTTATGTGAGAACAAATGTGGTTTTAAAACCTCCTCCACCAGTTCAACTGTTGATTTTTCAGGCAGAAAGTGACCATTTATTAGTAAGAAAAAAGTAATGACAAAACCAATCCAAAGAAAAAAGGCTTGGAGAGTCAAAGAGAGCCATAGATAGTTCCATAGAAAAATAAAGTATGTTTGTTTAAGCCAGTTTTTTTGGCTTACTTGCACTTGACAAGTCAGCTGTCGAAGAGGCAAATTAGTCTGAGAAGTCATCGTTGAAATCGGCAAAATATCCAGATGCAGTTCGTGCAAATGGTGGTGCCGTTGTCAGTGGTAGAGTCGGTGTTTCCTGTGGTGGCACACTATAGATAGCACTATCCGTCGGTGTTGGAGTTGAGTCGACTTGGTCAAATATTTCTAAATTGTTTGATGTTGGTGGAACCAATGCAAGATCATCTTCCACCCTCCCCAAGCTCGGGAGGTGTCGGTATTGGAATAAACGACTTGTAGGGAAACTTCCTCAGCAGTAGTGAGAAGGATTCGGGAGCTACTGGATGTTCCCCTTAGTCGGCTGTGTAGGATCGGCCACATGGTGTAATTTGACACTGACGATGGAGACAAAACGATTTTCTTTGGCACCTGCCAACGGTGATAGAATTACAGTTCTGACACCGTGTATCGCCCACCTCTCTCATTTCGTTTTTTCGATGAGTCCTGAAAGGAACGAGATTGCTGTTTTTCAGTATATTGATATCTATCAGGCGTTTTTATATTATCTCTATTTCTGAGATTATATCTATTCTGCGGGGTCGCCATACGCGGAGATTCTCCCCTCTCTTTTTTAGGAGTTTGTTGCTTTTTATCCCAGCGTTTCTTATTTCCCTCAGGTGCTTGCTTGGGGGAATCTTTACTTGATTTACCCTGAAATTGTGGTTTAGATGGTCTGGCCCCTAAACTGTCTCTACCCATACTAGAATATGTCTCAGTGATAATTTTAGCCAGCTCTCGTTCCTGATCCTGTTGAGGAACGTCGCGGAGCCGCATGCGCACTGCGAGCACTATCACTTCCTCTTTAAGATTACTTAATATTATTGATGATATTGTGGCAAAATTGCGTCCAGCTCCAGGTAAGGTTCCTGGAGTTCCAAGAATGTCCAAAATGATGTCTAAATTGTGGGGAAAATTCCCCTGTACTAATACTAGGTTTACAGTGTGATTTGCAATGGGGAGGAGAGGGGGTTCCAACCAGTTACAACTGATTCTGGGAGTGCCCTTTCTCTTCTCCAGCACAGACTCCAAACATCAGTGGGGGGTAAATGACGCTATTGTGTGAGGCCAGGGCACAGCCTTTACAAATGCAGGTGTGCCCCGCCTCTCCCTTCTCTCAGCCCAGGAAGGCTATACAATATGTAGATGCACCTCTGTGACACCTCCACCCTCCATGTTTTCAGGCCGTCTGAAAAGTATGCACAAAGCGCCAACTGTCAGTCTGCCCAGATGGGGATTGGAGGCATACTGCAAAAACACCCGAGTCATAAGCACAGATAAATCCGCACTTTCTAGAAGTGGCATTTCTGTGATAGTAATAAAAAATACACCTTCACCAGTAAGCAGCATTTCTCATCACTATAACAACCATACCAAACATGTCTACGCTACCCCTCATAAATGAGACAATACCCCTTACACATAAGGCAGGGTATTTCTAATGCAATCCTTTGAGAAGGCAGCACTCACAGCAGTGAGACACCAAGTTAGGCTGTTTGTCACTGCTAGGACAGGCCACGCTACCTGGGACATGTCCTGCCTTCTACATACATGGCACCCTGCCCATAGGGCAAGCTTGGGCGTACCTGAGGGGGACTTACATGTAGTAAAAGGGGAGTTCTGAGCCTGGCAAGTAAATTTAGATGCCAGGTCCCTGTGGCAGAAAACTGTGCACGCAGGCCCTGCGCTAGCAGGCCTGAGATAGGTTTGTCAGGCTACTTCAGTGGGTGGCACAAGCAGCACTGCACTCCCACTAGTAGCATTTAATTTACAGGCCCTGGGTATAGGGATACCACTTTACAAGGGACTTATAGGTAAATTAAATATGCCAATTAGGTATAAGCCAATCATACCAATTTTGTAAGGGAGAGCACATGCACTTTGCACTGGTTAGCAGTGAAAAAGTGTGCAGAGTCAAAACGGCAGACAACAAAGGTCAGAAAAATAAGGAGGCAAAAGGCAAAAAGTCTGGGGAATGACCCTGCAAAAGGGCCAGGTCCAACACTCTACATTTACTTATTGCATCTTTGATCTGCAAATATCCAGATAAATATTATATATTAAGGTCACAAAGGAGCGCTCCCAAAGCGATATGCAAAAAAAGCAGCACTCCTCGTGCTGGAGGGAGTTACAGAGGTCAGGGGCCACTGTGTGGTGTATTTTTGTGGTGCTATATTGTGTTATTGTATGATTTATTGCACAAATACTTTACACAGTGCCTCCTAAGGTAAGCCTAACTGCTCAGTGCCAAGCTACCAGAGGGTTGGCACAGGATAATTTGGATTGTGTGTGACTTACCCTGACTAGAGTGAGAGTCCTTGCTTGGATAAGGGGTAACCTGACTGCCAACCAAAGACACCATTTCAAACATTGGTGATCAGCAGTAAGGATTGGACTTGTATTTGTGCAGTAACATACAGTAGCTAAGTATTTCACTAACACCCACAGTTGAAAGTCAACTTGATTTTTACCTCTTTTCTGCAATTTCGTTTTTCCTGTCAATTTTTTACTAAAATCCTCAATCAACATGTCTCTGGCTGGTTCTCAAGCAGGAGATGAAGATTTTGATATGGCTATGCTGGAGACCTACACTGTTAAACAGCTCAGGATGTTCTGCAGAGGTATGGGTGTACCCACCCAGAAGGCATCCAGGAAGGAGGATTTCAAATGGCGATGAGGGCCTGGGCAGAAGTCCCTACTGAGGAGGATGTTGAGGAGGAGGGTCCAGAGGATGGCCAGTCAGAGGATTTTTTGCCCTCATTAGATGAGATTAGTGCTGCAATTGTGCCCCCTGCAAAACCAGGGAGCAGTGTCTCTGATCAAGGCCTGACCGCAGAGGAAAGGAGAGAGGAGAGAGAGTTTCAATTGCAGATGGCAAAGTTAAAAATTGAGGCTCAACAGCAGGAAAGGAGAGCAGAGAGAGAGGCCAAGCAAGCTGGGGTGGAAAGAGCAGCTAAACAGGTTGAAGCTGAGAGAGCCTTGGCTGAGAAAAAACGTTTGTTGGCTCATGAACTGAGTCTCATGGAGCTGAAGATCAAGGCAAGACAGTCTGAGTCCAGCAGTGATGGTGGCAGCATACATGCAGGATCAGTTGGGGACAAACATGTTCATATACCCAAGAATGTGGGGCCATGTTTTGTGGTGGGAGATGACATTGACAAGTGGTTGGAAGCCTATGAAGTTGCACGAAGGGCTCATGGGACACCGGAGGAGCACTGGGGGGGGAGGGGGGTGGCCATGTAGTTTTATGTACCATCTGTAGGGAGGGTCACACTTCTCAAACTTGCTCCACAGAATAGAAATAACTACTCACACATGAAAGCCGCTTTACTGCCCAAGTTTGGGCTGACCCTGAGAGGTACTGTCAGAGGTTCAGGGACAGCACCAAACTTTAAACACAAACTTGAGTGGATTGTTATGATTGCTATGGATGGGTGCGGGCAGCAAGTAGATGATTATTAAGGGTTATATGACTTGATTCTGAGTGACCATATGCTCAATATTTATTTTACAGAGTTGTGCCAGCACTTGGTAGATAGTAAACTGACTGACCCCAGAAAGCTTGCAGAGGAGGCGGACCTCTGGGTTAGCATCAGAGTGTCGAAGTAGGCATCTGGGGGGACTCCCAAAAAGGTGGTCAGGGTTCCCAACAGAAGAAAGAGGGGGGAGAAAAACATAAAGATAAGTAGTTCTCAAAAGGCCCCCAAAAGAATTCCGAAGGTGGGGTGGTCACCATTCCTCTTCTAGATTTGAAAAGAAGCCAGGGTATTTTGATAAAACAATAGGGAAATTCATCCCCAAATGCTACCAGCATGGACACTCTAAGGGCGACTCCCAATGCCCCAAGAGGGCCCAGTCCACCACTGGACAGACACCTGCGTTGGCTAGTGTAGCGCTTGGGTGGGGAGACAGTCCCAGTTAGCTTTGGGGAACAGGCAGAGATTTTCCTAGTGCCCCTGGAAGAAAGGGAGATGGTGCCTAAGGCCTACATGCCAGAAAATACTTCCAAGCATAGGCAGTGGGTCACCATTGATGGGCAAAGGGTAGAGGCTCTGCATGACACAGGAGCTAGTAAGACTACTGTCAAGAGTCAGCTGGTGTCATCAGAGCAGATAGTCCCTAATACATTCCACCAGGTCATAGTCTCTGACAATCGCGAGAGTCACCTACCGTTGGCTCTGGTTCCCTTTGAGTGGGGGGGGGTCTCTGGTACTCTGAAAGTAGCTGTGAGTCCTGCCATGCCTGTAGATTGTCTGTTAGGCAATGATATTGAGCACACTGCCTGGAAAGAGGTAGAGCTCAGATCCCACCTGGAGATGTTAGGTTTGCCTGAGTGGGTCTGCATGACCACACGGTCCATGGCTGCCCGGGAAGGGACTCAAGGGCGTCTGGAGCCTGGAACAATGGTCCAGACAGCTGCAAAGAAGAAGGGCAAGAGGCACAGGAAACCAGCCTCAGGTGTTCCCACGGTGGTGGATGGGGCCCCTGAAGAGGAGGAGGCCCCTGAGCCAACTGGGGAGGACATAGCTGACCTGGGTAAACTACCTGAACTTGCTGGCTGGCAAGTAGAGAGTGGGCCAACTAGGGCAGAATTCTGCAAGGTGCAGAAGGAATGCCCCACCTTTGTGGGTCTGAGGCGACAGGCCACAGCCCAAGCAGTAGGTGACGCCTCTGGCAATCACCATATTTACTGGGAGAATGATTTCCTTTACAGTGAGCCTAAGGTTCCAGGCCCTGGGGCATCACGGGTGCTAATGGTCCCCCAGTGTTACTGGGCCTCCCTACTGGGTCTGGCTCATGACATTCCCCTGGCAGGACATCTGGGCCAAGAAAAAACCTATAACAGGCTTGTCACACACTTCAATTGGCCCAGAATGAGGTTAGCTTCAGATAATTTCTGCAGAGCTGGCTCTTCCTGCCAGGCTAGTGGGAAGACAGGGAAAAAGCTTAAGGCTCCCCCGCTCCTACTCCCTGTCATTGGCACCCCCTTTGAAAGGGTGGGCATCAACATTGGACCCCAAAACTGCCTTGGGCAAAAGGTTTATCCTGGTTTTGGTGGACCATGCCACTCGCTATCCAGAGACAATCCCTCTGAGAACACCAGAGCCCTGTTGGGAATATTTACCCATGTGGGATTCCCTAAGGAAGTTGTGTCTGACAGGGGCACAAACTTCATGTCTGCGTACATGAAGTCCATGTGGGATGAGTGTGGGGTGAACTACAGGTTTACTACCACTTATCATCCTCAATCCAATGGGCTTGTTGAGAGATTCAACAAGACAATAAAGTGCATGATTAATACCATGAGGCGTGGGACGTCCTCTTACCATGCCTGTTGTTTTCCTACAGTGAAGTGCCCCAGAAAGGGGTGGAGTTCAGCCCCTTTGAGCTTCTCTATGGTCACCCCGTCAGGGGACCTCTGAGCATAGTTAAAGAGGGCTGGGAGAAAGCTCCCAAGACACCTCCCCAGGATGCGGTCAGCTACATGCTGGCCCTCCGCAACCAAACCCAACGCTTCTGAAAGCAGGCCAAGAGTAACCTTGAGGCCAGTCAAGAGGTGATGAAGGAGTGGTATGACTGGAAGACCACTCTGTTTGAGTTCTCACCAGGAGACAAGTTTTGGGTGATGAAGCCAGTAGAGCCCAGGACCGCTGCACTGGCCCATTTGAGATCAAGGAGCAGAAAGGGGAGGACACTTACCTAGTGGACCTGAAGACCCCTAGGCACCCCCTAAGGGTCCTCCATCACAACAGGCTCAAACTTCACTTTGAGAGGTCTGAGATCAGTATGCTCCTGGTCACAGATGAGGGCATGGAAGAGGAGAGTGAACCTCTCCTCGACCTTCTCTCTGCCAAAGAAGGTGATGGGTCAGTGGAGGGTGTCATTCTCTCTGACTTCGTGACTCTAAATCAGAGAGGAGACTGCTATGAGCTGTAAGAGCAGTTTTCTTCCCTGTTCTCCCTTACTCCTTGACTAACCCACTTATGTGCTCATGACATTGACAAAGGTGACAGTCCCCTGTGAAGAACAAAATTTACGGGTTATCGGATAAGGTGAAGGCCAGCATCAAGGAGGAGGTCTCCAAGATGTTGACTTTAGGGGTTATTGAGAAATCCAGTGGTCCCTGGGCCAGCCCTGTGGTGTTGGTTCCTAAGGCTGTTGCCCCCGGTGCAAATCCAGAACTCCGGTTCTGCGTGGACTACCGGGGTCTCAACTCAGTCACACGGACTGATGCTCACCCCATCCCCCGAGCTGATGAGCTTGTTGACAGGCTAGGCACTGCCAAGTTCCTGAGTACGTTTGATCTTACATCAGGGTATTGGCAGATCGCCCTGACTGAGGGGGCTAAAGAGAGATCTGCATTTTCCACACCTGATGGCCATTACCAGTTCCGGGTGATGCCCTTTGGGTTGAAAAATGCCCGCTACCTTCCAACGGTTGGTTAACGGGGTCCTAGCTGGCAAGGATGCCTACTGCGCAGCCTACCTAGACGACATAGCTGTCTATAGTTCCAGCATGGAAGAACAACTGCTCCACCTCAAGCTCTGCGACAGGCAGGCCTGACCATCAAGGCTAGTAAGTGCCAGATTGGGCAGGGTTCCGTGGTGTACTTAGGACACCTAGTAGGTGGTGGCAAGGTGCAGCCACTCCAGGCGAAGATTGAAACTATCAAGGCCTGGCAACCACCTAGGACACAGACTGAAGTAAGAGCCTTTTTAGGCCTCACTGGATACTACCATAGATTCGTCAAGGGCTATGGTACCATTGTGTCACCCTTGACAGAACTCACTTCCAAGAAACAACCTAGGTTGGTAAATTGGACAGAGGCTTATCAGAAAGCCTTTGATTCTCTAAAGGAAGCCATGTGCACGGCCCCTTGCTCAAGGCCCCTGACTACTCCCACAAATTTATTGTGCAGATAGATGCTTTAGAGCATGGCATAGGAATTGTTCTAGCACAGCTAAATGGGGAGGGCTCAGACCAACTAGTATCCGTTATTAGCAGAAGGTTTTTTCCACAGGAACAGAGGTGGAGTGCCATTGAGAGAGAAGCATTTGCTGTGGTCTGGTCACTGAAGAAGTTAAGACCCTACCTGTTTGGGACTCACTTCTGAACCCGGTTCTTGCATTCCCCAGGTGACTTCTACAAAACTCGGCATCCAGAACAACAGATCCCTGCCATTAAGGTCCTGTATAGATATATTGGGGAGAGAGGTTTTTGACACTGGGCCTCTCAGAGCCAGGCCACGGTCCCACTAAAGATAAAGCTCTACATTCCAGAGCATCAGGGCGGACAGGGAGTAAATTTAGGGGAGGCATCTGTGGCTCAAACGAGAAACTTTTGAACTACCTCCAACTTCAAAAGAACCATCTGGTATATCTAGGGATACTCAACTTCTGGAAGAAGAGTAACCTTTACAGCAACACAGGACCAGTGCTGTTGGAATCTGTTGTGCACAGGAGGATAACTGTCTGAGGAGGGGATCTGCACTCCCCTTCCTGCTTAGAGACTGGTCTGGAGTGAATTGCCTGCTGCTGTGTATCATTCGGAAGGGTAACTCTCTAAGGGAAGGTGGGCTTGCTCCCTGTTCTCAGAGGGGGACATCAAGGACCTCCTGAGAAAGACTCACATTGATGACCAGTAATATCTGGAGAGTGGTGCCTTCGCTGTGCCTACTTCGTATTGTGGACTTCACCTAGCAGCAGAGGTGTTCGTGTGGCCTAAATATTGTGTCTGGAGACCCGTATTGGCTGGTGTGGAGCTTGCCTAGGACAGCGAGCACTTCAGATGAGTGGCCCTTCATCATGGGGATCACTGCACAACGAAATGTGTTGTTGGTGTCAACTGGATCACCTGACGCATTTCTTTTATGTGAGCCTCGGCTGCATGGTCATTGTGTGCGGTGAAATGTTCATTTGTTGCAACCCTCAGAGTTGGGGGTGCAGCCTGAGTTGTGCTGTACTTGACCTCATGTAGCAAGTCTAAACTTGGGTCGAAGTGTGTAACCGGGGAGTCTGGTACAACTACAGGTTATTGAGTACAAGACAGTGTGCCTCATTCCAGAGAGGTATGGACACCAAGTTTAAAATGTGACCTGATGGTCTAGAGCAACTCAAGTCATTGTGTGCTAGACTTTGTGCCTCCCAGAGAGGTGCAGGATTTACATCTTTTAGTGGAAGAGTCCCAGAGGGTCTGGTCCGATTCAGGTTATCACGCACCAGATGGGTGCCTCTCTCTGAAGAGGCACCAACTTGGGAATTGGCTTGTGAATGATTGCACAGTTACGATGACTCAGATCAGCGGACCCCTGACAGTGTGCCTCTTTTTTGTGGAGGTACAGCACTGAGCACTTTTCACATGGGATTTTAACCTTATGAGATTACTTGAGTTGTCATGCCCCAAACGCGGCATCTCCTGGTACAGGAGGTGCGGGCCTGGTAACATGTGCAACTGGAAGTATCTAGGGCGACTCACGCCAGCAAGCCTCAACGGCACCTCTCCATTCCGGAGGTGCTGAAATTAGTAACTATTTGGTAGCATTGAACTGTCTGGCTGGGCTGGGCACCTTGGTGTCCAACAGCGGCCCAGTGACCCTCCACCTGTGTTTTGCAGACCTCTGAGTGAACCTCCTGTGGGAATCCCAAACGTCTCCTCCTTAATTGTTTATTGACTGATATCTTTCCTTTTCCCCACCTTGACCCCAGAACCATGAGACTTGGTGACTTAGCCATGAGTGTCCCAGAATCCAGGGAAAGGCTGAAGCTATCTTCGGTTCGTGGAGGAGTGGGATAGCTGAAACTGGTTGCTGAGTGAGGGGCAGTTTGGGACCCATGGTACTCACATACTCAGTGGTAGCCACTATCCAGGTATCAGGGCACTGCATTAGGGTGCCGGGAAGGAGTGAGTATGAGTGAGTGTGTGCACGTGCCAGCTGATACCCTGTCACTGCATAGCGGTGCAGAGTGGATGTGTGGAAGTGAATGTGGGTGAATGCAGTACCATGGCGCTGCTGGTCACATTTATTCTATCAGAAAGTTCGTACAGTTGGCTTAATATCTCACTTGTTTGGCCACAGTCCTACATGAAAGTGTTGTAAACCTTGTAGGTTACATTTTGCTGCTAACGTTTGGAACCGGGGTGCTCCCTGAATTTATGTGTTACACAGAATGTGGGGAATTCTAGGGTGGATCTTGTGCTGGCAATGTTTGGCGCCTTAAGTGGGTGTGGGGAGGGAATGTATCATTTTCCTCATGTGTGCATACAGTAGTACACAGCTGGGCTTCACATTGTGGCTTCAATTGCAAATTGGGCCATAGGCACAGATCTACATTATACCTGTACTGTGTTGAACACAATCTTTTTATACATACACTGTGTGTGACGTCTCCTTTGTGCCGCACAGCATGGTTGTGGGGGGATGTGCTGTCTCTTTGCTTTACGCGGTGCCTCAGTGATAATCCTGACTGCTCTGTGTCAAGCTACCCATGGGTGAGTAAGTTATCTTGCAAGTGTAATTAACCACCATTGACAGGAGTGCTGGGTTCTGCTTGGCTAGGGTCCTGATTCAGCCAACCAGAACATCCCGCTTCCAACACTAACTGTACCAAGATCCTGATAACTGCATTATGTTGATTGACAAATGACGTTAATTGCATGAAATAGTCACTAACAGGAAAACCTATGATTTGCTTTTTCTGCTATAGCACTTTGTTTTGCTTCTTTCTGGAGCAATCACCTTAGTACAACCCTATTCATAAGTTCACAGGCGGATTTTTAATGATCTCTACAGGATCACGGTATGGTTTCAATTGAAAAACTAATTAGATTAATTTAAACCTCTATTAGACTAACCAGAGGCATATGTCGATATCCACTGGGAATAATGGAGCATGCATATAATACTAGAAAAATGTTTTAGCTTCGCCTAATTTAGTTTAGCTTTGTTTCTAAAATAGATTTGTTCACAGTGTGACAGAAATGATCTGCATTAGTCTAAAGAATATGTTCTTTGCTTGCCGCTTGGTTCATAGACATTTGACCCGATTCACAAAGCCATTATGGTCATAGTCCTGTATTTTTGCCAGTAAGGGGTCCATGTATCTCTGACAGCTTACTGTATAAGGAAAGCTGTCAGGTGTCAATGGATTTAATACTATTTCATTGCACGATACGACTGCAGGCATAAATCCGGTCATAGTGAGAAGAAAACGTGTTTACAACCGAAAATGCTTTTGTGAATCAAGTTCCTTAGAGTGTAGCAAAAATAGGGCAGGACATATACGCTGCTGTAAATGTTTAATATTTTGATATAATTCAATCAAATCACCACATAATATAAATGTAAGAAATTGTTGATGGCGCTGAACCTGTTTTAAGTCGAAATTAATATATTTTGCCTACATACTATAGGCCACACCAACCATAACTGTTTTCTCCTATACAATGAGCCACCAGTGCTACACAGCCAAACAAGTGATAATAGCGCAATGACAATTTAAGTGGCACTGTAGAGACTACCATTTTATGCACTAGTTCTGGATATCACTTGTAAAATGCAAACATTTCACAGAAGAATGTACCCACAACACCTAACATTGGCGTCAACACCACATGGAACCTTGAAAGCTACAACAAGTGTCCTCAGTAATCCATCTCGTTGTACCAGTTGAGGGAGAGCACAAAATACTTAGCATCAGCTAGGTTATTTGTACTAGGAAACCTGTGAAGCCAGTCAAATTACCGTACACTTTTGTTTAGGTTATATTTCAGCATGCACTACGCCCAAGCCATGTCTTGTAAAATTCAGAATATCTGGGCTTGGCTGCATTAGTGATTAAAAAAAAAGATTCAATTAACCACCAGGGATTCATAATACTAAAATTAGTTGTGAACCACAGGCTTTGGGAAACAAATTTATCAAAGGGTTGCATCTCTTTTGCACCATGCAACATGTGCACACGTGTAACCAGTCAAGTGCCTCTTACCCTTGTTGCGCTGCGGTTGCCTTATATTAAAGGGGAACACTGATGGTAGACATGTGCAGTCTGTTTACCATGAGTTTATTGTGCTTGAATCACAGATCATGAGGCTCAACCACGGTAAAAGGTCTAAAACTTGGGACTGAAACAGTGAAAAATCCTGGCAGATAAGACAGGCAGAACCCATCTTCCTGCAGTTGCAGTTTTAAAATGCATTCAACTCGATAGAAATGAGGGTGGATGTCCTTGGACTAGCTGCACCAACATCTTGATGCAATTTATCTAACCACACAAGCCCTGAGTGGCTTGATTTTTACAGAGTAATGCAACACAGCATAAATTGCTGCATTGCATTACTCTGTCCGAGGGAGGTGCTCCATGGATTTTGTTCCCATCCAGCACCCATGGATTTGGATGCATTGCCAAATTTACCATAAGTGGTAGACCTGGGAATGTGCCAAAACGGCTACCCTCCCTAGGTGAAGCATAACATGGAAAAATATGTTTATTTCTCCTAGTTTTTCCCTCTTTCTAAGTGTACTGCATTCTGCAGCACACAAAGAGTACTGCATTCTACAGCACACATAGGAAGAGGAAAATACTCAGGGTATTGTTTTTGTAAAGGAAGGTACACCCTTCTTGCACAAAAACAATCCTGCTTACAACGCGGGCACTCTTGCACCATGGTGCAAGAGTGTCTGCATTAACGCTAGGATGCACATTGTGCGGCAGCACTGGGGAAATGCAGGAATGCACATATAATGTTATAAACAGCACATTCCTGCACTTTTCCTGTCATGCAGTCCAGCGCAACAAGGTGACGCTGCACTTCACTGCATGACTTCTTCTTAAATGTGCCCCTGAGATTAATTACGGTAAAGAACAAACTGTGTCAACTAAGAATGTTACTTGTAAAATAGTTATTTTCAGGGTAGGTAGAACATATGGACACGTTTACTTATTTCATAACTTTATCCTTTGGGAACAATGTGACTTCTCCAATAGTCTATGTTGTAGTCCGTGAACTGACCTGGCTGCTGTGCCAAGAAGACATAAAAAACATTTATGGTAGCTGTAAGTAGTGCTGGCTCTTATGCATGAGAAACGTAAAGATTTTCTTAAGTTGTTAGGTATTTAGCTGAATTGTTATATGAAGATGTTGCCCTAGAAAAATAGAGGGCTTCAACTTAGCACCAGAGAATATTTATATTAAGGCAAGGGATGTGCATGCCTTTATCATTTGGTATCTTCATCCAATAAAAACAGTCTGAATATTCTGCATGGAACTGTGAGAAAAACAAAGGTAATCTTGTATAGCCCAGATGGGGAAGGTGTGCTTTTTGCCAATCTCTCCCAACACAAACATATATTTGAGACTGTCTTGCTCTTTAAAGAAAGTGAATAGGAGAGACGCCTTTGTTGACCCCAGGAATTTCATCACATCTCAACGTCTGTAACATCTCTTCGCACATGTAGCATTTTCTTCATCATAGGCGTTTCTCTCTGTTTCACAAGAGACGATTTGAAGAATTTAAGGCCTCGATTGCGAGTTAGGCACAGTGGTAATTACCAAATGCCAGGTCAAGTATTCCATACATACACCTGCATACAGGGCCTGGTCTACATAGACAACCATGTACAGGTGAAATATTCACCAGTGGAGTGCAGCAGCTCATATTACCATTCTGCTGTACATCACCTTAAAGGCTGCACTAATATGCTACTATAAAATGCTATACCAGATCCATGATCTGCGACAATATACCATGTAATATGAGGATGGAAACCACATCCTGCAGTCACAACCTCGAGCAACTCAGCAAAGCAGGATTAGAGCCGTTATTGACTGAAACTGTCACTATAAGTGTCACCCAATTGGTCTTGAATATCACATGTAAATACAGTGAGACCTTGAATGTATCACATTTAAGTAATTTGATACTGTGGTCCCTATGTATTATGTGAGACGTAAGCAGTGCATTGCGGGGCTGTAAGTTATAGTTAGCTCAGGTGACTATAACTGCTGAATGTCACTGGTTTTGTATGAGTGAAATGTGAGCCTAGCTATAACGTCTCTGTAAACTTTGTTTTTTTTAGTGAATTTCTATGTTCTTCAGTTCTATTTCCTAACTATAACGTCCTTGTAACCTTTAGTTTTCTCAGTAAGGGGCATATTTATACTCTCTTTGCGCTGAATGTGTGTCAAAATTTTTGAAGCACAATCAGCGCAAACACTGCCCCATATTTATACTTTGACGACCGACCCCGCGGGCGTCAAAGTTCCACCATGTGCGTCATTTTTTAGAAGGGGGAACCAGCCTTGCGTTAATTATATGAAAGATAGGCGTTCCCTTCCAAAAAATGACTTTAAGGCTTGTGCGCCTTATTTATACTGTGACGTCATTTTGATGCACAGGAGGGGGCAGGCCTTAAAAAACGGCGCCCAGCCTTTTGGGCGCCGTTTTTTAACGCCTGGGTCAGGGCAGGCGTTAAGGGACCTGTGGGCTCAGAAGGAGCCCAGAGGTGCCCTCCCATGCCCCCAGGGACACCCCCTGCCACCCTTGCCCACCCCAGGAGGACACCCAAGGATGGAGGGACCCATCCCAGGGAAGTTAAGGTAAGTTCAGGTAAGTATTTTTTTCATATTTTTTTGTGGCATAGGGGTCCTGATTTGTGCCCCCCTACATGCCACTATGCCCAATGACCATGCCCAGGGGACATAAGTCCCCTGGGCATGGCCATTGGGCAAGGGGGCATGGCTCCTGTCTTTGCTAAGACAGAAGGCATTTCAATGGGGGTTGGGCGTAAAAAAAAATGGCGCAAATCTGGTTGAGGCCAAAATTTTGCCTCAGACCTGACTTGCCCCATTTTTTGACGCCCAAGCTCCATTTTCCCCTACGCCGCCGCTGCCTGGTGTGAGTCATTTTTTTTGACGCACACCAGTCAGCTGCGCCGGCTAACGTCATTCAATAAATAAGGCGCCCGCATGGTGCTTTGGAATGGCGTTAGCCGGCGTTAAAATTTTTGACGCACAACTGCGTTGGCGCAGTTGTGCGTCAAAAAGTATAAATATGGGCCTGAATTTCTAAGGTTTTTTTTTATTCTATTCCCTAACTATAACATCCCTGTAACCTTTGTTTTTTTCAGTGAATTTCTAGTTTTTTATTCTAATACCTAACTCTAACACCCCTCTAATTTTTGTTTTTTAAGTGGATTTCTAAGGTTTTTTCAATTATATTTCCTAACAGTAACTTCAGCACTTTGAAAGTGGATGTGTTAGTGGTTGAGTAGGCTGTTGCCTTTCTGTTTCAGTAATGTAATGTAATGTAATTCGAGATTTATGAAGCGCGTTCCTACTCAAAGAGCATCGAAGCGCTTGGCTGAAAGCACATAGTAAAAAATAGACAGAGGATAAGAAAAATAACAGAAATAATGAAGATAGAAACACATCCAATAGAAGAAACAGAAACAAACTAAATCAAAGACCCTAATCTTGATGTACCAAAAAATTTTGGAGGAAAGAGCCAAGTTTTCACCATTTTCCTAAATTTCATATCACCTGATTCTTGCCTAATATTCTGTGGGAGAGAGTTCCATTCTCTGGCTGCAGCTACTGTAAAAGCTTTGTCTCCCCATTTGGCTTTCCGCCGGGGCTGGGGTCGGCGGGAGCACCGCCAACAGGCTGGCGGTGCTCCTGAGGGCATTCTGACCGCGGCGGTATGGCCGCGGTCAGAACCAGAAAACCGGCGGTGTCCCGCCGGTTTTCCGCTGCCCTGAGGAATCCCCCATGGCGGCGCAGCTTGCTGCGCCGCCATGGGGGATTCCGACCCCCTCACCGCCATCCTGTTCCTGGCGGTTTGGACCGCCAGGAACAGGATGGTAGTGAGGGGTGTCGTGGGGCCCCTGGGGGCCCCTGCAGTGCCCATGCCAATGGCATGGGCACTGCAGGGGCCCCCGTAAGAGGGCCCCACTTTGAATTTCAGTGTCTGCTTAGCAGACACTGAAATTCACGACGGGTGCTACTGCACCCGTCGCACACCTTCCACTCCGCCGGCTCCATTCGGAGCCGGCTTCCTTGTGGAAGGGTGTTTCCCACTGGGCTGGCGGGCGGCCTTTTGGCGGTCGCCCGCCAGCCCAGTGGGAAACCCAGAATGACCGCCACGGTCTTTTGACCGCAGGACGGTCTTCTGGCGGTTCCCGCTTGGCGGGAGGCTCCCGCCGCCCGCCAAGACTGGAATGACCCCCTATGTGTACGAGGGACCTGAATCAAGTGAGCTTGGGAAGACCTCAAGCCTCTTTTAGGTACATGCAGGAGGAGTCTGGAAGTCAGGTACCGTGGTCCTATTCCATGAACTGCCTTAAAGGTAAGACAGAGCGACTTAAACTGAATACGCTGCGCCACTGGTAACCAATGTAATTTCCTGAGACTCTCTCTAACTGATATACATCGTGGGAGATTAAGAACCGCTCTGACAGTGGAATTCTGAAATAATTGGAGTCTTTTTATCAGCCCCTTATCCAGATTAAGGAACAGTGCAATACAGTAGTCTATCTTGGACATTACCAATGCCAGGATAGCAGATACTCTCCATTCATGTATCAGATAGGGGAAGATTTTTCTGAGCATTTTAATTGACCATAAACTGATGTTTACCACATGATTAACCTGTTTTTTAAAAGACAGATGTTCGTCGAACAAGATGCATTTTAATTGACCATAAACTGATGTTTACCACATGATTAATCTGTTTTTTAAAAGACAGATGTTCGTCGAACAAGATGCCTAGGTTTCTAGTAACAGTAGTGGGCACAGGGCATTTGCCACATTCAGAGGGCCACCACTGTGAGTTCCATAAATTCTTTCCAGGTCCAAAACATAAAACTTCAGTTTTGATGGCATTCATTTTTAGCCAATTGGTCTTCATCCATTTAGTCACTTCCACCATACAATTACTGAACCGATCTGCAACCTCCTCCCATGGCTGATCAATAGGAATAATAAGCTGGGAGTCATCAGCATAGGAAGATGGAATGAAACCAAAAGTACGAATTAGACTAGCCAAAGGCGCTACATACACATTAAACAATGTGGGGTTGAGGGAAGATCCCTGCAGAATCCCACATGGCAGAAGATAAGGTCTAGATTTGAAATCACCACAGCTAACTGTGGTCCATCTATTTGAAAGAAAAGACTTCAAAAGTTTAAGCGCCTTGTCCCTCAAACCCACATGATGCAAACAGGACATTAATAGTGTGGGAGAGATAGTGTCAAAGGCAGCGGATAAATCTAAAAGAACCAAAACGGCCCCCTTGCCTTCATCAACCATCCTTCGAATAGTGTCAGAGGATGAGATTAGGGCAGTTTCAGTAGTATGCCCTTTTCTGAACCCGTATCGGGAGATATCAAGAGCATCCGCTTTTGTTTAAAACTCGATCAAATCAGAGTTCAATTTTTTTTCTAGAATCTTTGTCAAAAACGGGAGACGTGCTATTGGCCAAAAATTACTCATGTCCTGATTATCCCCCTCTGTTTTTTTCTTGAGGGGTACTACTATTGTTTCTTTCCAGATAGATGGGTACTCCCTAGACATAGCTACCTCTTGGTAAATGGGGACCAACATCTGTGCCATTAAATCCGGAACCAAGTGAAAAATGAAAGGAGGAACGGATCCAGAGGGGAGCCCGATTTAATTTCAAGAATCTTCTTTTTAATAGTATCCACGGAAGGGGAATGGAAATATGACATTAGTGACTGGCCATCTGCTGTAGCACTCTCTGTTATCATGGGGGGTAATACTTCGGGAATGATCTGGGTATCAAAGTTGCTATGTATTTGCAATATCTTATTTTCAAAATGAAAAGCAACTTTGTCACAGAAACCCTGAGAGTTTTCTAGACCAGCAGGCTTCATGGGCACAGTTAGGGCCTTAATAGTCTTAAAAAGTTCCCTGGGGGCATTAATAGCCTCCTTTACTTTGATAGTATAAACTTTAGATTTGGCCATAAATTGTGCTGCTTTATAAGCCTTTACAGTGGACTTAAGGGCCACCCTTTTCTCAGGTACTGGATTAAGTTTCCACCGTCTTTCCTGCTGTCGATACTTTCTTTGAAGGAGTTTGAGGTCTTTTGTAAACCAAGGGTGACCTGGTTTCTTCTGACTATTGAACCTTCTAATTACAGGGGGTACCATTTCTTCCATGGTCATTTCCACCCCATTCAGAAAGCTGTCAATCAGGGGCAAGGCCATAGCTTTAGCCTTATCCCAACCAGCTTCTAAAGCTGGGCCTAATTCCTCTACTTTAACCTGTTTCCATAACCTGGCTACCTTGTTCGTTTCCACGTTAGCAGCCCCAACATTCTTTGAGGCGAGTTTAAATTTCAGTAGATGATGATCCGTCCAACTCAACTGTATCATGGTTATCTCCACCTGTTGAGTAGCTCGTGCAAACACCCCATCCAGAATATGCCCTGCAATATGGGTGGCCGACGAGACTCTGGAGGTCCAATCCAGGGCCTCCATAAAGTCAATGAATTCACGGATCTTAGGAGTTGACGTCTCATGAAAGTGCATGTTAAAATCGACCAATATCACAGCTTTTGCAGACAGAACCATAGGTTCTATCAACTTAGGCCAAGACTGTAGAAAAATTTTAGGCGGTCCTGGTGGACGATATATCAACAGCCCCTCTAGTAGTACCCCACTGTTTTGAGAAATTGTAAATATCATTGCCTCACATGAATCTGTCGAAGAACTAATGCATGTGCATGCCAACGTAGACCTATAGATAATGGCCAGAACCCCCCCCGTTGTGAGGTCTATCAAGTCTGTGGAAGGTAAAACCTGGTGGAGAGGCGACAATAAAGTCTGGGTCCGATTCTACTTTACCCCAGGTTTCAGTAATAAATAGACAATCAATCTGCCAATTATCAATCATTTCGCAGATTTTCTGTTTATGTTTGGGAAGGGACCTAGCATTTATTAAGGCACACTGAAAGCTGTAATTATAAAATGCCTTCTGTTTCATTTTTTTCTCTCCCAACCCTGCCGGCCTAATGTCTTGGTTTCTTACCTTTGTTGCCTCTATAGGGACTTGAATAGCCCAATTACAGGTTTCACAGGTCCAAATAGATCCACCCTTCCTTAAAGGCTTAGATACTACATTATTAGTGGGATTAGGCAATGGTTTATTGTAATCTTCCTCTCCCTCAGATACTGCACAGCTATGAAAAAGGGCAGCATTTCTGGCCCCAGGGCCCGGTCGGACGCGGGCGGGTGCAGACGGGCTTGCCTATGGCGCACCTTAGTCGCACCAGCTGCGCGGTCGCTCGCTCCGGCACATTTATGCCTGCAGGAACAAGGCCCAGCCCAGAATCGGCTCCCTAACACTAGACCGCTAACTTGCGGTCTCAACAGGAAGGAGGGCTCTTACTGACCCTCACTACCTGTTTAATACAAGTAAAAACGATTTTCACTTCCTCCACAGTCTATTTTAACTAAGCTCCTCTTCCCCAAACCCCCAGAACATAAAAAATACTCAGAAATAACTTTTGCACAATTTAAAAATGCTAATTTTAAAATAACACACACATTGATTAAAAAACTATTTTACTCTTTCTATTAAAATACTAACATTTAATACATCAAAGCCACAGCAGTTATAAAAAGCAGATATCACCACACAAACCTTAAAACAGCAGAAGCTAAAAAAAGTGCTTTCTTCTCAAGCGCGGTCGCTCGCTCTGGCACATTTATGCCTGCAGGAACGAGGCCCAGCCCAGAATCGGCTCCCTAACACTAGACCGCTAACTTGCGGTCCCAACAGGAAGGAGGGCTCTTACTGACCCTCACTTCCTGTTTAATACAAAGTGGATTTCTAAGGTTTTTTCAATTCTATTTCCTAATGGTAACTTCAACACTTTGAAAGTGGATGTGTTAGTGGTTGAGTAGGCTGTTGCCTTTCTGTTTCAGTAAATCTATCAGTTTGTGAGTGGGTGTCTGACTGTTTATGTGGACGTATGAGTGTGTGAGTTGCTGTCCAGGACTGTCAGTTGGTGTATGAGTGGTTATATGAGTGGGTATATGAATAGGTGAGTGGCTGTATGGGTGTGTGAGTGAATGCAACAGTAGTTGTATACTTGTTTTAGTGACATTGGGGTCATGGTATCAAATTACTTATATGTGATACATTCAAGGTCTCACTGTATTTATATGTGATATTCAAGACCAATTGGGTGACATGTATAGTGACAGTTTCTTGTCTGAAAAATTTAAGGAATTAAATCAATGCAAATAAATACATTAAAGAGCCATTTGAGCAACAACAAACTGTAAGAAAATCTTGAAACTGTCCCAAATCAGCTGAATGCAAGGACACTAAACTACTGTCCTGAGATAAAAGCAGTAACATACTGATTTATCCACATTAAATCCACTTTTTGTTATGCTGGTGCACTTTATTTCTTGCAGACATAACAATGTTTCTGTGATACTTTATGGGGAGTCAAAACTGTCAGTGCTCAATACTCCAAACTCTTTGCAGCAATAACATACTGAGCTATATACATATTATGCATGGTATAAGTTATTTTCAGCAGGTGCATTAACTATTTGTGCTACCTTACTGTGACTGGCAATGGACAAAAGTGGGAACATTAATAATGGTACTGTCGCGTAGGCTCTCATTATCCTAATGAGACTACTGGATTTTTGGGCGGCAACATCGTTCACAGTGTGGGGGACTAAGTCTGACCCACGGCGAAGGACCCTTGTCACCGCAAATCCGGGGTAAGCTCCGGCTAAATAGCAGTGCCTTATCTTTCCCAAAAGGAAGAGACAATTGGGCAGCCGAGCGCATGACATCTTAGTGCTTCCCAGGGAAGTAGTGGTCACTCAGGTCACAACCAGTTCTCTCATACACAGTGCGGTCTCATATATAAACGACAAAGGCAGTCTGAGTTTTAAAGATTGGTTTAATAAAATGACTGCATTTTAGATAACAAGGCGTGAGCCTCAATAACCAGAACCATACAACACAGTAGAATTGAAATAGTAGCGAGGAGAGTGAAACATAAGAATAATGCTATCATAGTGCAACTAGGAAATGTTCTCTCTCTAAGTTATATTTTGAGCACGGCATGTTAAGCCTCATACCTGAGCAAAAGCCTGTGATCTGGATCAGCATCTACAACAGGGCAGTCAGCGTCTAGTTGTGGGTTCCTGGTCGAAATCTCCCTCCTACGTGTACCAGGACTAGAAAGTGTTTTTATAACTAACACGCCGGTGTTCGAAGAAACGTCCCTACGTAAGAATGTGTACTGTCTACGAACCCTAAAGACTAAACTTCTACCACGTCTATCGGCAATGTACCAGACTGTATCCTTGACTGAAGCACAGAGCGAGCAAGAATGTATTGTTTGAAAACTTCAGTGCTGAAGTAAGCTAAACAGTGTGATAGAAGAAAATAAAACAAGACCGTGAAACTGGTTATTGTAAAATAACAGTGCGAGGCTAAATAAAATGCATCTAGGGCAAAGTGCACAGAGGCCTAATACTTCAAGCAAACGCGCATAAAGCCACATTACAAATGGCTACACTACAGTACTTTAATTCCACTCACCAACTCACTTATTCAGGGGCAATGCTTGTAAACATTAGGACTTCCTTAGGCTAATGCTATTCCTGCTGCAATCAGTGTACCTGTAGTTGTGTAAAGGTGGTCAGGTCATTTGTTGATGAAGATAGGGGAGGTATTTATGCTCCTTAATGTCTGCAGTACTGTATATGTTTTGATGGCAGGTGACTAGATTTTTCTGATGTAAACATTTTTTTAGTACTGAGGATCCTCTGTGGCACCTCAAACACAGACAGGTGAAACTCTATGGCCCATATTTATACTTTTTGACGCTAAACTGCGCAAACGCAGTTTAGCGTCAAAAAGTTTAGCGCCGTCTAACGCCATTCTGAAGCGCCATGTGGGCGCCGTATTTATGGAATGGCGTTAGCCGGCGCTAGCAGACCGGCGCTGCCTGGTGTGCGTGGAAAAAAACCACGTAGACCAGGCAGCGCCGGCGTAGGGGGAAAATGGCGTTAGGGCGTCTTAAAATGGGGCAAGTCAGGTTGAGGCAAAAAAATCGCCTCAACACGATTTGCGTCATGCCCCCTTGCCCAATGGCCATGCCCAGGGGACTTATGTCCCCTGGGCATGGTCATTGGGCATAGTGGCATGTAGAAGGGCACAAATAAGGCCCCCCTATGCCACCAAAAAAAATAAAAAAATATAAAAAATTATACTTACCTGAACTTACCTGAATGTCCCAGGGGTGGGTCCCTCCATCCTTGGGTGTCCTCCTGGGGTGGGCAGGGGTGGCAGGGGGGGTCCCTGGGGGCAGGGGAGGGCACCTGTGGGCTCATTTTGAGCCCACAGGCCCCTTAACGCCTACCCTGACCCAGGCGTTAAATAGTGGCGCAAATGCTGGGTTTTTTGACCCGCCACCTCCCGGGCGTGATTTTTGCCCGGGAGTATAAATACGACGCATTTGCGTCGCCGTCATTTTTTTAGACGGGAACGCCTTCCTTGCATCTCATTAACGCAAGGAAGGCGTTCACGCAAAAAAATTACGCTATTTGCCCATACTTTGGCGCTAGACGCGTCTAACGCCAAAGTATAAATATGGCGTTCGTTTTGCGCCGAATTTGCGTCGAAAAAAGCGACGCTAATTCGGCGCAAACGGAGTATAAATACGGGCCTATGTTTTTTGTTCCAATCACGTGATCAGAATGAACCTGCGAATCCGATCTGTAGTTTCTTCAATTTTTTTTAATTAATTTAAGTATATAGTAGGCAATAATTGTAGCGATAGGATAAGGCTGGACATATTAGGAAGCTGGGAATTCATGCTGAATGTTTAGGTTTTAATAAATGTGTTTCTACGGTTTACGTGATCCCACAAGTCTGTGGCTCTGGAACCACTGTTCAGTTAAATGCCAAAAAAATTATCTGCCATTTCATTGAGTAATATTAGACCACACCTACCTTTGAGTAGTGCCACTCCCTAAAACACTTATTATTCCTCTGCCTGCTGTGGGAGAGACATCTTTATGGAAATCTTCTGGAAATACTGCTTTTCACAATGGCTGAGGGAGAGACATATTTTTGGAAATCTTCTGGAAATACTGCTTTTCACAATGGCTGAGGGAGAGACATCTTTTTGGAAATCTTCTGGAAATACTGCTTTTCACAATGGCTGAGGGGAGTACTGCAGCGGCATCTGCAGAGCCTCTGGTAATTCCATATGAAGAAGATGAAGAGCTAACTTCATGTTCACAAAAGGAGAGTGAAGTATGGACGTTTTTCACATACCCAGTGGTGGAAAAAAAGTCTCCACAAGATTCAGGAAATGCATCTTGTGTGGAAAAGAATTTTCTTGTGGCACTGCAAAAAAAATAGACATGGAACATCCAGCATGTGGAAACGTCTGTGCACAATTCATGAGCGGACATGTACGGATGATCAGGGTGAATTAAGGAAGAAGCTCAGATGCCTCAGCTGTATATGTCAAGCTTTGGTTTAGGTTTACCGTCCAAACCAGAGGGACATGGAGTGCGACCCCTGTTCTTGCAGGTCCGGCTCTGGCCGAGGTAGGGGCGACCCTTTCCAGTAGCCACGGTGCTGTTGACAGTGGACGCCAAAGCAGTCCGTGCCTTCCAGAAGGAATCCCTGAGGAAAAACCCCAAAGGGAAAAAAACTCCAGATGGGAACTCCTTGGAAAAACAAAAACACAAGAAAAAATCAAAGTCTTCATCCAGGAGTAAAACTAGAAAAAACAGGAAAAACAATAGAAGAAAAACTGGAAATCTGAGGGAAAACCAGCAGGAGCTTAATCACCACAGAGCAGTTTTGCAAGGAAAGTAGAAAGGAAATCAATGCCTTTATATACTCCTAAACAGGAAGTAAGAAACAGGAAAAAGAAAGACTGCCATCTTGAATTCGGAAAAGAGTAATAGAGCAGATAGGAAAAAAGTCACAGGAAGCAAGGAACAGATGCATGCAGGGAATCAGAGGAGAGAAAAGTATGATGGGATAGCCAAAGATGGCTTCCCCCAGGAAGAGAAAGAAGAAAGAAGAAAGAAGAAAGAAGAAAGAAGAAAGAAGAAGGAAGAAAGAAAGAAGAAAGAAGAAAGAAGAAAGAAGATGCCAGGTAAGAAAGAGGCTGTGGTGCCCAAGGACATAACTAAAGTCTGTAAGCCGCACAAAATGCGTGGCCAGGACAGAAACCCAATTTCTGGCTCCCGTCCTCGCCGCAGCGGCAAGGACATTCTGTGGCCGGAAAAAGGGGACGCGTTGGGCCCCGCAGCACGGAAATTGGACCGCGGCACCCGTCACAAATCCGATCCGACCACACCAGTGTGTGCCTGGGTGTGTCAGTGTATACATCACTGTGTGTTTTAGTGTATGCATGAGTTATGTTTCATAATCTGTAACAAAAAAAAAAATATATTGTTAATAATAAAACAAAAGAAATGTATATTAATGTATAACAATCATATATATATTTAAACATTTGGTATTTCCTTCCTTTACTGTTCTCAGCTTCTATGCTCTTACACTATAAATGAAGTGTTTATAGACACTCATCACTGACCAATGGGAGTTGGGGGTAGACATATAGACTGTGAAAACAAACATTAGTACATAACACGTTATTTCAAATTAACATTACTATGCATCACATTCACCACAAATATTTACCTCACTGTCTT
Organism: Pleurodeles waltl; assembly: GCF_031143425.1. Lineage (NCBI taxonomy): Eukaryota > Metazoa > Chordata > Amphibia > Caudata > Salamandridae > Pleurodeles > Pleurodeles waltl. Next base: position 1,003,939,962 of record NC_090437.1, read on the forward strand.
ACCTTTATTAGTTAAATAATATAATGTATATTATAGTTTATGATACAATTAATGTGTTAATGATAGTCGTAGGTCAAAAAGCCTATAAATACATCACTCTTGGTAGGCCTAATGATGTCCTAAAATCTGGTAATCCAATTAGCAAGAGTAGAGTGTATCAGTGGTCTAATTATTTTTATAGTTTTTCAGCTGTTCTTCAAACATACTTTTAGCAGTATTCCTTTTTCTCTTCAGTAGACCTTTTTTCCTGGTTTGTAGTTTGAGATCTGTGTTTCCAATGTAGTGCTATCTGTTTTGTTTTCTTGCAGGAGTAAGTACATTTCAAGATTTGGAATCCCTTATAAACACATCACCCTAGGTAGGCCGTATGATAGCATAACTTGTTGTATTAGAAGTTCCAGCAGTGTACTTTTCCATTTTTTCAGTAATAATCCTCTGTAGAACTTTGGTTCAAGAAAGAGAAGGTAAGAATTTGGTAGTTTACAGGGTAATCTTTGCTTGAATGTAAGGTTGCTATCATTACACTCTGTCCATCTAGCTGTATTTATTTAGTAGATGGTATAATGTCCAGATATAAGACTTACTCCTTAATGAAAAATAATGGCTATACAGTATATGTTTCACCAGAAATAGTGATTTGTCCAACTTTAAAATTTGTAATTTGTGTTTCCAATTTACTTCCATCTACAGTACATTGCTGTAGGATCAGGATGATATACTTGCCCGTTCTTCTTATATTAAAAGTTGACAGAAGATCTGAGATACATTTTGTGCAGGTGTTATTCTGTGATGCATTTTTAAACAATTTCTCAAAACTGACAGTTTTACAGTCTGGTAGAAGAAAGTAGATCAATCTCTCTGAATTTATTTGTGTTTACAAAGAAAAAGATCAATTTGCACAATCATACTGCCATGAGTAACTTAGTCCAAATACCTCGCAAATAGGTAGAATCTCTTCTTCTAAGATAGTACGTTGAGAACTACATTGGAGTAGCAGATGACTCCGGAGAGGTTTGAGAACTGGTAACCAACAATTTGACCAGTATTTTTTGTATTTATTTCTTCAATACTTCAATTGTTCCCATTTATCACTTTTTGTCAGGAATGTGACTATGATACTTTGAAATCTTTCATTTTGCTAATATTTTAGGCTTTTTGTAAACTGGGTACTGTCCTGAATGAGGAGCATACACGCGTCTCAAACGGTTATCATCTATCACACAACTCAAATTAGCATTTACTTTACTGTTATAAAACTCTATCAGATATAATCCGGACAAAGCTCTAACCCATGACAATGCTACATATGACATTATTTCCTTGAATATGGTGCTGCTAATGTTAATAACTGCTGCATCTACACTTAAACCTTGAGACTTACGTATTGTACCGGCATATGCTGGAGGTGATGGAAAGTGCTTTCTATGAGCATACAAGTCTTTTACATGCCAGAAATGCACAGCAGACCTTGCTATATGCTTTACACCTTCAAGTTGATCAAACTTACCAGCTGGGCATTCAACCTCATTTTTGTTCAGCTATAAAATGAAATCAATTATTCTACCCAGGGCTCCAGTAACTAAACCTTCCTCAACATTTAAATATGCTGCCAAATTACCCCCACATTTCTTAAAAAACATGTAAACACCTTTTGAATCCCACAGTTTTAGAACAGACTTCTCCAAAGAATCCAGTTTTTCTTAGAGTTTTTCAGACAACAGTATTGTCACTCCTTGGTGTTCCATTTTATCAATTGCCATGAGAGCCAATATTTCTTCTTTCTCCAGTTGTAACAATTGTTTAATAAAAGAGGTACATTCTTGAAGAGGAGGCATTAGACACAGAATGGATTTTTGTTGCTGAAGAAATAAAATATTAGCTGATCTGCAGATTTTTTTGAAGGAAATATGTTCTTTATAAGTTGAGTTTTCAAGCTAACTTTTTCTGCTTTTGATAGTATTCCTGCTTTAATGTTCTTCAGAATATTTCTATATTGCATATCAGATGTTTGATGCATGTTTCAAATTATTTCTTTGTACTGGAAATTCAACCAAATGTTTACATTTACAATGCTTCCTAAAGAATTTCAAGTTTCATATGAAATTGTCTTAAACACAGACTAACCTTTCACGGGAGTAGGTAGCAATAAATCTCCAAAACCAATTACATGCTTCCTTCCAAAAAGTACATCATATTCTGTCTTCAACATCTGTTTCATTCTGAAATGCACTAAGGCAAGCATTATGTTTGAGACAATGCTCACCTAATTGATGATGAAAAGTTTTAATTTCTTGAAGACTTTGTGACAAGTTTCAACAGATCACTTTTGGTGTTCCAGTGTATTACTGTGTTCAACACGTAGCATAAGAAGACAATGCAATGTAATTCCTTTGATGTTGTGTGCAGCTAATCCAGTAGGGGCTGTTACTTGACATGACAAAATGTAGTCTGTAGTCTTCTACAGATAAGTGGTTAGAGCTTGGATTCAAAGCTTTTCCCACTGCCAGCTCATCCACTGACATACAAAAGAATTGGCTTAAAACTTGAACATTTACATTGATTGTTTTCATGAAGGAATCCATGCTCTAATTTTTCGTTGACTTTTATATATGTTTCTTTCGGCTCATCATTCAGTTGTTCTGCTAACGGTTCTAAGTCAGCATTTTCTTCTCTTGCTTGCTGAATTGCTGTCTCCACCTCATTCATCGCTATGGCGGCTTCATTTTCAATTATTGGCTGTCCAAGAGGATGTTGACTGAGAGGTCCAGAACTCTGGCTGCTTTGTGAACTATCCTTTGCTATCTCAGTAGCAATTGTATCCTCTTGTTCAAGTTCTTCAGTTTACATTTTCAGGTAGTTGGTAAATATTTGACACTCAGTGCTGTCTTCTACAGCACTGAAAGTGTCTTCATAGTAGTCATATTTTCCAAGTAGCTCTGTTTCAGAACAGCAAGATTTGAATAGCTGGAGAAGTGGTAAGTAGAAAGATTATTTTTTCTCAGCAGTTTGACAAGTATGTTTTCTATGGTATAGTAAGTTACCCTTTGCATGCCAAACCAAACAAATATTGCAACCAACTGCAGCATATTTTCCTTCCTCAAAACATTGTTTCTATACCCATAGTGTTGCAGAATTTTGTAAAGACACATATTTTCGAGGTAAGGGTTTCTTCTTAGATAGCAGGTATCCATCATATTTGTTTTTCTAATATCTGTACTCTCCCGATCAAATTCTGCTAGGTACTGACTTTCTGTGAAAGACTTCAAGACTCTGTTTCTCATGTTGTCAAGGCCTAGAGTAACCCAAATAATTCCCATAGACTTTGAGAACAAGCTAATTGAACTCAACCTGTCACAGCACTCAAAGGAACTTATCTCCCTAAACGAAAGCATTTTCAAGCTGAAATTGTACAATTTCTTGGATAGAGATTTTTTTGTAAAAATCTCTCCCATATTTCCTTCATTTCTGTTTTCTCTGATTTTGTGATGCATGAAGTGACGTAGCGAGCAACAACAATGGAGATGTCCGCAATAAACTGTATGTGCATTCCAAAATTTCAGAATGACGGGATTATAATCAGTATATTTGAAGGCATCTGATCTTCTCAGATTATGTGTAGTTTTAGGTGATTTTCTTGGCAGTGTATGCTAAACTGTAGAAAAAAAACTGTTCACTCATCTTCGAAACCAAAGGCCTTGGAAATAAATGACACTTTGTATAAACGTTTCTTTCACATCTGCATTTTCAGCGACAATACTTTCCACATCTATGTGTTTGGAAATGTAGAACTTCTTGTCATAAGGTTTTGTTACTATTCTCATCTGGGATGGTGCATGTAACATACTAATCTATAAAAGAAAGTACACAATCATCAGTATCAGTTCCAAATGTTGGTATATCCTTTATCCATAAGAGCATGTGTATATGAGGAGCATCTCTTACTTGGTTCCCTTTTCGCACCCAAAAAATCTGTAACTTCTCCAATAGTAGGATTTTTTTTATTGCATATAAAATCGAGCATCACTTGAAACCTTTTATTGAAATACCTACAAACATTAGTAGGAACCAAAGAGCAAAGTTCTCCTGCTGTCCTCTAATTGCTATACTTAATTTTATAGTATGCTTCTCTTAGAAATTCTAGTAATTCATCCCATGCATACTCTGCGCTACTGATTGTCACAAAACAAGGAGGTCTACCTAATCTCCGGAGCATAAATTAAAGTTCTACATGATGACTATGCTAGTATGCATTAGTTCCACGTTTCGCCTTGTATTTTATCAACAAACTTGTTGCTGAAAGATTTTATAGATTAAATCCTGTCCTTAGAACATAGTTCACAGCAGAAGACAGTCCAGATAAGTCACTCTTAAATAAGAGATGAATATATAGGGAATACACTGCCAAAACCTAGGGTCCTCTGAATATAGTCATGTTGACCTGTATTCAGCTGCTGTTATTTGTATAGGTCGGTCACCGTAGTGGCCACCTACTTCTGTGGGAAATAGCTGTAGAAAGCAACAAGCCTCTGGATTTTTTTTCCCTCCACACACTTATTGGAGCTCCTCTAACTAGTTTCATTTAAAACATATCAATGGCAGTCCCAATAACTTCTTTTGAATGAAGTGGATGGATACTGTAGTGTTCATATATTTCTTATGACTTCTGCTTGTCCACTTTTTCTATTTTTTCCACTTGATTGAAGTGCTACATCATCAATACAACTTGCATTTCCAATAATTTTAAGATGATGCAAAAAACCTTGTTTTCTTTCAAGTATAATGTGGGTTTTGTACTTTATTGACATCCACTAACTCATGATTTTTTTAACTTTTGGTGGGAACTCTATTTACTAGAATAATGAGTAGTTCATTTACATATTTCTCATCACCCACAGTGTCTCCATTAAAAAAAAAAAAATAACGGTAAATAGACAACTCTTTCTTTAACTCCTTTCTGTAGTTCTGTTGGTGGCAGTTTTACTGTGTCCGAATCCATTGAACTCTTGCTTGAAATTGATGGATAGTTTATATTAGAATTGATTCATAAACTTGTAATTGTTCAAGTTCTTGTTCTTGTGGTATTGGTAACAATTCTATTCTATGATGAACTGCTCAAGCTGACATTTTATCATCCTCCTATCATAGCAATACTTACATATTGTTTGTTTTGTGACTAAATCATAACGCTCTTCTACAAATAGATATACTCCAAATTGCTGCCACTCATCTCTGTTATCTTGCTCAGTTTTTGAAAATACAACTACATTATGAGTTTGGTTTTTGTAGTAAGTGTGGTGACAACAAATACAAACATACTCAGGTATCTCAGAAGATTTTGTATTGAACTTGTCTATGTCTTTTCCAGATTTTTCAATACTAATCTCTGTGTCCTGTTGCTCTTTACCTCCAGTCACTACCTCCTCATTTTCCCTGTTCTCTTCCGCAGGACCAAAGAAACAGAACTGAATGTCTTTGCAAGCTTTTCCAACCTCTGCCACAGTACCATGTAATAGTGCTCTTTTTATATCTCCTAAACATAAAGCTGGAGTTTTTACATAACAAAGTCTCCTTACTAAATTTTGTGATTTTGAATAATGCACAGCTAACATTCTAAGTGATGAAAAGTACTTTTACTCCCTTCTTTGAAAGGCATGCTAGTTAATGACCTTATAAGTTAGAGTATTTTCTAACTTTGCATGTATCTAATCCTTGAAACATTCTAATTTTCTGTTTCAGACATCTCCATGAAAAGTATCTGAGGAAAGTTTTCAATTAATCAATTGATTCCTGATGGACAGTACGAATACTGCTACACTTCCACCTGTACACAGGAGCCTGTTTATATCTTCCTTGTACTTCTTTAGCTATCACTTATTCTACAATCCAACAAACTAGCTCTTCTTTTTCATTTGCAGTATTGTATTTTATTTCATAGAAACTACCAGTACTGCCAACTGCATGCACTAATTTATTATCTTGTAAATATCTCTCTTCATTAAAAAAAAAAGGGTCTGTACTATATGTGTGCATCAATTCACCTTTAAAAATTTAGCAAAAATTAGTTTTGTTAATCAGCCTTTTTTTTAATGTTCTTTTCTTTATGCACATCACTGTTTTATCTAGAGTCTTCATAAAAGGTTTCCTCTTCACAACACACACTTTCTCAATTATACTCTTAATATGTTGCTTTTGCTTAGGAGCAGCACTTCTCCTCTTATACTTCTTCATCTTCTTCCAAACATTTTGAGCTATTCTGATTCAAAACATTTTTATTATTAATTCCTTAAACTGTTTCTGTCTCCATGTCTCTGTTTTCGTATTAGATTTCCTAATTTTAACACTGTGTACTACTTCCACTTTCTCAGTACATTTCAAGCTTCTCTTTTTAATTGACATCTTTCTCTTGTTTCTCATTTTATGGTAATTAAAAAAAAAAAATACTTAGTGACTGTTTTCTTCTCAGCACATTTTCCAACTTATCTTCTTTTTTACTGTTACTTTTACCCAGTTATTACTGTTGTTTCTGATTTTTTCTTCTTTGGTTTTTTTTAGGCATAGAGAATCTTCTCATTTAATTGCAAGTACATATCTGGAAAACAAATAAACAATACATTTAGCTCTATAGAAGACTTATAAAACACGTTTTCTAATGCCAAGTTGGGTTAGCAGTAAAAATGCACAGTCATGTTGCATAGTCGTAGGCATCTTTGGATGGGTGTTGGTGGTGGCTCAGTCTGGTTGGCTAAAGCATAAGCTCAGCTAGGCAAAACGTGCCTCTTGTAGGTAACCTGCGCTCACCCTTGGGTAGCTTGGCTCGGAGCAGTCAGGCTTATCTCAAAGACAATGTGTAAAGCAACAGCAGAGAACTTTCCCACAACCCCCTGGATGAGAGACTCCAACAAGAGACTTTACAAGGATTGTATGTATTGAATAATTGTATTCAACACACACAAACAGGATTAATACAGTTTGATTACAATGTGATCTTAGAGTAAATGTCAATGAGCACACAACAAATAATAATGTTCAATGTAAACTTAGGCGTGAATCTCAATGACTCATGCAAAACATGATAATCGGCCTCGCCACGTTAAATATTGACCACTGTATATACATTTGAGGAAACCTTTCAATTTCTCTCTGCACCACCATAAGGAGCTTACTCGCTGTCAGCACTAGGCCCACCCTCACTGTACCGATGACCAGTGTAACACGTGCAATCCAGGGTGCTCCCTGGGGCTTATAGTAGCAGCACAATGTATATCACAGTAGGCCACACTCATACCCAGAACCACAGACCTAACTGCGCTAGTAAAATGTGATGTCAACCTTATGAACTCCATGGAAGAGCCTGAGTACCCAACAATACCACAGTTCTGCCCCAGCACTCACTCGCTCACATCCCCCCTGCACCTAGGCATGAGGGCCACGTGTCAGTAGTCCCTGATAGGCAGGCAACACACTCTCCTTTGCACTTGCTTCGGGCACCCTAATGCAATGACCTGATAACTGGCAAGTGGATGCCCATATGCTTGTACACCCTCTGGGTCCCAACCCACCCTCCACCTGCCAACCAACCTTCAGTTAACCTTGCCTCACCTCAACCCCAAAGATTATAGTAACTTTCCCCTGGGTACCAAGCCGCTCACGGCTAAGTCATAACTCCCTAGATGTCAGGGTCAAGGTAGGGAACAGGAAAGACATCACCCAGGAAACAATTACAATGAGACATTCAGGCTCCCAATAGAAGGTTCACTCAGAGGTCTGCAAAACACAGAGGGATGGTCACCGAAGCCAACCATTAGACTCATCCAGCAAATCCAGTGTTACTAAACAATAGCCAAATTCAGCACCTCAGGAATAGAGAGGAGCTGTCGGTGTGTGTTGACTCAACATGCCATCAGCACTTGAGGTTGTACACAACAAGTTACCAGGTTTGTGTCCCCACATCGGAGTCACCCTGTCTGGTGTCCATGAACTTCTAGTGACCCAAGACAGATTTGATTGCATGTAGTAAGTGCTAAGTATTGTGCCTCCGTTAACTGGGGTGCCATGACAGGACCAGGTTTCTTCAACCCACTCCTATTGTCATACCCCCCTAGACAGGAGGCACTAGTCTGCTGTGTGATGACTTGAACTGCACAAGAACTTCTGGTTTCCCTCATGACTTGATTTCTGTATGACCTCTGGGTTGAGGTGATCTGCCCAGTATGCTATGGCCTTAGCAGTACTGGACTCTCTGGATGAAGGCACTGTATGCAAGTTTCATCGTGCATTACTAGCCCACGTGAAGCACTCCCCGCGTTGTACCCACACCTCCACTGGTTCAAACCTATGAACAAACACAGCACACAATGAGCATGCAGTCCAGGGACACATTAGAGAAATGCTTGCACTCAACCACAACGAGCCCCCAGCATGGTCCCACAACAGTGATCCACTCACTTCACAAGCCATCTCGGGGTGCAGTGGTCCTACGATGAAGGGCCACACACCAGTAGCACAAGAAGTATGTTGCTACCTCACACCTGGTGGGACCAGTCTCCAGACTTCGTTCCTGGTCTACACACACAGTGCTCCTGCCAGGTGGAGCTCAGCACGGTGTATGCATAAACAAAAGGCACCGCTCTCCAGATATTACCGATCACAATGTAGATATTTCCTCTCAGTAAATCTTTGATGTTCCTGAGACCTCCGCATAGAACAGGGGGCAGCCAACCTTCCCTTGGAGTGCCGCTTCAGGATTGCACACAGAGGCAGGCAATCAGCCTCAGGCCAGTCTTTAATCAGTAAGTGTGCGTGGATCTCCTTCACTGAACAATTATTCTCCTGGGCACCCAAATTCCTCTAACAGTGCGCTGTCTTTCCAGCTACACTGGTCCCAGTTATCTGTCAGTGGTACCCTAAGTTGCAGAATGTGAGTACCCCTACTTATACTAAGTAAAACCTTTGAAGTGGGGGGTGGTTCAAACGGTATTCCTTTCAACCACAGATGTCTCCCAAAACTTTTCTCCATGTCTGCCCTGAGGTCCTGAAATGCAGGGTGCCAGGCTCTGGCTCTGGCTCTGGGAGGCCAGGGGTCATAACCTCTTCCCCCATCTATCACACCAGGCCCCAAAGGGCAGGGATCTGTCATTCTTGATGCCCACGTTTTATAACAGTCATCTGGGGAATGTGCAGATGTGCTCTTCCCTCAGGACCCCTGGAATGAAGCCTAACTTACGGGGTACCAGAACCAGTCCCAATGCCTAGAAATGCCCTCTTCCCAGAAGTGGTATTTCTCAGCCATGGGTGACAAAGCTACCATACCAATGGCGCAGCTTTTCATCCTGGGTCCAGTGATACAAATTAGTATGAGGCTGGTCCCCTGTCATCCCTCATTTTAACTGGACTGCATAAGCCTTGGTGTACCATATCATTGTATGTCTAGAGCAGCTCTCTGTGGCAGCGCAAACACATGTGGATGTTCGGCACTCCCCAGGCACTTGTACCCTAGCGCATGCACCAATCTGCCAAGACAGGTGACATTTCAGTTACAGCTACCAAGACAGTGCTTGTGAGCTTCAGTTGGCCTGAGCCCTCAGTCTTTATTCCTATCATGAATACGCATGTGTAAATGTATGCACTGTTGTCACTTCCGCCATGTCCGCATCTATATACGAACCTCCCCACCCGGTCGTAGACATGGATGCCCAGGTTGGGCCTGGCCCATGTACTCAAACCCGTACAAGGGTGATGGTGCTAGTTTCTAACTCGTATGGATGACGTAGGCACTTTTACCCTGCATTTGCAGAGGGAAAGTGCTCTGAGTTCCTAGGCTCTTAAGTCATATGATGCCCATCTGCGGTTAGGTCCCTTGTGGGCTAAAGCACCAGCGCTCACACTTCAGTATGTGGGCATGTTGGTATGGGCCAGCTATGCCAGGCCTGTACTTTACCCGGCCCTCTAGGCCTGAGGCACACTCAGGGTCCAACTATGGCTCGTCCAACAGACGCTGGCCAGTGCAGTCTCCCAACTCAGGGAGTACTTGCGCTTGCATCTCCACCCAACCCACACAGGGGGCCAATGCTCATGGCCCATGACCACATATCTGGGAACCAACTCACACATTGGAATTGAGCCAGCTCCCTTCTGTTAGGGGTTCCCTTCCCTGGGGGGCCACCCCTACCTAGGCGCGTCCTTTAGGAGGTGCCCATCCAGCTCCACGCTGACCACTGTCCCCACTCCTGGGGCCCTCCGGCGACTGTGTAGAGCCCATTCAAGAATATTCTCCCTCATGGGATTCCTATCCTGAGCGACAGTGCCCTCAGCCCCGCAGGCCTATGCAATCAGGCCTCAAATGTGGCCAATGGGTTGTCAATTTGGGCAGCACATGCACCAGAATTCCCCTTGACAACCAGGGCCACAACACCCGCCCCCCTCATGCATCTAGTACACCTATTGCATGAGGGCAGCGGGCGGTGCTCCAACCATGTCCTTCTCCCCCTTACCTTATCCTCGGAAGGACAAGGGTCTTGCTTCCCCACTGCCAGACAATAGTAAAGTCTCCAGATTTCTAAGGTCTGGCCAGACAATGGGTAGTCTCCAGAGTCCTAAGGTCTGGCATGGGGAGACAGCATAGGCTGGGAGGAAGAAACAAAACATTTCAGGATTTTTCCCTACAGAGAGCCATGCCCAGCAATGAGTGACAGGGTTATGTTAATACTTATCTACATATTTGAGTGACTGCATCAGTTCTTTTAAGGGTGTCACTAGGTGTTTAAGTAAGTATACCATTGTATAACTGTTTATTTTAGTAACTCTATAGGTCTCTAAATATACATGTAAGTGAGTATATGAATAAATGAGGTGTGTCAGAATAGGCATCAGTGTGTGCCTGGGTGCGTTAGTGTATGTATGAGTGTGTGCCTTGGTGTGTCAGTGTATGTATCAGTGAGTGTCTGGTTGTTGTACTGTATGCATCAGTGTGTGCCTGTGTATGTCAGTGCATGCATCAGCCTATGCTTGGGTGTGTCAGTGTATACATTAGTGTGTACTCACATTTGTTACTGTATGGATCAATGTATATCTGGTCTCTCAATCTAAACACTAGGACACGTTTTACCTCTAAATTACAAAGTGCACTCCTCTATGGCCTACCTACATCCTATCCAGGACTTGAGTTTTCTATGCTAAAAGGAGAGTGTAAAGCTTGTCAAGCAGCTTTTATAATGAGAATTAGAGCTCGCAGTAAAACTGTAAACTCAGGCTTACCATTAGTAAATACAAACCATATTTAAAGTAGCACTTCTCTGAATCCGAGAATACTTGACTCTATATTTGAGTCACTGTATTAGTTGCCAACGAGGTTTCATACTACAGCATATATAACTACTGTCCTGATTTGTGCATGAACGTAAAAGTGTCTCTTTCTGTTTCTGACTGGGTGTGTGAGTGGCTTTATTCTGGGTGTGTGAGTGACATTGCTGGTGATGTTAGACCTGTCTGCTGCCTTTGACACAATGCCACACAAGAAGCTTTTACAAAAGTTACAAGAGTGTGGAATCCAAGGAATGGCGCTAAACTGGTTTAGGGACTATTTAAGTAATAGAACCCTAACTATCTCTTTGGGACTGTTTAAATCATCAACAAATTATTAAACAAGAAAGTTCCCCAGTGCTCCTGCTTAAGCCCTACACTCTTCAAAGTTTTTGTGGCTCCAAAGGCAAACATTGCTTGAATGCATAGCCTGGAAACTCAGTTGTACACTTATGCCACTCAGTTAATTGTCTCATTTAATAAGGATTCAGCAATAACCAATAAATGTTTCGTATCAGGAATTAAGGCAATTGGTGCATGGTTGTCTTGTAATTACATGTAATTGATTGCAGCCAATGCAGAAATATTATTGTTTGGGAAAGCGGAACTCCATTGGACTGATGACTGGTGGCCAGCAGAACTTGCCGTTGCGCCCACTCCCAAACAAGTAGTAAAAAATCTTGGTTTCCTTCTTGATACTTTGTTCACTATGAAAGCCCAGGTTATAACAACAACCGGCTCTTGCTTTCACATGCTGCGTATGCTAATAAAAGCCCTCCTCTTCCTACCAATATCAGACAGGGAAACATTTGTACAGGGGCTTATAATCAGCAGACTTGACTATTGTAATGCCCTGCTAGCCTCTGTAAATGAGAACCTTCTTGCTAAATTACAAGTAGTACAAAACACCGCTGCCCACCTTATTTGCAATGTCAATCAGGAAAAGAGTCATCTTCAAAATGTGCTGCCTCACCCACAAAGCTTTAAGGGGTTCTGGTCCACAGTATCTCACCTACAAGCCTACAAGCTCCTGCTCTACTGTTCTGTAAGGCATTTGTGATCAAGTGGAAAAGCGCTCTTGGTTATTCCACACATTAAAAATTCTAAAGCAGAGAATAGAGCTTATTTTTTTCTGGCCTCCTACTGTTGGAACCCGCTGGCTTATAAAATCCTCACATGCAGTGATTACCAGCTTTTTAGGAAACTGCTAAAGACTAACAATTTCTATCATTCCTAGCAGCGCCAAGATAACCCTTTTGTTGATTTGTGCGCTGTACCAAATTAACTTGACATAACATAAATAGGTTTCACTCGGGAAGTCCAGAGGCAGGCCCAAGCCCTATTTAAAGGACTACTTCTCTAGGTAGGTAGCGAGGTTGTGTCAGTAATTGCCTATGTGCTTGAGTGAGGGCATCAGTCCCTCTATGGGTGAGCTCTAGATGTCTAAGTAAAAATGGCAATATATATCTGGCTCTTTTAGTAAATATATAGGCCTCTAAATGTGCATGTAAGTGACTATATAAATTGTTTTTTGGCTCTATTGATGACTACAAGGGTATCTAACCGTGTGTGCAACTGGCTCCAATACTACTGCTTTCTGGGTGTCTATTTGAATTTATAAGTGGCTGTCTCAGTATCTGACTAGGTGTGTGAATGACTGTTTTCACTTGTAATTAAGGGCCATATTTATACTTTTTGACGCAAAACTGCGCTAACGAAGTTTTGCGCCCAAAAAATTAGCGCCGGCTAACGCCATTCTGAAGCGCCATGCGGGCGCCGTATTTATTGAATGGCGTTAGCTGGCGTTAGTCGACCGGCGCTGCCTGGTGTGCGTGAAAAAAACCCACGTACACCAGGCAGCGCCGGCGTAGGGAAAAATGGCGTTTGGGCGTCCAAAAATGGGGCAAGTCAGGCTGAAGCAAAAAAATCGTCTTAACCCGATTTGCGCCATTTTTTTTTGGCGCCCAGACGCCATTAACAGGAGTCATGCCCCCTTGCCCAATGGCCATGCCCAGGGGAATTCTGTCCCCTGGGCATGGTCATTGGGCATAGTGGCATGTAGGGGGGCACAAATCAGGCCCCCCTATGCCACAAAAAAATATTAAAATAAAAACTTACCACAACTTACCTTTTCTTCCCTGGGATGGGTCCCTCCAGCCTTGGGTGTCCTCCTGGGGTGGGCAAGGGTGGCAGGGGGTGTCCCTGGGGGCTTGGGAGGGCACCTCTGGGCTCATTCTGAGCCCACAGGTCCCTTAACGCGTGCCCTGACCCAGGCGCTAAAATCCGGCGCAAATGCGGGTTTTTTAGTCCCGCCCACTCCCGGGCGTCATTTTTGCCCGGGAGTATAAATCCGACGCAATAGCATCGGAGTCATTTTTTAAGACGGGAACGCCTACCTTGCATATCATTAACGCAAGGAAGGTGTTCACGCAAAAAAATGACGCTAACTCCATGAACTTTGGCGCTAGACGCGTCTAACGCCAAAGTATACATATGGAGTTAGTTTTGCGTCGAATTTGCGTCGAAAAAAACGACGCAAATTCGGCGCAAGCGGAGTATAAATATGCCCCTAAGTGTATAAGCTTCTGGACTGCATATATAACTGTGCATAGGTATATCCAAATTGAGATCGAAGTCAGTTAAATTCATAAGGACAAGGTTCCCCTTTAATCACAAAGCACCCTCCTCTATGACCTAACTACAGCCCACCTAATGGTAGAGTTTTGCGTGATAAAGGGAGAGCGTGAAGGTTGTAAAGCAGCTTTTCTTATGGTAAGTTGAGCTGAAAGTAAAACTATACAGTGACGCTCAACATTAGTTGGCCTAAACCCTATTTAAAGGAATACTTATCTGAATAAGGAACTATGTTATGACAGTAGTTGACTTCATAATCCAGAGACTTTGTTAGATGTTTACCTCTGCCTCACACTGAAGCATATATAGCTGCTGTCTGCATGTGTACACAAATGTATACATGGCTCTTTGGGTGTATAACTGAGTGTGTGTCTGGCTTTATGCTTTTGTTATTAGGTACATGAATGACAGTAAGGGTGTGGTATTGCATATATAACACAACAGGGGTCTGCAACTGCATGTTTAAATCAGTGAAACTAAAAAGGACATGTTTTATCTTTTAAGCACACCACTCCCTCTATGACCTACCTACAACCTAAGTAGGTGCTGCGTTTTAAAGCTTCTTAAGAAAGTTTTCTAATGCCAACTGAGGCTGACAGTAAACCCTCACACTTAGGCTTTCAAATACTAGGCCTCAGTCATGTTTAAAATACTTCTTCTCTGTATCAGTATATTAGCTGTATCACAACTTGGCAATCACAACAAACCAAGTTTCAACAACTACTTTTTTTAAATCTGAAACCAAATTCCGTAAGTATTTCATAATACATTGTACAGACTGTGGGCCTGATTACAATCTTGGCAGAGGGGATTACTCCATCACAAACATGACGGATATCCTGTCTGCCATATTACAAGTTCCATTAGATCCTATAGAACTTGTAAAACACCAGGCAGGATATCTGTCACATTTGTGATGGAGTATTCCATCTGCCAAGGTCGTCATCATGCCGGGTATCACTACCCAACTACTTTTGACTGCTCCATACATACATGCTCTCTATTGTGTGCATCAATATGTAACTGGCTGTTTCTGTGTCTAACTGGGTGTGAGAGAACCACTATCCTTTTCTTAATACATATGTGACTTTCACTATGAGTCGGACATTACATACATAACTAGCCATATCAGTCTGGACATAAACATCTAAGTTTATAAAACTCAGTAGAGCATGTTTAATATTTTAATCACTAATTACTGTACTCTCTGTCCTATCTACAACATAGCTTAGGGATCAGATGTTTACATTGAAAGAAAACAGAAACACTCATCAAGCAGATTTTTTAATTCCAACTGAATCCTTCAGTTATTTCTTTGGTGAGTTTTCTCATTTCTTTATATTAATCACAAATCCTCTACTTATATCCTTTCTGCATTTTATCAACTTGGTGCTCACTTTTGTTCACCTTAACTACACTCATTCCTCTACTGAAACATTTTAAAATATACTGCATTTCACTATAAGTACCTGTTAAGTGTGCTTGTTGGATTGTTTGCGTGTCTTTCAATATCAGTTAGAGTTTCTTTTCAATAGAAAATGTGCACAATTCAAGCAGAAGAATGGTACACCACTCTCATACGATACAACCATTAATGGCAACTTTACTTTTCAAGGTCACTCAATCGGAAAACCAACCACAATCTCCCTTTTAGATTGAACTTATGTTATACCAATTACAACCCTTTCCAATACCCCTCAAAAGATAGTCCAATTTGATAAGGGTTTTCACCAGATCCGTGGATCAGCTGCGGTGCTCAGAGCAGCCCCCACGTAACTTTGCAGAGGATTCACGGATTCATACTGGAGTACAAAATTTGTTTTTGCTATCTATTCCAAACCAATTGCATATATTCACCGGTTTGTATGGACAAAAATATATTGACACCAAATTATACTTTTAAAGGATTATTTCCACTAGATGTGTGACAACAAAGTCACATTCTAGTCTTTTTGTATTCCCATCCCCCTCCTGCTCTGGTATCTGTGGTACCATGGTAAAATAGTCTGCAACATTCCACTGCAGCAGAAAGTCACAAGTTCATAACAGTTTCTGAGTACACCATGCTTACTTTTAGGGCTACATGTACGAAGCTTAAAAATTGTGAGTTGGAAATAGCGACTCAATGCAAATCACTCTTTCTGACTCACAAAATGGGATGTAAGAAAAAATCGCAATCCCATTTTGTGATTCAGTGTTGAGTTGCATCGCCATTTGCAAATTTGCAAATTGTGATTTCCTAAATTGTACATGGGTGTGTAACAGAGTCGCAAATTGTGTCTGTGTTGCAATTAGTGAATGGGTGCAAAAGAAAAGAGAAAACACACTTCCTGGTGCTGGTTGATGACATAAGACACAGGAAGTACCCCCATGAAACTGGGAGGAGTCTAGCCAACACAGACAGCAGAGGCGCACCCAGCTGAGAGGAGCAACTGCAGCCATGACAACTCAAACTAAGGAGGCAACCACTGCAGGGAGGAAGAGAAAGCTCAACTTCTATAATAAGGAGGTGGAGGTCCTGACTGAGGAGTGCTGCCTACTCCATGAGGTCCAGTTTGGCAAGGCAGCAATGAGTGTCCCTGTCACACAAAAAAGAAGATTTGGCTGGACATACAGAGCAAGATCAATGTGATAGGAGTCAGCCATCGCACCATCGAGGGGGTTCGCAAAAGGTGGTATGACCTCAGGTCCAGAACCAAGGAAAGGGTGGCAGAGTGGTTGAGAGAGGCGCACGGAACAGGTGGAGGACCATCCACAGTACCACCTCCTACAGCTATAGAGAGCATGGTGGAGACCACCCTGGAGCCAGAGGCTGTCGTAGGAATTGGGGACCTGGACAGTTCAGCACCTGGAACCTCCAAACGTAAGTAGCAAATCTCACTTATTTACACCATTCAAGGCACCATGCCGCCAACCACAGCCCACAAAAGCATGCAGCATCTACATTTTTTCCATGCCTATATTGCAACCTCAAGGACAGTGCATTATGGGCAATGTAGTACAGTAGTCCAACTGTTTAGGAATATTTATTTTGATATGCCACACATCAGAGCGGCACTGACAGTCTATCCCCTGTGTCCCACAGGTCTCCCTCAAGTATCCACCGATGACCCTAGTGTGGAGGGAGATGACGATGCCACCATGACAGCAGATGAGGCAGTCAGCATATCTGCAGGGGAGTGCAGTACCACACTGATTGTCCACCATGCACGTGAGACCAACGAAGAGACAGATGTGGACAATGAGGCAGGAAACCTGACACCAGGACCATAGATGGGTGTGAGTCAGCCACTGCGAACAGCTGGGTGTGGGCGTAGACGGCGTCATCAAACACAGGATGCAGTCACTGCCTGCAAAATAAACAAATGAGGATGATGAACTGGAACCTGCACCGAATGCAACAGACCCTCACACAGGGATTTGCCAATGTTGAATCACAATTTTCCAACATGAACACCAACATTGTAAACCTCACCTCCGTCATCAATGACTTGTGTAGGGAAATGGTTGCGGATCGGCCCCATGCAAGGTGCAGAGAGCGCAACACAGCTGCACGTTTCGACCGGCTCAGTCTGTCCATTAGCCGCCTACCCACCGGAACTACCTGCCTGTCAAGGCATACTGTCACGCTACAGGCGGAACTAGGCCATTTTGCCGGAGTTGTGGCAAGGAGACTAGGGCACATCACTGCTGCAGTTGATGTCATACATACCTCCCAGGCAGCAGAAGGTATTGGTGACACCCCTCAGGACAGTGAGGACATCTCAAGCGCAAGCATTGTTTCTGCCTAAGATGCCCGCATCCTGCGTAGTAGCAGTGCCTGCCAGACATCAGAGGAACAACCAGCCACAGGCCATGGTGGACGTAGCCGAAGGAGGGTGTGATGTTGTCTATCTGGGTTTAGCCTGAGGCACATGGTATTAATGTGTCAGACTTTGTCACATTTTACTTCTTTACTGCTAGCTAAACGCCAACATTTCAATAATAACTCCTGACATTAAAGGAAATTTCTTTTTTGCACAACCTGGCTATGCATGTCTTACATTTGTGGGTGCTGTAACGGTTGCCACGTACCTGTGAAAGTAATGAGTTGCAATGTGGTCCTGTCTCCGTCTGCCCTCCATTGTGATGCCACCATCCCCAGGCAGTCGTTGTTGTGGCTCTTGCGCCTCATCCTCTGAATCTGTGTCATCTAGGGTGAGATGTAGCCCACGTCTGCTTGCTATGTTGTGTAGGATGGCACATGTCGCCACAATCTTGCATGCAGTCTCTGGGGCATACTGGAGTGCACCCCCACTTTTGTGCAGGCATCGAAAACGTGACCTTAACATGCCAAAGGTTCTCTCAATGACGATTCTGGTTCGCCGATATCCAATATTGTAGCACCTCTCATTCTGATTGGCAGGTGTTAGATATGGGGTGAGTATCCATGGCCTCAGAGCATATGCACTGTCACCTCTGGAACAAAACAGCAGATATGAGCATGGCTTCACATGGTTGTGCAGTGACATGTACTTATGGCATCGGTGTGTACTACACAGTACCTAATAAATTTCCTTCACCAAACTCCCCACGTTCTAGGCATTGGTGTATCACACTGTGCCTGAATATGTACGCATCATGTGTGCTCCCTGGAAATTTTTACACTATATCAGTTATGACATCATGGGCATCACATACCACGTGGATGTTGAGTGAGTGAATACATTTCCTATTGCGGAACACATATTCCAGATTTGCAGGTGGACAAATGGGTATATGTGTCCCGTCCACACACCCTATTACATGGGGAAAGTTTGCAATTCTGTAGAAGTCCAATTTGGTGTTGTGTATTTCCTCCTCATTCCTGGGTAGGTATATGTATCTGGACACGTGTGTGAGGATAGCATCTAAGAACTGTCTAAAAAATCATGACAGGGCACTTTCGGACACCCCACCAGCAACTGCAATCACCCCCTGGTAGCTACCCGAGGCCAAGAGGTGCAGTGAGCAGAGCACTTGCACATGTGTGGGGATGGAGCAGCTGTACAAGGTCTGCCGTTCTAGCTGAGGTTTCCGCAGTTCAATAATCTCTAAGATAACTGCGCTGCTCAGTCTGTATTTGTCATATATTTCCTCCTCAGTTTGTTGAAATATAGTCTGCCTGGTTCTGTATATACTCTCCTGTCTCCGCCTCCTCCTCCTCTGCTGGGCAGCCTGGACGTTCCTCCTCCATGCAATCACGTAGAGTGCAGCCATTTTGAGAAACCCAGATGCCTTCTGGGTCTGCTTTTATACTTTGGTTCTGGTTAACACCTGTTTGGAATCAGTGCTAATCTGGGTGTGCAAAACAGACTTTTTGCGACTATTCGCAATTTGCGACTGCCTT
Organism: Pleurodeles waltl; assembly: GCF_031143425.1. Lineage (NCBI taxonomy): Eukaryota > Metazoa > Chordata > Amphibia > Caudata > Salamandridae > Pleurodeles > Pleurodeles waltl. Next base: position 1,003,959,262 of record NC_090437.1, read on the forward strand.
GTACATGCGGTTTGCGACTCACAAATTGCAATTTCCTAATTGCGAGTCGAAATCACGAGTCGCAGATTTTTCCGATTCTGTAATTGGTCGCATCAGTATTTGGGACTACGAAATAGAATTGGAGCATACCATTTTACTTTTTGCACGGTCGCAAATAGCGCTGAGACCAATTTGCGAGTCACAAAACTTACGTACATATAGCTCTTAACCCCTTCGCTGCCAGGCCTTTTTCCCCTCAGGTGCCAGGCCTTTTTTTTTGCTATGTGGTTCAATTTACACTTAGGCACTCATAATCTTTTGTCCACATAAGCTACCCATACCAAATTTGCATCCTTTTTTTCCAACATCCTAGGGATTCTAGAGGTACACATAGTTTGTAGGTTCCCATGAAAAAGACCAAGAAATTAGCTAAAATACAGTGACAATTTCAATTTTTTTTTAAATGGGAAAAGGGCTGCAGAAGAAGGCTTGTGGTTTTTCCCATGGAAATGGCATCAACAAAGGGTTTGCAGTGCTAAAATCAACAGCTTCCCAGATTTCAGGAACAGGCAGACTTGAATCAGAAAACCACATTTTTCAACACAATCTTGGCATTTTACTGGGAAATACCTAATTTTTACTATTTTTTGTGTTTTTAGACTCCTTCCAGTTAGTGACAGAAATGGATGTGAAACCAATGCTGAATCCCACACAGCTAAACATTTATGAAAAGTAGACAAAATTCTGAATTCACCAAAGGGGTCATTTGTGTAGATCCTACAAGGTTTTTCTACAGAAAATAACAGCTGAAATAAAAAAAAAAATGAAATTTTCTCCACGTTTTACTCTGTAACTTTTTGTTGCAATATCAGATTCTTGACAGCAATATATCGTTACATCTGCTGGACTCTTCTGATTCTGGGGAAATATAGGGTTTGTAGGTTCATTAAGAACCCTACGTACCCAGAGCCAATAAATGAGCTGCACCCTGCAATGGGTTTCATTCTGTACTGGGTATACAGCAATTCATTTGGTGATATATGAAGAGTGAAAAATAGGTATCAAGAAAATCTATGTATTTCCAAAATGGACACAAGATAAGGTGCTTACTGTAGAAGCAGTGGTTATTTGCACATCTCTGAATTCTGGGATGCCCATACTAGCATGTGAATCACAGGGCATTTCTCAAATAGACATCCTTTTTATACACTGTCTTATATTTGGAGGGAAACATGTAGAGAAAGACAAGGGGAAATAACATTTGTTCTGCTATTCTGTATTCTTTTAAGTCTCCCGTTAAAAATGGTACCTCACCTGCATGGGTAGGCCTAATGCCTGCGACAGGAAATGCAACAAAGGCACATCACATTTTTACATTGAAAACTGACATGGTTTTCGGAAAGTGTCTAGCTGTGGATTTCTAACTCTAGCTCAGATGGCACCTAGGGAAACCTCCCGAACCTGTGCATTTTTGAAAACTGCACACCTAGTGGAATCAAGAATGGGGTGACTTGTGGGGCTCTCTCCAGGTTCCGTTACCCAGAATCCTTTGCAAACCTCAAGATTTGGCAAAAAAAATACTTTTTCCTCACATTTCAGTGACAGAAAGTCCTTGAATCTGAGAGGAGCCACAAATTTCCTTTCACCCAGAGGTCCCCAAAGTCTCCTGATACAAATGGTACATCACTTGTGTGGGTAGAGCTAGTGCCTGCAACAGGAAATGCCCCAAAACACAACGTGGACATATCACATTTTCCCAAAGAAAACAGAGCTGTTATTTGCAAAGTGCCGAGCTGTGGATTTTGGCCTTTAGCTCAGCCGGCACCAATGGAAACCTACCAAACCTGCACTTTTTTAAAAACAAGACACTTAGGGGAATCCAATATGTGGTGACTTGTGCGGCTCGCTGAAGGTTCTGTTACCGAGAATCCTTTGCAAACCTCAAAATTTGGCCCAAAAACTATTTTTCCCCACATCTCGGTGACAGAAACTTCTTTACAGCATGACAGCATTACCCCATTTCTCCCAATACAAATGATACATCACTTGTATGGGTAGGCCTAGGGCCCCCGATAGGAAATACCCTCTCACTAGGTTCTGTTACTCAGAATCTTTTGCAAACCTCACAATTTGGCCAAAAAAACACTTCTTCCTGACATTTTGGTGACAGAAAGTTCTGGAATCTGAGAGGAGCCACAAATTTCCTTCCACCCAGCAGTCCCCCAAGTCTCCTGATAAAAATGTTACCTCACTTGATCAGGAAAGTGGCGATCTTTCAATCTAGCCACATCCTCCACCACTGCTACTCTAGAAACGCTTGCCTGTTCCACCACACTAAGGCTCTCTATCGCCGACTTCTGAAATTGAACAAATGTCATCCTTGACTCAGGGAAACAATCCTTGAACACAATAAAAGCATTAAAAGTTGCTGAATGAAACAAATGGATGGCCAACTTTTTATACCAAACGAAAGACTTACGAATAGCACTGTAAGGTTCCAACCTCTGGTCTACTTTATCAACACCACCCATGTGCTTACTGTAGTCTAAAATGCACACAGGTTTGCGCACTTCAGCAACTTGACCCCAAACAGCCACAGGTGAAGTACACGCATCATGTATGGTAGTTAACGTGTAGACATCCCTTCTGTTTGCAAATTTCAGAGCTAGCAGCTCTTCATTCCGCAAGGCACTGCACTGTCCCCTCTCAAGTTTTTTTACAGACAAGCTCCCTTGGATAGCCTTTCCGGTTAGAGTGGATTGTGCCCCATGCAACAATGTCCACTCTGAACAATTCCTTCAACAACTGCATTCCAGTGTAGACGTTATCTACATTCAAATGGTGACCTTTGTTAAAACAGTCATCTACCAAGTTCCCACACAATTTTCTCTGTAACTCCAAAAGTGGGTGGACAACTAGGGGGTCAATACTGGAATCCCTACCAGTGTAGACCCGGAAATTATACACATATATTGTATAACTTTCTGACATCATGTACAATTTAATTCCATACCGTGCCGTCTTGTTAGGAACGCCCCTTGAACAGGACCAAAGACTCATTTACAGATATTTCTTTCCCTGGAATACAAACCTCTGAAAACCAATCTACAAAATGATCAAGCACAGGCCTAATCTTAAAAAGACGGTCACAGTCAGGGTGATCTGGTGGCAAGGCTAAAGCATTGTCAACAAAATGCAGCATCCGAAGAAGAAGCAAATATCGAATACGAGCCATGGTTGCAGGAAATATAGCCGTTGCCATTAAAGGACTAGTAGACGAATAAGAAGCCAGCGATGACTTCCTTATCAACCCCATCAAAAAAGTAAAACCTAGGAACTTTTTCAACTCTTACAGATTTGTGGGAATCCACTGGGTAACTCTAGACTGAGGCCTAAGTCTGGCAGCGTTGTCCCTCAAATACTGCTCTGCATACAAATTAGTCTGCTCAACAATCTCTTCCAAAAATACAGCGTCCATAAACAACTGACGGAAATTGACAGGCAAAACATTTTCCATGTTGACTCTACACCCTGGGAGACCAGGAAATGCAGGAAACTGTGGCTGCTCCATGTTTGGGGCAATCCAGGTGTCAGGTCTTCCAATGGGAAACCCTTCAGCTCCAGGCTGCTGCGCTATTGGCACATCAATGTCCTCCTCTAAAACAGGCCATTCATCTGCACTGACAGTGGCTTCTTCATCAGAAGATTCCTCTCAGACAGAAAACTCACTGCCAGAATCTCTCACTTCCTCCTCTGCCTCAGATGCAGAGTCAGTCTCATAATCATGGTCAGAAGACGACTCAAAAAGCATGCCAACAACCTACTGAGCGGTCACTCTGCGGCTAGCCATGATCATTTCTAAGAAGTGTAAATAGACAAAAGCACCAACAACAATCAACACTGTCTAAAATTAGTAATAAACAAAGTGTGGCTTTATCAAAAGAGTTATATACTCAAAAACGATACCAGTCACTTGCCTGAAAAAGCTAGACTCACCAGCAACTACCGTGCACAGACACAGCAATCACCAACGATATCCCACTAAAAAGAAAAAAGAAAAGCAAATTAGACATAAGACAACACAAATATCATTGTGCACACAAATGTAAGGACAATTTGAACTAGAACAAAAAGGATAAATAAACTGTTATAATCACAAATACAAATATTTCACCAGTTGACAAACACCCCACCACCAAGCATTTCCAAATTTTCTCTGGTGCCTAAGTGGATTCTGCCCTCCTTGGGGGCAGGTGGGCTTACAAAAAATAGGCTGAACTGCCCGAGAGGGGTAGAAATGGCCATCAGTAATGTGCCCCCTTTGGGGGTGACCCTTGCCAAAGGGGGCCACCACCCCACACAAAACACACACACATACACAAGATCCCTGGTGCCTAAGTGGATGACCTAAAAAAATAGGCTGATCTTCCCCCAAAGAGGGACAAAATGGCCAACAGTTCTGTTCCCCCAGCACAAAAAAAAACAAAGGGGAACAAAAAAAAATCCCCGGTGCCTAGGTAGATTCTGTCCCCCTTGGGTGCTGATGGCCCTAAAAAAATAGGCTGATCTGCCCCCAAGTGGCCAACAGTTCTGTGCCCCCTTTGTTTGGGGATCCTTGCCAAAGGGGGCACCCCCAGCACAAAAAAACAAAGGGGAACAAAACAAACATGCTCTGGCGTCTTGGTGGATTCTGTGCCCCTTGAGGGCAGATGGGCCTAACAAAAATAGGCTGATCTGCCCCCAAGAGTGGCAGAAATGAGCAACACTAATGTCCTCCCTTTATGGGGATGACCCTTGCCCAAGGAGTGCCACCAACACACAGAAAACACACACACACACTCACACAACACAATCCCTGGGGTCCAGTGGGTTTTGACCCCCGGGGGTAAGATCAGCCAAAGACATGGCTGATCTAGCCCTCAGAAGGGCCGAAACTTATATAAAAATATTGCCCAAAGGGCAGTGACTCTTGCCTAAGAGGTCGCTGTCCTAAAACATTATAATAAATATAATCCCTGGTGTTTAGTGGGTTTTGACCCCCAATGCGTGCAGATCAGCCGAAAAAAAGGCCGATCTGCCCCCGGGGGGAGGAGAGGTGGTGAAACATGGATATGCTTATGCCCCCAAGGGAGCGACCCTTTCCCAAGGGGTCGCTCCCCAAAATAAGCCTAAAACAATTCCTGGTGTCTAGTAGGTAGATTCCTGCTCCACAATCACGGGCCTTGCCCCCGATCATGGAGCAGCAATCCACTCAAAAGAGGCACAGGGGGAAAGGAAAAACTCTTTCCTTTCCCCCTGTGTCTGTTTACCCCCCTCCAAACCCTCCCAGAAGAAGGACTCACCTTTTCCACATCCTCTCTATCCACGCGCTAGAAGCAAATCGCTTCCACCACGTCCCCTGCAGCATTTGATGATATCAGGGTGTTATAAGCAAGCTGACGTCATCAGATTGCTTGGGGGGGTCGGGTGGAAGGGGAATCACCCCTTCCATCCTCAATGGTGGGGTGTGGGTGGGAGGCCCACAGGGGGAGTGCTACTGCTCCCCCATAGGCCGGGTGCAGGACGAGCTGGGCTTGTCCCAGCAACCATGGCCGAGAGCAAGCACAGCTCGTCCAAGGCACCCAAGGGGTTAAACCATGTTTAGCTGGTGTGGTTGATGTTTTGAAACAATAAACAGATCACAGGCACTATTATTGCTTTACAATTGCTCTGAAGCCAATCCAACATTGACTTTCGTTTCACACAATATCACTATCTAGCTGCATGCCAAACAAATGTACAACAACCAATCACATTTGTTCCTTCAAATTCTAGGAAGTAGCCTCCTTTGTAACTGCATTTCATTTCAAATCTGCCTCATTCAGCAGCAGCCTTCTCCTGTGTGGTACTCCAGATTCCCTCCAAAATGCTCAGATTGTGGGACACAGCTTTGTGTTTTGGGCCAGAGAGAGAGTGAACAAAAAAGTGGTATTAACAGGGACCTGGATTTATCTAATGTGGGTAATCACTGTGTTGGTCAGAGAGGATTAAGGTGCCATCAATTGCTCCCTTTGGTTGAAACCATTAAGGATTGCCAGCACCCATACCTTATGATTGTGCACTGTGGTAGCAATGACCTGGGCACAGTTACAGGAGTAGTTCTGGAAATCCTAATTAAGGATACCTTTGGCAAATGAGTGACACATTTCCCACACACTGCCTTTGCTTTTTCTAACATTTGCCAAAGGAGTAAGTGGAAAGTAACTAGTCAACTGGATTCTGTCCACAAATTGACAAATCCAGGAAAAAATTTCATAAAACTGCTTCTGCATTTCTCAGATACCATTACATGGGCTCTACACAACACAATAATTTACAATTTGATATGGATGGTATTTACAAAAATGATTGTTGAATCACAGCACAGCAAGATATTTATCCTGTGAATTCCCAGCCTGATGTGTTCCTAAATCAATTGAACAAGACAGTGAGGTCTAAGAATATGTGAACAGCCTTGAGAAAGCTTCAGGTATATATATGCCACTAGAGGGCGAAACACGTGTCGGCGTTTGCTCATCTCTTATGTACTTCACATGGCTCTTTATCCTCCACGTATTTAAAAATACATTTCCACTGGATGCACAGACTTGGCTGGATGTGTTACCTTAGACTTGAACTGTGAAAAGCAAGACATGAACTAACTAACTAACTAATATATGGGTTCACCAATATTCTGTATCTAAACTTTACATCCAGAGGTCACTATAAGGGGTCCACACCTCCTTGGTAACCCATATTGCTTAAACTAGGATATCTAGAAAGAGAGTGTTGGATGCTCCTTGGAGTGTATACAAAAATGATGGAGTTCACCTAACAGACAAAGGCAACAAGGTGCTCTTGTAGAACTTGAGAGACTGCATCATCTTCCATGTATAGTGATAAAAGGCTCCTTTCAGAGCCAGTCTTTTTACCATATACATATTTATTTATGTTTAAATAGTTATTATTTTTAAATCTCATTTGGATCCATGGATCTACCTGTGAATCTCAAAAACAATAAAAAAACATGTTTGGCATTCTCTACACATTTATTCCTAATGTTGACCTTTATGTCAGCATCTGTAGTCAGGGAACACCTATTCTACTATCCTGACCCCTTTACATGCATTACTACCCACATTGTTGCCCCAGGACTCTTTCCCGTTAGAATAAAATGTCAGTCACAAATCTACCTCTCCGGTCGCAGCCAACCAAGACTGTATCAGTATCTGTGTGAGTATGAGAGTGTGCATGAGAGTGTGTGACTGGATCAGAGAGTGGCTGTAAGAGTATCTGTCTTGTGGGAAAGTGGGTGTGAGAGTGGCTGGTTGTGAGAGTGGGTATGAGAGGGTATCTTTGGATGTGAGAGTGAGTGTCATAGTGTCTGGCTGTGAGAGTGGGTGTGAGAGGTTTTTTTGTGGGTGTGATGGTGGGTATGAGCATCTTTCTGAGAGTGATAGTGAGTGTGAGAGTGTGTACCTGGGTGCGAGATTGGGCGCGACAGTACTATCTGGATCTTGGAGTGGGTCTGAAAGTGTTTGTCTGGGTATGAGAGTGTGTGTAAGAGGGTGTCTCTGGGTGTGATAGTGGGTGTGAGAGTGTCTGGATGTGAGAGTGAGTGTTATAGCATCTATCTGGGTGTGATAGTAAGTTTGAAGGTGTCTGGGAGTGAGAGTGGGTGTAAGATGATCTATGAGGGTGTGGGAGTGGGTGTGAGAGAGTTACCTGTCTGGAAGTCACAGTGCGTGTGAGAATGCGTACCTGGGTGTGAGAGCAGGTGTGAGGGTGTTTGTCTGGGGGTGAAAGTGTGCATGAGAGGGTGTCTCTGGGAGTGGGTATGAGAGTGTCTGCCTGGGTGTGAGAGTGGGTGTGACAGGGTGTCTCCGATGTGAGAGTGAACATGTCTAGGTCTGAGAGTGGGTGATAGTGTCTGGGTGTGAGAGTGAGCGTGAAATGATCTATGTGGGTGTGAGAGTGGATGTGAGAGTGGGTGTGAGATTGTCTGTCTGTGAAGTCCCAGTGGGTGTGAGAGTGTGTATCCATTTGTGAGAGGGGGGTATGAGAGTGTCTATCTGTGAGAGTGCCTGTCTAATTGTGAGACTGGGTGTGAGAGAATGTCTCTGGCTGTGGGAGAGAGTGTGACAGTGTTTGGATGTGAAAGTGGGTGTGAGAGGATCTATGTGAGTGTGAGAGTGGGACTGAGAGTATCTGTCTGGAAGTCACACTGGGTGTGGGAGTGTGTAACTGGGCATGAGAGGGGGTGTGAAAGTGTCTATCTGGGTGTAATAGTGGGTGTGAGACTGTCTGGGTGTGAGAGTGTGTATGAATGGGTGTCTCTGGGTGTGAGTGTCTGTCTGGTTGTTAGCCTGGGTGTGAGAGGGAGTCTTTGGGTTTCACAATGAGTGTCAGAGTGTCTCACTGGGGGTGAGAGTGGGTGTGGGAGAGTATATATGTGGTTGTAAGAATGGGTGTGAGAGTGTGTGGGAGTGACAGTGGGTGTGAGAGTGTGCACCTGGGTGTAAGAGAGTGTGTGACAGTGCTATCTAGATTGAGAGTGGGTGTGAGAGTGTTTGTCTGGGTATGAGAGTGTGTGTGAGAGGGTGTCTTTGGCTGTGAGAGTCTGTGTCAGAGTGTCTGCGTGTGAGAACTGATGTGAGAGAATCTATGGAGTGTGAGAGTGGGTGTGAGAGTGTCTGTCTAGGAGTTACAGTTGGTGCGAGAGTGGGTACCTGGGTGTGGGAGAATGATGTGAGAGTGTTTGTCTGGGTGTGAGAATGTGTGTGAGAGGGTACTTCTGGGTGTATGAGGGTGTGTGGAACTATCTATCTGGGGGTGAAAGTGTGTACCTGGGTGTGAGAGTGTCTATCTGGGTGTGAGTGTCTGGGTGCGAGAGTGAGTGTGAAAGTGTTTGTCAGGGTCTTTAAGTGGGTGTATATACTAGTAGGTAATATATATTTCTATGCAAAAATCATTTTTTCACTTGCCTATATCTGTGGTGCCAGTTGACAAAGTTTCACAAAATATTTCCAAATTTGAAAGTTGGAAAGTTTTGGGGTGATCCATCAAGCGGAGGCTTAGAAAAAGAGGGGGGTCAAAAAAGTTGTGTTTCCCATGTAAATTCCCATAGGGATTTTGAGCAGGAATATCACCTGAACTACTGGACGGAATTACACCAGATTTGGCATAAAGGTAGCCCTTGGGCCAGAAAGCGCTCAGTCAGCAATTTTTTAAATATTGAAGAAAAAACACATATTCATATATAATAAAGGCTCTGCGAACCCTCGCAATCTCGTGCTGAGATCTGACTGGCTTCCAACACTTCAACCAGAAAGTGTTGGCAGCCCTGTTGGGACTCAGCTTCAGATTACAAATAAGAAAAGGTGCAGAGGTATGGACACCCTGACCCCTTAGCTCTGGTATTGGGGTCCTGGAGGGAGCATTTTTAAAACATTTTCAGTGAGTGATGCAGCAGATCCAAATAAAAATAAAAATAAAAAACAAGTGTGGGCTCTTGTTCTTCTTTACATGTAGCCCCTTGGTGGGCCAGGTCCCAGGGCATTTAAATTTTGAATGGAGGTGGCCCCCCATGGCCCCAGGGACCACCACCTCCCCAGGGCTTTAAACGAAAACAATGCAGGGGGCCGCCCATCTCCCTCGCAGCCCTGGGGATTGCCATCTCCTTGGGGCTGTAAACTAAATGGATACCCTCCCTGGTGCTAATCTTTTTTAAATGGGGACACAACCTCCCCTGGGTACAATTATAAATGACATGCAGGGGGCTGCCGTGCTCCCTAGAGCTAATGGTTTTTAAAATGCGGGGGCCTGCCCAGCCCCTCACAGCCCCAAGAGCTGCCAACTCCCCAGGGCTAATATTTTTTTAAGTGCAGGGGCGGTGCCCACCCCCCAGTAGCCCTAGGAACTTCCACCTCACCATGGCTCAATTTAAATAATGAAGGGGGTAACCACCACCTCCCCATATCTATTTAAGTTGTTTAACTTATTTAACTAAATCCGCTAAGGGAGTGAGATGAGAGTGACCTGCCTCCCTAAAAAAAAAATATTTTAGAAGGTCGGGCCTTGGGGTATGGGGTCTCCAGGGCTGCAATTGGCCCGGGAGGGTGGCTTGTGACCCTCCTCCATTTATTGAAGACCAGGCTCCGGGGGATGGGGTTCCGGTGCTGAGATTGGCCCGAGGAGGGGGGGGCATTCATGCCTGCAGCCAATTCCTGCTGCACATGGCCAAAGGCCATGTACAGTGTGGGGTTGGGTGGTCAGTAGGGCCTGCAGCCAATCACCACCGTTTGCTGCTGAAGGCCAAGCACAGTAGTGTTTGGATTAACATACAGTAATGAAAATTACTTTACATTAAAAAAACATAGAAATTCACTGAAAAAATCAAAGGTTACAGGAACGTTGTAGTTAGGAAATAGAATGAACAAAAAAATATAAATTCACTTAAAAAACAAAAGTTGCAGGGACGTTATAGTTATGCTCACATTTTAAACATACAAAATCACAGAAAGTCACCTGTTCTGTGAGTGAATGCATGAGTCTTTGAGTGACTCTTTCGGTGGGAGTGTCTGAGTGGGTACGTGAGTCTCTGAGTGGGTCTGTGAGTGAGTGTGTGAGTCTTTGAGGGGTCTGTGAATAGGTGTGTGAGTCTCTGAGTGGGTATGAGAGTGGGTGCGTGAGGCTCTGAGTGGTCAGTGACTGGTACATGAGTGTCTAAGTGGGTCTGTGAGTGGGTGCATGAGTGTCTGAGTAGGTCTGTGAGTGGGTACATAAGTCTCTGAGTGCATCTTTGAGTGAGTGCATGAGTTTCTTAGAGGGTCTGTGAGTTAGTGCATGAGTCTTTCAGTGGGTCTGTGAGTGAAAGTGTGAGTCTGAGTGGGTCTGTGAGTGGGTACAAGAATGTCTGAGAGGATCTGAGAAGGTGTGTGAGTATCTGAGTGGGTTTGTGAGTAGGTTCGTGAGTTTCTGATTGGGTCTGTGAGTGGGTGCATGAATGTCTCAGTGGGTCTGTGAGTGGATTTGTGAGTATCTGTGTGGGTATGTCAGTAGCTGTGAGTGATTCTGCCACAAAGGAATCTCACCTGCCCTTTTATCCAAAAAGAGCCCACAGTTTTCTGCCAAATATCTACCCACGTGGAGTTCCTTCTGCCTCCTTGGGTAAATGTCCAGAATATATTCTACACTACAACGGTGTAATGGAGCACAAGGAAATGTCATCAGTAACCTTGTGTGAGTTTTGGCAATATTATTGTTTCTGGTTCATATGTATCTAGAAATATGTACTAATATGAATCCTGAGAAAAATGTGAAAACAAAGATGTAACTCTCCACCAAATGAGGGCCCTTCCTGCTATTTATATGTTGTAAGTGCTTATTTGTTTTATGGAGATGTCCTCATATCCCTCGGCATCAAGAACGCATCACCAGCGAGTCCATGGTTCTACCTTGAAATTGCTATGAGTAAGCAAATGTGCAAATCACCTAGAAGCTCCGCTCGCCTGGCCCCACCCCTCCTCCTTAGTTGTATGCAAAGGTCTTCCCATACTTTCCCAGGATGATGGACAACTTACCAAAGGGCCCCAGTGCATTTTCTAATGATTTTGGTGGCACGTTCTTGAGGTCAGGGAATATGTGGATATCCACATCAAACAAAGCACTTACTTCTTATAGCAAAGAGGTAGGATCCTGGTTTGGTGGAGAAGTACATCTTTGTAGTCTCATTGGCCTCTCTATAGGAGGATTCATGTTATCACAGAATTCTGGACAAAGGCTCACAAGTAATAATCACATTGCCAAATGCACACAAGGTCGGTGGAGACATTTCCTCATGGTCCATCACGCAGCTGTGGTGTAGAATATACACTGCACATATACCCAACGAGGTAGCACTTACTAACTAACCAGTAGAAAGTATTTCAGTTGGGTAGACATTTTGCGCAAAACTGTGGCCTCTTTTTGCCTGGAAAAGTATCTGGTTTCAAACTATATCCTAAGCAGGTTCTCAGGGCCAAATCTCTTTCCTGAAATCTGTACTATGTGTTGGCACTTCAGCCACCCTTGTAAGTCCCTAGTAAATGGTACCCCTGGTACCTAGGGCATGGGTACCAAAGAGGGACCCTCACAGCTACAGCACCTATTGTGACACTCTGAGAAGCCCTACTCCAGTCTCATGCAGACTACCATTGCAAGTGCATACCAAGGTATATTTAAAAGTTTCAAACTCAACATGGGACTCACCAAAAGTGCCCTATCTACTAACAATTCATGCACTATAGGTAAGTCACCCCGTGGCAGGCCTTATAGCACTAAGGCAGGGTGCACTATAATACATTTGAGGACATATGTTTGGTTGAAAAAATATGCCCCTACTGTGTATTTACAAAACCTTAAGGTATAGAAGCAATAGCAAATACATGTGTTGGACACTGGTTATTACGGGTTCCCTAGCTACATGATGGTCTCTCTGAATACTGGGTTAAATTTATTATAACGTGTACCCAGAGGGCACCTTAGAGGTGCCCACTGCAGAACATACCAGCCCTAGTGTGATTGTTGACTGGTTTTTACCAGCCTGCCACCACCAGACACAAATCTGGATTCCGGGGGTGAGAGCCTCAGCTCTCAGGAACCAGAACAAAAAGCCTTTCCTGGATGGAGGTGTTAAGAGGCCCATTGGCCATTATGAGGTATTCCCTAAACATCCATTAAATGGAATATTTAGTGGGCATCCCCAGACCTTCAGATCAGAATTGATGGACGCAAGAAGGCCAGTGACAAATAAGACCCAAGGCTCGAGAAGAGAAGTAAAAGCAATAAGTGCAGCAGGAACAAAAAGTGCCAAACTCCTCCTGCTGCACCCAGAACTCAACCATTGCCATTGAGGGGTTGACTGGACATCAAACAGACTCTAAGAAACCCCAGAGGACCTCAAACCTTCTAAAAATTGCCTAGAACCTCCCTCCAGAGTGAAGGCATCACTCCCTGCACCCAGCAGGCAAGAATCAGTGAAGTCCAGTTCACTGACTGGCCACTGACCAATGAACTGAACCAAGCAGCCAGACCAAATTTAACCCAACAGACCCAGAGGACAAGCCCTGTCAGTGTGCCAAGGTTGGTGGCACTGCAATGTCCAGTGGCTGAGAAGTGCCATGGACCGGGGAACTGGACCCCCAATGTCAGACACCCAGAAGAAAAGTCCACTCCGGACTCTCCGAAGACCAGAAGCAAGCTCCAGTCGATGAACATTAGGACACCCAAGAATCACCCCCAGAGTGGCCCTGCTGACCTGCAATCCACGCTCAAAATGACCTGCACCTGGTTCCAAGGACCCTAGGATCCACGACCTTTGGCTGACCTATCTACATTGCACCCAGCCTCCCTGACCCCTGCACCAGAAAATCAGCTGTTCTCTAGGGGTTACTAACCCCTTGCAATCTCTACATTCTAAAGAGACCCTCCAGACTTACCTTTAAGTCCCCCTGTGCAGTGTGTTGCCAAGTGATCTCCTTCTCCATTCTGCACCACCTGCAAGACTTTCAGCCAATGCTCCCGCTTGAACCGGGAATCACCTGAACTTTTCCAACTGGCCCACAGGGCATCTCGACAACCTCGACCTGAAAATAGAAGGTGACACTTCTGAGGCCATTGCCCAATTTTAAATGCATTCTTAAAGTCTTCTCCCATTGATTCTAATGGTGCATAATTATGCACAAAAAGACTATTTTTGCTAAACTTTGAGAAATCATAACTTACGATTTTGATGATCTTGGTTTTAAAAGTTTTATAAAAATCTGAAGTATTTTTGCAAATTCTTTTGAGTGTGCCTACATTTATTGATACTGTGAGTACAACAAATGCCTAGCACATCTCCAAGATTAGCTTAAGGCACAGGGGAACTTGGGGGAGCGGTAGCGCGCCCCCCGTGCTCCCCTTCCCCCCCAAGGTGGGGATGGAAGGGGAAGACCTTCCCCTTCCACCCCCGACCCCCCCCGGCAATCCGATGACGTCAGCGCGCGCACAGCGCGCCAACGTCATCAAGTGTTGCCGGACGCGCTGGAAGCCATTTGCTTCCAGCGCGTCGAGGAGCAAAGGACCCATAAAGTGAGTCCTTTCTGTTTTGGGGGTTTTGGGGGGGGGGAAACAGACACGGGGAAAGGAAAGGGTTTTTCCTTTCCCCCTGTGCCTGTTTTCACAAGATTCCTGCTCCACAATCGCGGGCAGGGCCCGCAATCGTGGAGCAGGAATCTCCACTAGACACCAGGGATTTTCTTGCCTATGTTTCTTTTGGGGGCGACCCCTTGGGCAAGGGTCACCCCCCCCGGGGGTCAATATGTTTTAGTGTTTCACCCCCCCTTGGGGGCAGATTGCCTTTTTTTCGGCGGATCTGCCCCCGGGGGGGGGGGGGGGGTCGAAATCCACTAGACACCAGGGATTTTGTTTTTATTTTGGGGGCAACCCCTTGGGCAAGGGTCGCTCCCCTGGGGGGCGATTTTTTATTTCTGTTTCGGCCCCCCCGTTGGCAGACCAGCCATTTTTTTGGACGATCTGGCCCCCCGGGGGTGGAAGCACACTAGGCCCCAGGGATTGTGTGGTGTGTGTTTTGGGGCATCCCTTGGGCAACGGTCGCCCCCCTAAAGTGGGGAAAGTTCATATTGCCCATCTCTGCCCTCTTTGGGGGCAGATGGGCCTATTTTTGTAGGCCCATCTGTCCCCAAGGAGGGCAGATACCACCAATACGCCAGGGATTTTTTTTTTTTGTGCTGGGGGTGCCCCCTTTGGGAAGGGTCACCCCCAAAGGGGGCACAGAGGTGTTGCCCATTTCTGCCCCCCTTGGGGGCAGATTGGCCAATTTTTGGACGCCCATCTACCCCCGAGGGTGGCAGGATCCACTTAGATACCAGGGACAACTTCTAAGTTCTTAGTGGTGGGGTGTTTGTCAACTGGCGAAGTATTTGTATTTGTGATTATAACAATTTATTTCTTCTTTTTCTTCTAGTTCAATGCTTTTGCTTCCTTTGCTGTGGATCCTTGCCGTTTTGGCAGTAGTTGTCCTGCGGTTTGCATAGTTGCATGTTTTAGGTAAGTGAAAGCAATTTACTCCAAAGGAGTATTGTTGACATGCATGAATGACATGTTTGTAGGTGGTGTACTAAATGCAGTATTGTGTGTTTGACATTGTCCTTAGATTTGAGCACAGTGATGTTTGTGTTGTCATATGTCTAATTTGCTTTTTTCTTTTTAGTGGGATATCTTTGGTGATTGCTGTGTCTGTGCAGAGTAGTTGCTTGGTGAGTAGCTTTTTCAGGCAAGTGAGTGGTATAGTTTTTTGTAGTACATAACTCTTTGTGATGAAGCTACACTTTGTTTATTACTTATTTTAGTGCTAGTTGTTGTTGGCAATCCATTTGTTGTTAGTGAGGATCATGGCTAGCCGCAGAGTGACCGCTCAGCAGGTTGTTCGCATGCTCTTTGAGTCGTCTTCAGACCATGATTACGACACTGACTCTGCATCTGAGGCAGAGGAGGAAGCAGGAGATTCTGGAAGTGAGTTTTCTGTCTGAGAGTATTCTTCTGATGAGGAAGCTACCCTCAGTGCAGATGAAGGGCCTGTGTTAGAGGAGGACATTGATGTGCCAAGAGTGCAGCAGCCTGGGGCTGAAGGGTTTCCCATTAGAAGACCTGACACCTGGATTGCCCCAAACATGGAGCAGCCACAGTCACCTGCATTTACTGGTCTCCAGGGTGTAGAGTTAATACAGAAAACTTTTTGCCTGTCCATTTCTTTCACTTGTTTATGGACGATGTATTTTTGGAAGAGATTGTGGAGCAGAAAAATGTGTATTCAGAGCAATATTTGAGGGACAACGCTGCCAGACTTAAGCCTCAGTCTAGAGCTACTCAGTGGGTTCCCACATATCTGGAAGAGATGAAAAGGTTTTTAGGTTTGACTTTTTTGATGGGGTTGATCAGGAAGCCGTCACTGGCTTCCTATTGGTCTACTAGTCCCTTGATGGCAACCGCTATATTTCCTGCAACTATGACACGTAATCGGTATTTGCTTCTTCTTCGTATGCTGCATTTTGTAGACAATGCTTTAGCCTTGCCACGAGATCACCCTGATTGTGATCGTCTTTTTAAGATTATGCCTGTCCTTGATCATTTTGTGGATCGGTTTTCAGAGGTATATGTTCCAGGCAAAGAGATAAGTGTGGACGAGTCTTTGGTCCTTTTCAAGGGGCGTTTAGTTTTTCAGCAGTACCTTCCTAGTAAGAGGGCACGGTATGGGATTAAATTGTATCTGCTGTCAGAAGGCAGTACAGGATATGTGTATAATTTCCGGGTCTACACTGGTAGGGATTCCAGTATTGACCCTCCTGGTTGTCCGGCCACTTTTGGAGTTAGTGAAAAAATTGTGTGGGAACTTGCTAGACGGCTGTTTAACAAAGGTCACCATTTGTACGTAGATAATTTCTACACTGGAGTGCAGTTGTTCAAGGAGTTATTTAGAGTGGACACTGTTGCTTGTGGCACAATCCGTTCTAACCGGAAAGGCTATCCAAGGGAGCTTGTCTGTAAGAAACTTGTGAGGGGACAGTGCAGTGCCTTACGGAATAATGAGCTGCTAGCTATGAAATTTTCAGACAGGAGGGATGTGTACATGCTATTGACCATCCATGATGAGAGTACTTCCCCTGTGGCTGTTTGGGGTCAGGTTGCGGAAGTGCGCAAACCTGCGTGCATTTTGGACTACAATAGGCACATGGGTGGTGTTGATAGAGTAGATCAGAGGTTGGAACCTTACACTGCTCTTTGTAAGTCTTATGTGTGGTATAAAAAGTTGGCCCTACATTTATTTCATTTGGCAACTTTTAATGCCTTTATTGTATACAAGGATTGTTCACCTGAGTCAAGGATGACATTTGTTAAATTTCAGGAGTCGGTGATAGAAAGCCTTATTGTGGTGGAACCAGCAAGAGTTCTCAGAGTAGAAGTGGTGGAGGATGTGGCTAGATTGAAAGATCGGCACTTTCCAGTTCACATTCCTCCCACTCCCAATAAAGACTTTCCCACAAAGAAATGTAGAGTATGTGCCCGGAGATTAATCCGGAGGGAGAGACGGATGTACTTCCCCGAATGCCCTTCAAAGCCTGGGCTGTGTGTGCCCAGCTGTTATAGAAGTTACCATACCCAAAAAAACTTCTGGGAAATACCGTGAGCGTAAGCTGTCTGTTTTATATTTTCATATGTTTCACGGTTGGCATCTCTGTCATGTATTTAGTTAGAGCTTTTGTGTTTGTAGTTTTGTGCTTATTTTATAATTAGTGGTTTATTTGTTGTTTATAAACAAAAAAAAGTGATGGCGGTGTGCGTGGGGTGGTGCTTGGCTGGTGGTGTGCTTGGGGTGGCGCTTGGCTGGCGGTGTGCTTGGGGTGGCGCTTGGCTGGCGGTGTGCCAGCCAAACGCCAGTCCACACTCCCATCAGCTGGTGTGATTCTTGTATCAGGCATGTGGGAGTATGTAAGTGATAGGCCCTTGAGTGGCGCGGTCTGTCGATGTGAGTGTTGTAATGTGCTGGGCCCGTGGCTGGCGGTGTGAATGGTCTTGTGCGTGTCATGTATGAAAGGTGTGTGAATGGACTGTAAAGTGGTTGGTGCCTTGTCGCGGCTTTACAGCTCACGAGCTGTGAGTCATTGGTTCAGTTTTTTGCCTTTCAGTTATTAACAGTGCATTTCATTTTTATGAAATCTCTTGTTAATAAAATTTGATCCACTGAACCATCACTCACCCTCGTGCCAAATCCAACCAGTATGTGTGGTAAAAATGACAAAACCTGCTCCGCTGTAATCAGGCGTCGCAGCACACCTGTGACACGCTAGGTGCCTCAGTGGGACCCCAATGATGAAGCATGCCACCAACTTGGTTGGTGGGTGAGGGGTCTTCTTCACATAACCTAAGTGTGTTTCTTTTCACAATTTTAGTGTTTACCACATCACAGACGTATGTGCACACATCAAAATGATATATTACAAAAATACCTGTGTTTGGGGGGGAGGGCCCACCTATGTTTTTGGTCCTGGGTGCGGCCTTCATCTAGGGAAACCTACAAAACCCAGACATTTTTTAAAACTAGACACCCCAAGGAGTCCAGGGAGGTGTGACTTACGTGGCTCCCCCAATATTTTCTTACCCAGACTCCTCTGAAAACCTCAAAATTTGCATAAAAAAGCATATTTTCCTGACTTTTCTTAGTAGGATCACTGCTTCAGCACAAAATTCCTACTCCCCAGTTTTCCCCTCAGTCTCCCAAGTAAAATGACACCTCACTTATGTGGGTCCCCAAAGCAGAGTCCGTCTAAAGATGTATAAAAGAATATGCCCTTATAAACTCGTTGTGCTATCCCCTCTATCTCTACAAGTTTTGGGCCTTATTCTGTTGCAGGCACCTGGCCCACCCACACAAGTGAGGTATCATTTTTATCGGGAGACTTGGGGAAACGCTCGGTGGAAGGAAATTTGTGGCTCCTCTCAGATTCCAGAACTTTCTGTCACCGAAATGAGAGGAAAAGGTGTTTTTTAGCCAAATTTTTTAAGGTTTGCAAAGGATTCTGGGTAACAGAACCTGGTCAGAGCCCCACAAGTCACCCCATCTTGGATTCCCCTAGGTCTCTAGTTTTCAAAAATGCACAGGTTTGGTGGGTTTCCCTAGGTGCCGGCTGAGCTAGATGCCAAAATCTACAGGTAGGCACTTCGCAAAAAACACCTCTGTTTTCTTTCCAAAAATGGGATGTGTCCACGTTGTGCTTTGGGGCATTTCCTGTCGCGGGCGCTAGGCCTACCCACACAAGTGAGGTATGATTTTTATCGGGAGACTTGGGGGAACGCTGGGTGGAAGGAAATTTGTGGCTCCTCTCAGATTCCAGAACTTTCTGCCACAGAAATGTGAGGAACATGTGTTTTTTCAGCCATATTTTGAGGTTTGCAAAGGATTCTGGGTAACAGAACCTGGTCAGAGTCCCACAAGTCACCCCATCTTGGATTCCCCTTGGTCTCTAGTTTTAAAAAATGCACAGGTTTGGTAGGTTTCCCTAGGTGCCGGCTGAGCTAGAGGCCAAAATCTACAGGTAGGCACTTTGCAAAAAACACCTCTGTTTTCTTTAAAAAAAATGGGATGTGTCCACGTTGCGTTTTGGGGCATTTCCTGTCGCGGGCGCTAGGCCTACCCACACAAGTGAGGTATTATTTTTATCGGGAGACTTGGGGGCGCATAGATTAGCAAAACAAGTGTTATTGCCCCTTGTCTTTCTCAACATTTTTTCCTTCCAAATATAGAAGAGTGTGTAAAAAAGACATCTATTTGAGAAATGCCCTGTAATTCACATGCTAGTATGGTCACCCCGGAATTCAGAGATGTGCAAATAACCACTGCTCCTCAACATCTTATATTGTGCCATTTTTGGAAATACAAAGGTTTTCTTGATAGCTATTTTTTACTCTTTATATTTCAGCAAATGAATTGCTGTATACCCGGTATAGAATGAAAACGCACTGCAGGGTGCAGCTCATTTATTGGCTCTGGGTACCTAGGGTTCTTGATGAACCTACAAGCCCTATATATCCCCGCAACCAGAGAACTCCAGCAGACATAACGGTATATTGCTTTCGATAATCTGACATTGCAGGGAAAAGTTACATAGTAAAACGTAGAGAAAAATTGATGTTTTTTTCACCTCAATTTCTATATTTTTCTTTTTCAGTTGTTATTTTCTGTAGGAAACCCTTGTAGGATCTACACAAATGACCCCTTGCTGAATTCAGAATTTTGTCTACTTTTCAGTAATGTTTAGGTTTCTGGGATCCAGCATTGGTTTCATGCCCATTTCTGTCACTGACTGGAAGGAGGCTGAAAGCACATAAAATTGCAAAAATGGGGTATGTCCCAGTAAAATGCCAAAATTGTGTTGAAAAATTGGGTTTTCTGATTCAAGTCTGCCTGTTCCTGAAAGCTGGGAAGCTGCTGAGGTTAGCACCACAAACCCTTTGTTGATGCCATTTTCAGGGGAAAAACCACAAGCCTTCTTCTGCAGCCACTTTTTCCCATTTTTTTGAAAAAAACAAATTTTTTACTGTATTTTGGCTAATTTCTTGGCCTCCTTCAGGGGAAACCACAAAGTCTGGGTACCTCTAGAATCCCTAGGATGTTGGAAAATAAGGACGCAAATTTGGCTTGGTTAGCTTATGTTGACAAAAAGTTATGAGGGCCTAAGCACAAACTGCCCCAAATAGGCAAAAAAAGGCCTGGCACAGGAGGGGGAAAAGGCCTGGCAGCGAAGGGGTTAAGGTGGGGTTGCCTGGACACTCTACACAGTGCACATCATTTTTGCACCCGATATAGAGAGCCAGCCTCCTACAGACTTTTATTGGAAAAACAGTCAGGGGGTTCCTCATTGGCCAAGTCAATCATGCAGCCACTGACACACCTGTACAGACACCTATGCACCCACTCACAGATCCACACAGAGACTCATGTACTCAAATACAGACTCAGTCAGACACTCACGCAAACACTCATAGACCCACTTCGACACTTCGTAGTATTCACAGACCAACCTAGACATTCACACACCCACACAACATCTGTCTCAGATATTCATGCACCCACTCACACACTCACTTAGGCTCACACACACACTCACAGACCCACTCAGAGGCTCATGCACTCACTCACGGACCCACTCAGAAACTCATGCAGTTACTCCCAGATACACTCAGAGACTCATGTACCCACTGACAGACCTACTCAGATGCTCATACACTCACTCACAGATCCACTTCAACACGCATGTACCCACTCAAAGACCCACTCAGAGACTGAAACACCCACTGGCAAACCTAACCTACTCAGACATTCACACACCCACTGACAGACCCACACAAACACTCTCATACCCACTCACAGACCTATGAGACAGGTAAGCACTCACTCACACACTCATTGTCAAAGGTTAGAAGTTACAGCCAGGAAATAAAATAAAAAAAAACTTAGAAATTCACTTAAAAAACTAAAGGTTACAGGGATGTTACAGTTAGGAAACAATGTTAAAAAAACCTTTGAAATTCACAAAAAAAAAAAAACGTTAGAGGGACATTATAGTTAGGAAAAAACACATTTTAAAAAACTGTAGAAATTCACTGAAAAAAAAAAGGTTGCAGGGATGTCATAGTTAGGAAATAGAATAAAAACAACCTTAGAAATTCATTGACAAAACAATAATTCCACCCCCTGATCTACCTCCATAAAAAAAATTGTTGTCCAGATATTTTTAATTTCTGATTTGTATTTTTGGATCATTAGAGAAGAAATTCAGCTCAGGTAGGCATTGCTGGCCCGGGCCGAATTTTTCTGGTTGACATTTTTAAAAATGGCAGATGTGTTGCAGTGATGATATAATATTACAGGAACCGTGAGACCTATATACTTCATTTTTGTCTCAAAACATTGGTTTTCGAAGTCAAGTAGTCTTATGGAGATCAAAAATAGGTCCTCAGAGCAACCCTTCCACCATTTTTCAAACTGGCTGCTATAATATAGGAAGAAGAGATATATATAGAAATGAAACAAATAATAAAGGCTTTATATATATACACTTACCACTGTTTACGATCTGAATTTGAAAAAAAATAATGTTTAT
The DNA here is from genome assembly GCF_031143425.1 of Pleurodeles waltl. Lineage (NCBI taxonomy): Eukaryota > Metazoa > Chordata > Amphibia > Caudata > Salamandridae > Pleurodeles > Pleurodeles waltl. The sequence continues at coordinate 1,003,980,960 of NC_090437.1, forward strand.
CACTCCTGTTTTTGACACATTTTCATAGTTCACTTTATTTATTTGTTTTGCAATCGCTCAATGTACATTTGCATAATGTTGAACATTTGAGAACAGCATAACGACAGGGACATCTTTTTCTTGCACAAGTTTTGCAAGTACATTTATGTTTAAAAATGTAAGCTTTAAACATTCTGTAGGTTTTAGCACCCCATCAATATCTTCCCAACCAAAGTTCCACAAATCTTTTCCTACACATGCATGATCCAAAACATTTACACATCTTCTGATCAAGTAGAAAGCTCTTTTAATGTGTCAACACTCAGAATATGACATCAGTGAAAGATCACTTAGTGGGACTGATCTCTTGAGCTCACTATACTGAAGATTGTCAAATGTGTTACAGTCAGAACTCATTTTCCACACATGCACAAGGTATATTTTCTATGTCTTTGAAGTCACATTCTTCTTCTGTCTCAGCAAATCATTTTAGAAATCTTACAGGTTCAGCAGTTAAAGCTCCAACCCTTGTTCCAATTTTGCTCATAGTGTCATCACCCGTAAGAATATGTGCCTTGATAAGAACACTGATAATCTCTGGGTCAAGTTTCTTGTACGCAATCTGATGTAGGATTAAGTGCCTTTTCTCGCCTGTTTCATAAAATATCCATAACTCTGACAATCCTTGATTTATGAACATTGCAAAAAATCTAAGTACCACAATAATAATATCTGTGTCATTTGACAGTGCAATGACTCAATTGGAACCATTTTCAACAGACCACTCAACATGTAGCACAACAAGAAGGTCAGCTTCCTCCACTTTGCTGTTAAGTTCTTGAGTAATATGGCCCATACCTTTTGAATGTATCTCTGCAGTCACCAACTCCTCATTGACAATCATTCCACTTGCAATAATTGGAAAATTCAGTTCATTGAAGCATCAGCAATGTTTTGGCAAGTTAACATCTCCAAATTCATCTTGTTCAATGTTTGATGACCAGAATTTATCAGTTGCACAGTTATAAGTGTCACATTTTTGATGCAGGCAAGGCCAATTGTTCAACTTGTAGACATTCTCTCCCATTCTTTGACTGATAGTTCAAGATAACTGTCAAAGACAATGTGCTTCTTGCAAGGTGCACACTGACTTTAATATCTGTAGAACAGTCTGAACAACCTCTCCGAAGTTTTGCAGGAATGAGATCTTGACCATTCGCTATTATAACATATAGTTCACAACAACAGCAGTTTTCAATGAGGACACCTTTTGGAATTGAAATTCTTCAGGTGAAAGTTTTTTTTCAAGTTCTTGTACGAGTTTGCGCTTCACTGGATTGGTTGCAGCAACTCCATAAAATAATGCATTTGTTGGAAGACGCTCATGCAACAGAATGTCCTTGATAAATTCAACCCTTTCTTTTTCTAAATCCACCTCTCTATGTGCTTGCAAAAGTTGTTTTTTTCATAACCTGTTTTGTAGTGGCTGGTTGGATGAAACTCTTACTTTTTCTCTTTCAATACAAGTCTCTTCTGCTTCAGTTCTGCTTATAGCTTTGATCCATGTTTCAGGACATCTAGTAGATGTGTCTTTATACAGTTATCCACACATTGTTTGATAACAAAGTTGTGTAGTTGCACAGGCTCATTAATTTCAAAAGTGTTCCCTTGCTGCTGCATGAAGTAAAGAAGGCTGTGCACATATTTATTAAAACTTTCCCCTCTCTTTCCCACATGTTTGTGTTGAGGAACAGTTTCACAATGGTCCATTAATTTTGAATTTGTTATCACTCTGGAAACATTGCAAATAGAAAGCACTTCATGGTAAACTAGCTTCCATTGAACAACATATTCTCTTTTATGAGTCTGACCAACAATTAACCTTGGAGCTATGCTGCGATCCCTGGATCGTCTGTTCCAGTTTCATATCTGGAGCCACTGCATTGAACCTTCCCTCTCTGTCTTTTACCAAAAACTGTCTTTGGATAAGTTTTCTGCACAGACATAATGTTTCCAACTCTAGCTTCTTCACTCTTTCCAACTACCAGGACCCACGTCTAAGGTAGTTTATGCAGTCAAATTTGCAAAAAAAAAGTAAGCATTATCTTCCCAGTCTTCACATGCAGTTCCCAATTATCTTCCCAATCAGCAAGTATCAAGGCCCATATTTATACTTTTTTTGCGTCACATTTGCATCATTTTTTGACACAAAAGCGGTGCAAACTTAGAAAATACAATTATATTTTGTAAGTCTGCACCGCTTTTGCTTCAAAAAATGGCGCAAATGCGGCACAAAAAAGTATGAATATAGGCCCAAGTGTTTCACTCGAGCTGTCACATGTAAAACATTTCCCAAGTACTTGCAAAGTTCTGAGTTTTCTTCACATTCTTTGACAAACTCTATGAACTTGGTTTTCCGGTTTTCTGATTTTGAACTGAGTGTATTGAACATTGCCTGGTTTTGTATTATATCTTTTGAATGAAGGGTACTGTGTGCCTTGTTCACTTCTGAGATAAGATATGAAAAATGTAATTTGTCATTCTTGCTTCAGAAAGTGTTCCAACCCAATGTTCCTGTAGCCTCAGAGTATACCTTGTAATAAGTGCATTGTCTATGCCACGTCCACTGAAATAACTTCCTGCACACCGTATTGTGTCATATGGAAAATGCCCATCACTGGATAAAAATAATCAAATTCTACTGGATTACTCATAAACATGTCAGCTACAATTCATAATACACCTTCATTGCAGAAGATTGGCAGGATAGGTTGATCTTCAAGCTGAGCATACACATTTTGGAATTTTCTTTTAAGCTTTGTATACTCTTGCATAGTTTGTGACTACAGATAGTATTACTGGTAAAAACCCAACCTTCTTCAGTGGAACGATATACTGGGAGATCAGAGCATGAATTCCAGCCCAAGAAGGAACCGGCTTTTCTTCATCCTTCAGTCCGCACTGAATAACAGATATGATAAATTCAGTTAAATGAGCTTTGCTGACCGTAGCATCAGGTAGAAGAGGATCCATGCCCTGAGTCAATTTTAAACTTATTGGTAGACTGGGGCGCATTAATGACTTTTAATGACTTTGCACACATTGGCAAGTCAGTTGGGTTATAAGTTTGCAGCTTCGTTTGTTCATACCTACAGCCAACACAGCTTGTTTTCTGCAGCTACTTCATCAGTACAGTTTTGAAAAGGCATCATGGCAGTATCATGTGTGCTGGATGTTCAAGACAAAGAAGACCTTCTTCAAAATCAAAATAATCAAGAGCAGCAATTGTAAATTCTTTCCTGGTAAAATGACTTGGAAGTGGTGTGCTGTCGATTCACAAGATTTTACAGCATGAGCTGCAAACAAGTTCCTGCCCTGTACTATGTCATTATAACTTGTCGGATTCTGTTCCGAACTCAAGAACTTAGGGGCAGATTGATGAAAAGTGGTGTTGCACCTAGTGCTGTGCAACTTTTCTTGTGCCCCTTAAAGCCCTCCGTAGTGCCCCCATGTGTGCACCATATTTAATATATGGTGCACCATGGCAGTAGTTAGGGAACTAGCGTCAGTGTTTTTTATGCTAGTTGGGGCTTTGCAAGATTAGCATAAAACATTCTGATGCTAATCCTGCAAAGCACCTAGAGGCCCATTGAAACTAATGCCTGATCTGAGCAGGCATTAAATGTTCCAAAAAAAAATTGAGAAATGAGAGATGTCATCAGTGATGTCACTGACCATGTCATGAGTGATGTAATACGAAAAGTCATAAGCAGTGCATTGGGGGTGTAAGTTATAGTTATCTCAAGTAACTATTACTGCTGAATTTTAATGGTTTTGTACAAGTGCAATGTGAGCCTAACTATAATGTCCCTGTAACCTTAGGATTTTCAATGAATTTCTTAATTCTATTTACTAATATGCCTGTAACCCTTGGTTTTCAAAGAGAATATACATATGATTATGCTTATCTCCTAAATGTTTACCACACATATGAATTGCCTTTTTTATGCATGCCTTTACAACATTTGTGTTGTAAAGGCATATGTGTGGTAAAAGGTTTTGTGGTAAACATGCATGCATTGTAATGATGCTGTTGTAAAAGCATGCATTCTAACGGCATGCATGGTTCCATCATCTAATCCAGAAAATCATTCAGAATTCAACCCGGTAAAAGTGGGTCTGGACACTTATTCACAATTCTGTGATGATTTCAAAGAACCTTAATATCATGGTACTGGTGTTTACTCCATAGTAATATTATTTCCATGTGCAGAGTTTGAACCCCACCAGTACTGTACTTGTAATAGGGTTAATGCATTTAAGTCACTTTTCTGTCAGGAGTGAGGAAATAAATGAATGAAGATAACCCTGATGATCATGTTGAAAGAACTCCTCATTACAATTGATATTTGCAGACATTTTCAGACAATCAGTACATAAGCTCAGGTGAATTGTTTCATTCAAACCACAAATTGTCTGCTTTTTCATTGTTTTTTAGGTTATTTATGGCTGTGACTTGCTACCAAACATTTTCAGAGTTTACCCCTCCCGCCATTTCTGTTGTAGGAATCAAGCTCCAATCATCACTGTCATCCTCCCTGTACTGCTATTGCATCACTCGTGAACAAACATAAAAGGTCACATTGTAAGTGCTGAAAGTACTTCTTTTGATATGTATACATCACTGTGGGCAATAAACGACTAGAATTTCACATTATTCAGTTTTTGTATTTTAGTCTGATCTGCACTTTGGGCCATTCAAAACACAATGCATCATGCTGTTGTGAGAGATTACACCATCTAAATCACATTACACATTGAAATATACAAACTAAATTAATGTACAGTACAGGAAATTACCATCTTTTGGGTGGTGTGCCCCCAGGTTTTTGCCTTTTCTTTTTCACCCGATTGTAAAACTCTGTGGACATTACCTTTCTAACTAGTAGCAACTTGTAGTAAAGTGCCAATATTTTTGCATTGGAATACCCATAATTGGCATATTTAACTTACCTATAAGGCTTTAGTGTATGGTACAGGAAGTACCCATGGCCTGTACCTTAGATATCACTAGGGTATTGCTGCACATATTGTGCCATCTGCTAGAGTGGCAGCATAAATATGGTTTCAGGCTTATCATTATGGTCTGACTGTACCAGTATACAAATGGCAATTCAACATTTCAAAATAAACCCTTATAACACAGTCAAAACCTTCCTTTTAAACATGAATGTCACATCTATGTAGGCCGTATAGCCCATACAGCAGCATGCATGATAGTTAAAAGTAAGACATGCACAAAGTTTATTTAAACATGTTCTCACAATGACGAGCACCTAAAGGCTATTTTCACTGGAGCAAGAATGGCTGTTCGTAGAGAAAATATGGGATTAAGTATTACATTGAACAATGGTATCTTTGGCTAGGAAACAAGTAAAAGCCACATTCCAGGACTCTTTTAATATTAAACGCCCTACTGAATGTTAAATTTGAATTTTAATAAATATTAACAAAAATGAACTTTTAGAGCGTTACCTTTTCTCTGCCTAAAGCCCCTGGAAGCTAATTTGCATTGGCCTCCAGCTGCAGCCCTACAATTTTTTAAGTTCTGAGTAGAGTGTGAAAACTGCTCCCAGAGAAGAGACACGCATGGGTGTGGGGAGGTGTTTTTGTTGCTCTTGCAGGGTGACAATTTAGTGTTTTGTGCAATTTAATTCAAAAGAGACCCTCCAATCACAGGCATATGTCAGATATATGACACCTGAGCAGGTCCTTCTTTTGTCCACTCAGTCAGACAGGCACTATTCTAGTGGGAAGGGAGCTGTCCTCAGAATTGTTCAGAATAAAAACAGAAGATGAATACACTTCTAAGGTAGGCATGAAAGATCTGTGCAAGGGGAGAAGTGTTTTCCTATGTTGGATTTTGGCAGAGAGAGCAGTAGGATTGTTTGCAGTGGGGCACACAGAAAGTCTGCAAAAGTGGGTATTGTCCCGCTGGGAATGTTTGACTAATTTTTTAGGTGTGGGAGGCTGGCCTGGTGTGTTGTGGGTGCCTAGGGGATGTACACCTTATACCAGGTCCAGGTATCCCTTATTAATGTAGTGTAGTCAGTGTGTAGAAGCCAGGTTCTCTAGAGGTAGCTGTGGATGAGCAGCCAAGGCTTATCTAGAAGACATGCAAAGCTCATGCAATACCACTGCAGTCACAAACAGTACTTACACACACATGAAAGAACACACTCGGTGTTACAAAAATAAAGGTACTCTATTTTGGTGACAGAAATACTAAGAATACCATAGAGGCTATACTCCCTTAGGGGATATATAGTACACAAATTATACACTAGTATGCAGTAATAGGCATAAAAACTGCTAGAAAACAGTGCAATTAGTGAAAATCACAATAGAGAGAAATAATCCTAGGGAGAGCATAAACCATATTGTAAAAAAGTGGGATGAAAGAGTTGGTCCCCCCAACCTAGGGAAGTGGAGTGTGTAGAGGAGAGCTAGGAGTACTAGGAAAGCCCAAAGGTAAGTCCCACACCATTCCCCAGCAACCAGGAAAGCATGAATAAATCACAGTAACTTCCCCAGGACACCCACTTAGGAAAGAAGAAGAATAATGCAGAGCCCAGAAGAGACTGCAAGACACCAAAAGTGGACAAGAGGGCCTGTGGAAGAAGAGGACCAAGTCCAACAAACATAGCAGAGTCCAGGAAGGGCAGGAGCCCCTACCCACCAGACTGAAGGTGCAAGAGATGAGTCGACGGTGAGGAAGAAGAGTCAGCACTGCACCAAAGAAGACAAAGTTCCTGGAGGATGCATGTGATGTCCCACACTGGAAGAAGGATTGCAGTTGGGTTTGCATCTTCGGATTACACCAACAAGCCTTGGCACACGCAAAATTTATAATTGGGGAAAATTGAGCTGTCGGGGACCAGAAAGGACCAGGTGGACTCTACCCGGAGGGGAAGCCAGACGGGGCCCTCAGAGACACAGAGAGCCCACAGAAGCACAGGCAGCAGACACAGAGTCCCACAGGATGGGGACACAGGAGTCAAAGAAGGAGCCCATGCAGCACTACGAAAAGGGGGTCCCACACCGCAGATGAACCACTCAGGAAGCTAAGAGTCGCAGGATGGAGTTCTGGGGAATGGAGCTTCAAGATACCTGAAGATCCTTTGGAAAGAATGACAACAAGCCTTGGCAGCTGTAAAGGTTGCGGTGCATGGGGATACTGTTGTGCGTGGGCGGGAATGGGCTTACCTCTACCCAAGTTGGACAGCTGGAAGAGAGAACCGTTGGGGCCACTTCGATCTACCACCCGTGTTGCAGGATCCACGAAGCTCTGCAGGAGATGGGGATCAACGCAGCCAGTTGCCATTGCAGTTGGTGCCTGCAAATGCAGGGGAGTGACTCCTTCACTGCAAGGGATATTCCTTCTTCTTTCTGGTGCAAGCTGAAGACGTTCTGTCCTCAGAGTATGAAGGCCGGGGAAATGTTGTAGTTGCTGGAAAGAGCCATGGATACAATGTTGTAGCTGCTTCTTGCATCTTTGTTGCAGCTTGTCGGGTCCTGGAGCATCCAGATGCAGTTTCTTCAGTCAGAAGTCAAAGTGGAGGTTGCAGAGAAATCCTGTTGGAGTCTTGCAAACTGAATCTGAGGAATCACCCAAGAGAGAGACCCTGAATAGCCCTGAAGGGGCAATTGGTCACCTAGCTGGGTGACCACCTAGCAGGAGGGGGCTCTAACGTCACCTGCTGGCACTGGCCACTGAGATGCACCCAGAGTTCCCTGCCAACCTTGAATCCAAGATGGCAAAACCCAAGGACCCTCTGGGGGAGCTCTGAGCACCCCCACCCGGGGTGTTGATGGACAGGGGAGTGGTCACTCCCCTTTCCTTTGTTCAGTTTTGCACCAGAGCAGGGATTGGGCGTCCCTGAACTGGTGTATACTGGTTTATGGAAGGAGGGCACCAAATGTGCCCTTCAAAGCATTACCAGTGGCTTAGGGAGGCTACCCCTCCAAAGCCTGTAACACCTATTTCCAAAGGGAGAGAGTGTAACACCCCTCTCCCAAAGCAAATCCTTTGTTCTGCCTTCCTGGGCTTGAGCATTTCAAGCAACAGGAGGGCAGAAACCGTTCTGTGAGGTGGCAGCAGCTTGGGCTGCCTGGAAAACCTCAGAAGGCTGTAATGGCAATGATGGGGTCATCTAAGAAGCTCCCAGAGCGCATGGAATCATACAACCAATGCTTTCAAAAGCATTGGGGTATGATTCCAACATGTTTGATACCAAACATGCCTATGTTTGGAGTTACCATTATGTAGCTGGACATAGGTATTGACCTATGTCCAGTACACATGTACAATGGCATCCCTGCACTCATGAAGTCCTGGAAAATAGGCCTAGAGTTTCTGGGGACACCTCTGCTAGTACAGGGGTGCCCTCACACACAGGTACTTTGGACCCTGCTTCTGGGCTAGAAGGCTTTCCATAGGGGTGTCTTAAAAGTGACCTGGTGCAGTGAAAGGTGGCAGTGAAAGGGTGCTTGCACCTTTTCAAGTAGACTGCAATGGCAGAACCCTTTGCTTGGGCTCCCTATGGGTGGCAAAATATATGGTACGGCCCATAATGATCCCCTGGATCCCCAATGCCCTGGGTACCTAGGTACCATACACTAGGGACTTACAGTGGGGCACCAGTGTGCCACTTGTGGGATGAAATATTACCAGTGACCAGATTTAAAGGAGAGAGCATAATCACTGGGGCCCTGGTTAGCAGGATTCCTTGTGAACACAGTCAAACACACTGACAAACAGGCCAAAAAGTGGGTGTAACCAAGCTAGAAAGAGGCTACTTTCCTACATTAGGGAGGAGCCGGGCATCATGACTAGCTTCATGATGGTGCCAGGCACAAATGAGAGATCCCCTGTACCAGCTTCAGAACATTTTATGGACCTGAGGAAAAGAGAGAACTGGCCCTGCTGTCTTTCATATGAGAAGATCCCTGAAGGACTACTTTTTCTTAATCCTGGGCAAAGACGTGATTTCCAAGGGTCATACAGTTAACCTCTTGTTCATACAACAGGGACATAACAAGTTACAAGAGGCCTTTTTCTGTGATTTCTCTGCTGACCAGTTACAAATGGACCTGCCCTATACCTTGGTGGTGGCCCCTGGTGGTGTGTGTCCTGACCTCCCAGTGCTGTTAGTGAGATCCTGGAACCCTTGACTGTGACTGGTTGGACTTCTCCTACTACCCTGACACCATGGGACCTAGAAGCATTTCAGTTTCAAAGACTTCAGGAGGATGTTGATGAACCTGCAAAGCTGAGGTGCGTTGCAAGCTGGGCTAAAGTTAAATTTTTCTGTCACTCAGCGGTTCCCTGGAGCAGTAAATTTCATGGAGCAGGTCTCCATTTTTTAGATGAAGGGCCTGATTTAGAAATCAGAGGGCAGTTAACTGTCACAATTGTATCCCTTCCACCGAAATATAAATTGCATTATAGCCTATGGGATTTAGATTTTGGCGGATGGGATATCTGTCACCGTTGTGATGGAGTAACCGGCCCACCAAGTTGTAAATCAGGCCCTAAGTTTCAAGGCAAAACCTTTAACCGGGTCAGGCCTGCTTTATTTTTTGGACCTGGCTTCTACTGTGGTCAGCCTCAAATCACACCTTGGTCCCAAGCAACTATGACTAGTTGACTGTGGCACTAAACACTTTATGGCACTATTTATACTTAAAACTTTCAAATAACAATAGTGTTATGGGATAACGGCTATCTCCAAAAAAGATTATTTTTTAAAAAGTCATTTTTTTTATTCAAATAATATATATGTATATTTTTATTAAATGTAATTTAAAATATTATATATATAAATAGTTTTCATAAAAGCTTTACATATGTATACAAATATATATAGATACTTTTAATAAAAGTTTTTATTACATAATTTATCATTTATAAGCAGTATTTGTTAATATATGTGCATATTCATTTTGTTACAATTTTTTCCTTGTTCTTAAAAGATTATGGGGGTGATTCTAAGCTTGGCGGGCGGCGGTAGCCGCCCGCCAAGCGGGAACCGCCAGAAGACCGTACCGCGGTCAAAAGACCGCTGCGGTCATTCTGGGTTTCCCATTGGGCTGGCGGGCGACCGCCGAAAGTCCGCCCGCCAGCCAAGCGGGAAACACCCTTCCCACGAGGACGCCGGCTCAGAATGGAGCCGGCGGAGTGGGAAGGTGCGACGGGTGCAGTTGCACCCGTCGCAAATTTCAGTGTCTGCAAAGCAGACACTGAAATTCTTCGTGGGGCCCCCAGGGGCCCCGCGGCACCCCCTACCGCCATCCTGTTCCTGGGATGGCGGTAGGGGGTGTCAGAATCCCCATGGCGGCGGAGCGCGCTCCGCCGCCATGGAGGATTCTCAAGGGCAGCGGGAAGTCGGCGGTACACCGCCGACTTTCCGTTTCTGGCCGCGGCTGAACCGCCGCGGTGAGAATGCCCAGCGGTGCACCGCCAGCCTGTTGGCGGTGCTACCGCCGACCTCCGCCATGGCGGTAATTACTGCCAGGGTCAGAATGACCCCCTATGAACAGTTTAATTCACAAAGGTAAACATAGACTTTTGTTCTAAACTTACACCAAAAGTCTCTGTTTACGATTCTTGGGAATTCGCAAAGAGCATTCACGATTATCTTTATGTCCGTACTTGGGGCCAATCTCCACCCCGAGTGCGGGCTTAAAGATAATAATTGTAAAATCCATTGTGAATTCCCAAAGTCGTGAACTTCGATTTTTGGTGAAAATGAAAAAATAGCACCTACAAAATCAAAGTGCCACTGGTGGAAATTTGATTGAGCAAGATCGAGACAAAGTCAAAAGTGAAGGCCGACCACAATGGAGCATGGATCAGATACAAGGGGTGGAGTGGGCTCGGACTTGGCTTATCTTTGGACTTTCATGAACAAAAATCCAGTAGAAGGGAGAATTCAGTGAGGAAAGGCAGCAGACTGTGTCTGAGGACGAGTTGTTGTCACAGAGAGCCATTGGATGATGTTTTGACGGAGCCATCGACTATGAAGGGAAAAAGCTTGTAGCAGGAAAAGCTAGATTTCTGGGCAAGGAGGTTGTCAGCATAAATGCAGAGTCGGCAACCATCAAGCTCACGGAAGAGTTTTACCATTGACTTAGATAACTTTTTGGAAGTCAAAAACATCTAGCGAGCCCGCTGAAGAGGATTTCCTGCTGTGGGGATCAACATGCCTAGACCTACTGCAAAGTGAGGCCTACACTCAATGCACCTTGGGTGGATTGGTTGGCAGCTATCTTATGGTTTTCTGACAGTTCACCAGGAAGTTTTTGGTAAAAAAAAATTCTATCTCTGAAGTTTTGTGGTTAGGCAGGAGTAGCACCTCTAAAATCAATTCAAGGGGTCCAGGACCTCGGGGTACCACTTGATTGTGTCAGGACTCACACCAAGGTCATCGAGAAAATCATCAACACTCAGCTCACCCGGTACCTCGAAGACAACAACATCCTCGACCCCTCCCAGTCCGGCTTCAGACGCAACCACAGCAAAGAAACAGCCCTCCTCGCGGCCACAGACAACATCAGAAGCCACCTCGACAATGGAGAAACATCAGCCCTCATCCTCCTAGACCTATCAGCCACCTTTGACACCGTCTGTCACCACACCCTAAAATCCCGCCTCCACGCAGCAGGAATCCAGGACCAGGCCCTCAAATGGACAGCATCCTTCCTCGCCGGCAGAAACCAAAGAGTCCGCCTCCCCCATACCAATCCAAAGCCTTCAACATCATCTGCGATGTACCCCAGGGCTCATCCCTCAGCCCGACGCTGTTCAACATCTACATGGCCCCCCTCGCACAAGTGGCCCGTCAGCACAACCTCAACATCATCTCCTACGCTGATGACACCCAACTCATCCTCCCTCTCACCAAGGACCGCACACCACCAAAACCAACCTCCACGAGGGACTAAAAGCAATCGCCGACTGGATGAGAGACAGCCGGCTAAAACTGAACTCGGACAAAACAGAGGTCCTCATCCTTGGGCGCACCCCCTCCGCCTGGGACAACTCATGGTGGCCGACCACACTGGGTCCCCCACCGACACCCACCGACAGCTCACGAAACCTCGGCTTCACCCTCAACTCCTCACTCTCCATGTCAAAGCAGGTGAGCGCCTCCTCCTCCTCCTGCTACAACACCCTCCGCATGCTCCGCAGAGTTTACAAATGGATCCCAACAGAAACAAGAAAAACAGTAACCCAGGCCCTCGTCAGCAGCAGACTCTACTACGGCAACGCCCTCTACACCGGTATCTCATCCAAACTCCTACAATGCCTCCAACGCATCCAAAACGTCTCCGCCCGACTCATCCAAGGCGCCACGAAGTCTTGGGATAGTGTGAACGGATTTAGTGTGTGCTGGAGGCAACGTTTTGAAGTGCAGGCAAAAGCTCTTCCCCCAATCATCCTGGCCAAATGGTCGATAATAATAAATAACTAAAATTGATTACCAGGACATGTAAAACATAAACCCACAAGTGCTACAGCTTAAATACAATTCATTCTGCTATGGGTCTTTATTGCCAACCTGAGGGGTGACTTGTATGACTTAAATATTAATGTTTAGGCTCTATTTGCAAGGTGGAAATGGTGGTTTAAAAGTGCTCTACAGGCTGCAATGGTAGGCTTGAGTGAGTATTAAAGTGCTATAGTTTGCAGTGGGACAAATGGGATGTGCTGCAAAAATGGACAGGTTTGCTCTTGGGAACCTTGTGCCCTTTGGCCAGCTAGTGTCAAGGATTCACCGCACCTACCCTCTTTTAAATTGAACAAAACCAGTGCCTCACCTCTGCTGCTAAAAATACTTTCTGGACCTGTGCCACAACATACGTGAACTGGCTCTGCTGTCTGTGAGCTGTGTGTTGATCCAAAATGGTGGCTCTGTTTCTAGTTGTAACCAGGACTAAGATGTAGACTAAGATGTTGTTAGAAATGGGATATCTGGTTGACAGTCAGGTTACCCGCTGTTCAAGCAAGGACCCTCACACTAGTCAGGGTAAAAGAGAATCACCCTCAGCTAACCACTGCTTACTCCCTTGGTAGCTTGGCAGAGCAGTAGGCTTAACTTCAGAGTGCTAGGTGTAAAGTATTTGTACCCACACATATAGTAAATTAATGAAAACACTACAAAATGACACAACACAGGTTTAGAAAAATAGGAAATATTTATCTAAACAAAACAAGACCAAAACAACAAAAACCCACAATACACAAGTCAAGTTAAAAATGCAACAAGAGTCTTTAAGTAGTTTTAAATACACACTAACACTGTTAGGGTGAAAATGTGCCTTGGGTGCGTCAAAAATAACCATGCACGGGTGAGTGTGTGTCAAAAAGGGCTCGCGATGCCTTGATTCCACTCACAAGCCGGACCTTGGTCGTTTCTCCTTTCGTCGGGTCATTCCTTCTCTCAGCAGACGAGCGATGCGTCGATCGGTCAGCACTCTCGGGTCCAGGCAGGCCTTGTGTTGTTTTTACACGCCCAGCGGTACTAGCTTTGGAAACCCAGCCACACAATGATTCAAAAACCACGCAGCGTTGGTTTCGATTTCCAAGTCTACATCAGCAATGCTGTGCGTCGTTTCTCCTGCTCCGTGTGTCGATTCTTCTGTTGCATTTCCGGTGAGGGTCGATTTTCAGCCACTGAGCCGGTGGCACGTCGTTTCTTCAGCCGCAGATCAGACTTGCGTCGATCTTTTCCCCACACAGCGCTCTGTGGTTGGATTTCCTCCTTTTAGGCTGCCAGATTCTCCTTTCAGGGTCCCAGGAACTGGATGGGCACCACAGGGCAGAGTAGGAGTCTCTCAAGAGACTCCAGGTGCGGGCAGAAGGAAGCCTTTGCTATCCCTGATGCTTCAAACAACAGGAGGCAAGCTCTAAATCAAGCCCTTGGAGAGTTCTTCTCAAGATGGAAGGCACACAAAGTCCAGTCTTTGCCCTCTTACTCTGGCAGAAGCAGCAACTGCAGGATAGCCCCACAAGCCACAGTCACAGGCAGAGCCGCTCTTCTTCCTCAGCTCTTCAGCTCTTGTCCAGGCAGAGGTTCCTCTTGTTTCCAGAAGTGTTTCTAAAGTCTGTGGTTTTGGGTGCCCTTCTTATACCCAATTTCTCCTTTGAAGTAGGCCTACTTCAAAGTAAAGTCTCTTTTGAAGGAGATATCCTGCCTTGCCCAGGCCAGGCCACAGACACTCACAGAGGGGATTGGAGACTGCATTGTGTGAGGGCAGGCACAGCCCTTTCAGGTGTGAGTGACCACTCCTTCCCTCCCTCCTAGCACAGATGGCTCATCAGGATATGAAGGCTACACCTCAGCTCCCTTTGTGTCACTGTCTAGTGTGAGGTGCAACCAGCCCAACTGTCAAACTGACCCAGACAGGGAATCCGCAAACAGGCAGAGTCACAGAAATGGTATAAGCAAGAAAATGCTCACTTTCTAAAAGTGGCATTTTCAAACACACAATCTTAAAGTCAACTTTACTAAAAGATGTATTTTTAAATTGTGAGCTCAGAGTCCCCAAATTCCACATTTCCATCCACTCCCAAAGGGAATCTACACTTTAATCAGATTTAAAGGCAGTCCCCATGTTAACCTATCAGAGGGACAGGCCTTGCAACAGTGAAAAACGAATTTAGCAATATTTCACTGTCAGGACATGTAAAACACATTACTATGGCCCTCATTACAACCCTGGCGGTCGATGTCAAAGCGGCGGTAAAACCGCCAACAGGCCGGCGGAAAAAAAAATTGAATCACTACCGTAGTGGAAACCACCAACATAGACAGCCACTTTAACACTCCGACCGCCACGGCGGTACAAACAAACAGCATGGCGGTCACCGCCAATAGACTGGCGGAAGACAATGTACCGCCCACAGTATCATGAGACGCAATCCGCCACCTTTTCCGGGGCGGATTCACTGCGAACAAAGACACAGCGGAAACAGGACTTGGAAGGGGAAACACTCACCTCTACACACCCCACGAGGAACCAGGACGCCATGGAGCCGGAACTCCATATTCTACCTGCCATTGTCTTCCTGCTCCTCTACCAGGAGCACGAACGCCGGCGGTGAAGACCACGGTGAGTACTGCATCTATGACACAGGGGAGGGGGGAGGGGGGAGGGAAAAGAGAGTGACACACACATGCAACACGCAAAACTCCCACCCCTACCCTCACCCACTACAACACACACACAAGTACATGTTGATACATTACATTTACACCTCCCAACCCCCCCGGAAGAATGCAAGGGCAAAAGGAAATGAGTCGAACGATTGTAATCAATAAAAATCCAGTACTCATAAAATATATATACACACTATTAACAAATATATACACCAAGAATTCAAGTCAATGTACTGCACATACATAGTCCGTGGACCACTGGGCCCAAAATGCATGGGCGAGGCCAACACAAGATACCCAACCAAAACTGAGAGAACACTGCAGGGGCATCAGATCGAAATAAAACAGGCACCTCATGGGGAAGGGAAGGGGGGTCACCTCAGCCGGATGAGTGCACAATGCCAGATCCACGAGGGGGCTCCATGCCCATTGTTGTATCCTGGGGAGTGCAAAGCCACAGTCTCACAAGTCTTTACAGTGGGTGGGTTGCCCACTGCTGCATCCTGGGGAGTGCAAAGCCACAGTCTCACAAGTCTTTACAGTGGGTGGTTTGCCCACTGCTGCATCCTGGGGAGTGCAAAGCCACAGTCTCACAAGTCTTTACAGTGGGTGGGTTGCCCACTGCTGCATCCTTGGGAGTGCAAAGCCACAGTCTCTCAAGTGGGTGCCTTTCTCCTCTGGTTCTGGAGGGGGCTTTGTGCCCAGAGTGCTTCATCCTGCCAAGGACTGAGGTAGTGGATGCCTTTCTCCACTGGTTCTGGAGGGGGCTTTGTGCCCAGAGTGCTTCATCCTGCCAAGGACAGAGGTAGTGGATGCCTTTCTCCACTGGTTCTGGAGGGGGCTTTGTGCCCAGAGTGCTTCATCCTGCCAAGAACTGAGGTAGTGGATGCCTTTCTTCACTGACGGTGGGCCTACATGGAAGCTGTCCAGGTCACTGAAACTGACCACCAGCTTCATACGACTGACCACTGGGGATGGCAGCCATATCTGCGGTGGTGCCACTGGCACCTGATGTGGCGTGGCTGCTGGCGGTGCTCGCGGCGGCCTCAGTAGCGGCGGTGCTTGCAGCGCTCATGGGCCTGTGGTGCTGGCAGGTGGCTCAGTGAGCGTGCTGGTGGCAGCGGTGTCCTTGGTAGCGGTGCTGGTGGTGGTGGTGTCCTTGGCAGCGGTACTGGTGGCTGCGGTGGCCTCGAGGATTTCAACTTCCATAAACAAGATTAAGGGCCTGATTTAGATTTCTGCTGAGGGGTTACTCCATTGCAATCCCCTCCACTGAAATCTAAATACGATAGAAAACAATGGTATTTAGCATGAGATGTTTGTATGCAGTTTCCCTGTCCACACTAACTATAACAGCAGTAGCGCACTAGTGCTTGCACGGAACCAAAAACCCTTATTTCAGTAATCTCCAAGCCACTTTTCAAGTGCAGAGCGACTGACCTTAGTTTGTAATATGCACCTTAGAGTGCTGGCCCTTATACAGTGCTTAAACTGGTGTACAACAATTAATTAATGGAAACACAAAATTATATTATTAAAGTACAAAAATAATTTTATCAAAAAAAATAAAAAACGATTGTTAGCTGCAGTTTAGTTACGACCATCTCAAATATTTTGTTGACGTGTTACAACCAGTGTTCAACAGAAGGACTTTAACTGTGGGGATGAGGGTGTTTGGGGGCAAACAGCCTTTCCTCGTCTATTTTTCCACAAAACACCAACTCAAACAGTTGCTGTGAAAATTTTATATGTTCAGTGCACCGTGATTTCAGACAACAGGGAATAACTGGGCAATATTACAAATGAGCGCACCAGCGATTCCCCAACTAACTGGTAACTGCAGGAAATACATTGAAATTGACGAGTAATACGCATGACTCATAGGAGCCAGGTTCTGCAAAATGGCTGTAGGTTAAGTGCAATATATCTAGTTATACTGGTATGCTACAGACCAAAGTTGTCTGCAGTGAACTTGCATCGCAAATTACGCATGCTCATAAAAAGTCATTTCTTGCGATGCGAATCCTAGAACATAATGTAGCATATAATCTCACTCGTAATTAATCCTGGCTCTTCCAAATCCATAATAGCAGATTTTAGAGCTGCGTTTGAAATACATTAAAGGGCCATGCTCCTTTGGGAAGCAATGAAATATATATAAATGCTTCACTTTTTCAAGGCAATCGGAGAGATCAACAAAGTTTAAGGTAAACAGCCTTTCGACTCACATCTCTCTGTACCGCACAGCAGGATCTCTGTTCAACGTCCCCCGTTGCCTCTTTGGACAGTTGCTTCCATTCTATCACTCCAGTCCTCACCTCAACCCACCTTCTACCCAATGCACCTCATGTAACTTCAGACTGCGCCTTTTGACTTTTCTAGTCCACACTGTGTCTCTTCCCCTCGTCTCTTCCAGGGGCAGCACCTGCAGGGGCAACGCGGCAGAGCAGGGGCACAACATAAAATACATTTAAAAAAAATGCAACTTACCTCCACTGCCGCCTTGCCGATCTTCTTGCTCCACTTGCAGGCACAGGCTCCCAGCCTGCCATGCGGCCAATCCTAACGCTGCTCTAGCATGAGAGCAGCATTAGGATTAACCAGAGTGCCATGGCTTGTGTAGTGTTGGGGGCCGTAGGTCCTCATGCTACTAAATGAAGTGACACAGACACATGGTTACTGTTCTGGTAACTGACCTTGGGCATGTGCTCCCGGCCCTTTTTATTGGCAGGACCAGGTGTAGGTGGGCTCTCAAACGGTCTCAGGGCAATTGTCTCTCATGTTGGCAGTAGGGTGTCTAGTTGCTGTCGTATTAACTGACTAAAGACAGCCTTGGTGTTCTGAGACGTGTTGGAGTCTCCATTGCACAGCCTTGCTGTCTCCTCAACTTCATCAGTGGGGCAATGTCAAGTCCCTCTCTCGCACTTGGGGAGGACCCTTGTTTAGGTTGCCACAAGAATGCTTGTGGTCTGCGCAGGGGCTGCTTGTGTGCCACAGCGGGGAAGCTGCAAGACCTCAGAGGAGCCACTGCCTAGTCGCTCGTGCAATCACAGGGGTTGATGGGTCCAGGTAACAATTTGCTCTTGCCATCAAGAGCACGATACAGGCAGGGTGAGCCAGTGGTCATTGGTTTACTGGTTCCTCAGAGCATCATAGCAATGGTGTAGGACCCAAGTCTGCTTGTTTAATTACTCCTTTGATGGATACTGTGGTGCATATGGCAATGATGGTGCTTGCCATTCAGAGACCTGGCTGATGAGTGATTCATGCTAGAGTGAGGGTGACTGGAGGGACTTTGCCATAGCTAGTGCAGTCTTTCTTTTCTTCATGTGCAGATGCTAGCAGTGATGCCATCTGTTTCAAGCAGCCGGTGACAGGTGTCTTTGATGGGTGCACTGTGCAGCGTGGGGCAAGTACGCTGTTCGCGCACGCAGGTGTCTTACATTCGGTAATCCTGCTGAGCTGTCTCCAGTGGCATCGCTGTACTGTGGGGGCTGCCTTGTCTGTTGGTGCACTCTTCCCTTGTGGCATGAGTCCTCCATCTCTCCACCCTGTTGATGTTCCACTTTTGTACTTCTGTGGTCATCAGGTGTTGCAGTGTGACAGGTGTTATCACACAATCTCCTCTCTTCTCTCTTCACAGTGTGGTGTTACACCACATTCTCTTCTCCTTTGCTGTGGCGTCTGGCCACCTATCTTCCTTTTGTGTGGACATTTCAAAGGTCCTGTCCAAGGACTAGGCATCTTCTCAGTGTTGCGGCGGTGGCATAGTGCCGCTCGGAGTGCGTGACTCACCTTTTGCCCCATGTGAGTCACTGCCAACTCCATCTTGAGGCAGTGTGGGGGAGCATACTCCTTGATCAGTCGCTGGCCCATTGCAGGGCAGGGACGGCGGGTCACTTCCTTTCCTGCCTCCTCTTCAATTGAGGGCACAGTGCTTTCTCCTCAAGGCAGCACCATCTCAGCACTAGG
The DNA here is from genome assembly GCF_031143425.1 of Pleurodeles waltl. Lineage (NCBI taxonomy): Eukaryota > Metazoa > Chordata > Amphibia > Caudata > Salamandridae > Pleurodeles > Pleurodeles waltl. Next base: position 1,004,000,135 of record NC_090437.1, read on the forward strand.
TCCTGCTTGAGCCTAGGCATACTTTGCAGGGTTGGTCGCTTCTCTCGACCTACTGTATGATGGGCCAATGGTGGCCATCTTGAGTTGCGGTAAGGCAGGCTGGCATGGCCTCATCTCCTGGGCGTTCTGTCACACTCATGGGGCTCTGTCCATCTTCTCGGGCTCCTGCCTGTGTTGTCAGCTTCGGTGGCGCAGCTGTCTGTGCACCTCTGACATTGTCTCTTTTCCTTCTGGGCATCCTTTGCCAATGTCTGGCATGTCCCTCTCCTATCGTACAGTGATTTCCATCACTGTTGGGGCATGTGATGCTTTTTCTGTGTTTGCGGTGGGAGACGGCCGCCAGGGGTTGCGCAGTCGATGCACGTTCTCCTACTGCTTCACGTTGCACTTCTGTCTGTTTCCTGCTTTTGCAGCTTGGCTGGGATAGCTGCAGTGGTTGTACACGTCGCTTCCTCTTCTGCGCGGTTTCCATTTGTGGGCGCGCTGCTGGTCTTGAGCAGTCATTTTTAACGTGCTTGATAACATACCTACAGCATGTCTCAGAGGTGAGGTATTTCTATTAAAACATGGGTTTAAGACTTGTCAAAGGGGTTTTACAGACCAATATGACTGGGCAGTGACAGTGCGCACACATACACTGCAGTAGTAAGCCTCACCCATAAATAAAGCAGTATTTGTCTGCATATATAACAAGATTATGGGCCTCATTACAACCCTGGTGGTCAAAGACCGCCAAGACTGTTTTGGCGATTGCATCGCCAACAGGCTGGTGGTGCAATCTTGCCCATTATGACCGCAGCGGCACCGCCACGTTCGCACCGCCAGGACCAGCGGTTTAACGCCATGGCTGTCCTGGCGGTTTAACGCCATGGCTGTCCTGGCGGTTTTATTCCTCCAGGGCGGCGCTGCTTGCAGCGCTGCCCAGGGGATTACGAGTCCCCTTCCCTCCAGCCTGTCCATGGCTGTAGAGACCGCCATGGAAAGGCTGGCGGGAAGGGGAGTCGTGGGGCCCCTGGGGGCCCACGCACTGCCCATGCTCTTGGCATGGGCAGTGCGGGGGCCCCCAGGCGCAGCCCCACACTGCTTTTCACTGTCTGCTGTGCGCGACGGGTGTAGCTTCACCTGTCGCACGGCCGCAACACCGCCGGCTCCATTAGGAGCCGGCTCCCATGTTGCGGCCCAGCGGGGATGTCAAAATGGGCACGGCGGGAGTGCGGTCTCATTGCGATCGCACAGCGACTAAACCTTGGCGGGCAGCGGAGGTCACCCACCAAGGTTGTAATGAGGCCCTATGTCACTACTTGCTTATATTTCTCACTGAATGTATGAGTCCACTTATAGAAGCCCCATGGCATGTTCCAGTATATGTGCTGGTATGTGACTCTCTCTTTTAGTACCTCTATGTGTTTCTAAATGGGTATGTAAGTAGCTGAACGAATACCTCACTGACTGTGTTAGAGAACACACAGGTATGTGGTTGTGTCTCTAATTGCATTTGATGCTGCTACATAGACAACTGGAGACCAACTTGAGTGGGCAGTGATAGTGCACCCACAGACTCTGCTGTAGTAGACCTCACCTATGATTAAAGCAGTATGTGTCTGCATACATAACAATATTATGGCACTACTTGCCTATATTTCCCACTGAAAGTATAAGCCCACCTATAGAATTGCTATGAGATGTTCCAGTATATGTGCCGGTATGTGACTCTCTCTTGTAGTACTTCTATGGGTTTCTAAATGATATGTATTTAGCTGAATGATTACCTCACTGCCTATGTTGGAGAATACAGGGTATGTGGCTGTGTCTCTAATTGCATTTGATACTGCTACATGGAAAGGACAGACCAAATTGAGTAGGCAGTGACAGTGAACACACAGGCTCTGTAGTAGTAAGCCTCATCTGTGATTAAAACAGTATTTGTCTGTATACATATCAAGTTTATGTCAATACTTGCCTATATTTCTCATTGAAAGTACAAGTCCACCTATAGAAGTGCCAAGAGATGTTCCAATATATGTGCCAGTAAATGACTCTGGGGGTGATTCTAACCCTGGCGGTCGGTGTTAAAGCGGCGGCCAACCCGCCAACAGGCTGGCGGTCCAAAAAATGGAATTCTGACCCTGGCGGGAACCGCCAACACAGCCCGCCAACTTAACACTCCGACCGCCGCGGCGGTACAGACAAACATCGCGGCGGTCACCGCCAACAGGCAGGCGGCAGACAATGTACCGCCCACACTATCATAACTCACCAATCCGCCACCTTTTCCGGGGCGGGAGCACCACCGATAAAAACACGGCGGAAACAGACTACGAACGGGGAAACGCTCACCAAAACACACTCCACGAGTACGGAGGACAGCATGGAACCCGAATTAAACATCCTACCTGCTCTCGTCTACCTTCTCATCTACCACGAGTACGAAGTCCGGCGCAGACGACAACGGTGAGTACTGCACCTACGACACACGGGAGGGGGAGGACGAAAGGTTACGGGCACACACATATGCGACCCCCCCCCCCAATCATGTACTCACCAATGCAGAGCACCAAGTCACAGTGACACCACCCAAACACCCCTGAAAAATGCTAGGACATAATCATATTTGGAATAAATATTTATGTACCAAAAAGCTCCAGAAAATTAGCGTACAACCATGAAAGATATCCACAACAAAACAAATGACATACACATCAGTGTATAACTGAAGTACCAAGTCCTGCACATCCTACGAATTCAGCATGTCCGTGGGCCAAAGTCTTGAGAAACAAGGGCAAAGCCCACACAGGAGACCTGAGTCCTTTGGAGAGAACACTGCAGGGGCATCAGATGTAAAAACTACAGGCACCTCAGGGGGAAGGGAAGGGGGGGGGCACCACAGCCACATGAGTCCACGACGCCAGATCCACGAGGAGCCACCATGCCCACGGGACCATCCTGGGGAGTGCAAAGCCACAGTCTCTCAATGTCTCTACAGTGGGTGGGCTGCCCACTGGACCATCCTGGGGAGTGCTAAGCCACAGTCTCTCAATGTCTCTACAGTGGGTGGGCTGCCCACTGGGCCATCCTGGGGAGTGCAAAGCCACAGTCTCTCAAGTCTCTGCAGTGGGTGGATTGCCCACTGGACCATCCTGGGGAGTGCAAAGCCACAGTCTCTCAATGTCTCTACAGTGGGTGGGCTGCCCACTGGGCCATCCTGGGGAGTGCAAAGCCACAGTCTCTCAATGTCTCTACAGTGGGTGGGCTGCCCACTGGGCCATCCTGGGGAGTGCAAAGCCACAGTCTCTCAAGTCTCTGCAGTGGGTGGATTGCCCACTGGACCATCCTGGGGAGTGCAAAGCCACAGTCTCTCAATGTCTCTACAGTGGGTGGGCTGCCCACTGGGCCATCCTGGGGAGTGCAAAGCCACAGTCTCTCAAGTCTCTGCAGTGGGTGGATTGCCCACTGGACCATCCTGGGGAGTGCAAAGCCACAGTCTCTCAATGTCTCTACAGTGGGTGGGCTGCCCACTGGACCATCCTGGGGAGTGCAAAGCCACAGTCTCTCAAGTCTCTGCAGTGGGTGGATTGCCCACTGGACCATCCTGGGGAGTGCAAAGCCACAGTCCATCAGGTGGATGACAGTCTCCACTGGTCAAGGAGGAGGCATGGTGGGCACAATGAACCATCAACGGTGCTTGAGACGGCGGTGCCCTGTTCAGCGGTGCTTGAGACGGCGGGGCCCAGCGGAGCGGTGCGTGAGAGGAAGGGCCCAGCGGAGCGGTGCTTGAGAGGAAGGGCCCAGCGGAGCGGTGCTTGAGAGGAAGGGCCCAGCGGAGCGGTGCTTGAGACGGCGGGGCCCAGCGGAGCGGTGCTTGACAGGAAGGGCCCAGCGGAGCGGTGCTTGAGATGGCGGGGCCCAGCGGAGCGGTGCTTGACAGGAAGGGCCCAGCGGAGCGGTGCTTGAGACGGCGGGGCCCAGCGGAGCGGTGCTTGACAGGAAGGGCCCAGCGGAGCGGTGCTTGAGACGGCGGGGCCCAGCGGAGCGGTGCTTGACAGGAAGGGCCCAGCGGAGCGGTGCTTGAGACGGCGGGGCAAAGCGGAGCGGTGCTTGAGAGCAAGGGCCCAGCGGAGCGGTGCTTGAGAGCAAGGGCCCAGCGGAGCGGTGCTTGAGAGGAAGGGCCCAGCGGAGCGGTGCTTGAGACGGCAGGGCCCAGCGGAGCGGTGCTTGACAGGAAGGGCCCAGCGGAGCGGTGCTTGAGAGGAAGGGTCCAGCGGAGCGGTGCTTGAGACGGCGGGGCCCAGCGGAGCGGTGCTTGAGAGGAAGGGCCCAGCGGAGCGGTGCTTGAGACGGCGGGGCCCAGCGGAGCGGTGCTTGACAGGAAGGGCCCAGCGGAGCGGTGCTTGAGAGGAAGGGTCCAGCGGAGCGGTGCTTGAGACGGCAGGGCCCTGTTCAGCGGTACTCTTCTGCACCGCGGGCCCTGTTCAGCGGTGCCTATCTCCACGGCGGGGCCCTGTTCAGCGGTGCTCTTCTGCACCGCGGGCCCTTTTCAGCGGTGCCTATCTCCACGGCGGGGCCCTGTTCAGCGGTGCTCTTCTGCACCGCGGGCCCTGTTCAGCGGTGCCTATCTCCACGGCGGGGCCCTGTTCAGCGGTGCTCTTCTGCACCGCGGGCCCTGTTCAGCGGTGCCTATCTCCACGGCGGGGCCCTGTTCAGCGGTGCTCTTCTGCACCGCGGGCCCTGTTCAGCGGTGCCTATCTCCACGGCGGGGCCCTGTTCAGCGGTGCTCTTCTGCACCGCGGGCCCTGTTCAGCGGTGCTCATCCAGCAGGTCAAGGGAGCCAGACCTGGCCTGGACTCCCTGTTCAGTCGCCCTCGGACCGTGACGTTTCTGGACCCTTCGGGGACGGACTCCTGGCCTCCTTAGTGTCCTCCTTCCCAGCTGGGATGTGGCATGTGGGGTCCACCTTCTCCACGCTCCTGCTGCCCTTCCGCTCCTTTGATGGGGCTCTCGGGCCCTTGCCTCCCCCAGATGGTGTGGGTGGTGAAGTGGCCGCACATTGCTCCTTGGGGGCAGCCCTGTCGGTCCTCGCACGGCGGTCCTTGGTTTTGCGGGTCCTCTTGCCGGGGGGGGGGGGCTGGACGTGTCCTTGCTGCTGATCGATGTGTCACTGCTGGCAAAGGGTGGGCTCCAGAACCCAGGCACAACAGTGACACCCGAAGCTGGGCTGGTGGTGGCTGCGGTGCTCTTGGGACTCTTTGAAGATGGATGGGGGAGGTCATCGGGGGGAAAGAGGTTAAGGTTAGCCAGGAAAAGTTTTTTAGGGCCAAGGTAAAGGGTAGGAGAAGTGGAGATGGAAGTGGAGGTAGAGGAGGTGGTTGTAGGAGAGTCAGGTGTGCTGTCATTGGGTGAAGGTGCTGGTGCTGTAGGCTGTCGTGAGGTGGATGGCTGTTGGGTGGGTGGCTGCCTGCGTTTGTGTGTCTTGGAAGAGGGGGTGACAGACACAGTGGGAGAGGACACAGGGGACGTGTACATGGCAGTGGGGGTGGTGACTGCACGAGTGTGGACTGTACTGGAGGGTGAGGTGGTGATGGAAGCACTGGCTGATGTTGGGGTGCATGCAGGTGTGAGTGTAGACGTCACAGGGAGGGAGGAGGGAGACGAGGAGGAGGGGGACACAGGGGTGGCAGTGGCTGTTGGCATGTCTGCATCTGGGTGTTGCTCGGGTGAGTGTTTGCGGGATCTGTGGTGCTTGTGTTTGGATGAGCTGCTCTTGAGTGTTGAGGTGTGTGCAGGCTGGTCTGATGGTGTGGATGGGATAGGCTGAGGAACAGGAGACAGAGACAGGCTGGAGGCAGTCAGAAGAGGGAGGCTGGAAACAGGGACAATGGCTGCCGTCAGTGCTGAGGCCAGAGCAGTGAACGCTCGTTGATGGGCAGCCTGACCCTAATGAATGCCCTCCAGGTACGCATTGCTCTGTTGCACCTCCCTTTGCACACCCTGGATGGCATTCAGAAGGGTCGTCTGCCCAACAATGAGCGTCCTTACCAGGTCAATGAGCTCCGCACTGAGGGCAGCAGGGGCAACAGGGGCAGGGGCTGAGGTGCCTGGGGCGAAGGAGACGCGCGCCTTCCTGGGCGAACCAGCACGGAGCGAAGACTGAGGGGCTGCTGGGAGGGTGGGGCTGGTGCGCTGGGTGGCGGCTGTACCTGTAGAGGCGGGGGGCACGGATGTTGCCGCCACCCCTAGGGAGCTCCCATCCGAGGACGTGTCGCTTTCGCTGCTCTCACCAGCGGTCCCCGTCGTGGTGCTCCCCTCGCCCTCCGGATCACTGGTGCCCTCGGTGTCTGTTCCTGGGCCCACCGGGGCCTTGTGTCCTGCAGCTCCCTCGTGCTCCGATGCCATATCTCCTCCGCCTGATGATGCTAATGCACACATGCACAAGAAGATGAAGAGAAAGGGTGGGGGAGAAAAAAGAAGACCAGGTTGAGTGCATGCAATGTCAACACCGTTGGCGGAGAGGACAGACACAGGTGCCTAATGCACTAAGCCGCGCATTCGGGGTACACTACTCAGTACTACTGACTAAGACAACAGGCCAAGAGACGTCAAACGCGCACATGGGAGATGCTGGACCTTCAATGGCTGTACTTGTCACCCTACAGAGGTGGGGGCCGGGGGCACAGGGCCATGCCTAAGGGAGAGGACTACACTACAGAAAGCGCCCTGGCCTAATGTCACCCACAGCCCTCCTCCCCCACCCAGACGCCTCCACTGCGCAGAAAGATAGGAGAATGTGCTGATACTCACCCCCTTGTGTCTGCTGTGATGTCTTAAAGCACCCATCCAATTCAGGGTAGACCACCGCCAGGATCCGGGACATCAGGGGGGTCATGGTGCGACTGGCACCCCTCCTAGGTTGGGAGGCCATCCCCAGCAGTGTTTCTGCGGTCTTCCTTGTTCCGCGGCGGATGTCCTCCCACCTCTTGCGGCAGTGGGTGCCCCGTCTGTTGTGGACCCCCAAGGTCCGGACTTCCTTGGCGATGGCACGCCAAATCTCGATCTTCTGATGGGCGCTGACCTATTAGACATGTACAGGGTGGAAAGGAGGAAATCATCAATGGCCTGCATGTTAGATGTAATTGCCCCCCCCCCACCCACTTTGCCATATGGCACATGCTCTCATCTGTCGGGCGTTGCACTCCTCATTCGCCCCCCACCCCACCAACTTACATCCACCCCAATCCACACAGGCATAGCCCATTCCATTAGCACCCGGGGTACTCACTTGTTGGTCTGGAGGACCGTAGAGTAGCGCATACTGGGGGAGGACCCCATCCACGAGCTTGTCCAATTCTTCAGACGTGAAGGCAGGGGCCCTTTCCCCAGTCACAGCAGCCATTGTATCTTCCAGACCGAGGTCACAGCAGCACTTGCAGTATAGGTCCTCTCCTGTGGATGATCAGGTCTCGAGTGATCAAGCAGATAGAAAATGGCGGTCACGTCCGCGGAGGTGCGTACCGCGGCGGTGCATACCGCGACCGCCGGCGCACTTCGTTATTGGCTCCTGAAACCCATAGGCTTCAATGTTAACCAATGCGGCTTTGCGCCGCGGTCTTCGACCGCCTACCGCCACGGTGCCCCGCCAGCGCAGTGACCTCACATCCCATTGTCCCACTTCACAGGTCAGGCAGCCGCCATTTCAAGGGCACACATGGCTTAATTTTGACTGCGACACACAGGCCTAGGCCTTGCATTGCCACACATACACGCCTTTCAACCCATTGCCATTCTTTAACTGTGCAAACTGTCTGTACGTACCTGTGGTTTGGCTGACTCTGTGCTCCATGTTGTCCTTCCTAGGCACCGTCCGCTGGGACTTGGGATGAGAAGGAGGAATCCTCGCGTGTACCGACCGCTGGTGGACCTGTCGACAATGGAAGAACGCCATATAATCCTTCGATACCGACTTGACCGTGCCACTATCCATGAACTGTGTGCCCAGCTGGAGCCAGCCCTGATGTCCCCCATCCGCCAACCCATAGGGATTCCCCCTCTGGTGCAGGTTTTGTCAGTCCTCCATTTTTTGGCCAGTGGGTCATTCCAGACCACAGTGGCCATGTCATCTGGAATGTCTCAGCCTATGTTTTCAAAGATTTGGAGCAGAGTGTTGTCTGCCCTGATGAAACTCATGCGGAGCTACATCATTTTCCCCGAGGAGGGTGACTTGCCCACAGTGAAGGGTGATTTCTATGCCCTTGGACATATCCCCAACATCATTGGTGCCATTGATGGGACCCATGTGGCTTTGGTACCCCCAAAAGACGATGAGCAGGTGTACCGAAACAGAAAGAATTATCATTCGATGAATGTCCAGGTGGTCTGTTTGGCTGTCCAGTACATCTCCCATGTAAATGCCAAGTTCCCAGGGTCAGTGCATGACGCGTATGTGATGCGAAATAGCAGCATCCCCTATGTGATGGAGCAGCTACAGAGACAACGTGTGTGGCTAATAGGTGACTCTGGTTACCCCAACCTGCCTTGGCTACTGACCCCAGTAAGGAATCCCCGGACAAGGGCAGAGGAACGCTACAATGAGGCCCATGGGCGTACAAGGAGGGTGATTGAGCGAACCTTTGGCCTCCTGAAGGCCAGGTTTAGGTGCCTGCATATGACTGGTGGATCCCTAATGTACTCACCAAAGAAGGTGTGCCATATCATCGTGGCGTGCTGTATGCTTCACAACCTGGCTTTGCGACGCCAGGTGCCTTTCCTGCAGGAGGATGGTCCAGATGGTGGTGTTGTAGAAGCCGTGGAGCCTGTGGAGAGTGAAGAGGAGGAAGACTCTGAGGACGACACAGACAATAGGGACAGAGTGATACAACAGTATTTCCAGTAACACCCAGGTAAGAATCACCCACGCCATTTCACAATTGCTTCTAGCCTCCTGCATCTATACTTTCTGTAGTTCCCCACAGATGTTTTTTATTAATTTATGCCTTTCCCTTCCCTTCTCAGTGCTGTCTGACTCAGTACCTGACTTCTGCTTGGTTCGCCCATGAAATACAGCGTATTGACATTGGTATGTTGTCATGACTAATTGACAGAACAGAAATTGAACAGTAATATGTTATCCCTTTGTTAATAATACAGCATGACTCAAAACAGGTTTGTGTGCAAAATGTGATTTATTTACAGTGCTAGATACCGGTACATGTGATTCTAAGGGTGATGGGTGGGGTGGGAGGAATATCCATGGCAGAGTCCAGTTCTCAGTCTCACAGGTGCATAGTTCTTTTGCCTGTGGAAGGATGGAGCATAAGCAGTTCATGGTTGGACAGGGTGGCAATGTGGGACAGTGGGAAGACTTGAGGGGGTATGTCCTGCTGGCGGGGGTCTTGACATCCTACTCTGTCTTTTTCTTTGGTCTCAGGCTCCTCTTACGGGGTGGTTGTTCTTCAGCAGGAGGTGGGGTTCTGGGGGGCTGTCGAGGTGTTGGGACCTCCTGTCCACTAGCGCCGGCGGAGGTGGTAGGCTGTTCCTGGTCCGGCCTAGTGACAGGGGCCCTGTGTGGTGCACCATGGTCCCGCAACGCGTCCTCTATCCTGTGGAGGGCCAGGACGATGGTCCCCATTGCGGTCCCGATGATTCTCAGCTCCTCCCTGAACCCCATGTAGCGTTCCTCCTGCTGTGCCTGGATCTCAGTGAACCTGGCCAGTACCGTCGCCATCGTTTCTTGGGAGTGGTGGTAGGCCCCCATGAGGGTGGTGAGGGCCTCTTGGAGAGTGGGTTCCCTGGGCCTCTCCTCCCCCCCCTGTCGCACAGCAGCCCTCCGAGCTGCCCGGTTTCCCCCGGCCTCTGTCCCCTGGCCGGTGTGCCCGCTCCCACTGCCCCCAGGTCCCTGTTGTTGTTGGGGTGTCGGGTTAGCCTGGGTGCCCTGTAGTGGCAGACACACCGCTGATTGAGCTGTCCTAGGGACAGAGGCATGGGCCCGCTGGGTGGGAGCTGTGCTGGTGTCGGCAGAGGGGGTCGGGTCTGGTGTGGCCTGTGTCTGGGTGAGGGGAACCGACTGCCCAGAGGTCCCCGATGGTCCGGGCTGGTCATCAGGTTCACTGTCGACAGAGCTGCTATCCTCAGTGTGGGCCTGTTCCGGTGGTGGGATGGACACTTCTGGACCCTCCTGGCTGGTGTGTTGTCGTTCGGGTCCTGCATGGGGTAAGAGAGTTTGGTTATTGTTTCTGTGTGTGCAATAGCATGCGTGTTGTGGGTGCCCTTGTCCCCCAGTGCAGGCATTCCCTGGAGGGAGGTGTTGTGAGGGTATTTAGTGGGGGGGAGGGGTTAGTGCAGTGGTCATGCTTAGGTGATGGGTGCCCATGGTTTGTGTTGGCATGCAGGAGTTGGTGTTGGGATGGGTGGGTTGTGCTGGTGAGACATTGTCAGGAAGGATGTGTGCTGGGGGGTTGGGGGTGAGGGTGGGAGTGTGGGTTGGCATGCTGGTGGGGTGTGGGGGATATAGTAGTTGAGATGGGACTTACCAGAGTCCATTCCTCCGGCTACTCCTGCGAGGCCCTGAGGATGCAGGATGGTCAAGACCTCTTGCTCCCACGATGTAAATTCGGGAGGGGTGGGTGGGGGTCCGCCGCCAGTCTTCTGGACCGCGATGTTGTGCCTGGAGACCATCGACCGGACCTTCCCCCGTAGGTCGTTCCATCTTTTGCGGATGTCCTCCCTATTCCTGGGATGCTGTCCCACCGCGTTGACCCTGTCCACGATCCGCTGCCATAGCTCCGCCTTCCTGGCTATACTGGTGTGCTGCACCTGCGAGCCGAAGAGCTGGGGTTCCACTCTTAGGATTTCCTCCACCATGACCCGGAGTTCTTGGTCCGAAAATCGTGGATGCCTTTGGGGTGCCATGGGGTGGTGTGGGTGAGGTGTGGGGTGGTGTATGTGATGAGGAGTGTGTTGGTGAGTGGTGCTTTGTGCTACTATGTGGTGTGTGTGATGGTGTAGTGTGCCTCAGTGTGTCTTGCTTTGGATTGTCTGCTGTGTCTCTCTCTCCTTCTCTCAGTAATTGGGGTCGCAGGGGTTTGTGGGTGATGTGGGTGTGTGTTTTATAGTTGGTTGATTGTGTGGGAGTGGTGTGTGTATGTGTATCAGGTGTGTGTTTTTCAAATTGTCCAATGTGGCTGTGTTTTGGTGATGTGTGTGTATTCTGACCGCGGCGGTGTGTAGCGCCAATGGAATACCGCGTTTGAATGACCGCCGTGTGGATTCGTGGGTCGTAATGGCATGGGCGTATTTCTGTTGGCGTGACGGTGGAGGTTTGGTCATCTCCAGTTTATCGCTGCCCGCCGATGTGGCGGGCTGCAGTGGAGGACGGATTTTTGGAGGTTTGGCCGTTGTGGGTCAGAATGACCGTGGCGGTTGACCGCGGCCGCGGCGGTGTTATGGCGGTCTTCTGACCGGCGGTATGGGCATTTTACCGCCGAGGTCAGAATCACCCCCTCTATCTCTTAGTACCTCTATGGGTTTCTAAATGGGTATGTCAGTATCTGAACGAATACCTCACTGCCTGTTTTAGAGAATACTGGGGTATGTGGTTGTGTCTCTAATTGAATTTGATACTGCTGCATACACAAATACTTTCTGAGTATGTGTGTAAATGTAGAAGTGTCTGTGTCACTTTCTAACTGAGTGACAGAGGATGTATGCTTTGTAAACATGTTTGTCTGTTCCTTTATAAGGGGTAAACTCTACGCAGTGCTTAGCTCAGAGGTCTATAACTACAGTAGTAAGTTAATCAACTGAAAAATACATCTCTCATATTTTATGCAGAAACCAATACACTTTATAATATACCTACACCATATATCAGAGGTGAGTAATGTCTACTAAAACATGGGTTAGACACTTGAAAAACAGCCTGTACAAACAATGAAAAGCTAGCAGTGTAAATGCACAGAAACAGTCTGCACTAGTAGAACTGACCCAGGTTTAAACACTGCATGTTTAAATATACCTGGCAGTCTCTTTTAACACATCTGAATAATTATTAGTTCAAACAAAATATCTCATCATCTAAGCACACAAAAACATGCCACATAATTTACCAACACCTATCCTAAATAGTACGTAATACACAACTGTCCACTTTCACAGAGTCATGCCTCATATACACTTACTGTGAATGTTTTTCTCTTACAATACTGTTTAGTCCTCTTTTAAAATGAAATAAATAGGGCTACAAGTCCCAAAATTCAAAGCAAAGCATTTTTTGTGAGCAATACTGTTAGAAATGGGGTCTTTGGTTGGAAGTCAGGTTACCCCCTGTCCAAGCAAGGACACTCACTCTAGTCAGGGTAAGTCACACACAATCCAAATTATCCTATGCCCACCCTCTGGTATCTTGGCACTGAGCAGTCAGGTTTAACTTAGAAGGCAATGTGTAAAGTATTTGCGCAATAAATCATACAATAACACAATATAGCACCACAAAAATACACCACACAGTGTTTAGAAAAATATATAATATTTATCTGGGTATTTGCAGGTCAAAACGTTAAAAGATGCAATATGAAATTGTAGAAATATCACTGAAAAGTGATATGAAGTGTCTTAAGTCTTTAAAAAGCAAACAAAGTCTTTTTCCAGCACAAAGTGCCTGGTTTGGATTGGAAAATCTCCGCAGAAGGCCACAGGGGAGGGGATGTGTGGAAACATGGTGTGTCCGTCAGTTTCGCCCCTTCACACACGGACTTGCGTCGTTACCTTCCACGCGGGGAAGGCGTGCGTCGTTTTCCGGGAAAAATGGTGTGTGCGTCGGTTTCGCCCCTTCACACATGGACTTGCGTAGTTATTTTTCACACGGGGAAGATGTGCGTCATTTTCAGGCGCACGGACCAGTCTCCTCTGTGGGTCGCGGGATTCCCAGATGTCCCGGGGTCTGTGCGTGGATTCCTGGGCTTGTTGTCTGGCTGCACGTCGTTCCGCTGGGCTGTTCGTGGAATTTTCTCCCTCACGGCAGGCGTCGCGTTGATTTCCTCTCTTGAAGTCATGCGGCGTTGTCCAGGCGGGCCGTGCGTCGAAGTTCTGGTCGCACCGCAGGCGCCGCGTCGATCTTTTCCTTGCATGGTTGAGCGGCGTCTTTCTGGATCGGCGTGCGGTGAATTTTTCACTGCGGAGTCCAGTTGAAAGAACGAAGTCTTTTTGGTCCTGAGACTTCAGGGAACAGGAGGCAAGCTCTATCCAAGCCCTTGGAGAGCACTTCTGCAGCAAGACAAGAGTTCAGCAAGGCAGCAGGCCAACAGCAAGGCAGCAGTCCTTTGTAGAAAGCAGTCAGGTGAGTCCTTTGAGCAGCCAGGCAGTTCTTCTTGGCAGGATGCAGGTTCTGGTTGAGGTTTCTTCTCCAGCAAGTGTCTGAGGTGGTAGGGCAGAGGCCCTGTTTTATACTAAAAGTGCCTTTGAAGTGGGGGAGACTTCAAAGAGGGGCCTAGAAGTGCACCAGGTCCCCTTTTAGTTCAATCCTGTCTGCCTGGGTCCCAGTAGGTGGTGTGGCAATCCTTTGTGTGAGGGCAGGCCCTCCACCCTCCCAGCCCAGGAAGACCCATTCAAAATGTAGATGTATGCAAGTGAGGCTGAGTACCCTGTGTTTGGGGTGTGTCTGAGTGAATGCACAAGGAGCTGTCAACCAAGCCCAGCCAGACGTGGATTGTAAGGCACAGAAAGATTTAAGTGCAAAGAAATGCTCACTTTCTAAAAGTGGCATTTCCAGAATAGTAATATTAAATCCAACTTCACCAGTCAGCAGGATTTTGTATTACAATTCTGGACATACTAAATATGACCTTCCTACTACTTTCAGATCAGCAGCTACCACTTCAACAATGTATGAGGGCAGCCCCAATGTTAGCCTATGAAGGGAGCAGGCCTCACAGTATTGTAAAAACGAATTTAGGGGTTTTACACTACCAGGACATATAAACTACACAGGTAAATGTCCTACCTTTTACCCACACAGCACCCTGCTCTAGGGGTTATCTAGGGCGGCACACATTAGGGGTGACTTATATGTAGAAAATTGGGAGTTTTAAGCCTGGCAAGTACTTTTAAATGCCAAGTCGAAGTGGCAGTGAAACTGTACACACAGGCCTTGCAATGGCAGGCCTGAGACAAGGTAAAGGGGCTACTTAAGTGGGTGGCACAACCAGTGCTGCAGGCCCACTAGTAGCATTTAATCTACAGGCCCTAGGCACATATAGTGCACTCTACTAGGGTCTTACAAGTAAATCAAATAGCCAATCATGGATAAACCAATCAACAGTACAATTTACACAGAGAGCATATGCACTTTAGCACTGGTTAGCAGTGGTAAAGTGCCCAGAGTTCAAAAGCCAAACAACAACAGGTCAGAAAAAATAGGAGGAAGGAGGCAAAATGTTTGGGGATGGCCCTGTAAATAGACCAGGTCCAACAAATACATACTGTATAGACAGGTAAAACTTTTACATCTTTTAATACATTACTAAGTAATGAAGCATGCAGTAAAGCAGCACATGTACAATGTACGGTTCAATGGCAACAATTTGTGAACCAACTTCTTACAAACCTAGTCTGCACCTCAGACAAACTGCATCTTAGTCACCTATTAAGAAAAATATTTAAAAAACTCACACAACCAGTCATAGATCATCTCAGGTACTTTCAATGCTTTTCTATATATTTCATACTCTCTTTTAACAGTGTCACAGAAATGTTAAATCATTCTTTGCTCTTATTAGGTAGATTCAAAACTCCTAGGAAATGTGAAACCGAAGCATAAGAATGACACACTACTTCCATGCAAAGGAACCATGAACGGTAACCTTTTCAACTTTGCACTATCTGATATAGTGGAAGTAGCCAAACAGAAACATACCTTTCATATTTTAGTTTTGTTAGTCCAGTTCTGAGTGGTCAGTATGTGTTAATCCTTTCATGCACTTTTATAAAGATGACTAATATGGTGGTCTTTTCGTCCATATTTGCTTTTTAATTGCGATGATCGCAGTGAATTTGCAAACAAAACAGGTGTCCAAAAACATATGTAGCTCCATATTTTTAGGATGTTTAGCAAAACAGTACACTTTATTAGCAATCCCTCATTAGGAAATAAAACCGTTAATAAGCAATAATGAGTAAAAACACCTTTAATGTTTACAAAGACAAAACTCTCTCTTTAGCACCCTTCCCCAGTGCACTCTTGGCACAGTCTCCATAGCAACCCATTACAACCAGTAAGGTCACAAGTTTGCAGGACATTCTAGAAGGGGCATATTAGTTACAAAATGAGCTGCAGCAGGTGTAGTTTTCAGTACAGAATGAAAAGAATATCCAAGACTGCATTATATTTTTGTATTTTTATCCGACCCAATCATATACCAGCTTAATAATCCTTTCAAGCCACAACCTATTTTAGTTCACTAGCACATTCATAGCATCCAATAAAAAATAATGCTTTTAAGGCTGAAGCAGACCTCTATTTTAACTGCTTCCATTTTAAATGCTACATTGTTCACACCAGGCTTCTCCTCTCTACTGCTGCCCTTTCAATTCCAAATGGTTAGTGTGGATTGTTGGACACAGCTATGTTTCCTAGGTTAGGGAGGCTGCGAGAAAGAGTAATATTATCACAGACGTGGGTTTGACTAATGTGGTTATTAATTGGATTGGCCGAGATTGTTAAAGTGGCACTAATTGCTGCCTTTGGTTAAAACTTTTACAGATTGCCAACCCCCTGACCTTATGATTGTGTTTTCCGGTGGTAATGACCTGGGCACACTGACTGGGGTAGGACTAGAAATCCTAACGGAGGATACCTTTGCACAACTGATGTCACTTTTCACTTACACTGTCTTGGTGTACTCAAACATATGCCAAAGGCAGAAATGTAATGTGATTAAATCAGTTCTGTTCACAGATCAACAAAACCAGGAAACAAGCTAATAAAACTGTTTCTGCATTCGTCAGAGACCATGATGTGGGCTGTATCTACAACAACAACTTGTGATATGAAATGAATGCTAACTATAGAAGTGATGGTATCCACTTCACAGAAGAAGGCAGCAGGGTGTTCCTTTCAAACCTGAAACCATGCATTTGGTTTTACATTTTGCTATCACATATGCACAATGAACACAAAGGCTCTTTTCAGGGCCACATATTCTTCACAATTTTTGTAAATCTTGTTCATTAAAATATATGTTTTTTGTTCAATCGTTCAAAAGTTTGTGACATTGTCGTGACTACGCAAAACAAAATCAGGCATTCAATAGCTACCAACTCATTCAAATTTCATAACTGTATATATAAAACACTTCTTTTTTACATCTACAGTTTGCAAAAAACTCTATAAACACTATGTGACTCTCTGACTGTGTCTGTGACTATGATTATAAGAGTTAGAGTGATTCTGAGTTGGTGCATCGGTGTCTGACAGGGTCTGTGAGTGGGTTCAATAGTGTCTGAGTAGGTCTGTCAGTGGGTGTGGGTGTCTCTGTGGTTATGTGAGTGAGTGGATCAGTATCTGAGTGGGTCTGTGAGTGGGTTTGACAGTGTCTGAGTAGGTCTGTGAGTTTGTGTGTGAGTGTCTCTGTAGGTCTGTGAGTAGGTGTGCCAGTGTCTGAGTGGGTCTGTGAGTGAGTGCATCAGTGTTTGAGAGGGTCTGTGAGTGGGTTCAATACTGTCTGTGTGAGCCTGTGAGTGGGTGCATGAGGGTTTGAGTGGGTCAGTGAGTCAGAGCATGAGGTCTGACTGGATCTGTGACTTGGTGGATAAGGGTCTGACTGGGTCTCTGATTTGGTGTGTTTGTATCTTAGTAGGTCTGTGAGTAGGTGTATGAGTGTCTAGGTGGGTCTGTGATTGGGTGCATGAGGATCTGACTGGGTCTGTGACTTGTGTGTTACGATCTAAGTGGGTCTGTGAGTAGGTGCATGAGTGTTTCAGTGGGTCAATGATTTGGTGCTTTAGGAACTGAATTGGTCTGTGAGTAGCTGCATAAGTTTCTAGTGGGTCTGTGACTGGGTACATGAGGGGCTGAGTGGGTCTATGAGTGGGTACATGAGGATCTGAGTGGATCTGTGAGTGGGTGCATGAGGGTCTTGGCGGAACTGTGAGTGGGTTCAATAGTGTCTGAGTGGGTCTGTGAGGGAGTGTGTGAGTGTCTATGTGGGTCTCTGAGTGGATGCATCAGGATCTGAGTGGCTCTGTGAGTGAGTTCAATAGTGTCTGAGTGGGTGTGCATCTCTGTGGTGGTCTGTGAGTGGATGCATCAGTGTCTCAGTGGGTCTGTGAGTGAGTGCATGAGTGGGTCTAGATAGGATGATGGCTCTCTATATAACGTAGGAAAATGGCGTACACTGTGTAGAGAGTCCAAGCAATGCCACTTTAGTATCCAGGGGTTAAACTAAGACCACCTAATGCTCTGCTTTTGTGGTACTGTGGGCCAGCAGTTAGGCTTATGTTGGAGATGTAGAAAGCTTTTGTTATACTCACAGTATCAATAAATGTGGACAGATACTTGGAAGAATAACTCAAGACCAATTTGCAAACACACTTCAGATTTTTATAAAATTTTAAGACCAAGATCATCAATATATGGTAAGTACTTCTTTTGTTATGATTTTTCAAAGTTTAGAAAATATATGCTTTTTGTACGTAATTACACCATAGGAATGAATGGGAAAAATGTAAAAATGCATATAAAATCAGACAACGCTTTCACAAGTATCACATTCTATTTTTAGGTAGAGTTCTGTGAGATGTCCTGTGGGTCAGCCGGAGAAGTTTGGGTGGTTCCCTGGTCAAGTGGGAGCAGCTGCTGAAAGTCTTGGGGTGGTGCATACGTAGAAGTGAACCACTTGGAAACAAACTGCATTGGTTGACATAAAGGTAAGTCTGGTGGGTCCTCTTGAAGGGTATAGTTTGTAAGGGATTAGGAGCTCCTAGAGCGTAGCTGGTTTGAAAATGCAGGGGCCAGGGAGACCAGATGCAGTGAGGATATGTCAGCCAAGCGTCGTGCGTCAGGGATTCCTTGGACCCAGGAGCAGGTCATTTGGAGGGTAGATTGCAGGTCAACAGGGCCACTGTGGGGAGTGGTTCTTGGGTGTCCTGAAGTCCCTTGACAGGTGCTTGCTTCTAGTGAATGTCCAGAGTGGACCTGAAAGTCATAGTACCATCAATCTTGGCAAACTGGTAGGTTTTGTCCTTCAGGTCTGTCATGTAGATTTTGGTCAGTCTGCTGGGTACGGTTCATTGGTCAGCAGCTGGTCAGTGAACTGGACTTCACTGGTTCCTTGCTTGCAGGTTGCAGGAGAATGATACCTTCACTCTGAGGGTGGTTCTCCTCCGACTCTGGCTAAGTTTGTTCACCACTTTCACTCTCAAAGTGAGGGAAAACCATTGGGGTGCTATATGCTGCTAACAGCAGAGGCAGGATCAGATTTCAAAGGTGGTAAAGTCGTTGAATCTGAGCACTGGTGCAGGGTGCCTGTGAGGGCGAGAAGGTATAACACCTTCTGAGAACAGAGGCTTTCACCCCCGGAGTCCAGACTTCTCTCTGGTCGTGGCAGTCTGGCTAACTAGTCAGGAACCATGCCAGGGCTGTAAGGTGCCCTCTGGTTACACTTTTTAATAAACTGAACAATGGCATCAGTGTGGGTTTATTATTCAGAGTTTTTTGGTACCAAAAAAAAACAGTATTCAGAGAGGCCATCATGTAGCTCAGGAACTCGTAATGACCAGTGTCCAGCACATGTATTTGCTATAGCTTCCCTTACTATGTCTTAATGTTTTGTAAAGACACAGTAGGGACATACTTGCTGATGCACACTTTTGACTTCACATGCATTCTAGTGCACCCTGCCTAAGGGCTGGAAGGTCTGCCAGAAGGGTGACTTACTTATATTGCATACAGTGTTAGTGGATGTTGGAAAGTGGATTATTCTTCAAGACAGGTAAGTACCTCCATTTAGCAATAGGCCACTAACCCTCACAAGGTCCAGTTAGGTCTCAATACATTTATCCCAGCCCAAACCCTTGGTAGCTTGGCAGTGAGCAGTTTGTCGTAACTTAGGCATGGAAGCATATTGAAATCACAAAATAGTAAATAAGTAGAATACAAATCACAATAAAAATCCAATTCCAAGTTATATAGATTATATTTTTATGTTTAAAATGACACTAAAATGGATAAAATCAGGTAAGAGAAACAGGAGATAATGTTTTTTAAAGATGAACCCCTTCGGTGCCAGGCCTTTACCCTCTCAGATGCCAGGCCTTTTTTTGGCTATTTGGGGCAGTTCATGCTTAGGCCCTCATACCTTTTTGTCCACATTAGCTACCCATGCCAAATTTGCATCTTTTTTTTCCAACATCCTAGGGATTCTTGAGGTACCCACAGTTAGTGGGTTCGCCTGAAAGAGACCAAGAAATTTTACAAAATACAATGAAAATTTCATTTTTTTTCAAAACAATTGTAAAAAAGGGCTGCAGACGAAGGCTTTTGATTTTTTCCCTGAAAATGGCATCAATAAAAGGTTTGCAGTGCTAAAATCTCCATCTTCCCAGCTTTCATTAACAGGCAGACTTGAATCACAAAACATCATTTTTCAACACAATTTTGGCATTTTACTGGGACATACCCCATTATAACTTTTTTTGTGCTTTTAGCCTCCTTTCAGTTAGTGACAGAAATGGGTGCGAAACCAATGCTGGATCTTGGAAAGCTAAACTTTCTGAAAAGTAGACAAAATTCTGAATTCAGCAAGGGGTCATTTGTGTAGATCCTACAAGGTGTTCCTACAGAAAATAACAGCTGAAATAAAACAAATTTTGAGGGGAAATAAGCAGCCATTTTTCACCACGTTTTACTCTGTAACATTTTCCTACGATGTCAGATTTTTTAAAGCAATATACAGTTATGTCTGCTTGACTTCTCTGGTTGCGAAGATATATAGGGCTTGTAGGTTCATCAAAACCCTAGGTACCCAGAGCCAATAAAGGAGCTGCACCTTGCAATGGGTTTTCATTTATACCGGGTATAATGCTGAAATATAAAGAGTGAAAAATAGGTATCAAGAAAACCTTTGTATTTCCAATATGGGCACAAGATAAGGTGTTGAGAAGCAGTGGTTATTTGCACATCTCTGAATTCTGGAGTGCCATTATTAGCATGTGAATTACAGGGCATTTCTGAAATAGACGTCTTTTTTACACACTGTCTTACATTTGGAAGGAATTTTTTTTGAGAAAGACAAGGGGCAATAACACATGTTCTGCTATTCTGTGTTCCCCCAAGTCTCCTGATAAAAATGGTCATTCACTTGTGTGGGTAGGCATAATGCCTGCAACAGCAAATGCAAAATGGACACATCACATTTTTACATTGAAACTGACATGTTTTTTGGAAAGTGCTTAGCTGTGGATTTTGATCTCTAGCTCAGCTGGTATCTAGGAAAAGCTACCAAACTTGTGCATTTTCGAAAACTAGATACCAAGGGGAATCCAGGATGGGGTGACTTGTGGGGCTCTTGCCAGGTTCTGTTACCCAGAATCCTTTGCAAACCTAAAAATGTGGCCAAAAAAACACCTTTTCTTCACATTTTGGTGACAGAAAGTTCTGGAATCTGCGAGAAGCCACAAATTTCCTTCCACCCAGCATTCCTCAAAGTCTCCTGATAAAAATAGGAGACCCCAAAACCCAATGTGGACACATCACTTTTCCCAAACAAAACAGAGCTGTTATTTGCAAAGTGCCTAGCTGTGGATTTTGGCTCTAGCTCAGCCAGCGCCTAGGGAAACCAACCAAACCTGTGCATTTTTTAAAACTAGTCACCTAGGGGAATCCAAGATGGGGTGACTTGTGGGGCTCTCACCAGGTTCTGTTAGCCAGAATCCTTTGCAAACCTCAAAATTTGGCAAACAAAAAACACTTTTTCCTAACATTTCGGTGACAGATAGTTCTGGAATCTGAGAGAAGCCACAAATTTCCTTCCACCCAGCGGTCCTCAAAGTCTCCTGATAAAAATGGTACCTCACTTGTGTGGGTAGGCTTAGTGCTCGTGACAGGAAATGCCCCAAAACACAACATGGACACATCACATTTTCCCCCAAAAAACAGCTGTTTTTTGCAAAGTGCCAATCTGTGTATTTTGGCCTCTAGCTCAGCCGGCACCTAGGGAAACCTACCATACCTGTGCATTTTTTAAAACTAGACACCTGGGGAATATAAGATGGGGTGACTTGTGTGGCTCTCACCACATTCTGTTACCCAGAATCATTCGCAAACTTCAACATTTGGCAAGAAAACACCTTTTCCTCTCATTTTGGTGACTGAAAGTTCTGGAATCTGAGGGGAACCACAAATTTTCTTCCACCCAGCGTTCCCCCAGGTCTCCCAATAAAAATGGTACCTCACTTGTGTGGGTAGGCATAGTGCCAGTGACTTTGCCCCCCCCCCAGGAGAGCGACCCTTGCCTAACGGATTGCTCCCCTCACGATAACTGCCATAAAAAAAATATCCCTGGTGTCTAGTGGTTCTGCACCCCTAGGGGGTGGATTAGCATAATAAAAATAGGCCAATCTGCTCCCAAGGGGGGGCAAAAATGGCCTAAAAACAATTGACCCGCCCACCCCCCACCCCGGAGTGCGACCCTTGGCTAAGGGTTTGCTCCTCACGTATAAAGCACAAAATAAACACACAAAAAAAGATCCCTGGTGTTCGGCCTAATTATAATAGGCTAATCTGCCCCCGGGGGCAGAAAAGGCCTAAAAATATTTTGCCCCCCCTGAGGAGCGGCCCTTGCCTCAACAAAATAAAAAATAAAAAATTCCCTGGTGTCTAGTGTGCATTTCTGCTGCCCGTTCACATAGCGATCGGGCAGCAGAAATGCAGAGAGAGACATGAAAGGAGAGGAAAGGCCTTTCCTCTCCTTTCATGCCTCTCTCACCCCCTCCATGGCATCAGAGGAGAAATGCTTTTGCATTTCTCCTCCGATCCGCGCGTTGACATCATCAGATGCCACAGGGAGGTCAGGGGGCGGGATAGAAGGGGAAGCAATTCCCCTTCTATCCCTGCCCTGGGGAGGGGGTGTGTGGCCCTTGGGGGGAGTGCTAGTGCTGCCCCCGAGGGCCCATAGCAGGATGAGCTGGTCTCGTCCTCCGCATCGGGCAACCGTGGCCGAGGGAGAGATCAGCTCGTTCTGGGCAACCGAGGGGCTTAATGTTTTTTTAGCGCATAGAAACTAAAACCCCAATCTGGACATCAGGCTGCACTCGACCCGTGCAAAGTCAAAATTTGAGGCAGACCGCAATGGAGCCCTGCTCAGCTACAGTGAGCAGGAGGCCTCGGTCAAAGTTTTACCTTTTGACTTAGTATTTTTTTCAGGATGAGTTTCTTTATGGGATGAAATTACAAGTTGGATCTGACATCCCTGAAGCAGTCTTTGGATACCTGTCACAGGAGACCTCAGTGAAGAATTCTACCTTTGGACTTAGATGATTTTTTGTGGTGGAAATCTTCATCTGGGCCCAACTTGAAATTGGATCCATCCTCCCTGGAGTCCTCTTCGGATACGCTGCGCTGGAAGCTTCAGTCAACTTTTCATGTCACCTTTTTGGAGCTTTTTCTCTCTGACATCGGGAGGCCCTCCAAAGCAAGACAATTTTGAGTCAACATCATTGGATTGCCTTTCCACGAACCTTTGGTGGATTCCTCGAAGCCTGGGGTTTTAGAGCTTTCCAACGAGATGAGCCTGCATGTCAGGCCGGGTTGCAGTTGACGTAAGCCGGCTTGACTCACAATGTCAGGTCAGTCCAAAAGTTCTTCAATCTTCCCCAAACTTCTGGATCTTCTTCCAAAAGATCTAAGTTGCTCCTTGAGGGTTAGGACTCCAACTCCCAGAATGCACCTGGTTCAAATCCAAAAAATGACCACTAGCCGCTGGTCAGTTTTATCAGGTCTTGATGCAGGGGACTCTGGTCAGCTATTTCCTACCTGTAGCAAACAGGGAGTTCCTTCTTGAAGCAGTTAAAGGTAGGCAAAGTCCTTTTACTGGTGAAGCCCAAGTGTTCAGCTCGTGCAGTCCTTCAGAGTGCAGTGTCTAGATGCAGGTCAGGGGTCCAGTAGGGCAGTCCTTCTTCTTCTTTGCTTGTCCCTAGTAGGGATCTCAGGTGGGGGCACAGCTCTGCCAATTTTATCCTTGCTCCTGGGGTGGAAAGCAAGTGGGGCCTCTTGTCCAATCATTTGTAAGCCAACACCCTCTTCAGTGACTTCCTGGGAAGTGTGGCAAAAATCTATCCCCGGGAGCAGAGGTTAGGTCTTGCTGAGCTCACCCACTGGTATGGCTAGCTTTTGCTTAGCACACCCCTTTGCAGCCTTTTCCTAATCTATCTGTCATCTGACAGTGTGGTCTCTTTCCTGGATGTCCTTCCTTTCGATGTCTTAAAAGACATTCTTCAAGATCATGACTACTGTTAAATGAACTTGTCCATTGGTTTATTCTACAGTTTCAAAGTTTTGACAACATTGCCTCTAACCTTGGCTTGCTGTGCTTGTCATGGTCAACATTTTATCTCTTCATATGTTTTAGCTATTTTTAACTAGATTTTAATTAGATTTTGATTATTTTTTATCATTTTTAGCTTGTTTTAGTCCAGAGCACTGTAGCTTGGGTTAATTCACCTTCTCTGGCATCATCATTATGGCGTCATACTTGTTACGGCAATAGGGAGGGTGTACTGGATCCTATTTGGTTTTATTGGGAATCAGGACAGATTAGCCTTCTGGCTTGTAGTCCTGTGCTCCTGTCACCCAGTGACTTTTAACCTACTTAGCCTGCTCTGTTTTAGCACATTTATTTAATTATTTCTTCAAAAATGGCTGCTATGTTATAGTTAGGAAGATGTTTTAATTTCACGTTATCAGTGCCACTCTGTGAAGGTGTCACTATCAGAGTCAAAGACAAGTGATATACGTAGGTATTCAGATCATGTCCCATTCCCACTTGCATGTGACATGAACATAATGTAATTTGGAAAGAATTGTTTGTATAATTGCCGCCCTAAGCATGCCTTCTAATCTAATGTTTGGGAACATACTTGCGTCATGGGTGCTACAAGACCGGTATAAATACATCTCACTCAGACAAGGTTATCAGAGGGATTCCTACCAGATGCCATCAGCGCTCTCTATGCTACACGTCGCCTTGATGCAGACCCAGCCTTCGTGCCCCCACTGAGTCTGACCTAGAGACATCATTCCAAGGTATCAAGGGTTTCGTGGCTCTTCTCATGGACATGGTACTGGAATATTAAGTTTATCACACCTAGCTCTCTTTACGTTAGAGAGAAGTTTCATCATGATAGGGTATTAGGGCCTATTTCACATTCCATGTTACTGCAGGATGGTGGGTGTCTTTATATTCATGACTCTTGCTTTTACAATTCTGTTTCTTTCATTGTACACTATTTTAATCATTGCCGCCCATGTATTTTACGATAGATTGCAGTCTTGTTAATAAAACCTATTGAAAACTTTACTGCATCTCCTTCAGGGGGCACCTGGCTGTCTGGTTTGGCAGGGAATGGGGGAGGTCCACTTGCGGGCCCAAATGTCCTTCCCTCCTTTGAAGTACAGTTTGGCTGCTCTCCACCGATTCTGTATTACCATCTGTTCAGGCAGTTCTCTTCCCCCGGGTACTTCCTTTGTCGTCAGCCAGGCCACTTTACACCTCATTAAGGCAGGCTGGCCAATCAGACAAGGGCACTTCAAGGTTGAAGTTGGCAAGTTTCTGGTAAAGTTCTAAAACTCTTTTCCTAAGTTAGTTATATTAAATAGAAACTTGACATATTTAGCTCCTTTTGAGACTGTATTAATTAAAAGTAAAATCCCCTAGTGTTCGCATATGGAGCCCATTCACTACAATGGGGGGAATAGATTTAGCTATTTTTCCCTCACCATGGCTTATAAAACTTCTTTTATGAAGTCTCTGCTTATACTTACTCTTCCCCCAACCCTGGGGGTGACTTATATGTAAAGATTAGGTAGTTTAAGACCTTGGAAGTACTTTTAATTACAAAGTTGAATTTGGGGTCATTTTAACCGAAAAGCAGCCAGCAAGGCAGGCCTACCTTTAAAATGACCCTGGGCACCACAGCAGTGCACCTCTGGGTGCACTACCCCTCCATTCCCACCCATATACTAGGGACTTATATGTAGGTTGATAAAGGCAATTATGATTAGCCTAATTTGCACATCTGTTTTAATTAGGACACAGACCCTGGGACTGTTTAGCAGTGCCCAAGGCACCATCACAGTCAGAAAAACACCAGTATAAGTGAAAAATTGGGAAAGAAGTTAGAGGGTTTCTGCAATCAGCCCAGTTTTCCTATAGTGGACATGGCACACTTGGTGAATGCCATTTCGAAGTTGCAACTCTTATGCCATGTTGAGTTTGCGACTTTTGATTACACCTCGTCATGCATTTCCAATAGCAGTCTGCATGAAGTTGGTATGGGGCATCTAGGAGTGGTACAATTGGTGCTGCAGCTCTGGGGGCCCCTCTTCAGTGCCCCTCCCCTAGGTACCAGGGGCACCATTTATAAGGGACTTACAAGGGTGGCTGAAGTGACAAACATTGTACAGTATCTTGTTTAGCAGGGACCCAAGGCACCAACAGTTTGAAACCACATCATTTTCCAGGCAATAAGTGGGGGGCTACTTTTTTGGAAGAGGCTCATTCTCACAGACAAGGACCTACTTTTCTGCCACAATTGGTGTAATTCTGACCGCTGGTTTCTGAGCCATCACTGTTCAAAATCCCTATGGAAAAATGAATGGGGAAAAAGTGTTTTGGGACCCCCTTTTTTTCTCAGCCCCTACTTGACAGATCAACCTGAAACTTTCCAGACAGATGCTGAAGTAAGCATTGTATTTTCTTGAAAAAAAATTGAAGATTCATCAAACACCTACAAAGTTATTAGCAAAACAATAAACAGTTTTTCTATAGAAACTAAAGACCACCACTATGTAAGATATATATATATATATATATGTAAAGGTGGGAATAGAGAGTTGGAATTGAGGCAGTTAGAGTCTAGATTTATCATCAAGTACTCGACTATCTCCTCATATGGCTTTAACCAGGATGAAAAACTTTGGGTCCACATTAATTCTATGTAAATTGGCTTAAATAATCAGAAATAATTAAGAAAATGTAGGTATGATATGAAGAATGTAAAAATTGTGAAAATTGTGAAAAATTGAAGAAAAATAATGAATAAATTGTAGGTGGTAAAACTGTAGATAAACAACTGTAGAGAGAGAACAAGAAATGGTTGACGGATCTTTTGTTGTAAAAGTGCCAGATAATGAACCATGTATTGTATTTCCTCTCTTTTTTGTGTATCTTATGTATGAATACTTATGTTTGTCTTTTTCTCCCTTTTTTTAGGTATGTCAGAAATAGTAGTGGGGTGTTGCTGAAATGCAAGGAGCTATTATATCTATGAGGATTGATATCTCTCATCCAGATAAGTGATATTGTATAAAAGTACAATGCCTGCCTGTTTCAAAATGGCCGACAGCCTTTAGAGTATTTGTGTGACGAATTTGTGTTTGAGTCCCTCTTTTATGTTAAGTTTCTGTTGCCTGCTCTTGGACATTTAAATACGTGTAACAAACAGAGGTGATTTGGATCTGTGAACAAGGAGTTAATTCTCCGAAACGCGTTAGATTTTCTTTTCTTTTGTTTAAGTAAAGCACGTTAATCTGCACTGAGTCCTGGCTTGTTGCTTTCATCGCGGGGAAATTATCTCGTGATGTTTAGGTCAACGCTGGATGGATTTATGAGGGGTCGCCGCCCTGCCTGTGACTCCCCGTAACAAGAGGCTGGAGTGAAGGCGATAATTGTGGCAATATATATATATATATATATATACACATACACACACATATATATATACATATATGTATAGGCTTATAAGCAACATACTAACATAGTAGGTCTGATTTGGTTATGGTAACAAGCCAATAATAAAGGATATAGAGGCCTGATTATTTATTAGGAAAATGTTGTTTGATGCCATAGATCTAATCTGTTTATTATGAGTAGTTATGATAAATGCACTAGGCCTGCCATATTGAAACACGTACATTAAAGTCGATCAGCATTTAAGGGTGGATTGTTATGTCTCTGAATTAAAGCCCACAAATAGGCATTTTGTAAATGAAATGCCAGATTTCCATTGAAGGGAAGGCACTTGATGTTGGTTGCCACCTCAATCAAACCCTAGTTGGAGAATACTATAATTCTTGCTGTGATCTCTTCTCTAATAATGAAAATCTTTAAATAATACATACATCCATATATATATATATATATATATATACATCCATATATATATATATATATATATATATATATCCATTTATCCACATGGATACATGGAGGGCCTTTGGGACACTTCTGTCCAGGCGGGTCTGTCTGTGTGTCATTTGCACTCTGCGTCCATACATTATGGTGTACTGCGTGGAGTAATGATTCAGTCCATATCAGACATTGGCCCTCTTGCCATGTGAAGGAGGGCATTTTCTGATCACATGTTTGCATCTACCTAAATGGGTGTGCTTCAGTGTAAGGGCTGATTGGTCAGTCTGTTGATTTTCATTTGTCTCATTTTATAGCTACCTTTTTATGTGTTTGCTTCTCCTCTTTTTATTTTCAATATTTTTTAAGATAATACTACACCACTCCAGGCAGTTCTACCGATTCGCTTGCTTGCCGCCAATTTCATCTGCAGCGCATATCTCCCACATGCCCACTTTCTCTAAACAGAAGACTGCTATTGCCCATAGTGCATTATAGTTTTACAATTTGAAGATGGCCAACATGCTGGGTCTAAATGTAGTGGCCATGCTTTATTTTAAAACAATCATAGACTTTTACAATACTTCTGCAAGAAGGACACCCATTGCAATGTTTCGTTTCGTTATTGAAGCACCTGCTCGCCATGTTTAGACAGCAATAGGTTTCCTCTTTTATTGTTTGCATTCATTCAATTTATTGTACAAATGTTGTTGAATTTTTGTGTTTTATTGCTGTTCTGTCAGAGGGTGAATGCAGAAAGAGTCAGTGGATTAATGAATGGAATCATTAGTGCAACAATGAGAGACAGATTACATGTATGATGAATTAGTGACTGTCTAAACATGTCAGTGACACAAGAGACGCTTTCATTCATAAGCCAGACCTATTGGCATTGCCAGTGCCTGTTTTCATTTCTGGGAGGAAAGCAGAACATTTTTTCAGAAGTAGACTTGCATCCAAAATTAAAGGCATAGCCCATGTCAAGGAATTTCCCATAGTACTGCTGACAATAAAGCCCACCTTAGATCTATAACTGCAATGTATGTGGAGCTTAAATGTGAAAAGGACCTGAAAAGTATTGAGAAAAGCCTTAAGTCTCCTAGTGTATCCATCATATTTCCGTTCTGACAAGTGAGCTAGAGGCAGATCCAAAAAGCCTTGCTGCAATACTACAAGGGACTGACATAGCAAATTATTTCTACAGGTCTGGTTTTGGACCTGAATACTGAGATTATTTACTGCTTTCAATAGTTCTTGACCCTGATCCACTTTAAATCTCTGTTGGCGTCACAACCTGTCACAAGCATGTCATCTTGCTGATGGGTGGTAAGCCTGTCTCATATGAAAGTGCGGACTTCTATCTCTTGAAACAACACCAGACTGTAACTAGAAATCTAGTAATTATCCTGACAATAATATCCAGCAGGACGGAAAAAAACTGATGATCAGAAAACTTTCCAGTTGACCAAGCCAGGCAGCAAGGCAAAGGGGGAATCCACAGATTTAGAGAATTATCAATCTAGCTAGAACAATTGGAATGCAACTGGACTCAAAATGGACCCCCTTATTATAGTGAAGAACAAGAAGCAGCATAATTCCAAGTAGTTTGGATATTTTGGATTGGGAAGTAAAACATTAATTACTCTTCAATAAATGTCTCTATCTCACACAAATATGGCAATCATAATACTAAGGGGTATCAATGCAAGATATTAGAGTGCCAGAAAAATGGTGCATAAATAATAATGAACCAGCGTGTGGTGTAAATAAATCACAGCCAAGCCAAAGGAAGTCACCTCAAAATGCTTCATGTGGCTTGACAGAGCCAGGAAGTGTGAGAAGAGAAAAACAATATTGGGAAACAACCCTGCATCCAAAAAGCATCTCGCAATAGTCATTATTCAGTGTTTAGTGAACTAGAAATCTAGGCAAAAGGGAGTACTCCTGCTACTCACCCCCTTCGACCAACATGTCAGATTGGACCACATTCTCATTTCTGAATTACGACAAACCATAATGCCCCATGCCAAACACATGGACAAGACATTCTCAATCATGTTGGTCGAGTTGGAATGTTATAAAAACCCTCCTCTCGTCCCACCATGAGAATTACAACTCTCCATGTTGGTGGATTCAGCATTCAGTTGTTTCCAAAGAGAAAACAATCGGAAATGTTTTGAAGGTAATGTTGGCACGCCACCTGTCCCTTAAAAGAAAAAGAGGGGAGGTATTAACCCTGTTGCTCGGGGTGGGTGAGCAGTGCACTCCGGCTGCTCCAGCATCTTTTAGAGCAACTGAACAGGATCTTAGCGAATTGGAAACCTCCCTGGTCGAACTAGAGACTAATGGCATAAACAATGAGGAAGTGAGAATACCCCGGCTAGAAGGACAGGAAGAACCATTGTAGCCTAGTAGAAAAATGGGTGTGTGGACTATAACTCATTGATAGCAAATTCTGAAGCATACTCAAACACTTCCTTGTTTTTCCACATATTAAACAAATTCCGGAATGCAGCTGGGTTAGGGGTTAATTGGACTAAATCTTGCATATTTCTCTTAAAATCCTATCTATCTATCTATCTATCTATCTATCTATCTATCTATCTATCTATCTATCTATCTATCTATCTATCTATCTATATGTATATACATATATATACATTTATAACTATATATATCTATATATATATATATATATATATATATATATATATATATATATATATATATATATATATATATATATATATACACAAACAAGGGTTGTCCTCTAAGAAAGCTCACTCCCCACAGGGTATTAGGGAATATGGCAAAGCCAGCAATTCACAGTGAATTCTTTTGACATTTTCATTATTCCTGGCCTTATATTTTCATTCATCTCTGGACACGTGTTTCTGAGTTCATTCTTTCATTAGCAGAGAAACGTAGTCTGTAGTGTTTCACCTCAGTAGGTGCAGCCAGTGCAGAAAGCATTCCAGATATCTCCTCCCTTGTTCAAAAACCAAGTGCATCGCTGCTCAGCTGGTTTTAATTGCAGACACCCGATTACTCTGTTAAGTACCAGTTGTGCCCCAGTGGGCCTCTAAAGTGAGTTGAAAAGTGCATGGTGGTAAAGGTAGTCCTGCACATTTTATAGTATTTTCCCAAGTGGGTTACTGGAGGCAAGCAAAATGTCATAGAGGACAATCCTTGTTTGTATGTATATACATATATATATATATATATATGTTAGAAATGGGGTCTTTGATTGGCAGTCAGGTTACCCCCTGTCCAAGCAAGGACCCTCACTCTAGTCAGGGTAAGTCACACACAATCTAAATTATCCTGTGTCCAGCCTCTGGTAGCTTGGCACTGAGCAGTCAGGCTTAACTTAGAAGGCAATGTGTAAAGTATTTGTGCAACAAATCATGCAATAACACAGTAGAACACCACAAAAACACACCACACAGTGTTTAGATAAATATATAATATTTATCCAGATAAATGCAGGTCAAAATGATTAAAATGCAATAAGTATATCTTGAGATATCACTGTAAAAATGATATAAAGTGTCTTTAGTCTCTTAAAAGCAATAAATGTCTCTTGCAAGAACAAAGTACCTGGTTTGCTTTTAAAATCTCTGCAAAGAACCGCAGAGGAGGAGATGCGTGGAAAACAGGGAGGGGTGCATCGAATTCTCGAGCCACATACAACAATTCGCTGTTTATTTTCCATGCAGGGACGATTGTGTGTCCATTTCCAGTGCTCGGTCGTGGATCCTCTTTGGTTTGCAGGGTTTTCAGACACCCCAGGAACGATACGTTGACATCCGGCGCTGACAGGACGAAGTCACAGGGGCTGCATCGATCCGGTGAGTGTTGCATGGAAATTTCTACCACACGGCAGGCGCTGGGTCGATTCCTCTCTGGAAGTTGGGCTGCGCCGTTCCAGCTCAGCTGTGCATCGATCCAGTGGCCCATGCATCGAATTTCTGGTTGCTACGCTGGCGCTGCGTCGATCTTCTCATTGCGAAGTCAGGCTGCATCATTCTGGTTTGGCGTGCTGTGAATTTTTCACCATGATGCAGGCTGTGCATAGTTTTTGGCAGGCTGTGTGTTGATTTTCGCTGCACAAGGAGTCCTTCTTGCAGAGATAAAGGGGGTCATTCCGACCCTGGCGGTCGGTGTTAAAGCGGCGGCCAACCCGCCAACAGGCAGGCGGTAATAAAAATGGGATTCTGACCCTGGCGGGAACTGCCAACACAGGCCGCCACTTTAACACTCCGACCGCCACGGCGGGACAAACAAACAGCGCGGCGGTCACCGCCAACAGATAGGCGGCAGACAATGTACCACCCACACTATCACAACCCACCAATCCGCCACCTTTTCCGGGGCGGGCGCCCCGCCGATAAAAACACGGCGGAAACAGACTACGAACGGGAAAACGCTCACCTATACACACTCCACGAGGAATCTGGACAGCATGGAACCCGAATTAAACATCCTACCAGCCATTGTCTTCCTGCTCCTCTACCAGGAGCACGAACGCCGGCGCAGAAGACAACGGTGAGTACTGCACCTACGACACAGGGGAGGGGGGAGGAGAAAAGGTTACGGGCACACACACACGCGACACACCCACCCCCACCCTCACCCCCCAATCCCTACACACCAATGCAGAGCAACAAGTCAGAGTGACACCCCCCAAACCCCCCGGAATAATGCAAAGACAAAATAAAATGTTCATTAAAATTGAAGTATATTAAAGCATATTTGAACTTAAGTGAAATATGAAATTTATCAAATAAATATATTACAACATGAACAATATATACATAGTCCAAAAGTCCAGCACATATTGGCTACATTCCATTGTTCGTGGGCCAATGTGCATAAACACATGGGCAAAGCCCACACACGAGACCCGATTCCATTGGAGAGAACACTGCTGGGCATCAGATAATAAAAACACAGGCACCTCAGGGGGAAAGGAAGGGGGGGCACCTCAGCCACATGAGTCCACGACGCCAGATCCACGAGGGGCCTCCATGCCCACTGTACCATCCTGGGGAGTTCAAAGCCACAGTCTCTCAAGTCTCTACAGTGGGTGGATTGCCCATTGTACCATCCTGGGGAGTGCAAAGCCACAGTTTTCCAAGTCTCTACAGTGGGTGGATTGCCCACTGTACCATCCGGGGGAGTGCAAAGCCACAGTCCATCAGGTGGATTACAGACTCCACTGGTTATGGAGGAGGCATGTTGGCCAGAGTGCTTCGTGAAGCCCTGCCCGACACAGATCCGGCCCTGCCAATGGGCCAGCGGTGCTTGAGATGAAGGGCCCAGCGGAGCAGTTCAGAGACGGCGGTGCCCAGCGGAGCGGTGCTTGACAGGAAGGGCCCAGCGGAGCAGTTCAGAGACGGCGGTGCCCAGCGGAGCGGTGCTTGAGATGAAGGGCCCAGCGGAGCGGTGCAGAGACGGCGGTGCCCAGCGGAGCGGTGCTTGAGATGAAGGGACCAGCGTAGCGGTGCTTGAGATGAAGGGCCCAGCGGAGCGGTGCTTGAGATGATGGGCCCAGCGGAGCGGTGCTTGACAGGAAGGGCCCAGCGGAGCAGTTCAGAGACGGCAGTGCCCAGCGGAGCAGTGCTTGAGATGAAGGGCCCAGCGGAGCGGTGCTTGAGATGAAGGGCCCAGCGGAGCGGTGCTTGAGATGAAGGGCTCAGCGGAGCGGTGCTTGACAGGAAGGGCCCAGCGGAGCAGTTCAGAGACGGTGGTGCCCAGCGGAGCGGTGCTTGACAGGAATGGCCCAGCGGAGCGGTGCTTGGGATGAAGGGCCCAGCGGAGCGGTGCTTGAAATGAAGGGCCCAGCGGAGCGGTGCTTGAGATGAAGGGCCCAGCGGAGCGGTGCAGAGACGGCGGTGCCCAGCGGAGCGGTGCTTGAGATGAAGGGCCCAGCGGAGCGGTGCTTGAGATGAAGGGCCCAGCGGAGCGGTGCAGAGACGGCGGTGCCCAGCGGAGCGGTGCTTCAGATGAAGGGCCCAGTGGAGCGGTGCTTGAGATGAAGGGCCCAGCGGAGTGGTGCTTGAGATGAAGGGCCCAGTTCAGCGGTGCTTGTCACAGCGGGCCCTGTTCAGCGGTGCCTCTCACGGCGGGGCCCTGTTCAGCGGTGCCTCTCACGGCGGGGCCCAGTTCAGCGGTGCTTGTCACGGCGGGGCCCTGTTCAGCGGTGCCTCTCACGGCGGGGCCCTGTTCAGCGGTGCTTGTCACGGCAGGGCCCTGTTCAGCGGTGCCTCTCACGGCGGGGCCCTGTTCAGCGGTGCTTGTCACGGCGGGGCCCTGTTCAGCGGTGCCTCTCAAGGCGGGGCCCTGTTCAGTGGTGCTTGTCACGGTGGGCCCTGTTCAGCTGTGCTTGTCACGGCGGGGCCCTGTTCAGCGGTGCCTGTCACGGCGGGGCCCTGTTCAGCGGTGCTTGTCACGCCAGGGCCCTGTTCAGCGGTGCCTCTCACGGCGTGGCCCTGTTCAGCGGTGCTTGTCACGGCGGGGCCCAGTTCAGTAGTGCTTGTCACGGCGGGGCCCTGTTCAGCGGTGCCTCTCATGGCGGGGCACTGTTCAGCGGTGCTTGTCTTGTGTTCCTAGGGAACCAGATCTGGCCAATAATTCCCGCTCAGTCGCCATCCGACCTTTCGCTTGCGGGGCCCTCCTGTGCTGGAGTCCTGGGCCCGTGGGTGTCCTCCGTCACACCCCAAATGGGGCTGATGGGGCCCTCCTGGGCAGCTCGCCTGCTGCCGGACTTGTCCGCCCTGCTGCCCTTGCCCTCCTTGGCAGAAACTCTGGGGCCCTTGCCTCCCTTTGTGGATGGGCCAGGTGACGGTGCAAGGGTGGTGTCCTTGGGGGCAGCCGTCTCAGGCCTGTTGCGCCGGCCCTTCCCTTTTTTGGTTCTTTTCCCAGGGGGTGGGCTGGCTGTCCCCTTGCTGCTGGCCGATGTTCCTGCCCTAGGAGCTGGTGGACTCCAATAGCCCTGAACGATGGTCCTAGTAGGTGCAGGGCTTGTGGTGGCTGAGGTGCTGATTGGAGTCTTATGAGATGGAGGGGGTGGGTCAGTTGTTGGAAAGAGGTCAAGGTTGGAAAGGAAAATCAATTTAGAAAGACAGGGACGGGTAGTTGTAGTGGGTATGGGAGTGGAGGAAGAGGATGTGGTTGTAGGAGAGTGAAGTCTGGTGTCTTTGGGTGCAGGTGCTTGTGCTGGAGGCTGTCGTGAGGTGGATGGCTGTTGGGTGGGTGGCTGCCTGCGTTTGTGTGGTTTGGAAGAGGGGGTGACAGACACACTGGGAGAGGACACAGGGGACGTGTAAATGGCAGTGGGGGTGGTGACTGCACGTGTGCGGACTGTTCTGGTGGGTGTGGTGGTGATGGACGTACTGGCTGATGGTGGTGTGCATGCAGGTGTGAGTGGAGACGTCACAGGGAGGGAGGAGGGAGACGAGGAGGAGGGCGACACAGAGGAGGCAGTGGCTGTTGGCATGTCTGCATGTGGATGTTGCTTGGGTGAATGCTTGTGTGATCTGTGGTGCTTATGTCTGGATGAGCTGCCCTTGGGTGTTGAGGTGTGTGCAGGCTGGTCTGTAGGTGTGTCTGGGAAAGGCAGAGGAACAGGGGAGTGGGACTGGGTTGAGGAAGTTGGAGGGGGGAGGCTAGACACAGGGACAATTGCTGCCGTCAGTGCTGAGGCCAGAGCGTTGAACGATCGCTGATGGGCAGCCTGACCCGAATGAATGCCCTCCAGGTATGCATTGCTCCGATGCACCTCCCTTTCTACCCCCTGGATGGCATTCAAAAGGGTAGACTGCCCAACAATGAGCGTCTGGAGGAGGTCAATGATCTCCGCACTGAGGGCAGCAGGGGTAACTGGGGCAGGACCTGAGGTGCCAGGGGCGAAGGAGATGCCCGGCTTCCTGGCCGAGCGGGCACGGGGTGAAAGCTGAGGGGCTGCTGGGAGGGCAGAGCTGGTGCGCTGGGTGGCGGCTGTACCTGTTGTTGCGGTGGGCACGGATGTTGCCGCCACCACAAGGGAGCTCCCTTCCGAGGACGTGTTGGTGTCGCTGACGTCTCCACGGGTCCCCGTTGTGGAGCTCCACTCGCCCTCCGTCTCACTGGTGTACTCGGAGTCGGTTGCATGGCCCTCCGGGGCCATGTGAGATGCAGCTCCCTCGTGCGCCGATGCCACTTCTCCTCCGCCTGATGATGCTAATGCACACATGAACAGGAAAACCAAAAAAAAGGGGGGGGAGAAGAAAGAAAGACATGTTGAGTGCATGCATTGGCGGCACCGTTGGCGGAGAGGACAGACACAAAAGCCCCCTGCACTACCCTGCGCAATCGGGGTACACTACTTAATTATTGTGACTTGGCCTACAAGTCTAAGGACGACAAATGCACACATAGGTGAGCCCGGACCATGGATAGCTGTACTTAGCACCCTACAGAGGTGGGGGGCGGGGGCACAGGGCCATGCCAAACGGAGGGGCCTAGCCTACAGAAACCACCCTGGCCTAGAGATAGCCACAGCCCTCCTCCCCCACCCAGACACCTCCACTGTGCGCTAATATAGCAGAATGTGCTGATACTCACCCCCTTGTGTCTGCTGTGATGTCCTCACGCGCCCATCCAAATCGGGGTAGGCCACCGCCAGGATCCGGGACATCAGGGGGGTCAATTGCCGTGTGGCACCCCTCCTAGGTTGGGAGGCCATCCCCAGCAGAGCCTCGGCGGTCTTTCTGCTCCCGCGGCGGATGTCCTCCCACCTCTTGCAGCAGTGGGTGCTCCGTCTGTTGTGGACCCCCAGGGCCCGGACGTCCTTGGCGATGGCAGGCCAAATGTCGATCTTCTGATGGGCGCTGACCTATGTGACATGTACAGGGTGGAAAAAGAAATATCATCACTTTTCTGCATGGTCGATGTGAGTGGCCCCCCCTCCCCAACCTTGCCATGTGGCACATGCTCTCATCTGTCGTGCGTTGCACTCCTCATTCGCTCCCCTCCCCACCATCTTACATCCACCCCACTCAACACAGGCATAGCCCATACTACGTGCTCCCAGTGTACTTACCTGTTGGTCTGGAGGACCGTAGAGTAGCGCATACTGGGGGAGGACCCCATCAACAAGTTTCTCCAATTCCTCAGATGTGAAGGCAGGGGCCCTTTCCCCAGTCGCAGCAGCCATTGTATCTTCCAGAGCGAGGTCACAGCAGCACTTGCAGTATAGGTCCTCTCCTGTGGATGATCAGGTCTCGAGTGATTAAGCAGTTAGAAAATGGCGGTCACGCCCGCGGCGGTGCGTACCGCGACCGCCGGCGCACATCGTCATTGGCTCCTGAGACCCATAGGGTTCAATGTTTACCAATGCTGCTTTGCGCCGCGGTCTTTGACCGCCTACCGCCACGGTGTGCCACGCCAGCGCATTGACCTCACATCCCATTGTCACACTTTACAGGTCAGGTAGCCGCCATTTCAAGGGCCCACATGGCTTAATTTCTACTGCGTCACACAGGCCTAGGCCTTGCATTGCCACTCATACAAGCCATTCAATGCATAGCGAATCGTGTACTGTGCAAGCTGTGGTTACGTACCTGTGGGTTGCTTGACTCTGTGCTCCATGTTGTCCTTCCTAGGCACCGTCCGCTGGGACTTGCGAGGAGATGGAGGAATCCTCCTGTGTACAGACCGCTGGTGGACCTGTCGACAATGGAAGAAAGACATGTCATACTGACATACAGACTTGACCGAGCCACTATACAGGAACTGTGTGCCCAGCTGGAGCCAGACCTGATGTCCCCCATTCGCCAACCCACAGGGATTCCCCCTCTGGTGCAGGTTCTGTCAGTACTCCATTTTTTGGCAAGTGGATCATTCCAAACAACAGTGGCCATATCATCTGGGATGTCTCAGCCTATGTTTTCTAAGGTTTTGTCCAGAGTGTTGTCTGCCCTGATGAAATACATGCGGAGCTACATTGTTTTCCCTGAGGTGGGCGATTTGGCTACAGTGAAGGGTGATTTCTATGCCCTTGGACATATCCCCAACATCATTGGTGCCATTGATGGGACCCATGTGGCTTTGGTTCCCCCCAGTGGAAGTGAGCAGGTGTACAGGAACAGAAAAAGTTATCATTCGATGAATGTCCAGGTGGTCTGTTTGGCTGACCAGTACATCTCCCATGTAAATGCCAAGTTCCCTGGGTCAGTGCATGACGCGTACATCATGCGAAATAGCAGCATCCCTTATGTGATGGAACAGCTACAGAGACACCGTGTGTGGCTAATAGGTGACCCTGGTTACCCCAACCTGTCGTGGCTACTTACCCCAGTGAGGAATCCCAGGACAAGGGCAGAGGAACGCTACAATGAGGCCCATGGGCGAACTAGGAGGATTATAGAAAGAACCTTCGGCCTCCTGAAGGCCAGGTTTAGGTGCCTGCATATGACAGGTGGATCCCTAATGTACTCACCAAAGAAGGTGTGCCATATCATCGTGGCCTGCTGTATGCTTCACAACCTGGCTTTGCGACGCCAGGTGCCTTTCCTGCAGGAGGATGGTCCAGATGGTGGTGTTGTAGCAGCTGTCGACCCTGTGGAGAGTGAAGAGGAGGAAGACGACGAGGACGACACAGACAACAGGGACACAGTGATACAACAGTATTTTCAGTAGCACACAGGTACGAATCAACCATGCCATTTTACATTTACTTAAAGTCTCCTGCCTCTCTACTGTCTGAGTTCCCCCCCAGTTCCTGTTAACTGAGTTGTGACTTTCCCTTCCGTTTTCAGAGCTGTGGGCCCCACTGCGTGACCTCTGCTTTGTTTGCCCATGGACTACAGCTGTGTGACAGTGGTATGTTGTCATCACAATGTAACTGAACATTTTTGCACCGTTATGTCTAATACATTTGTTCAAAATACAAGCAGACTCCAGATTTTTCAAGTGCAATAAGTGATTTAATTAAAGTGCTACATTTAGGAACATGATTGTAAAACGGTGATGGGTGATGGTGGAGTAATGTCCATGGCAGAGTCCAGTTCTCAGTCTCACAGGTGCATTGTCCATATGCCTGTGGAAGGATGGAGCAGGGGCAGTTCAAGGTTGGACAGGGTGACAATGTGGGACAGTGGGATGACATCAGGGGGTATTGTTTTCTGGCGGAGGTCTTGGCATCCTACTCTGTCTTCTTGTGAGATCTCAGGTTCCGCTTGCGGGGTGGTTCTTCTTCTGCAGGAGGTGGGGTTCTGGTGGCCTGTCGTTGTGTGGGGGCCTCCTGTCCACTAGCGCCGGCAGAGGAGGTAGGCTGTTGCTGGTCCAGGCTAGTGACAGGGGCCCTTTGTGGTGCCACATGGTCCCGCAATGTGGTGACTATCTGGTTAAGGGCCACGACGATGGTCCCCATTGCGGAACTAATGTTCCTCAGTTCCTCTCTGAACCCCATGTACTGTTCCTCCTGCAGTACCTGGATCTCCTGGAACCTGGCCAGTACCGTAGCCATCGCCTCCTGGGAGTGGTGGTATGCTCCCATGATGGAGGAGAGGGCCTCTTGGAGAGTCGGTTCCCTGGGCCTGTCCCCCCCTGTCGCACAGCAGCCCTCCCAGTTCCCCTGTTTCACTGGGCCTCTGTCCCCTGGACGGTGTGCCCACTACCACTGCCACCAGGTCCCTGTTGTTGTTGGGGTTGTGGGTCAACCTGGGTGCCCTGTAGTGGTGGACACACCGCTGATTGACGTGTCCTGGAGACAGAGGCATGGGCCCGCTGGGTGGGAGCTGTGCTGGTGTTCCCAGAGGGGGTTAGGTCAGGTGTAGCCTGTGGCTGTCTGTGGGGAACCAACTGTCCCGAGGTCCCCGATGGGCCGGGCTGGTCATCTGGGGCAGGGAGACAGAGCTGCTGTCGTCACTGGGGGCCTCTTCTGGGGGTGGGATGGACATCTCTGGACCCTCTGTGGCGGTGTGGTGGCGTTCGGGTCCTGCAGGGGTATAAGAGTATGGTTATTGCTTCTGTGTGTGGCATTTCGTGTCATGGGTGGGTGCCCGTGTACCCCAGTGCTGGCATTCCCTTGTGGGGGCTTTTGTGACGGTGGCTTGTGGGGGTGATGAGTGTGTGCACTGGGCATGCTTTGGGGATGGGTGTCCATGCTTTGGGGACGCATGCAGGGCTAGGTATTGGGATGGGTGGGATGTGATGGTGAGCCATTTGCAAGGAGTTGGTGTGATGGGGGTCGGGGTATGATTTGGCATGCAGGTGGGGTGGGGGTAATGAAGTAGTGGAGATTTGCCTTACCAGAGTCCATTCCTCTGCCTACTCCTGCGAGGCCCTCAGGATGCAGGATGTGCAAGGCTTCCTCCTCCCATGCTGTGAATTCTGGGGAAGTAGGTGGGGGTCCGCCACCAGTCCGCTGTACCGCGATGTTGTGCCTTGATACCATGGAACGCACCTTCCCCCGTAGGTCGTTCCACTGCTTCCTGATGTCGTCCCGATTGCGTGGATGCTGTCCCATAGCGTTGACCCTGTCCACTATTCTGTTCCATAGCTCCATCTTCCTGGCAATGGTGGTGTGCTGCACCTGTGCCCCGAAGAGATGGGGCTCTACACGAACTATTTCCTCCACCATGACCCTGAGTTCTGCGTCAGAGAACCTGGGGTGTCTTTGGGGTGCCATGGGGTGGTGTGGATGAGGTGAGGGGTGGTGTATGTGTTGTAGAGTGTGGTGAGTGTGGTGGTGTATGGTGTTTTGTGCATGGAAATTGTGTGGGTGATGTTGTGATTTGCCTCTGTGTGATGGTCTACTCTATGCTGTGCTGTCTCTCTCTGTCCTTCTGTCGCAATTGTGGTCGTAAGGGTTTGTGGGTGATGTGGGTGTGTGTTTTATATTTAATTGGGTGTGTGGGAGTGGTGTGTGTATGTGTCTCAGGTGTGTATATTTTGATTTGTCCAATGTGGTAGTGTTTTGTAAAGGGGTGTGTATTTTGAGCGCGGTGGTGTGTATCGCCAATGGAATACCGCCATTGAAAGACCGCTGCGGGGATTTGTGGGTCAGAATGGTACGGGCGTATTTCTGTTGGCGTGGCGGTGGAGGTTTGGTCATCGCCAGTTTCCCGCTGACCTTTGGTGTGGCGGACTTTTGTTGGTGTTGGGTTTTTGGCGATTTGCCAGTTGCGGGTCAGAATGACCGTGGCGGTTTACCGCGACCGCGGCGGTGTTATGACGGTCTTCTGACCGGCGGTAAGCGCCTTTTACCGCCGAGGTCAGAATGACCCCCAAAGTCTTTTTAGTCCTGAGACTTCAGGGAACAGGAGGCAAGCTCTATACAACCCCTTGGAGAGCACTTCTCACCACAGTCAGAGAGCAGGAAGGCAGCAGGGCAACAGGAAGGCAGCAGCCCTTCACAGAAAGCAGTCAGGTGAGTCCTTTGGGCAACCAGGCAGTTCTTCATGGCAGGATGCAGGTTCTGGTTCAGGTTCTCTTCTCCAGGAAGTGTCTTGATGAAGTAGAGTGTCTCCCTCAGAAGTGTCTAGTTTGGTAGAGTCAGAGACCCTACTTAAATACCCAAATGTGCCTTTGAAGTGGGGGAGGTCCCCTTTCAGTTCCATGCTGTCTGCCAAGGTCCCAGTACGGAGTGTGGCAGTCCTTTGCGTGAGGGCAGGCTACTGTCCTTTGACATGTAAGTGTCAAACCCTGCAGCCGTCCAGCCCAGGAAGACCCATTCAAAATGCAGATGTATGCAAGTGAGGCTGAGTACCCTGTGTTTGGGGTGTGTCTGAGTGAATGCACAAGGAGCTGTCAACCAAGCCCAGCCAGACGTGGATTGTAAGGCACAGAAAGATTTAAGTGCAAAGAAATGCTCACTTTCTAAAAGTGGCATTTCTTGAATAGTAATATTAAAGCCAACTTCACCAGTCAGCAGGATTTGGTATTACCATTCTGGCCATACTAAATATGACCTTCCTACTCCTTTAAGATCAGCAGCTACCACTTCAATACTGTATGAGGGTAGCCCCAATGTTAGCCTATGAAGGGAGCAGGCCTCACAGCAGTGCAAAAACAAATTTAGGAGTTTTACACTACCAGGACATGTAAACTACACAGGTACATGTCCTGCCTTTCACCCACACCGCACCCTGCTCTTGGGGTTACCTAGGGCACAAATTAGAGGTGACTTATATGTGGAGAATGGGGAGGTTTAGGCTTGGCAAGTACTTTTAAATGCCAAGTCGAGGTGACAGTGAAGCTGCACACACAGGCCTTGCAATGGCAGGCCTGAGACAAGGTAAAGGGGCTACTTAAGTGGGTGGCACAACCAGTGCTGCAGGCCCCCTAGTAGCATTTAATCTACAGGCACTAGGCACATATAGTGCACATTACTAGGAACTTATAAGTAAATTAAATAGTCCAATCAGGTAGGATCCAAGGTTACCATGTTTAAAAGGCGAGAGCATATGCACTTTAGCAATGGTTAGCAGTGATAAAGTGCACAGAGTCTAAAAGCCAGCAAAAACAGTGTCCAAAAAGTGGAGGGAGGCAGGCAAGAAGTTAGGGGTGACTACCCTAATGCTGTCAGGTCTAAATTGTGTCCCCCCCAGCTGGAAGTGGGGAGAGCTACCCGACCTCCTGGGAGCTCTCATCGCTAAGGCGGAAGTATCTGGAGAGACCATCAGCATTGGCGTGGTCAACCCCTGGGCGATGCTCCACCGTAGAGTCCATCCCCTGTAGGGAAATGGACCACCTCAAGAGTTTAGGATTTTCACCCCTCATCTGCATGAGCCATCTGAGGGGCCTGTGGTCTGTCTGAACCCGGAAGTGAGTCCTAAACAGGTATGGCATCAGCTTTTTCAGTGCCCAGACCACAGCAAAAGCTTCTCTCTCAATAGCACTCCACCTCTGTTCCTGTGGTAATAGCCTTCTGCTAATAAAGACTACTGGTTGGTCTAGGCCCTCCTCATTTAGCTGTGCTAGGACCGCCCCTATGCCATGCTCTGAAGCGTCTGTCTGCACAATAAATTCCTTGGATTAGTCAGGGGCCTTGAGCACGGGGCCGTGCACATGGCTTCCTTCAGAGAGTCAAAGGCTTTCTGAGAAGCCTCTGTCCAATTCACCAACCTAGGTTGTTTCTTGGAAGTGAGTTCTGTCAAGGGTGACACAATGGTACCATAGCCCTTGACAAATC
Source organism: Pleurodeles waltl (assembly GCF_031143425.1). Taxonomy (NCBI): domain Eukaryota; kingdom Metazoa; phylum Chordata; class Amphibia; order Caudata; family Salamandridae; genus Pleurodeles; species Pleurodeles waltl. The sequence goes on from NC_090437.1 coordinate 1,004,042,702, forward strand.
TGCGGAAGAATCCTGTGAGGCCTAAAAAGGCTCTCACCTCAGTCTGTGTTCTAGGTGGTTGCCAGGCCTTGATAGTTTCAATCTTGGCGTGGAGTGGCTGCACCTTGCCACCACCCACTAGGTGTCCCAAGTACACCACGGAACCCTGCCCAATCTGGCACTTACTAGCCTTGATGGTCAGGCCTGCCTGTTGCAGGGCCTGAAGCATCTCGTTGAGGTGGAGCAGGTGTTCCTCCCAGCTGGAACTGTAGACAGCTATGTCTTCCAGGTAGGCTGCGCAGAAGGCATCCTTGCCAGCTAGGACCCCGTTAACCAACCGTCGGAAGGTAGCGGGGGCATTTTTCAACCCAAATGGCATCACCCGGAACTGGTAATGGCCATCAGGTGTGGAAAATGCGGATCTCTCTTTAGCCCCCTCTGTCAGGGCAATCTGCCAGTACCCTGAAGTAAGATCAAACGCACTCAGGAACTTGGCAGCAACCAGTCTGTCAATGAGCTCATCAGCTCGGGGGATGGGGTGGGCATCAGTCCGTGTGACTGAGTTGAGACCCCGGTAGTCTACCCAGAACCGGAGTTCTGGCTTCGCACCTGGGGCAGTAGCCTTAGGGACCAACACCACAGCTCTGGCCCAGGGACTACTGGATTTCTCAATAACCCTTAAAGCTAACATCTCGGAGATCTTCTCCTTGATGCTGGCCTTCACCTTATCCGATAACCTGTAAATTTTGTTCTTCACAGGGAGACTGTCACCTGTGTCAATGTCATGAACACAGAGGTGGGTCAGTCCAGGAGTAAGGGAGAACAGGGGGGAGAACTGCTCCAACAGCTCATAGCAGTCTCCTCTCTGGTTTAGAGTCAGGGAGTCAGAGAGAATGATACCTTTCACTGACCCATCACCTTCTTGGGCAGAGAGGAGGTCAGGGAGAGGTTCACTCTCCTCTTCCATTCCTTCATCTGTGACCAGAAGCATGTTAACTTCAGACCTCTCAAAATGAGGCTTCAGTCGGTTGACATGGAGCACCCTTAGGGGGTTCAAAGGGGTTTGGAGATCCACTAGGTAAGTGGCCTCCCCTTTCCGCTCCTTTACTTCAAATGGGCCAGACCAGCGGTCCTGGAGAGCTCTAGGCTCTTCTGGCTCCATTACCCACACTTTGGGTGACATGTAGCAAACTTTTGCGAGTCACAAATGGCCCGATTCGCAATTTGCGACCCCGCAAAATCGGAAATGGAATGCAAAAATCCCATTACCGACTCGCAAAATTTGCGACCCCATTTTGCGACCAGCAAATAAGAAGTCGCAATTTGCGAGTCGAAAACCATATGCAATAGCAACTCGCAAATTGCGACTAGTCGCAAAAAGCCCATTTTGCACTTCCAATTTACCACTAACTCAGAGCAGGTGGTAACCATTACCAAAGTATAAAAGGAGACCCAGAAGGCATCTGGGTTACTCAAGATGGCGGAGATATATGTGATAGCAGTGAGGAGGAGAGCCCACGCCGCCCAGCAGAGGAGGAGGAGGAGCCAGAGACAGGAGAAGATATACAGAACAAGGCAGACACTTTTCCAACAAACTGAGGAGGAGATTTATGATAAATATAGACTCAGCAGCGCAGCTATACTAGATTTAATAGAATTACTCAAACCACAGCTACAACGCCAGACTGTGCGCGGCTGCGCCATCCCTACGCATGTGCAAGGGCTATGCTCACTGCACCTCTTGGCCTCGGGTAGCTATCAGGGGGTCATTGCTGTGGCAGGTGGGGTATCCCAAAGTGCACTCTCACGGTTCTTTAGGGCATTCCTAGACGCCTTACTCACACACATGTCCAGATACATATACCTACCCAGGAATGAGGCAGAAATCAACAGCACCAAGTTGGAATTCTACAGGATTGCCAACTTCCCCCATGTCATAGGGTGTATAGACGGGACACATATACAAATATGCCCTCCTGCAAACCTGGAATATCTGTTCCGCAATCGGAAGTGTACCCACTCACTCAATATTCAGGTGGTATGTGACACCCATTATATCATCACTGACATGGTTGCTAAATTTTCAGGCAGTACTCATGACTCCTACATTTTTAGGCACAGTGGGATACACCAACGCCTAGAACATGGGGAGTTTGGAGACGGATACCTCCTAGGTAGAGGTGAAAACACCTTTCAGACATACACACAGGTCAATGTGGAAACCACCCATGCCCAGCTAACACTACTTTTTGTGCCAAACAGGTGACAGTGCATATGCACTACGACCATGGATCCTTACCCCGTACTTAACACCCAGCAATGAGTCAGAGAGGCGATACAACAGTGCACATAAGAGGACCAGGAATATCATCGAACGTACCTTTGGACTGCTGAAAGCAAGGTTCAGATGCCTCCACAGAAGTGGAGGTGCCCTCCAGTATACCCCAATAACAGCTTTCAAAATCATTGTCGCATGCGCTATACTGCACAACATTGCCACCAGACGTGGGCTACCTCTCACCCCTGAACACCCTGATTCTGAGGATGAAGAGCAAGAGCCACCATATCGCCATCATGGGGATAGGAGCATCGCAAATCAAGGCCGACTGAGACGGGAACACATTGCAAACCAATACTTTGGAAGGTACGTGCTAACTTCTACCATACTCACCAATGTCACACACAGAGTCCATGTGTTAAGTGGAAAGAACAAGTGATTTAATAAGTGCAAACAAAAAAACAATATACAATTGGAACAGTTCAGGGGCTTTAATAGTCCACCTGGCATGGGACACATTGATGTCATGTGCCCCAACCCCAGGATTGTGTGGAGCTCAAACCCTACGGCGGGCTCGGCCAGCATGGCTGGTACTAGGGGGGTCAGCAGTGCCCTGCCTTGTGCTTCCACTGTGAAGCACCCTGGTGTCACCGGCAGAGACACTGCTGACAGTGGAGCCCTCCTCACTATCCTGTGGCGTGTCGCCTGTGCCCCTGGCCACCTGCCGTGCCTCCATTAAGTCTACAGCGTGGCTGAGACGGCCCAGTCCACGTGCCATGTCACTGGCAAAGTGGCCCATGCCCACTTGGATGCTGACCGTGCGCCTAGAAAGACCTGTTGTGTTCACGGCCAGCCTTACAATTGAGGATGACATCCTGTCTCGGCGGTTCAGCAGCTGGCGGTCCTGACGCCGTGCACTCTCTGTCTGCGTTAGCAGTCCTCCCACTAGTTGACGCACAGAGAGTGCAAGATTGCCTATGTGTGAACATATCAGTTGCAACTCATAATATACAAGCTGCATGGTGTTTCCATGATTGCGTTCCATGCGCAGCAATGCCCCGGTAATCCTCCTGATTTCTTGTGTCTGCAGGGGTTGACCTCGTAGAAGTGCGGCCTCAGTATGTGAAATGGAGGCATCCCCTGACTCTGCCTGCCGCTGTGAGGATGGAGTTCCAAGTCGCCTGCGACGCGGTGGAGGCCCTGTGACGTCTCCCGTGGCACTTTGGATGGTACCTGGTGCAGGCTCACACACCACTATTGCAACAGGTGTTTCGTGAGGGGACATGGTGTCGGTGGTGCAGGTCGCATTGGTGGCTGGTCCTGTTCCTTAGTGTGTCTACTGGCTGACCAGTGGCCCCTGGCTGCTTAGGCTGGTGGGGGTGTCTTGTGGGAGACCTGTGGGACATAGGGAACACACTGTCAGTATCTACTATCTGTTATCAAGTTCCTAATAAACTGTTGCCTATCAACTGCCTACTTGACTACATTGCCCATAATGCACCATTCTGGTGTTTGCTACTCTGAAATTGAACTATTTTGGTTGTGCATGCTCCTGTGTACAAGGTGGGTGGGGGTATGGCAATAATGAGGGTACATGCATGTCACATGGTACTCACCGGTTGATGGTCCTGGCTCAGATGTGTCCAGCTCTCCCATCCCTCATACAGCCTCAGGCTCAAGGGTCTCCTCTACCCTTTCCTCCAGGGGTGTGGGTGGTGGTACTGTTGATGGTCCCCCTCCTGTGCCTCTCATCTCCCGGAGCCGCTCTGCCACCCTCTCCTTGGTCCGGGAGCGCAGGTCGTACCACCTTTTCTTGAGTTCCTCAGTACTCAGGTGGCTGACACCCAGGGAGTTGACTTTTTCCTGGATCTCCATCCATAGTCTCCTTTTCTCTGTCTCTGGCACGGTGAGGGCTGCCCTGCCAAACAACTGGTCATGGTGCTGACAACACTCCTCAGTCAACACCTCCAACTTTTTCTGCAAACTTCAGTTTCCTCTTCCTTGGGGTCTCTGCCATGGTTGCTGGAGCTCTGTGTGTTTGCAGTTCTGCAGTTGAAATGGGTGTGGTCCTCCCTCCTCCCAGGTGTATTTGTAAACTTCCTGGCTGTGATGTCATCATCATGTGCCAGGAAGTGTTTTCCAGAGTGTTCTGCAGCACCTGCATTCAATTTTCGGCACAGTCGCAATTTGCGACACCCACTTGCAAATTGCGTGTCCGTTTTTTGCACGGTCACAATAAGCGACCTCGCAAACGGCGGACTTGCTATCTGCGGTGCGACTCCATTTGCGAGTTGCAAATTGTCCTCGCGTTTTCTACCTGCATTGCAGTTAGCGAGTCGGAAATTGCGAGTCGCAAAGAGTCGCAATTTGCGAGTCGCTAATTTTTCCCTACCTACATCTGGCCCTTTGTCTCCAGGTTGAAACTCTACCAGGGTGGCCTTCTGGTCATACCAGCGTTTCATTACCTCTTGACTGGCCTCAAGGTTACTTTTGGCCTCTTTCCAGAAGCGGGTCATCTGGTTGCGGAGGGCCAACATGTAGCTGACCACATCCTGAGGGGGTGCCTTTGGAACTTTCTCCAACCCCTCCTTGACAATGCTTAAGGGTCCCCTGACAGGGTACCCATAGAGAAGCTCAAAGGAACTGAACCCTACCCCCTTCTGGGGTACCTCTCTGTAAGCAAAGAGAAGGCATGGTAAGAGGACGTCCCACTTAGGCCTCATGGCCTCAGGGAGGCCACCAATCATGCCTTTCAAGGTCTTGTTGAATCTCTCCACAAGACCATTAGATTGGGGGTGATAGGGGGTGGTGAACTTGTAGGTTACACCACACGCATCCCACATAGACTTCATGTATGCCGACATGAAGTTAGTGCCTCTGTCAGACACTATCTACTTTGGGAATCCCACACGGGTAAATATCCCCATCAGAGTTCTGGTCACCACCGGTGCAGTTACGGTCCTCAGAGGGATTGCCTCTGGGTATCGGGTAGCATGGTCCACAAAAACCAGGATGAACCTGTTGCCTAGGGCAGTTTTGGGGTCCACTGGACCAACAATGTTGATGCCCACCCTTTCAAAGGGGGTGCCAACGACAGGAAGTGGAATCAGGGGGGCCTTAACCCTTTTTCCTGTTTTACCACTGGCCTGGCAGGTAGGACAAGATCTACAGAATGTATCTGAGTTTGGCCATATTCTGGGCCAATAAAAGTGGGTGACAAGCCTGTCAAAGGTTTTGTCTTGCCCCAAATGTCCTCCCAGGGGAATGTCGTGAGCCAGACCCAATAGGAAGGTTCGGTAACACTGGGGGACCACCAGCGCACGCGCTGCCCCAATGGCCGGAACCTTAGGCTCACTGTAGAGGAGATAATTCTCCCAATATATGTGGTGATCGCCAGAGGCTTCACCTGCTGCCTGGGCTGAGGCTTGCTTCCTCATACCCTTTAGAGTGGGACATTCTTTCTGCGCCTTGCAGAATTCCTCCCTGGTAGGTCCACCCTCAACTTGCCAGCCAGCAAGCTCAGGTAGATCACCTAGGGTGGCAATGTCTTCCCCAGTTGGCTCGGGGGCCTCCTCCGCAGGAACCCCGTCAACCACTGCGGGAACTTCTGGGACCGGTTTCCCGCACCCCTTTCCCCTCCTCTTGGCAGTTGTCTGGGCCATTGTTCCAGGCTCCAGACGCCCTTGACTTCCCTCTCGGTCAGCCATAGACCATGTGGTCATGCAGACCCACTCAGGCAATGCTAACATTTCCAAGTGTGACCTTAGCTCTACCTCCTTCCAGGTAGTGTGCACAAGGTCATTGCCTAACAGATAATATACAGGCATGGCAGGACTCACAGCTACTTTCAGAGTATCAGAGACCCCCCCCACTCAAAGGGAACCAGAGCTACCGGTAGGTGGCTCTCGCGATTGTCAGTAACTATGACCTGGTGAAATGTATTGGGGATGACCTGCTCTGCTGACACCAGCTGACCCTTGACAGTAGTCATGCTGGCTCCTGTGTCACGCAGAGCCTCCACCCTTTGCCCATTGATGGTGACCCACTGTCTATACTTGGAAGTATTGGCAGGCATTTGGGCTTTTGGCACCATCTCTGCATCCCCCAAGGACACTAGGGTTACCTCTGTCTGTACCCCAAAACTGTCTGGGACCATCTCCTCCCCGAGCGCTACGCTAGCCAACCCAGGTGTCTGCCCTCCTTGGGGGGCTGTGCCCTCTTGGGACACTTGGAGTCGCCCACCGTGTGCCCATACTTATTGCACTCTGAACAGTGGTGTACATACCTCCCTGTCTTATGATCAGTAAAACCTTTCTTTTGAGAATCAGACCGGGACTGGTTACCACTACTCCCTTGGGAACTATTTTGGGAGCCATTTGCGAACTCCTTGTTTTTAAGTTTTTCTCCCCCTCTTTCTTCTGATGGGAACCCTGACCACCTTTGTGGGTGTCCCCCCAAGATACCTTCTCGGACACTCTGGTACTAGTCCAGAGGTCCGCCTCCTTAGCAAGCTTCCTGGGATCAGTCAGCTTACTGTCTACTAGGTGCTGGCGCAACTCTGTAAAACAAATACCAAGCATATGCCCTCTCAGAATTAAATTATATAATCCTGTGTAATCATCTACTCTGCAGCCCCGCACCCATCCATTCAGTGCCTTACTGGAAAAGTCAAAGAAATCTACCCATGTTTGTGTGGATAGTTTGGTGCTGTCCCTGAACCTCTGACGGTATCTCTCAGGGGTCAGCCCAAACTTGGCTTTCTGAAGTGGGTATGTGTTTCTATCCTTAGGATCCAGTGTGAGAAGTGTGTCCCTCCCCAGTATTTGTACATAACTCCACATAGCTGTACCCCATTGCCCTTCAGGAACCTCATAAGCCTGTAGTGCAACTTCATAAGCCGCTAACCATTTATCTATGTCATCTCCCACCACAAAACTGGGCACCACATTTTTGGGTATACAAACCTTCTTTTCCCCAGCAGGTCCTGTCTGTATGCTGCCACCATTACTGCTGGATTCAGACGGCTTTGCCTTGAGATCCAGCTCCTTGAGACTCAGTTCATGAGCCAACAAAAGTTTCTTTTCAGCCAAGGCTCTCTCAGCTTGCTTGGCTTCTCTTTCTGCCCTTCTTTCCTACTGTTAAGCCTCAATTTTCAGTTTTGCCATTTGCAATTGGAACTCCCTTTCTTCTCTCCTTTCCTCTGCGGTCAGGCTTTGCACAGAGACACTGCTCCCTGGTCTGGAAGGGGGCACAATTGCAGTGGTAACATCATCCACTGATAGCAACAAATCCTCTGAGGGGCCATTTTCTGGCTCCTCTTCCTCATCATCCTCCTCTAAATGGGCTTCTGCCCAGGCCCTCAGCGCCACTTGAAAGTCCTCCTTTTTGGAGGCCCCTTAGGTGGGTACTCTCATCACCCTGCAGAACCCTCTTAACTGTTTGACAGTATATGTGTCCAACAGGGCTAGGTCAAAGTCTCCTATTTGAGACCCTGCCAGAGACATGTTGAGTGAGGATTTAGTTTTTGAAAATTGTCAGGAAAAACGAATTTGCAAAAAAGAGATAAAAATCAAGTTGACCTTCAACTGTGGGTAGGTAGGAAATACTTAGCTACTGTATGTCACTGCACAAATACAAGTCCTATCATCACCGCTGATCACCAATGTTAGAAATTGAGTTTTTGGTTGGCAGTCAGGTTACCCCCTGTCCAAGCAAGAACCCTCACTCTAGTCAGGGTAAGTCACACACAATCCAAAATTATCCTGTGCCCACCCTCTGGTAGCTTGGCACGAGCAGTCAAGCTTAACTTAGAAGGAAATGTGTAAAGTATTTGTGCAATAAATCATACAATAACGCAATATAGCACCACAAAAATACACCACACAGTGTTTAGAAAAATATATAATATTTATCTGGATAATTGCAGGTCAAAACGAATAAAGATGCAATGTGAAAGTATAGAGATATCACTGTAAAGTGATATAAAGTGTCTTAAGTCTTTAAAAAGAAAACAAAGTCTCTTTCAAGCACAAACAACCTGGTTTAAAGTGGAAAATCTCCGCAAAGGGCCGCAGAAGAAGAGATACATGGAAAAATGGTGTGTGCGTCGATTTCTCCCCAGCACACACGGACTTGTGTCGTTATTTTTCATGCGGGGAAGTCAGGCGTCGTTTTCCGGCGTGCGGACAGTCTCTTTCTGTGGTTCGTGGGATTACCAGATGTCCCGGGGTCTGTGCGTGGAATCCTAGGCTTGTTTTCCGGCTGCGCATCCTTCCGGTGGGCTGTGCGTGGAATCTTCTCCCTCACGGCAGCCGTTGCGTCGATTTCTGTTCTGGAGTCGGGCGGCGTTTGTCCAGGCGAGGCCGTGCGTCGAAGTTCCGGTCGCACCGCAGGTGTCGTGTCGAGCGCCGTCTTTCCAGATCGGCGTGCAGTGAATTATTCACTGCGGAGCAAGCTGTGCGTCGAATTTTTCGGCGCACAAGGCTTCCAAATGAAAAAGAGAAGTCTTTTTGGTCCTGAGACTTCAGGGAATAGGAGGCAAGCTCTGTCCAAGCCCTTGGAGAGCACTTCAGCAGCAGGACAAGAGTTCAGCAAGGCAGCAGGGTAACAGCAAGGCAGCAGTCCTTTGTAGAAGGCAGTCAGGTGAGTCCTTTAGGCAGCCAGGCAGTTCTTCTTGGCAGGATGCAGGTTCTGGTTCAGGTTTCTTCTCCAGCAAGTGTCTGATGAGGTAGGACAGAGGCCCTGTTTTATACCCAAATGTTCCTTTGAAGTGGGGGAGACTTCAAAGAGTGGCTAAGAAGTGCACCAGGTCCCCTTTCAGTTCAATCCTGTCTGCCAGGGTCCCAGTAGGGGGTGTGGCAGTCCTTTGTGTGAGAGCAGGCCCTCCACCCTCCCAGCCCAGGAAGACCCATTCAAAATGCAGATGTATGCAAGTGAGGCTGAGTACCCTGTGTTTGGGGTGTGTCTGAGTGAATGCACAAGGAGCTGTCAACCAAGCCCAGCAAGACATGGATTGTAAGGCACAGAAAGATTTAAGTGGAAAGAAATGCTCACTTTCTAAAAGTGGCATTTCTAGAATAGTAATATTAAATCCAACTTCACCAGTCAGCAGGATTTGGTATTACCATTCTGGCCATACTAAATATGACCTTCCTACTCCTTTCAGATCAGCAACTACCACTTCAATACTGTATGAATGCAGCCCCAATGTTAGCCTATGAAGGGAGCAGGCCTCACAGCAGTGCAAAAACGAATTTAGGAGTTTCTACACTACCAGGACATGTAAACTACATAGGTACATGTCCTGCCTTTCACCCACACAGCACCCTGCTCTAGGGGTTACCTAGGGCACACATTAGAGGTGACTTATATGTGGAGAAAGGGGAGGTTTAGACTTGGCAAGTACTTTTAAATGCCAAGTCGAGGTGACAGTGAAACTGCACACACAGGCCTCGCAAAGGCAGGCCTGAGACAAGGTAAAAGAGCTACTTAAGTGGGTGGCACAACCAGTGCTGCAGGCCCACTAGTAGCATTTAATCTACAGGCCCTAGGCACATATAGTGCACATTACTAGGGACTTATAAGTAAATTAAATAGTCCAATCAGGTATGATCCAAGGTTACCATGTTTAAAGGGCGAGAGCATATGCACTTTAGCACTGGTTAGCAGTGATAAAGTGTGCAGAGTCTAAAAGCCAGCAAAAACAGGGTCCAAAAAGTGGAGGGAGGCAGGCAAAAAGTTAGGGGTGACCACCCTAAGGCTGTCAGGTCTAACACCAAGCAAAAGTAAATAAAGTCCGCTTTCTGCAAGTGAGGGCTGTCAAACTGCTCTCACTTGCAGAAAGTGGTGTTTTCATTGGTCTTCCCTGCATGCAAATATGTGTGTGGGGAAGACAGATGAAAACATTGCTCCCACAAGCATGGAGCTTCTATTTAAAAGTAGCTTCTTGCTTGGGGGAGTAATGCTGGCTCCCCACATCCCACATTGCATTGAGCCTCCCATGGTCCTGTCACTCTTTCTCTCTCTCTCTCCTATCCCAAAATAGGATGGAAGAGAGAGAGAGAGATAGAGCGAGAGAGAGAGAGAGAGAGAGAGGTTGACTTTAAAGGGTAAGACTAGCAAATTGTTTAATACAAATGTTATAGTTAGGTTTGGATGCAGAGGCTGAAGACTGTGCGTGACGCAAGGTTGGGTTGGTCACAGGTCATGTAGCCAACCGCTGCTGAGCACGGAAAAAGGACATACTTGAATTAACGTATAGTTATGAACATTATTTTATGTTACCTTACATTAAAAAAACATAAAAATCCACTGAAAAGAACAAAGGGTACAGGAATGTTATAGTTAGGTTCTGAATTTACTCGTATAAAAGTATAAAAATTCCTTACATTGAATATTACAAATGATGTTATCAAAGAAGTCACAAGTGCAGTAATTTGTGGGGTAATTAGCAGTAGCATGGCAAGGGCTAGAGTTATAGGGGGTTATTCCAACTTTGGAGGAGGTGGTAATCCGTCCCAAATGTGATGGATTTACCACCAGCCGTATTACGAGTTCCATAGGATATAATGGACTCGTAATACGGCTGGTGGTATATCCGTCACTTTACCGTCACTTTTGGGACAGATTACCACTTCCTCCAAAGTTGGAATAACCCCCATAGTTACCTTAGGGTATGAGTTAGAGGTACTTGAGATAACTTTAACTATAACAGGTGAATTTCTATGATTTTGTATGTGTGAAATGTGAGCCTAACTATAACGTCCCTGTAATCTTTGTTTTTTTCAGTGAATTTCTATGTTTTTTTAACGTATAGTCATTTTCATCACTATACCTTAACAGAAACAGTTGGCCGCTATAACCACTCAACCTTGCAATGCAAGGCCTTCGGCCTGCAGTCAAACCCCCTAACCACCCAACCCAGAGAGAGAGAGAAAGTGACAGACTGAGGGAGGTTGATTTAAGCTTTGATGAATGATATACTTAGAATTAGATATTTCTAGACAAATTGAAAAGAATTTTTTTTTTGTCAATTAAAAAGAGTGAGATCACCTTTCAGTATGTAACTTAAATGTTTATAGTTGAAAAGAAACTAAAGCAGAAAATGACCACAGACCTACCACACTAGAACCCTTAACCGGCAATGTGCCTGTGTGAGATCTTAACCACTCATCCAAAGGTGACTCCTTATTGTGAATTGTCCAGACATAGCTATGACTTTCAATCTACAGATTTTGAGAGTAAAAAGACTTCAATGTTCCATCACTAGGAATGTTTAACAGTGAAAACAGTAGAAAATAAACAGACACGCTGCCGTGATACTAGAATTTGAACCTTCAGCCTACTGAAGAACAGCATAAGACATTGACCATTAGGCTAGAAGTGACTCTGTTCTGCTTTGCATCCAAACATAACTATCACATTGGTACCAAACATGTTGATAGTCTGACTTTTTGAAGTCATTGTAGGTGAGTCCATTGCTATAAAGATCTCTCTCTCTCTTTTCAATCCAATTATGGGGTGGAAGAGAGAGAGAGAGACATAGAGTGTCAGGACCACGGGGCTAGCCTAAAGGTAACCACAGTCCCAACTAGCTCCCCGCATCCTGCAGGAGTCAGAATTGCTTCCACAAGCAAGGAGTTGCTTGAAATAGCAGCTCCCTGCTTGTGGGAAAATGCTTTCATGTTTCTCTGCACGCATATTTGTGTGCAGGTAAACAGATGAAAACTTCACTTTCTGTAAGTGAGAGCTGTTTGACAGCTCTCACTTACAGAAAGTGAAGGGTTTACTCTGACTTGGTGGGAGCTATCAAAGCTCCCACCAAGTCAGAGCAAACAGCTATGTCTTGTGCGTGGGTACCCAGGGCCAACATTAGCTCCATGAGGAGAACTAAAATAGTCCCAGGGGGGTGGTGGTCCCTGGGGCTGGGGGTCCATAATGAACCTCCTTCATTATTTGAGTCGTGCCCAGGACAGGTGGTGGTCCCTGGGGCTCTAGGGGGTCCGGCAGTCCCCCCGAATTTGTTGACAATTTGTGCCCTGGGGAGGTGGCACTCTCTGGGGCTGCAAGGAGGCTGGGCAGCTCCCCCACCTTTTTTGACAATTTGTGCCCCAGGAAGGTAGTGGTCCCCTGGGCTGCGGAGGAGGCCAGTCGGCCACTTGAATTTATTTTAAAATTGTGCCACAAGGAGGTGGCGGTGCCCCGGGCTCCAGGGGTGCTGGGAGGCCCCCCTCACACATAATGAGTTTAGCCACATGTCAATATTTATATTTACATTATAAAAGTTCTCATGAGTGCTGTGACATATGTGGTAATTAGCAGTGCATGGCAAGAGTGCAAGTTATATCACCTTAGGCCATGAGTTATAGATACTTGAAATAACTCTAACTGCTAAATGTCTTTCTCTTTGTCCCATCCACCATGGCCTTGCCTTAATATGTTTATTTTTTGGGGAGGGTGGCTGCGTGGCCCCCTCCCCTGGCTGATTTTGTCCGCCGGGACGTTCCGGGCCCAGCCTTAGCATATTTTTCTTTTGTAGGGAGGAGGACTGTGCTCCCCTGGACAATTTAGGCCCTGGAGACCCCATCCTCCAGAGCCGAGTATTAATATATTTATTTATTTCTTGAAGGAAGGGAGGCATACCCCTCTTCTGGCCAATTTGAACCCTGGGGACCCCATCTTCCTGGGTCCACCATTAATATACTCATTTTGTTCGGAGGGGGCTGTGCAGTCCCCCTCCCCCGACTGATCCTGGACCCAAGGATCCCATCCCCTGGGGCCTGGCCATCTGTCCTGGGTGCGCTGTAGGGCACCCATTGTGCAATGGGACCTTGTGGGGACCTCAAGGCCCTCTGATCCCAGATGGTTCTCAACCTCCTGCGGGAGATGGCATTGCTGCCCCAGACAGGGAGCTGCTTAACATGCAGCTCCCATTCTGTGAGAGCAATTGTTTCCTCTGTTTCCCTGCCCGCATCTCCGCAGGCAGGGAAACAGAGGAAGCCTCTGATTCCAACAAGAAAGAGCTGTTTGCCAGTCAGAGCAAACAGCTATGTCCTGGGGGTAGGCACTCTGTGGCATAGCAGGAAACCACCCTGGTGGTAACAGTCCCCAGGGCCATCTGTGGCTCCACCTCCAACACTATCTTTGCTCCGGGGAGGTGGTGGTTCACGGAGATCCACAACAGACCCCATAATTTTTTTTATTTTGGCCCCAGGGTGGTGGCAGTCCACAGGACTCAGGTGGTCTACAACCTCCCTTAATTTAAATACATTTTATTGGGAAGGTGGTGGTCCCCGGGGCTGCGGGTGAGGACTGCACGGACCCCCCACATTAATTTAACATTTAGCCCGGGGGAGGTGGAGGTCCTTGGGACTGTGGGGGAGACACCCTGACTTTTTACCTCTGGTGCAGGGTGGGCCAGGTCCCAGGGACATTCATAATTTTGAATGTGGGGGGCCTCCCACATGGGTAATTAACAGTGCATGGTGGAGGTGTGAGTTATAGTTACCTTATGGCATGAATTATAGTTATTTGAGATAATTCTATCTATAACAGGTGAATTTCTGTGTTTGCTTCACTTTTAAAATGTGAGCCTAACTATACCATTCCTGCAATCTTTCTTTCTTTTCAGTGAATTTGTATGTTTTTTAAATTCTATTTCCTACCCATAATGTCCCTGTAACATTTGTTTTTTTCAGTGAATATTCATATATTTATATATAGTTCACTTAAAAAAACAATGATTACAAGGATGTTGTAGTTAGGCTCACATTTTAAAAAAACATGGTAATTTAGTAGTTACAATTAGTTATGTCAGGCAACTATAATTCGTGCCCTAAGGTAACTATAACTGCACCAAAACTGCACAGTTTTTCCTAAAATATTTGACTGTTTATAGCCTCTTCCCTTAAATCTTTCTACAGTCTCATTATTCTTGGAGTATGCATTTTGTCATTGGAACAGTCTGCATACGTGAGGCTTCCCCATACGGTATGCTAATTAACCAAAGCTTTGGGATGGAATCTGCTCCCATGCAGAACACTATTGGTGGCTGTCTCCTTGCGCAAAAGGGTAGTCTATATTTGGCCATTTTCCACATAGACTGTCAGGTTTAGGAAGTCGATTTTACTCTGATGTGTCAGGAAATCATTGCATTGGAGAAATAAATTGAGCTTTACCGAATACCAAGGGGCTTACAGATCTTCACTGTACACACATTCTGACATATACCCCAAACTACTTCAGGAGTGGGAAGATAACAATATGCAGTGTTTATTAAACATGGTGAGAATACTTCTCAAACCTGCAAAGACTGACTTAGAGGGTGTTAGACCTGACAACCTTAGGGTGGTCATCCCTCAACTTTTTGCCTGCTTACCACCATTTTTCTGATTTGATTTTTGCTGGTTTTAGGACTCTGTGCACTTTACCACTCCTGATCAGTGCTTGGTGCTCTCTCCCCTAAACATGGTAACATTGGCTCATACCCAATTGGCATATTTAATTGACCTATAAGTCCCTAGTAAAGTGCACTAGATGTGTCCAGGGCCTCTAACTTAAATGCTACTAGTGGGCCTGTAGCACTAATTGCACCGCCCACATAAGTAGCCCCTTAACCATGTCTCAGGCTTGCCATTGCAAAGCCTGTATGTGCAGTTTTACTGCCACTTCGACTTGGCATTTAAAACTACTTGCCAAGTCTTAAATTCCCCTTTTCTTACATATGTCACCCATAAGGTAGGCCCAAGGTAACCGATAGGGCAGGGTACTATGTAGGTAAAAGGCAGGAAATGTACTTATATGTTTTACATGTCCTAGTAGTGAAAAACTCCCAAAGTCCGTTTCACTACTGTGAAGTCTGATCCTCTCAGAGAGCGGCATTGGAAATTCCCTTTTATACTTTTGAGTGGTAAATCCTGCGCTGACTGGATGAGACTTGTCATATTTGGTATGGTTGGAATGGTAGTAAGAAATCCTACTTACTGGTGAAGTTGGATTTTATATTAGTATTTCAGAAATAACAGTTTTTAGAAAGTAAACATTTTCTTGCACTTACTGCCAGCTCCCTTTGTGCATTCCATGCAGACAGCAATAAACACAGGGCATTCAGCTGTATCTGCATTCATCTACTTACAGATGGGTTTCCCTTGGCAGGAAGGGTGGAGGGGCTCTCACTTACACTCACGCCTCCCTCCCCATATACTGAAAAAATTGGCAGCCATCATTTTTTTGTTTTTGCCACAATCTTGCAAGAGTCCCACAGGATCGTGGTGAAAACTGCAGTTTCATTTTTGATTGTGGTCCAGAGGGAGTGTCTCTCTGGGTCCCTCCCATGGGGGCTAGGAGCAGGGTATCACTACCTTGCCCCATTATATTATTAATTATATTTACATTTATTTATTCATTTTGAGAAGGATTACAAGAATTTAGTTGTCACTATACAGTCATTTTCTGAATACACACAAGAGTTCAAGCAGTGCATACATGTTATAGGACATGTTTACTGGAGCAGGTTCCTCATTTCCAGGTGACAAAAGATAAGGACCAATAAAAAGTATAGAAGCATTGAGGAGACATCATCAAAGTTAGGATAAGAATGGAGGAAAAGATCGGGAGGAAGGGAAGAGGGGAGGAAAAGGTTTACATATTTGGCACTGAGGAAGGTAGAGGAGCCTGACGGCCGGTCTCCCATTCATCAGTTAGAACTTCAGTGGAAACATGTATGACATAGATAAGGTGAGGAGAGAAAGGTGGTGGGGTAGGAGAAGTGTAGCATAGCACCTGTCGTGTGCGATCAGTAATCACTGATTGCCTTGCAGGATGGGTGAGCAAATGAGGTGGAATGTTTCATCTTTATCTTGTAAAGTTATGGATGAAGTTTTCATAGGAGGCTGTTTTAAACATTTCTATGAGCCATTCCTCATAGATTGGTGGATGTAGGGAAAGCCACTAGTGGAGGATACATAGCTTTGCCATACTCAGCGCCATATGGGGCAGTCTGCATTCATGGTGGGATGGAGAGGAGGAGCATGCCTTGTTGTGGAGCATTATCAGGGTGTGTAGCATCGGGTGGGGATCGCTATTTTCCTACTTAGTGTGGATCCCAAAGGGTACGGACCTCTGGATAGTCATGGAGTATGTGCAAAATGTTGCAGGTTGTATGGCTGCAGTGGCAGCAAATGGAGTGATGCAGCATTTTTGCCGATTTAAGTTTTATTGCCATCCAGTGCCGTTCCTGTTGCATATTAATGAGGCAGAATTTCATCCTAGACTCTCTCACCCTTTGGTTCAAATCTTCCACAAGTTCAGCCCAATTCTCAGTCTCATATTCAACCTAGAGACGATCCTGCCATTTAACTTCCTGCCTGTGGTTAAGAGTACAGGTGATGGACCAAGGAGATTGTAAAGGTCCAACATCACTCATTGATTTGAATTGCAAGTTAAGGTAACTGTAACTGGCGCCCATGCAATGCACAGTTTATTCATCAATATTTTGACTTCTAATGTTTCACTGTTATTTTTATTGATGTTATAAAAGTTGTCATGAGTGCTGTAGTATCTGGGATAATTAGCAGTGCATGGATAAGGCTCTAGTTATAGTGACCATAAGCTGTGAGTTATAGTTACTTGAAATAACTCTAACCATAACTTCTGAATTTCTATGGGTTTATAATTGTAAAGAGTTAATTCAGAACGCAATTATAACGTCCCTGTAACCTTTGGTTTTTTGAGTGAATTTCTATGGTTTTTATAGGTATATTTCCTAACTATAACATCCCTGTAATCTTTGTTTTTTTCAAAGAATTTCTAATTGTTTTAACGTAAAGTAATTTTCATTACTATCCACTAATCCAACCACTGCTCCGCATGAACCTGATTAATTGGGGGTGATAAGGGGTAAGTGGCGCTCTATATCACAATATTTAGATCATGTGTTATTCCTCGGTGCTGCTGTACTAAAGCTACACCCCCAATGAAGCCCTATATGATAACCATTGTTACCCAACGAATTCAAAATGTAGCAGCGCACGCTAAAATCACTAATCAACACAAGTATAGCAGTAAGTAAAGCAAACCAAAGCAGAATATTGAAATTATATAAATTATATATAGAGAGTCCTCATTCAATCGGTTTCATACACAAATTCTTGTTTAATTCTTCTTGTACTTGTTCCCAACTTCCATCACATATTTTTCATAAAGTTCAAAATTTCATCAAAGGATCATCACAATGTGGTATTCCAAATTTCCATTAGTTAAGTCATCACTTGTCCGTATTTAAAAATTCCATCCATTATATCATCACTTGTCACTTATCACCATTTGTCACTTGTCCCACTTGTCACTTCTCAACACATGTTTCGTCTAGGGAGTGCCCATTGACTTCTTCAGGACTTCCTATAATAACATTTCCATTAAATGTAAATTAATATACATTATTAATAGCTCATTATCTTCCCACAATCACTTTGATGAATATTTCATTTTGCATGCTTTTCATGAGGAAGCCGTGAGATTTAAGTGAAGACATTCTTAATAAATGTGCCCCAAATAATTGTGATCATTGATTTGTATTATTTTAGCCCATGATCCTTAGTTGTTGACTTAAGTCTCCAGTGTTAATCCCATAAATCATTTTCTCATTCTAGGTACATGAATTAATAGTGTTAGCAAAATAGTGCTGACCTAATTAGTATTAGTACCAGCGCTAAAGTATAATGAAAATCCCTAAGTGCACCATTGCGCAAACCACAACGTCTAAAGACATACCTGTACTCAATATCCTGAACTCACACTACTGCCTGCTAAGTCTCAGACAGACCGATCATTTGTTTTAGTTCCGTTATTGGATGCCGGAACCCAGCGTATCCTGTCGGTAAATCATAACGTTTAGTGCCCATAAGTTAATGAAAGATCCGAGAAACTACACAAATAAAGTTATGTTTCATACATCATCCTGCATATTTAAGTCTTACCTCACTTTTAAACAGTATGTTGCCGCGAGTACGGCAGACGCTATGAAGGAAACGCCATTGTTTCCTTCGGCGTTTATGCGCTCGGCAAAAGCATGGAAATAGACAATGGACTGCCCCCGTCCTATAGAAATAGAAAACGGACTCATCTTTATATGTTTCCTTCGGCGTTATGTGCTCGGCAAAATTATGGAAATAGTAAATAGATTGCCCCCGATCTATAGATTTAAAAAACGGATTCATCTTTATGTGTACTCGCGTTCTCTCATTTTTCAAACTAATTTAGATTGTAAATTAGAGTGAAACTTTCTAAAATAAAATAAATTAAAAGTGGCTAAAATTTATTTATTCCCATATGGCTTATCCAAGAGAATATTATCTGCAATACCTTCAATCTAAATATCAAATGGTTAAACCTAAATATGTGTGAATACTTAATCTTAACAAGGGCACATTACATAATATGCTATCTACTGCCTCAATCATTTTCAGCCTTAGATTCTAAATAAGTCATTATAAATCAAAATTATATTACTACATTTTTTCATATTTTCATTTCTTCAAAAATTTTAAGTCATGATGCTAGTCACAAATTACCCATAGAATCCTTCCTAAGTCATATTCGTAACATCATTATGGTAGATTCCTACCTATCTGTCACCAAGGAAATATTCCATTTCGTAATCCAAATTTAGGCCTTGTTCCACTGCCCCTTATCGCATTATCCAGATTGATTCCCTTCTCCGTAAAGTCAATTCCCTGTTCCCACCTCAGGGATTTTGTTCACATGAATCAAAACCAAAGAATTTTAATTCTTTATGAGTAACTTGTTTTTCACATATCTTCATATGGGAGGCAATTAGATATCGTTCGTCCATGAGTAGTGGGGGTTGCCTGCCAAAGATCCTGCCAAATCAGAGCAAACAGCTATGTACCAGGAATGGGTGCCCTGGGGCATAGCAGGAACCAGGAGAATATATGGCTCCTCTAGGGGAGCCGTGTAGCCCACCTTGAATGTTGTATTTGCCCTCCCTTAATTTACATTAGTAGCCCCGGAAAGGTGATGGCCCCCGGTGCTGTGTGAAAGCCACACTGCTTCCTCTGCATTAATTAATTATTTAGCCCAAGGAGGTGGTGGTCCCCGGGTCTGCAAGGGGGCCACGTGCCCCCCCACCTTCATTATTTCTTTAGCCAATGGAGAGGTGGCAGTCCCTGGTGCTGCAGGGGAGCCATGTGGTCCCCCGCATTCTATATAAATTAAGCCCTGGAAGGTGGCGGTCCCCAGGGGATAAATAAGCCCCCGGGGTGGGGTCTATTCACCCCCTTCCTTATTTTTAACATGACCCTCGGACCTGGCCCTCCCGGGGGATTTCTTAAAACAAGTGCGAGAGACTGTGTTTATTTTTTTTAAATCTTTACTGTGGATTTGTGACTCCCTTTACAAATTCATCCTATTGTTTTTTTTAAAAAGTAGTTCCTTGACCCGGGAGCTCCCTCTTGGATCCCAGCACCAAAGCTAAGGGGTCAGGGTGTCCCTACCCTGGCCCTTTTTCTAATTTTTTATCTTTTTTCTTCTGGGATGCAGCTGAAGCCAAGTTCCACGATGGCTGACAACACTTCCTTGTGAAAGTGTTGGCAGCCAATCAGATCTCAGCACAAGATCTGTAGGGTTTGCAGATGCTTTGGTCCCTATATATACAAATTTGAATTTTCTTTAATATCTCAAAAACTACTGAACAGATTTACACCAAATCACAAAAGGTCGCTTTCTGGAACAAGAGCTAGCTTTCTGCCTACTTTGGTGCAAATCCATCCAGTGGTTTGACCGCTAATCCTTTTCAAAGTCCCTATGGGAAATAGCATGGAGAGAACACGTTTTGGGCCCAGTTCTTTTATTGGCCCCCGTTTGACAGAACACCCCAAAACTTTCCAGACTACAGCTGACATGGGCGTCATATTTTTAGTAACATTTTGTGAAGCTTTGCCAACCGGCGTCAAACATTTAGGCAAGTAAAAAAATGCTTTTTCTATAGAATCTATGTTCTAACTATATCTACCTACTAACGACTGCCACTAAGTAATATATATTATATATATACACATATATACATACACACACACACAAACATATATTAGGGGTGGGTGGAAAAATTCACTACTTTTGCGGAGTTGGCAGAATTTGGGAACTACAACCTACAGGTATAACATGGAGATCCCAACAAATCACACCATTTGGCATTTGGTGGATTTTTTTTTTCTGTTGACTAGCACCAAACTTGCGCTGGTGAGTGCCATAATAATTTTTAGCTTGTTGCAAGCATGTGTGAGATTTTGCACCCGCTAGCACAGCTTCTGGTCACAACGGCACCATCCGGCACCTTTTTCATGATGCTAGAGAGCGAGGGTAGGCAACTGCGGGTGCACCTCAAGCAGATTCTGCACTCGAGAAGCAGCTGAATCTATTCAAAAAGATGTTTATGAGTAGATATTCTACTTCAACAGACTGTTTAAGTTGTTTTTTTAGTGCTAGAAGCCTTTTTTAAACTTTTTTTCCAGGTAGGAAATGCCCAAAAGACTCCAACTTTCTGTCCCAGTCCAGCAGGCTCCTCCTAGTGCTTTGTCCATCTCCGGGTCACTTTTCACTTGGACTTCTAGCTGGAAAGATTACTCTCTTTGTCTGCTGCATATATATCATTGGATTTAAGGACTTTGTTTTTGTGATATCAAAGGGAAGTTTAAAAACTATTGCAAAAGGGTGTTGTTAATTTGATAGGACATTCACCAGTTCTTTATACTTTTATTTTGATTTTTAAATTTGACTGTGGTGGGTGGTCTGACGTTTCTGAAGGGGCCTAGTTATTTTTTTAATTTCTCATCTTTTGTAAAGAAAACATGATGCACAATTCAGTACATTTTCTCCATGTTTGTTACATTTGCAATATCCATTTATTTTACTATGTGGCCTAGTCTGCCAATGGGCCAGAAAGCCAGTAGGCTCAATACTAGTCATAAATGCAAGAAAGAACTGTTTCTGCAGTATATGTTGTTTTAATTAGAAACGGACATCATTTAGCGCAGGGATAGCATTGGATTAAATTTAAATGGTGGGTTATTTTTACATTGGTGGGGTCATATTTAATGCCCTGAGAGGATGTGCTTGGATGTAAAATTGTTATAGCTCAGTTTATTTTTGTTTTTGGCATTCCTGAATTTAAGGAAGTGTTTTCTTCAGTGTTGCCATGCCTCTTTTGTCTGGCCAGTGTGTGTATGTTAGTGTGTTTGCCATAAACCACCATTTATCTTTGTTCTCCATGCCATGTGGCCAGAAGCCATTTTATGTAGCCAGTGCCCAAAGGCCTGAATGTGTACTTTGTTTTCCATGCCTCCCTGCTTGTTGGTTGACCATGTGACTGGTGGCCATTTTGTGTAGCCAGTCAGAGTAATTTTGCCATAGGCCTGCACGTGTTCTTTGTTGTGGCCATGCCTCCTTGCTTGCTGTTTTTTGTTGACCATGTGGCTGGTGGCCATGTTGTATAGCCAGCCACTGTGCTTTTGCCTTAGGTCTGCATGTGTTCTTTGTAGTGGCCATGACTCCTTGCTTGCTGTTGTTTGTTGACCAAGTGACTGGTGGCTATTTCGTGCAGCCAGTCAGTGTACTTTCCCAATAGAACTGCATGTGTTCTTTGTTGTGGCCATGTCTCCTTGCTTGCTGCTGTTGCTTGACCATGTCATCAGAAACCATTTTGCATACCAAGCCAGTGTGATTTGTGTTCTTTTTTCTACATGCCTCAGTGCTTGGTTGACCATGTGGCTGGCGGCCATTTTGTACAGCCGCCCTTTGTTCCAGTTTAAAAAAAAAATTCTAGAGAGATTTATAGGAGAGGCTATGACTTTTTGTTTTTGTTCATTGTTGTACTTTTCCCTCATATCAGTTATAATAATATGCTTGAGGATCTTTGTAGTATATGTCTTTATCTTTATGGTTAACAGGGTTTTATATATATATATATGTATATATATATATATATATATATATATATATGTAGATATATATATATATATATATATATATTTATTTTTGTATTTTTCACCCGTTATGATAGTGTAGTTTGGCTTTGGATATACTATTGTTTTTATTAGTTAGGACAATAACTTAAGTAACCAGCCATAATAAATTATACTGTCTTTCTGTGTACTAAGTCAAACTGCAGCACTGCCATGTTTCATTAAGTGTTTTTCTTGCTTCTTTGTTATTAGGTGCACAAGTGATACCAGACAAAGTGACATCACCACATAACATGTGATGTGAGTCCTCCAATCTCTTCTGCTTGTTCAGCTCAGGAGCACTGCTAACTATCACCTTCAAGATGGCCCCAATGAAAGGTGCTACAAGAAAGCGGCCAGTGAGAAGAAGCAGCTTTCCACTACTGGCGTGCCGACCACAATCTTTTTACAGAAAGTTGTGCCCCCTTTTCTGGCCTCCTATGAGCAGCCTGTGAGCAGCACGCCCACTTCAATGGCACCACTCCAACCTAAGCCCAAACCCATACCTGTCAGCGAGGCAGCCACTGCATTCATGGCAAAAGTAGTACACAATCATTGCAGGAAACTGAGCCCAGACGGTCTTCCTGCTGTCGTGTAGCCATTTTAGTTATAGCTTCATATTTAGCAAACTAGGCCTCCCGCTGTGCACTTTAACCTAGACATATTTTATTTAGCTTAATTGTTATTATTTTAACAATAGCCTCATTTGCAGTCCTGTTTTCTCTATCTAGCAGTTTTTTGCCTAGGCCAGCACTGCGTTCTTAAACAAGTGGTTTCTTTCACTCTGTGCTTTTCTCAAGGCTGTCGTAAGATAGGGTGCCGGCAAACGTGGTATGGTTTGTCTCTAATGTTCACAGAAAGATACACATTCTTACGTGGGGATCCTTTCTTGGAACATCAGTTATTTTAATATAAAAACACTACTTTGACCATTGTACGTTAGAGGGAGAGTCAAGCCAGATGACCATGACTGTATGCTGATTGCTGAGTGCTTTGCTGCAGCTGCTTATGTAGACTACAGTCCTCGTGCTCAGGTATGAGGGATGATGTCTTCCCAGGGGAACCTGAAGGGCATAATTAGAGTTTAACATGCTGTGCTCTAACATAGCCTAGGTAGGAGCTAGTCATAATGATTTTAGTGACAATATGATAGCGTTATTTTTATGTTTTTCTCTCCTTGTCACAATGTTAATACTGTCATGTTTCATCGTCCTAGGTATTGCAATTCATGCTTTATTATCTAAGATGCAGTTACTTCAATTAAACCTTATTGAACTATATTCTGCCTCTGATTGTCCTTGCATACTTGAGACTAATGTTACTGAGAGAAACAAATGAGATCTGAGTGACCACGATTTCCCTGAGGAGTCAATTGTGTCATGCACGAGGTTGCCCAATCATCCCTGCTCTTGGGTGGAGATGAGGCACTGCTAGTTAGCCGGAACAAAACCTAGATTAGGCTGTAGTGGGTTCAGACTCAGTACTCCACAGTGCAAGTGATTCTGCTGCCCGAGTCCAGTAGTCTCATTAGAATAATGAGAACCTACGCAACACTGCTGCTCCTGCTCGCCCAACAACTTTGGAATCTTCGACGACGACAGCAACCGTAAGTACACACACTTACCTGTTACTGTTGGAAATTGCCAATTTTTGTACACTCATACAACATACATTTGGAAAGGGGTGTGAGGGCGACACTCACATGTAACAGCACACTAACATGCACACTCACATACAGCCACACACACACTCGCATATACACAACAAACATGCTGCTGCCACCACAAACACATACACACATCACAAACACTCACAGGTGTGCAGGGAGACACTGCACAGGCCCACACACACACAGTACCGCACAACATCAAAACATGTCACAACCACAACACAATCGCACCATATCCAGTTGCTTGTCAGGTACCCACAGGGGACACTATCCCGGACACATCACACATACATCACAACATAACACCTACAGGCAAATAATACATAGAAATGCACAATCCTACTACTTACCAATTGACCTACATAGAACATAGTATCTAAAATTTCATGCACATAACACACACAGAGTCAAAGCACACAAAGCCACACAACACACCAACAAACACATCTCAACACAACCAACACAAAATACAAACACTACAAAAGCTCTTGACGACACTAATGTCCATCACACAACACACACACTACTACGTTTAGACAACAGCACTGCACACAACCTCACATACTGCCTAAACAACACATATAGCCAAGCAGAACACACACACATATATAGATACACAACTAATGTCAACCAGGAACAACTCCATACTAGGGAAAGAAATGCATGACAAAGATATAACCAGGAAACCAACTACATGTTGGTATGAATTATTATTTCATTAAAAAAAACATTGTCACCAACAAATGTCATAGGCCAGACCATAATCTCATAGTCTAAATGCACACAGTGCACAGATGTGTGCCCTGAACTTGACTCCTGACTGCCATGTAACCTCCACAGGTAGGGACATCTATGGGGCAGGCAGGCACCTCAGGGGATACCTGCTGGGGGGTTTCAAGAGTAGTTTGGGTTTAGGTTTTGAAGGGGGGCCTTTGGGATCTGGCTTGGGAGGAGGGGTTTGGGCTTGGTCTTAGTTTTAGGGGAGGGTTGGCTTTTTGGTGGAAGGGTTGACTTCTTGGCATGGGTGGAGCATGGGTACTTGCAGAGGGCAGGAGAGGTGTTGGAGGAGGAAGGGCCAGACTTGGGGAGGGACCAAGACTGTTTAAGGGTATCATAAGGGGACGGTAATAGCAAAAGAGTTTGGGTGTGGAGGGAGAGGCAGTGGTTGTCTGGGTTGTTGGTGCAGATGTCTTGGGTGCATGTTTGTGTGAGGTATGTTTGTGTGAGGTAGGTATCTGTTGGGTGGGTGTGTGAGGGCATTTATGTGTCTTGTGAGTGGGTGGAGTTGCTGGGGGATGCATGGTGGGTGGGTGACTGTCTGTTGGGGTGGTAACTGCAGGTATGGTAGATGTGCTACATGTAGGCCTATCTGTGGTTGTGGTGTCTGTGAGTTTGGTGACTGAGGTAAATGTGTGAGGGTCTGCTGTGGTGCTGTCTGTGGTAGGACAGGTATAGTGGCTAGATCTGTGAATGTCGGTGTGGTGTCTGCAGGTGTGCTGTCAGTAATGCTGGGGGTGGTTGGGGTGTCAGGGCAGGTTGTGACTGTTGCTATGTGTGCAGGTGGATGTTGCTTGTGTGTATGCCAGTGGTGTGTCTTGTGGTGCTTATGTTTTTCTGAGCTACCCTTGGATGTTGAGGTAGATGCATGCTTGTGTGTCTGTGTGCTATGGCTGGGTCAGGGAAGAGGGGTTTGGGATTGGGAAGAGGAAGGTGGAGGGGGGGACAGGAGCCAAAGGATGACTTGATGCTGTCTCTGTGGAGGCCAAAGCCTGAAAGGATCTCTGTAGGCCAGCCAGTGCACCATGAATGACCTCCAGGAACTTATTACTCTGTTGGACCTGAGTTGTAATTCCTTGGATGGCATTCATGATGGTCGACTGACCCACAGAGATGGACCTCAGGAGATCAATGGCCTCCCCACTGAGGATTGCATGGCTGACAGGGGCAGGGGCAGAGGTGCCTCGGGCAAAGGAGATGCCCACCCGCTTGAGCGAGCACGTCAACTGGGTCAGGGGCTGCAGGGAGGGCAGTGATAGAAAGAAGCGTGGCAGACAAAGATTGTGCTGGGGTGGTCCCCGAAGGGTCCACTGGAGGAGGATTCCAAAGATGAAGACGTGGCTCCTGTCTCCCCTGTGGCACTCCCCTCACCCGCTGGGCCACTGGGTCACTCGGTGTTGGTGGTATCAGCATTCTGAATCCTGTGGCCAGAAGCTTCCCCATTCAGCTGTGCCCCATCTCCTTTGCCTGCCGATGCTGATGCAGAGAAGCAGAGAGAGGGGTAGGGTCATCACATTCTTACCATACACAAACATTACACCATATACCGTAGTAACATCACATCTATGTCTAAGAAAGCCCCAGGTAGGAACCATTTAGAGCCTACGTCATGTTACAACTACATTCTTTCAACAATCCTCTGAGAGAGCATAGCTTATATAATCTATATTAACACGAAATGTTCATGAATCAATGTGTGATAATGCTGCATAGAAACTATAATGATAGTAATTTTGCTTAGACGTGCACTTGAATTGTGACCACGGGGAGTGGCCACCAAGGTATACGTAGACTAATAATAATGACCAAAATGTTTATATTATGTTTAAATAAGTTTATACTAATGATTGCATTATTGAATCAGTACTGAAATCCTCATAGGCCTTAAGTTAGCATGAGCTGAAGCTTAGCTGTCTTGGCTCTCATATTAAGTGCATTTTTCTATTTTTCAGTATGCTGACTCACAAAGGGACATGACCCTGCGTGTTCTTTTTTCCCTTCAAATTAGAAGACAAATGTAACCATGTTAGATCCATTCTCACAGTTTCTCTCGTTTGCAGAATAAATGTTAAAAGTAAATTGAAACAGTGTAGATTAATGTTATGTACAAGGTAATTCAAACCGGTGAAGACAATGGAACTGCTGACCAAAAGATGTGCAAAGAATTACAGAAAGATGAAATCATACCGGACGTGCCACTTCTGAAGACGTCAATTACGAAGACCAATCAAAGACTTGTAAAACAATATGGGGTGAAGAGTTGGGTTACCTAATGTATTTTCTGATAGGTTAAAGATAGTGGGGTAGAGCAAATGTCCAATAGAATTTTGGGGGAATGTATAACGGAAAAGGGATAAAAACCCCTGTCACGGGAAGTCATTTAGAATTAGGTAGGGAATGCTAATGATTTCATCCAGAAACCCTGTCACTCTGTTTGGTGACTTGGTGGTTTACTTAAACCATCCTCGCCCTTAGATTTGTCCATGTTACACTTTACCTCCTTATGAGGAAAGTGCCCTTTTTGCCCTGGAGCTGAATCCTGACTGATGGCGATTTGACTGGTGTCCTGAGGACGAAGACTGAACCTGTGCCCTGACCTAATCCTTGGAGGGTAATTATGACAATGCATTTGTAATTTGTCTGTTTGCTTTTCCTTTCTAGGTACCAACTGCTTATTTTTGACAGAGACCTTAGCTAGATGTTTTCCAAATTGGTGTTCTAAATTGTTTTGCATGAAGCCCAACATGCGAATGCTAATCGGAGAGGTTAGGACAGGGGTTCACCAAACCGACGCAAATAGACAAACGACCGAATCTATGCTTTGTTGAACTGATGCATTATTGACACTCTGCTAAAATTGATCTATGTTCACGCGAGTTATGTTCTGATGTTTGTGATTCTCGCTTTAATGAAATCTTATCAGAGTTGCCACATCGTGACTATGCTATTATGTTTCTTGGTGTTGAGATTAACGTATCTGCTCCTAGATTGTAACTAATAGGGAATAAAACTTATAAACTTCTACTAAACCGGTGTGGTTATTCATGGCTGCAAGGTCATGGTATAATCTTGAATTGATTAATGACATTGACTAAAGTGAAGTGTATTGTTGTGATAAATATTGATGACATTATTGACGTATTAATTGACATATTGATTAACTATCTCATCCCAAAGGTGTCTCTCAAGTGGGTCAAAAGATTCATTGGCCTAAAACGAGTCCTGATGTGTAATAAATTATCATAAAGGGACGCGTTTACACCTCTATGACAGAAGTCTTACCCACAACATTAGCCAACCATCTGACCACTACATCACTATCCTATCAATTCAGCTGTAACACAAACTATTCATGCACAAGATGAGTTGGCAACACCAAAAGTCTCTCCCTAAACAGATAGTCACTGTGTATTAACAAATCTTCCTTAGCAAATGCTCTTAACTGATATCCCAATATCATGCCTACCCCTAATCCACACTTGCCCCGTCCATCACCAGTAGTCATGTTTCATGAAGGTAAACTCATCTCACTTCAACTACAACACAGCATGTTGATTTGCAATCACACCCCTAACATGGGACTCTGGGCGTCATTCTGACCCTGGCGGACGGCGGAGGCCGTCCGCCAGGGTACCGCCGCTGAATTACCGCACCGCGGTCAAAAGACCGCGGCGGCCATTCAGACATTTCCTCTGGGCCGGCGGGCGCTCTCCAAAAGAGCGCCCGCCGGCCCAGAGGAAATGCCCCTGCAACGAGGACGCCGGCTCAGAATTGAGCCGGCGTAGTTGCAGGGGTGCGACGGGTGCAGTTGCACCTGTCGCGTATTTCAGTGTCTGCTTAGCAGACACTGAAATACTTTTCGGGGCCCTCTTACGGGGGCCCCTGCCGTGCCCATGCCATTGGCATGGGCACGGCAGGGGCCCCCAGGGGCCCCGCGGCACCCCCTACCACCATCCTGTTCCTGGCGGGCGAACCGCCAGGAACAGGATGGCGGTAGGGGGTGTCAGAATCCCCCATGGCGGCGCAGCAAGCTGCGCCGCCATGGGGGATTCTAAGGGCAGCGGTAAACCGGCGGGAGATCGCCGGTTTGCCTCTTCTGACCGCGGCCGAACCGCCGCGGTCAGAATGCCCTGCGGGGCACCGCCGGCCTGTCGGCGGTGCTCCCGCCGACCCTGGCCCCGGCGGTCTTAGACTGCCGGGGTCAGAATGACCCCCTCTGTCTATAACATTCACAATGTCAAATACCTCAGATGAAATCACTGCATATGTCATACCCAAATTGTGAGGCTCATAGAATTACATAACATATCAGCAAAACATCTATCAAAGATGTTTAGTAAAGGTTTAGACAGAGTTTCTGGACCCACTTATCTTATTCATTGACACATAGAAAGCAAAGGTATGTCCAGCAATAGGGGCCTACTTAGCACACAGGACATACCCACAGACAACTACAGGAAGCATGCCAACACCTTCAATACAGTGGACTCTAATCATTTGCATAAAGGTAACATAATATTCCACTATTCATGCTGAGTAGAAATCTCTACATGACAACATCAAAATACCTACATTACTACCAGCTGTCCAGCCATGTGTAACCTAACATTTTAGGACTGACATAACACTGACATAAGCCAATTCTAATGTAACCATTTTGGATACATACACCTAGAGTCCAGCAAATTGACTGACAACATATCCCATTCCACCAACAGATGAATGTCAACTAGAACACCTGCTACACTATTAAGTCATGCTGAAATGAGCTGATCCATTACAAAATGTGTCAAAACAGCCTCAGATTAGCAAAGGTGAGTATGGCAAAGTAGAGCTATCAACATAGGTACGGTCCTGCCCTATGTAGCATGGACAAAATACATGGCCTAAAGGATCAGTAGGCTAGCCATTTACCTTCTCAATACCAGGTACATGATACAAATTGTCTGAACACACATGCCATTGATATGTCTTGTACTGTTAAGGTATCATTACCATCATGCTTTCTATCATGAAAGATGTCCACCCTGATCAAACATCACATTTGCCAATGTATAGTTTAGACATAACAACGGGGACACCTCCTCACACTTAAGAGGGAGTGTAGTAAGTATGCCAAGTCAAATTCCTGATTCGGATAACACTCTGACATGAGGTATCCATCTATTTCAGAACACAGAAGTATTTGGCCCTGTTACTCATCTGTCAGACCCTATGTTGCACATTGAGCTAGATCCAATGGAATAAGAATGGTCAGTGACCAATTCGGTATAAAGACTGTGGATCAGTAGACGGAAAGGATGACACAGCAGGTTTCACATTTGCAAAGCAGTTTAGAGGTACACATATGACACAGTCACATGAGCATCACCACATGCCGTTATACAATTTGGTTAACATAGATGAGTAATATGTCCCTATGCACAATACAATGTCCACATCTGCAGATCAATGTTGGCAACTGTAGTACTATGTCTTCCTAGGAGACCCTTTACCTGTAGCACTTACCATTGTCACAGCTGAGATACCTTGACTTCATACACTTAACTGGTAGTACATATGTGTAGTCAGTACTTACCCCCTTGTGGCTGCTGTGCTGCCCTCAAATGCCTACCCAACTAAGGGAAGGCCACTGCGGAACTTCAGGGCATTAGGGGGGTCAAGGTCTGAAGGACATCCATCCCACATTGGGAGGACAAACCCAGCTGAGCCTCTGCGGCCTTCCGGGACCAGCGTCTCAGGTCCTCCCACTGTTTCCTACAGTGGGTACCCCACCAGCGGTGGACCCCTAGGGTCCACACTTGCTTGGCGATGGCATGCCAGATTCCCTTTATTTGATGGGTGTTGACCTGACTAGATGACACAGACCAAAGGAAAAAATTATGTCCACTTGCACTACATCAACACAAGTGGACAGAACATTTCAGTTACGGCAGGTAGGCAAACACACCCATCCTCTCAGTTCACATTCAGGCACAATTTAGCATCTGCGGGCAGTAAAACCTTAACTACTTTACATTTCAGGTACACCATCATACACCTACACCTATCACACATTGTTATACCATTGGACTCCCCTGCTCCTCTGTTCATGCAGTGGTAGTACATCCTCCACAAACTTGTTCAGTTCATCTGGAGTGAAGGCTGGGGCTCTTTCACCTGCAAGGCATGGCATTATAGCTCCCAGAGGCAGTACACAACAGCTCAGATAGCATAGGTCTTGCTGGTAGTAGTGTCAGGAGTCAAGTGAGCAATACTTCAGAAGATGCCGGTCACATCCACCACGTACAGGACTGTACCTGCCTGCGGACATCGCCACTGGCCCAAGTCAGCTAAAGGCAGCAATGTGTTCCAATGGCAATTTCCACCACAGTTGTGACCGTCTACCGCCATGATGACACTCGCCAATGGAGTTAGGTCACTTCCACATGTCCAATACAATAGGTCAGATGGCTGCAATGTTTTGGAATCTGCGTCATTAACGATTCCATATATTGTGCTAACTATCAGTGAGTACTGCCTTTAGATTTTGTAGTCTATTTGTGCATATCAGTAGTTAAAACTGTGTAACAGAGGAATTTGTGGTGATATAAATGTACACATATTCTCAACATCCTATTTGCGTCAGTAATGTAGAATAGGTACTACAAAATGTTTTTCACATGTAAACTTGGTTAGACTATCAAACACTGACAGCCACACTTAAATATGCATGTAGAGTACATTAGACAATTCAGGGAATCTGCACCAAGGGTAGTGTTGTCGGATGCATAGCAATCTGTTGTGCTGTAGATGTCAGATGTTGAACTGACCTCATCTGTGGATATGTGTGACTTGTATATGGACATACTAATTATGAGTCCATTGTTCATGTCACATACACCATTTTTATGTTTCCATATAGTTACCCTGGCATGAGGAGAGGATCACAACCTCCAGTGTACTGCCCGCTCGTAGACCTGCACACCATGAAATACCAGAGGAGGAGGAGTATGAGGGTAATTAATCAGACTCAAGTGTGTTAGCTGACCAACTTCTGAGTGAACCACCTGAGTATGAGGACAAACTCTACTTTCTGACTGAGTAGGCATCATAGAACGTTTTAATTAATTATCATCGAAATGCTTTGCATAAAACAAAGGACATAACTAGTGAAACATTATGTTTGTGTCTGACTTGTATAGCCCCACCATTTTTAGGCACATGTTTGGCTGGATTGGAGTTGGACCAGTGTGCAGTGAAGAAGCATCCCCATTCCCTTCAGGACATTGGTTTATGCATCCCTCTGATGTCTATCCTTTTTCTTTCTATCATATATGAGGGCTGCCCGAGAAGATCATTTGATTTTTCATGACTGCCAAATTCCAATGTGTTTCTTGCATCTAAGAGGAGATACAATTTTGTACTCACCACCATGCTTGGATTAGAAGAGGTAACTATTGCACCAATCAGTGATGACATTTATTGAGCAATTGTGAGTGATGATTGCTGTGGAGCCAGACACACATAGGCCCTCATTCTGACCCTGGCGGTCTTTGACCGCCAGGGCGGAGGACCGCGGGAGCACCGCCGACAGGCCGGCGGTGCTCCAATGGGGATTCCGACCGCGGCGGTAAAGCCGCGGTCGGACCGGCACCACTGGCGGGGTCTCGCCAGTGTACCGCGGCCCCATTGAATCCTCCGCGGCGGCGCAGCTTGCTGCACCGCCGCGGGGATTCCGACCCCCACTACCGCCATCCAGATCCCGGCGGTCGGACCGCCGAGATCCGGATGGCGGTAGGGGGGGTCGCGGGGCCCCTGGGGGCCCCTGCAGTGCCCATGCCACTGGCATGGGCATTGCAGGGGCCCCCGTAAGAGGGCCCCTACATGTATTTCACTGTCTGCTGCGCAGACAGTGAAATACGCGACGGGTGCAACTGCACCCGTCGCACAGCTTCCACTCCGCCGGCTCGATTCCGAGCCGGCTTCATCGTGGAAGCCTCTTTCCCGCTGGGCTGGCTGGCGGTCTGAAGGCGACCGCCCGCCAGCCCAGCGATAAAGTCAGAATTACCGCCGCGGTCTTTCGACCGCGGAACGGTAACCTGACGGCGGGACTTTGGCGGGCGGCCTCCGCCGCCCGCCAAGGTCAGAATGAGGGCCATAGTGAGGGAAGGTGTCCTACTAATTTGTGAACTTGATATCAATATTTTGCAATGTTTGGGGACTGATAGGTGATCCTTTTACCTGAGCGTGATTGGCCCTTTCACACTTGTGAAATTTACTTGAATGGTGCACTCCTTTATTCTGGTTCTTCAGAGACTGGCCCAGTCAGTTTAGTTAACAAATGGATGTCTACTCAAAATACTTAAATTCTGTTTCTCTTCTTGCCCTTCAACATTGTGCACTATAGGTCTATCTTGCTTGGGTCGGGACAGAGTTGGACTGATTAGTTAGGAAGAGGAAATAAGAGCTCAGCGTGGGACTACCTCAACACTGCAGACAGAAGAAGAAAGTTACGGACAACAAAGGGAAACTATGATGATGCTGACTCTGATGCCTAGCTCCATGGACTGGAGAGAGGTGCATTGATTTGGAAAATGCTGCTGAGTGTGTGTGCTTGCTCAAAAGTGAAAATCTCTTATGTGGCTGTGATTGGGGTAGAGCCTGTTGCTTGTAACTGGAGACAGACCTTGTAATGTCACAACATCATCAGCACATGAGCACACACTCGTCAAAATGTTATGATAACAGTTGTGAGATTGATCAGCTCGGTACATGCAGCTACTTGTCTGTGATTGGTTGTAAATTGCTCTCACTTTTCTTTTAATTGATCTGCCATGACTTATAAAATGAATTATTGCAGCAGCCTATTCTCTTGATTTGCCTCTGCATCTTCGTAGTTGATACACTCCTCATTAAGCTTAGCTTCTGTCCTTCTCCTTGACTCTACAATATTGTTTTTGTTTTTCAATCCTCAGGCCTCTTCTTCTCCTCCATGAAAGGTGAAAGCTCCATAACACTCCTGCTTACCTTACCGGACAGGTTGAGTCAGGCACTCAAGAGTGATGGATATTCTGAGAAGAATGCAGATGTGCCGCACAATCTGGCAATATAGTATTATTTTTCTTAGAACAATCATAATTTTTAGAACTGTGTGGGTTCACTTCACTCCACCATAATTTGGAGTTTTTCAAACCTAAATGGCAGAACATTTAGATATATAATAATAACTTGGGTCTCTTTGGCAGAAGGACTGTTTGCAATCGATATAAAAGAACTATCTTATAATCATTTTTCTCATTTCTTTTCACAACAGGTTGATGTTCTCCTCATCGCCCCCTGATGAAAATTGTTGTTGTGTAGTGTTTGTCTTTGTCACACCTTTCCTCAAGTTCCTTTTACCATCAATTCATCAAACCCCTAACCCTCTTCCCCAGGGCTGTGTGATTTATTGAGGTGACTTGATGTACACCAGAAACAGATCACACACTTGGTGGGGCAGATGTGGTGAAAGTGACACCAACTCACTGTGGGATCTTCCATCACCTGAGTGTGACACACTAGCCCCACTTTCCCACCAATGCATAAAACAGATTTAGATCTAGTTCGTTATTTGTCAACATCATCATTCAGGCCTTGTGTTGCGTAAACACTTAACATTATCAACTCCACTCCTGACTCTAAGTCCACTTCTCCCGACTAAGGATTCCATAACTTTAGTTTTAATTAAATAGCTCCCCATTGCTCAAATGACGTTACTACTGCTAGTTTTTGTTATATCATAATTACATAGCTCCCCATTGCTCAGAAGGAGTTACTATTGCTAGTTTTTGTAACAATCTCATGTATTCTTTTCTTTGTTGTGTCATGGTGGTAATAGTCTGGTCTCAGTCTTTGTGAAGGTATGATAAATAATATATAATTCACCAACAGTCTTTTTCTGTGAATTTAGTTGCCTGTGATAGCTAATCCTTTTGATTAATCCTACAGTTGGAGCTCTCCTAGGTGGGAGTGGGGACCTCACTTGTTGTGATGCCTTCCCTGTTAGTGTACTAGCCTGCTACTCCTGCCACCTCCATAAGGAAGACACCTTAGGAAACTGTGAAGTGAGTTTTGGAAGATAGAGAGAAGTAGAAGCCATCACTTTATCTATTCAGGTAAGAAACTATTGAGTGAAGTGAACTGATTTAGTTAGTAAGTAACTAACTTCTGTTGTAGATTTGACTTTCCTGGCTTGTGTATCTAGGTTGTTGTAGGCAAAACAGGCAATAACAGCATGTCCTACCCCCCAATTATTAAAAATATAGTTACAGAGGGTAATATGAGATGGGTATAACTAACTATAACTAACTAGTATGCTTACACTTTGGTAACCAAGCATATTTTAAAACAGGCTGTGCAAAAACACAACACTGCAAAGTAAAAGTAAAACAAACAAAACTACAATAAAGTAGAATAATGTTTCACTTTCCTTGTTTTAACAATACAAAACCAATACAAACCCATAC
Organism: Pleurodeles waltl; assembly: GCF_031143425.1. Lineage (NCBI taxonomy): Eukaryota > Metazoa > Chordata > Amphibia > Caudata > Salamandridae > Pleurodeles > Pleurodeles waltl. The sequence continues at coordinate 1,004,077,907 of NC_090437.1, forward strand.
TTCTCCACCCACAACAGGCCCACCCCTCTCCCCAAACAAATTTCCTCATCCCCAACCAATGTCCTAATCAAAAATGTCCAAAGTCCACATTAAATCCCATCTCCCTTCCCAATTCCCACCTTCTCCACCCACAACAATAGTCCCTCCTACCAAAACAAAAAATAAAAAAGGGGTAGAAGAGAGTGTTCTCCATGCAGGTCCGGAGTTCCTCAAGGTTTCCCTCAATGCATGTCATCCTGTGGTCCAGGCACTCCAAATGATGTAGGACGCAGTGCTGAAAATTGTGTCGGACGGAGCAGAAGTGATAGGTGGAAATGGTCAGGCAGTTGCAAGCTGTTCCCACCGGGAGGCTGGAGGCACTGGCAGCTGGCTGGAGGAACTGGGGCCAGGGGTAAAGGCAGCTCCCTCCTCCTACTACTCCAGAGCCACCAGGCGTTAAATATACTACTCAGATAGCTTCCAACCTCTGCCATCGCAGCTGGGCTGCTATCTCCTGGTATGTAGGTGGACGAGCAGGAGAAGCTATATGAAGAAAGAAAAAAGACACATTGTAAACAGTGCTCTATGCAAACACTTGTTTAAAATCATAGTGGCACAATAGCAGTATAGTGCTGGTCCCCTAGGGCCAGTGGAATTCAATGTGACTGATTACGACTCACAAGGCCATTTGTTACCCCTACATGCCTCACATAAAAGCACAGACTGTCTGAAAGGAATTAAGAAAGAATAAAAGCACACCAGATTAAAAAAAGTTATTTCTTTGTTTTTAGAGGAATTCCTAATAAAATAAAAACAGACACTTTGTGTGGAAATAAAAGTAAATTGCTTCTTATTAATGAGTAAGGTATTATGCACTATGGAGTACAAGTATTCTTGTGCTAAAGTAATGGAGGCCTGATAGCTAATGGATCAGGTAATTTGCTACTTTCTGCGGTCTACCACTGGGGCAGCTTTAATGAACACTTAGTTTAACCTTAATTCCAGTGGCCCTGCTCGCCTCCAAATGTCTTTCAATTCTACCTTTTCTCCAAGGAGGAAGATGAATAATAATGATAGTACTTCATACATGTCACTTAGAAAATGTGGATATCCTGTCTGCTGTGAGGAGACAGTGGGAACAGTGATGCACTGAAGTACAGGGACAGGATTGGGATATATGGATTGCATTAGGAATGTTCGGCACAGAGTATCCCATCTGCAAAACTCAAAAACAGGCACTTTGTCCTACTTTACTTCCTGGCCTCGCCCTCCATCACAAATTATTTCCAACAAAAACATTTGCAAATCAGTGAGGAAAGGAAACTCATCTTACTCTACTGCAGGGTAAGTTACAGGGATTAGGCCAGGTAGGTAGAGGTTTTGCTATAGAATACTGAGTGTCACTGATCATCATCATGTGCCTAATATTTGGCTTAGTCAGTCACTGTAGTTGACAAATGTTGAAAGGGAAAAATGTGAACAAGCATAAATCTGTTAGGGATGCTGAGAAAGACATGAATCACTTAGTCAAAAAAAATGTGGCACATGCCAAGAATGAATTTTTCAATTTTATTTGGTAGGCTGGGTCAGAACGCAAGAAAGAATAAAGGAGTGATGTATTATGAGGTGACTGAGTGGGCACTGGGAGGGAAGGGAAACACACCCGGTTTTCGATTTGCAATGCATTGAAAAGTTTGTAAATGCTGCATTAACTGACGCGCATTGTACGTCCAACATTATAGTGCCGAATTGAACCATGATACAGTTAGATCATGAGTAACTAAATGCCATGGGCAAGGAGGTAATGAATGATGAAGGTTGGGAGGATATATATCTTTCATGCTTAACAAATATAGGGGGTGATGCCGGGGTCGGCGGGAGCACCGCCAACAGGCTGGCGGTGCCCTGCAGGGCATTCTGACCGCAGCAGTTTGGCCGCGGTCAGAACAGGAAAACCGGCGGTATCCCGCCGGTTTTCCGCTGCCCTGGGAATCCCCCATGGCGGCAATTCCGACCCCCTCACCGCCATCCTGTTCCTGGTGGTTCCGACCGCCAGGAACAGGATGGCGGTGAGGGGTGTCGTGGGGCCCCTGGGGGCCCCTGCAGTGCCCATGCCAATGGCATGGGCACTGCAGGGGCCCCCATAAGAGGGCCCCACTTTGTATTTCAGTATCTGCTTTGCAGACACTGAAATACGCGACGGGTGCCACTGCACCCGTCGCACATCCTCCACTCCGCCGGCTCCATTCGGAGCCGGCATCCTCATGGAGGGGTGTTTCCCACTGGGCTGGCGGGCGGCCTTTTGGCGGTCGCCCGCCAGCCCAGTGGGAAACCCAGAATACCCGCGGCGGTCTTTTGACCGCGCAGCGGTATTCTGGCGGTTCCCTCCAGGCGGGCGGCTCCCGCCGCCCGCCGGGGTCAGAATGACCCCCATAGTGAGTTAGGGAGTAGTCAGAAGATTAAAATATCCACCACTTTGAACCAATGCTTTGATAAACAAGCAAGCTAATTAGGTAAACATGCCCCTCTCCTGAAGAGCTCCCTTGGTTCCTCATCAAAGCATTTATCCATGCATCCTTTCATTTCTATTCACCCTTTGATACCCACCATTTAAGCTGCATATTCTCTCACTCAGTCTTTTTAACCATTCCAATCCATCCATCCATATATCCACTCATACATTTATCTAGCCACCCTTTCAACCATTCTTTCACCCATCCATCCATTTACCAACACGTCCTTTCAACCATTCACCCATCCTTTAAACCATCCTTTTACCCTTCTACCCTTTACCCACCCAGGCATCCTTTAACCCATGTACGCTATGATCCATACTTTCACCCACCCATGAATTTCCTATCACCCACCAATGCATCCTTTCACTGACCTGCACATCCTTTCACTCCTATATCATTTAACCCATACTTTCTTTTAACTTTCCATCCATCTTTCCCTTTTCCATCAAACTATCTTTTTTAGTGTACATTATGAGCTTTTGTCTGCTGAGCTGCAGATAGAAGACACCATTAAGAACTCAACCCCCACTGTAGCTGCTAAAGTGAGGGGTTTACAATGCCCTTCCAGTGAGTATATTAGTAATTGTCAATAATCAAGCAATATGACTTACCAGCACCCGTCCCTGCTGCAGCTGGTTCTCCCCCTGCAAACACCTCTGATGCACTACCTCTGCCGCTGACCTTGGCAGTGGTGGTCTGTGCGGCTGGAAAAAGCACTGCACATTTTAGATGCCAGATACGCATCCCCTTTATATTTTTTTAACAAAATACAACTGCAATAGAGCATTACAATTTTATCTTCTTGCATCAAAAATATAATTTTGGAGATTTCGTTGGTTGACAATGTTAGAAAAGCCAGGTAGTCAAGCCAACCAAAAATATTTTGTATTGGAGGGGCAGAGCTATGATAACTCTCAATCACGGCAGTGCAATGAAGGGGTGGAACAGTTGGTCAATGAAGGACATATGGTCTTGGTTGGCAAGTTCGATGAAACCGTCCTCATACTACTTTCCAGCCATGCTGCACTGTATTCAAAACTGCTGGTACGGTATACTACTGTGTAAATGAATTATAATACATACAACACAACATTAGGGGATTCCAGCATGGCTTTCTTGCATTACTGTTTGAGCATGAGCAAAAAAAAGAAAGCCATCCAAACAAACATGCAAAGAATAGCTTACTTGGGCATGCAATTTTCACAGTAGAGTACCTGTCCTAAATTCTGTTCTCTTAGTCTTACAGTACCAGTCCACAAGATTTATAAGGGGAGAGGGAAAGCTTACTAACAAAGCCGAAGAATGCTGCACCAACGATTCCCATCAAAGTCCACTGGGTGCCCAAAATCGGCATAGGAAAGGGGGCCACATGGTCCCCTCCTGCTTTTAGTAATTGGCCTGGCCCCAGGGAATGGGGTCCCTGGGTCCAAAATTGGATAAAGGTGGAGGTCACACTGCCACCTTCCCTAATAATAATTGTCCAGGCCCCAAGGGTTGGGGGTCCCTGGGGCCAAAATCAGCCCAGGGAAGAGGGCCATGGTGCCCTCCCTCCTCTTCCCAGAATGGGCCAGGCCTCTCCCGTAATAACAATTGGCTGGGCCTCAGGGGACGGGGTTCCAGGGGCTACAATCAGCCTTGGGAGGAGGGCTGTAGTGGCCCACTTTAGCTTTGGCATTCTTTTTGTTCCAAGTCACAAACTGTTTTCCCTTTAGGCTATCCATTATCTATGTAAAAACAGAGTGTGTAACTAATTGCTATGTTTAAGTGCTCTGTGAGTAGGTGTGGGCAAGCCTTTGGGTCTTCTGCCTGCCAATATATTAGCCAACCCACCTGTGTATAACATTTGTGTTGTCGCCTCTTGTAATATTATGTTTGCTGCAGTTCTTGAGAGTCACTTACCCCATCTAGCATGTAGCTGTTTGTGTTGATTCTCCATCCCTGCTGAAACCCAAATGCCTTATCTTGATCTTCACTAGTATAAAGGGGGATGCTCGAGATACTTAAAGTCCCTCTGTAGAGTTCCGGGGCAATCTGGCTTGGGAATTTTAATCATGCCCTAATCTCAAAACAATTAGTGTACATTGTAGCAGTCATATCAGTTTTGGAGAGACCTATTGTTTACATTTTAGCGATATTCATACCAGATAAGTAGTTTCTTGCAAAGCTGCTTCAACAAGTCCAGAACATTAATGTTCAATTGATGTCCCATCCTATGATGTCACTTCCTGCGATGTCACATCTTTCAGGGGCCTTGCATGTTCCTATTCTGCTTGGGGCTTCACAAACCCTTGGCCCAGCCCTGAGTTTGTGGAATATAATGCCACACAAAACACTTGCACTCTTCCTATGCTAAATGACAACATATTAGGAAATAATGAGCTGATGATCCAAGTCAATGCACAGAGCTGCTGTAGAAGGGCCATGTATTTGAACCTTATTTTATAACATCAACCGAAGAGGCTTCTGAGTTACACTAGAAAGCTATTTTAGATTTTAATGAAACTACAGAAATTAGAAAAAGAGCAGTTCACAATGTATCAAATTAAATGACAATACCACCTAACAGTGGCATCTCGAACATATTGTTTGTAATACCGCATACCGGAGCAAATACTCGTTCTGTTTCATTGTAGACACGAAATGGTGATCTTTTAGTAAAGAAACTGAATTACAGCAGGTGACAAATAGCAAGGCATATAGCAAGCGCGCCATAAATAGGGCCACAGTGTTATGCTAGATTAAACAAACAAAGGTGACCCTTTACTTTTGGAGGGCCGAAGAAAAATAATGTTACACTACCTCCTAGAATTGTACGTTTTTTAACATTTTGGAAAGATGTGCCTGTCATCTTACCTGTGACATATGTATCAGTATATTGGTTGAGTCAGTTTTGAGTGCTGTCTTTGATGCCACAAATAGATCCAAGTGCCAATTTGTTTGTTGAATATTACCATCTAACACGTAAATGATTAAAATTCACTATACTGTGTTTCGATTTCTTACGTTTTAAATTACATTTTCACTTTACATTTTTGCAACACCAATGCGGTTCTGTTTTCTTTGGTGTACAAATGTTAGAAACTACATGTGTGTTGGTTTCTTTGAAATGAGTGACTCATAATGCAGGAAAGCAGGGAGCAGGCTTAGATCATCCCCAAGTGACTAAACTCATTTCTTTTTAATTTAGTATTTTGACAAAAGAAAGACTTTCAGCTTGTTCTGGTCTTTGTCACGGTGATGCAAATGTGGTTTGAGTGCATCAGATCTGCCCGAATCTACGAAACATATGAAAAGTGAATTATAATTATAGTGTTTATCAATCATGGTAATTTGTAGGAAAGCCTGATCCAAAAGAGCCCTGGTGCAGGTGCTATACAAACAGCTGTTCCTCTTTTCAGTGTGTTTTATGTTTTGCAGATGCTAAAAGATAAAGCTTTTGTGGATGTAAATGAAACAAGACAACATTGTTTATGTTGCTGCTTGACCTTCCTATGCCCGAGCAACACCAGATTGGAATTGTCATACAAAAGCATATTGAATGTCGCTTCTCTCAAGGACAAATGATGACAGAGCATGAGGTGGAAGGAGCCAGGTAGAATTAATGTAACCAATATATTTACACCAGATGTCACTGCATTTCTTCTCAATGCCATGAAATATTTTCTGAACCACATCGGTGTTTTCATAAACTAGTCGCCTGCTTTACCTTGTCTGCTGGAATACACTTTGAGTCGGCAACATTTGCAAGGAGGAGAGTAACTTGTTCTATGAATATTACTATCTACCCATCTCTCCTTACTTGCATGTTTAAGAGACTGAATAGGAAAATGCTTGTTAATGTATTTGCCCTGTGTGTTCTTATATGTTCTCACAAGAACAAACACGAAAAACAATGGCCCCGGGTTACAGCAGAACAAGCAAGAAACAGAATAGCATTAGTTAAATATACAAAAACGGTCTCTAATCTTCCAAATGCAAATAGCTAATACCCTTAATTAATCAAGGAAACACCATCATTCCCTTGCCCCAAACAACAGCATTAATAATAATAATAATCATCATCATCACCATCATCATCATCATCAATAAGTCTACATGTAGACCGAGGCTTGTCACCCGTCCAGAGCAGGGTCCAGGACCTCAGTCAAAGAGCCAGGTTTTCAGCATCCTACTGAACTCCTGTAGAGTTGGAGGGTCCTGAGGTGCAGGGAGAGGCCATGTTAGGCTTTCACTGTGAGGTAGGAGGGGTGCCCTCCTGCTCTGCTGTGTTGTCTGAGGGCCAGTGCAAGAGAGGCTGAGTAGTGGTCTCTGCAGGGCTCGTGGAATCTCAGGCGGTGGCTGATGTAAGCGGGTCCATATCATGCAGGTCCTTGAACACGTGGGTGAGGAGCTTGAACTGGCATCTGTTCTGAACCGGCAGTCAGTGGAGTTTTTTTGAGGTGTGGGGTGATGTGGATTCGAATATGATTAGGGAGATCCAGGATGAGTCCTGCTGTGGAGTTCTGGATGCTCTATAGTCTTTGAACTAGGTGGGCCTTGAGTCCCACATAAAGGGTGTTTCCATAGTACAATCAACTGGTGATAAGGCCTTGGGTAATGGTGCATTTTGGGTTTTGGGGCAGCCATTTGAAAATTTTACTTAATGTGTACAGACAGGATGAAGAAGCAGGAGGATGACACTGCGTTGACTTAGAACCTCATGACAAGTTTGCTCTTTAGGATGATACCCAAATTACTGGCTTGCTCAGCTGAGGTTGGAGTGGGACAGAGTTCTGTGGGCCACCAGAAGCTACCCCAGGGGGGATTATTGCTGCTGAAGATCAACACTTCAGTCTTGTCTAGGTTGAACTTGAGGTAGTTGTTCTTCATCCAATTTGTGACAAACACAGGTTAAGCATTGGTGGAAGGCAGTTGTGACCGTGGTGGAGTTTTCGGAGAGGGAGAGGATGAGTTGCATGTTGCCGGCACAGAGTACAATGTTGCGTATGTGGGCTCTGACTATGTTGGCAAGGGGCGACATGTAGATGTTGAAGAGGATGTGGCTGATTGATGAGCCTTGAGGTACTCCACAGATGACTGGTTTGGGTGTGGACGTGAAGGGCAGACCTGTTGTGTTCTGTCGGTGAGGAAGGAGGCGATCCATCTGTGGGCGGCTCCTTTGATACCTATGTCGAGAAATCTGGTGATGAGTGTGTGGTGGGAGAAGGTGTCAAATGCTGATGAGAGATCTAGTAGGATAAGGGTGGCTGTAGTTATTTAGTTGAAGAAGTCCTGGATGTTGTCAATGGCCCTGATCAGAGCTGTCTCGGTGCTGTGGTTGTTGCAGAATCCGGATTGCGAGTTATCCAGGAGGTGATTGTGTTCCAGGTAGATGGCGAGCTGTTGGTTGATGGCTTTTTTGTGACTGTGGCCAGGAAAGGGAGCAGGGAAATGGGTCTGTAGTTTCTTGGTTTATTGGGGTCTGCTGAAGGTTTCTTCAGCAGAAGTTTGATTTCTCTGTGCTTCAGTCTTTTGGGGAGGTGTCTGAATTCAGTGAGGTGTTAAGTAGGGTGGAAAGCTCGGGGCCCATCCTGGATGCTCCTAGATTGAAGATGTGGTGGTGGCATGGGCCAGATGGGGTCCCTGAGTGGATGGATTTCATGATGGTGATGGTGTCCTGAGTGGTAAGGTGGTTGGACTTGGGATAGTTGTGTGTGTGTGGAGGCATGGCCAGTGAAAAATACTTTGCGCTTGAGTTAGGGATTGAAGTTTGTGTAGATTTTGGTGAATTTGTCATGGAATAAATCTGTGAGGCTGTTGCGTAGGTCCTGAGAGGGATAGATGTTGCTTGTCACTGTTACAGGGTTGGTCAATTATTTGAGTATGCAGAATAGCTCCTTAATGCCGTTGGGGTTAGCTTCTGGTCGAGATGCCAGGGCTTTTTTTGTGTCACGTAGTTGGTGATGGTAAAGGTTGAGTGCTGATTTGTAGTCAATTCTGTCGGCTGAGTCTTTGTTGGTGTGCCACCTTCTCTCGTGGTGCGTGCAGTGGTGCTTGGCTATTCTGGGGTCCTCAGTGTACCAGCTAGCTTGCTTGGCAGATTTCTGTGTTTCTTGTTCTTGATGGGGATGACAATGTGAGTGCAGACAGTGATCCAGATGTTGAAGCTTCTGATGTCCTAGTTCACGTTGTTTGGTGTATGGGAGGGTTGAGGGTGAGGGTGTTGGTCCATTTGATCTCTGAGGCACTGTTCCACCTGCAACAGGTGCCATTGTGTTGTTATGATGCTAATAAAACATATTTAGCTACTGACATTTTTTTTTCTTCTTGTTTGTTCTGGTGTGAGGTTGGGCAATTCTTTGTTTTGTTTTTTCCTGGTTATTTACACACCTAGAATGGCAAAAATGCAGAACGAAACACATTATGAAAATAAGTTGTTGTAATACCAATAATACCAGTAATAATAATTATAATAGACCACTCCCGATGAGTACAATTTGTGTTAAAAGCCATAAGCCATAATACATATGTTAGAAATTGATAACAGTCAAACGTTCTAAAATAAATAGGGAAACCAAAAGAGAAGCATTGCAGTATTGGAGCAGGTCTGTACCAGACATTATTGGCAGTGAGCCACTACATTTTACTCAGTGGAGTAATCAACATTCCAATGTAGTAGTAGAAGCAACAGTAGTAGTAGAAGTAGTAGTAGAAGAGGTAGCAGTAATAGTAGTAGTAATAATAATAATAATAATAAGAAGAAGAATAATAATAATAATAATAGTAAAGGGCCATGTTTGAGCCACTGTCTCCTTTGTGGGATCATTTACAACTGCAGGAAAGAAATGGCATAACAATGAGCCTGGGCTGGAATGAGGGAAGCAAGCATACAGCCCGAGTTGGGCCCCAGGACTGGCCAGAATGGAAGACGATGCCGCCAAGTACCTCAGTGGACCATTAAGTCATGACAAATAGGAAGCAGCAGCACCCCCCAGGAGTGTATCACCTGTAGTTCTGACAGTAGGGGAGGTATGGTAAGAGACAGGGTTAGGTAAATATGATCCAAATTGCTGAATGTATTAGTGGGAGAGAGGGTTGGGCTCTTACACTGAATAGAGCAATTTGCTCTAAATTCATTATTAGTTAGACATGAAACCTGTCTCTCCTCTACAAACCATCAACTCCTGCTGCAGAAGTAGACTAGATCCTGATCTCATGCTCTGCTATCAGCATCTTGAAGCATCAGTTGCCCAAGAACACCTCTGCACCTAGTTGCGTCTATTAAGGAAGAGGTCACTGGATTGAGCTGGTCAATAAATTTTTGTAGCTCACTTCCCAGAAGTGACCTAATCAAAAAGAGTGCTGCATCAGGCCCCCCTTCCAGCTACTCATGTAACCCTTGCAAACTCTGCCTCAGTGGACATAGGAAAGGAAGGTTTCTGTGGCAGGATAATGCAGTAGCATAGTGTGTTAGCCATAGGCTCTGATGCAAGCAAAGGAAAATACACCCTTTGACTACTGCTGCAGGAGGAAAAATACAGCAGTCATCAGGGTTCAATGGACTCCTCAGAGCTTTGGGACCTGTGCACTGCATCTGCTACACCAATGGTAGCTATGCCCTTGTGGGAATGCGGTGTTCGCAGCAGTCCACCCACAGTGTTTCACTACATGAGACATAAGAAACAACAACAAGAAACAACTTCTGCTGACATTCTAAGTGCTGCTTGATTTGATTCAGGATTATTCGACCTCTGATACTCCATAGCAAGAAGGATATGCATCAAAACTGCAGAAGGAATGTTGGAAATAGGGTTTCTGGTCAAAACTGCAGAACGCATGTTAGAAATGGAGGTTCTGGTTGACAGAGATATGCACCTTGATAAAGCACGTACCACTATCCTAGGCAGGGTAAGTCACAAACACACCCTAAAACAACCTGTGCTCACCATGGTAGCATGGCACAGAGCAGTCAGGATTCACTTATGAGGCAATGCAAAAAGTATTTGGCAACACTTCAAATAGTAAAACAGCGAAAACACCACTCAAAAAAATACCACACCTGGTTAGAAAAATAGAGCCTAATTTCATAAATAAAACAAGACCAAAAGGACAAAAATCGGAAGAATAAATTGTAAAAAAGCACTTAGAAGCAAAAAGCACCAATTGTGGATATCTAGTTGCGCTATACCGAGGCAAAGTCAAAAGTTCAGGTCGACTGTGATGGAGCATGGGCCAGCTACAGGGCTCAGACTTGGCCTGCTGAAAAGTACCTGGGTTGTGTTGTCATTGAAGATGAGATGGAGGTGATGAGGAGATGCAGCAAAGTCTGCATCCAAAACAGCCAGGGCAATGTGTGAGTTTCAGCCATGCAACAGCTGCAATGTGTCATCCACAATACACACAGTCCAAGCAATGCAGATTAGTTGGAAATAGTTTATGTCTCGGAGATTTCAGAAAACAGGAGATCAGTCAGCTGGCAATTGGAGTCACTCTGGGTGTGAGGTTCAAGTGCACAATTGTCTTTCTACCTGGCGGAGTATCCTCAGGTCCAGAAGTGTATTGAAGTGGTAGGGTCTGAGGTCCAGTTCATATACCCAGTGGTGCCTTCGAAGCGGGGGAGACTTCAAGTGCACAGAGGTCCTCCCTTCCTGCCTTGGCTCTAGACTCATCACAAGGTGGTTGGTTATGCAGCCCTTTGTGTAGGAACTGGACAGCCTAATGAGGTGAAAGTGTGAGGCTGTGGCCAACTCCTCTCTCCTATTCTGTCAGGATAGCCCATCAGGGTTCATCAAGTCACACCCAAGCTCTAATTATGTGTGGCTGTCTAGAAGGAATACAAAAAGCCCAGTGGTCACCCACTCCAGACAAGTGATCATAGACAGGCTGCAGGTACCAAATAGCTAGAGTAAGAAAATGCCAACTTTATAAAAGGGACATTTTCAGAACTACTACAATTTAAAATCCAACTTCACCATAAGTTGTGACTTTAAATTGTGATTCCAAAGACACCAAACTGAAAGCAATTGTCTTCCAGATTGTGAAGTGCACTGAAAAGATGTAATGGGTTACTTCCAATGTTATCCTTGAATGGGAGAGATGTGCTGTGCATCAGTGAAAAATGGCTTTGGGAGTTTTTCAAAACCAGGATGTGTAAAACGTAAAAGTACATGTTCAACTTTCTAAATACACTCACCCTGCCCTTACACTGTCTAGGGCCTATGTGAGTGTTTTAAAATGCAAGGCTTGGGTCTGAAAAAAAGGGTTATATTGCCAGGTCAACATGGCAGTTTAAACTGCACACACAGGCAGGCTCTGAAATGGCAGGCCTAATGCATGTTTAACGGGCTACTTAAGTGGGTGGCACAATCTGTGCTGCACGCCCACTAGTAGTGTTAAACATACAGGCTCTGGACACATTTAGTGCACTTCACTAGGGACGTATAAGTAAATTAAATATGCCAGTTGGGTACATGCCAATCAAACAATGTTTTAGGGAGACAAAACAAGTACTTTAGCACTGGTTACCAGTGATAAAGTGCACAGAGTCCTAAGACCAGCAACATTAAATTCAGCAAAAAGTGGAGGGGAAAAGGCAAAAAGTTTGGGATTGAACCTGCAGAGACAGCCATTTCCAACAAAGCAAAATATGAGGGCTTTAATTATCAAAACTATTACCTACACATAATGATTTTGCTCACTTTAAAAAACGAAAAACAACTGGACACAGCAAAGAGTTTTAATTTGAACTCAATCTCACAGTATTGGTTCATCTGTTTAAAACAAGATTTGAGAATGATTAGAAGTCCCAGATCATGAAGTCTCAAATTTTGTGTTAGGCAATATGGGTGGATTTTACTGTTTTTTATGCACAAGCTCCAAATTGACACATAATATCATCATTTTCTCAACTGGAACCAGTTCATATCTGCCAAGCCTGAGAAACAGGGTCAGTTTTACACATGCTGAACAACATTTTCAAAGAATTTGTGTAAAAAAAGTAGCATAAAAATACCCATGAAATAAAATAATGACAATGAATCCAAGAGAAGAAATACCATCTTTCAGTATAATCTGTATAGTTGCTTAAAAAAGGAGCATCTTTCAATTCTATCCTTCTTTATATAACCATTTGGTTTTCAGTATGATTTTAATTGTCACTCCTCTTCCTCTCTCACGCTCATCACTTCCCGAATGAGACTGCTCCAACTGCCATTATTGCCCCTGCTCTGGTTGCTTGCCTGACAGCGGTCCGTTCTTGGACTATAGATGGTCCTGAATGGTGTTCTCTATGAATCTTAGTAGTCTGCCTCATGTGTTTCATTATCTTCCTCGGTGAACAATTCTTCCTCCTACCTGGGTTCTTCTTTCCTCTAGTGAAAGTTTTGGTCTCGTGTCATGGTGTTGCATGGTCCTCTACTGTGTGGGGTTCATTTCCATGATTCTGTCTCTCCAGTGCCTTTCGTATTAGCCATTGCTCCTTCCTAGACTTCTGGGCAGGGGTGGTTCCTGCATTAGTGCGTTGGGGCATCACCCTACTCATATTCCCCCCAACCCCTTCTTACCTGGTAATCAATAAATACACATAAACTGTTAAACTTCCAACTTTATTAGGTTTTATGTGCCCACGGAAGGCAGCCTTCAGCTGCGGGCAGTTTCTGTTTGAGGCTCTGAAGGGGGTGGAGCTAACACTAGTGACTAGTATACTAAGCAGCAAGAACACAACACCTAGTCTAGGGCCACAAAGTACGAATGTCTGGTTGGACGGCTGCCTTTCTCCAGCCATCCCAACATGTGCACTAAGGCCTCTCTCCACTTGCACATTAGGTGACCAGGGGTTTATCAAAGCTGCTATACCCAGTCTCCTAATGAGTAGTGAGTTTTGCCTGCTTAAGCCAGTCCTGGTGCTGCTCTCTGCACCAGAGCAGCATCTGGATTGGCTGAGAGCAGGGGTTGCTAGTCCTCTGTTGCAGTGTGCGAGGCACCATGGGGAGGGGGGTTTTAGCCAAAAGCGAAGTGGGAGCCCTGGCAGCTGCCCACACTGCAGGCCGACCAGCCTAACAGGCCTTCCTGGAAACATGGTGTGAATTTCACAGTGGCATGAACTTTGCTGCAGGAAAGGCAACATCTAGCAGCTAAGGACAGGGCCAGACAAGAAATGTAACTTGATAGTTCAGTGCATCCAATGCATGCTGCAGAAATCTGCATTCTGCCGTTTTACTGTGTTGTCCGCTGATACTGCTAGCATGGTCAAAGCAGTTTTGTCTAGTGAGAGCGGATATGATAGTGGCGGGTGGTACTCCTGTCAACTGCTGAAACCTGTGATCTGATAATGAATGGGTAGTCAACGGGCTGGCACTAGAGCTCTAGCCTAAAGAAGCATGGTCAGGGTGAATGCTGAGCATGCCATTCTAGGCCTCTGAAGATCAGGGATTAAAAGCCATAGATAATGTCCCATTAGATAAATAAGACACTGACACTAACCTAAACTCTAATGACCAATCTGGGTCCCCATTGCTGGGCACTCAGAGGAGGCAAGGAGAGTGGCACACAGGTCATGCAATTGTCAGGGCAAGAGTGGCTGCGGTGACTCTGGTGAGTGTCTGTGTGTTTGTTTTGTGAGGGTGAAGAGGGGCGGAGACTGTAGGGGGTATCAGTGGCAAAGCATAGGACCCTTATCATCTGTGTGCAGGTCCTCAGCCCTCAAAATGCCACAATTTGGATCAAGGTCTTTGAACAATTTTGAGGCAACTTCCCTTAGTAACATTTTGATTGTCCTTCAAAAACTTTTAATGGAGATTTTGCACCATGCACATTTCAAGCCTTGCCCACCTATCTACACACTGACTACTGATACACTTGTTTTTTGCTCTGGAAAAAAAAATTGAAGATGCCATATTCAGGCACAGATTCTCAGGTGAGTCCTTTGTTTCCTGGTCTCACTGAAATTGAATATTTACCAATATGCATAATACACATCACAGGCTTAATTTTCTATTATTACCTAAATAATAAATGTTATCACAAAACTCAATGGTGCTCATGTCTACAACTTAAGAATGATGAAATGCTAAGTGGCTAAGTGGCTGTTGCATGAACTGGAACCTGAATCTATAATATTGCACCCATATCTGTGGAAGAGTTCTTACTGGCTTTCTCTGGTGATTCTCATTGGTTCCTCTGTATTTTCTTCATTTTGCTAAGTTTTTACATGATTTCTGCATGTTCTTGGTCTTTTCTTCTTAAACCTCTAGCATCGTGCTCCAGAGAACTTACTGCACTAGGAGAAATGCAAATAAATACAATGTCTGCTACCGGACAGCAAGTCCATCCTTGTAGCGGCAGGCAGTTTCAAGGTGCTGTAAGATGTAGTGTTCTGCAGATTATTTTCCATAAACCCATCTGTTGCTGTCTACTCGGGCTCTAAGAGACAAATTAGACAGACATGAAGGGAGGGTTTAGATGGGGAGGCAGGAGATACAGTGTGTTTGAGGTACGAGAGACCAGGCATTGTTTGTCCGGGATGAGGAGTAAATAGGCCACCTCCCATTGCCCATTTGTGGGACATAGTAGTAGAAAGCAAAGACCACTTGCACCGAATAGACTCAATTCCACTTTGAAGTTGCACCTAAATATGGTGTATGTAGAGACCATGCAAGGGTGCCACTCTTAGCACGTTTAGGGCCAAGGCAAAGTTACCCCCACGGGGCATGCACCTAGTGATAGCCTTAGTATGCAGGAATTCCCTGAAACAATGAGGGGTGTTTACATTTGCCTATTCTGCCCGTGCTGCACCAGCGCACTATGACTTGTATTTCCTCCATAGATTTAATTTCTAAAGATATATCAATAAATAACTAAATCTGCAAGGTCCTCGGCATTATTATCTCAAAGTCTGTTCTGAAGTTCTGTAGTTAACTTGAATTAGCAGCTACCTTCTTTCACAATTGTTTTATTAACCTTCTTGCTTTCTCAAATTTGCTTGAATATGCACCATTTGCTCACTCTATTTTCAAAATTTTCCTAGTGGCAGGACACCCTGAACCTCCCTCTTGCCAGTTGGGCGCACACTAGGCTCATTCGCCACAGGGCAGTCATCCCAAACATTTACACCCCACCATATTAAAATGTTACCACCGGCCACTGCTACTGGGTCTTCTTATAATTCTGCCTGTCTGGCTCCTTTGTTGCCCGTTTCCTTTCTTCTGTAACCTCCTTCCTGCTCTACTCTCTATTCTGGCCCTGCCCCTTCTTCATTCCCCTGTAGGGGTGAGATTCAAAATATAGCTGTTAATTATAGTAAAAATACACATGAAATGCACATTTTATATTTAGTGTGTAGTACCATATTCTGATATTTTCTGTGAACTGTTCTTCATTAATGAGATTCTCAAACTCAAATCTGTGAATGAGGAATAGCTACAGCCATGGTAAAGGTGGCCAACCCTAAGTGGAGTAGGGATTGCCTACAGTCGAACCCAGGACAAGGTAAGCTAATCCTTACATAGAAAATCTGTGGTAGTCAACAGGAGAAGTGATGGCAAATACATGCATAAAGGGAGTGGAAGGATGCACCTCAAAAACTAGCTCACAGTGTGACAACCTGCCAAGGAAGTCATCTGGGAGTATTTTAAAATGAACTGTATCTCGGGTCGAGTGGAAGGCTTTCTGCTGATCAGCAAGACATAAAAATACATGTATGTAAAACTGACTTTGTTACTAATTGATGCCCAACACCAACAAATGAATTGATGTATTGCAGAAATTGGATGAAAAAGTGGTAAAGTTAACATTCGGAGTCAAAATATACTCCAAGAAAAATGTTTTGTAACATGGCAATGTCCAAAGATAAACTGAAGCTAAAACATTGAAAAAAACAGAGCGAACAGTTAGAACATGATAAGCTAAAAAATATAAAAATACAACCACATTGACTGACCATGACATTTGTAAGTTAAACCAATCCTGGCTTGGACCCTTCTTACTGAGAAACCTTACAACCTTAATGAACAGGATACTCGGTAGGACTCAACTGCCCCAACGATAAAACAAGGTAAGTTGTCATTCTGGCAATAGTATGACAAAATCTTTGCCTAGGTATTAGCAACAAAACTGGAAACCGTACTAACGTATCTGATACAAGCAGGGTTTGTCATGGGCCACACACTACAGACAATACTATTCAAATCTTTACACATTATTTACGTAGTTAAGGGGAGAGTGATACCCTTTTCCTGTAGCTAAATGCTGAAAATGCATCTGAAAGTGTGAATGTAATCTTTTTGTTGTTTTTTTATACAAAAAGGGCTTTACCTCACTATATATGTGAAGTGCTAACAAAATAGCAGAGCCCAGAGGCCAGGACTCAGCTTTATGGGAGGCTCCCGAAAAAACACAAGATAGGGAGATTTTTTTACCTCTTACATACTCTCATGCCAGTTATCTCACTGGCAGAGAAAAGCTACAGGGTATATGCTCAATTAGACAGCGCAAAAGAGCATCTATCAGCTGGAAATTGAACGAGATGGCCTGGGGAGGCCTAGATAGGGGAAACTGGGGATTAGTCATTTTCTACAATACTACCAGGCACCATACTTGGGATTTCTTCTGGAATGCTGACAAATAGACACATACAAAAAGGAGGGAAACATTGATCACATCCTATTTGGTATACCCCTGTGAGATGTCACAAAGGTTCAGAGAGACCTGCACCAGTCCTTTAGTTCGAGCACCATTGTAGGTCTGGGAGGAACCATTCAGGGGTAATAACATCCTGTCCATTACCATTTACCGTACAGAAGTACTGACTTCTCGCCGGTGATCTGATTTCACAAGAAGTGACATCACTGAATTTCCCATCTTCCATCTGAACAGGAAGTTACACTATTGGTTTTCCAGCCAAAACCATCTTTAAAGAAAGAAGCTAAGCTAGAAGATTTTATTTCATACCACCCATCAGCACAGGAAGTGACATCACTGAATTTTCCATCAAAGGAAAGAAAGAAGTGCCTTTACTGGTTTTTCCACCAAAACAGTCTTTAAAAGAAGAAGCCAAGCAAGAGGACTTCATTTCACACTACCCACCAGCACAGGAGTGTCATCACTGGATCTTCCATCATCCACCTGCACTGAAAGTAACATTGATGAATGTCCCATCATCCATCTGGACCGAAAGTGACATCAATGGTTTTCCCACCAAAAAGCTTCTTTTAAATGAGAAACCAAACAAGAAGAATGTATTTCCCATTAGCACAGGAAATTATATCATGGCACCATGGAGCCTCCCCTCCCAGGACCTACTTAATGACAGCTGTAACATGGACATGACATTGGACCGCAGAAGTCATGCCTGTCTGTGCCCGTCAGCATGTAGACCACACTCAGCACAAGGAATTCTAGCCCAATCACTGCCCAACGATACTCTGCAGCACTTCTTAGGTCACTAGACCCCGGAAGCCTTTCCCAACTCACCACACCTCACACCACAGTAGGACCTT
Organism: Pleurodeles waltl; assembly: GCF_031143425.1. NCBI lineage: Eukaryota > Metazoa > Chordata > Amphibia > Caudata > Salamandridae > Pleurodeles > Pleurodeles waltl. The sequence goes on from NC_090437.1 coordinate 1,004,095,875, forward strand.
TCACCTGTACCCACTTACAGTTCTCCAGCAGCCACCCATCCCCCCACACAAATTCTTACAACACCCTCAACATCCCCTCTTAATACACAGCACACAAGAAGCAACAGCGGCTGCACTCCCATCTTACTCCACACACCATAGCAAATCCTCACATCAACACCCACTCGCATGCATGCCTCTGAACACTCAGCAATTACACCACCGAAATATGGGACCTTCTGAGCAGCAACACACCAGACATACTCTTCATCACAGAGACCTGGATCAACCCCTCATTGGCTTCTGACATTGCTATGAAAATCCAAGTAAGCTACAAAATGACTTGACCAGACCGCCTCCACAATCAAAGAAGAGGACTCGTTATCATCTCTAAGGAATCCATCAAATGCACAACATCCACAGAGAACACTACCCCATTCATGTAACACCTGCACTTAAAGCTGCAAATCTTGGAAAACTCACCCTGAACTAAACCCTCACCTACTGACCACCTGGAATATGAGCCACTTTGACCAACCTCATCACTGCACAACCTTTACCAACCTCCATCCACCATCAACTCCAGAGCTTACATTCTCCTCAATGACTTCAACTTTCACCTGAAAGACCAAAACACCCCTGCTCCACAGCACTCCTCAAAAGCTTGAGCAACACTCACCCAGTTTGTCACAGAACCAACACACACCACCGGGTAGACCTCGACCCCATCTTCACCACAATCAACAGCATCAACTACAAGTTCAGCACATAGCTCATTTGGACTGACCTCTCCATCATCCACTTCCAAATCAACACACCTCATGTCAACACCCCTACCACGTTCAGTACTCCAAGCCACAGCTGGGGCAAAAACACAGAAGCAAACTGGCTCAGTGCCCTCAGTAGTAATCAGCTTAGCCCCACAGACAACCTCGACAAGGATATCAACAACTTCAACAACTGGATCAAGAATTGAGCGGACTCCCTTTCACCCTTCAAACCCAACAAGGATAATAGATCAAACAAGCCTGCCAGCTGGTACAGAGAAGACCTCTGAGACACCAGATGACACTGCAAACACCTAGAAAGGAAATGGGGAGCCAGCCACAATACCACCAACATGGCTGCACTCAGATGCTATCACTAGGAAATTAGAGACACAAAAAAGCACTAGTGCACTGTATTGGAGGAAGCTCCAACAGCTGCAAGGAGATCATCTTGATTGTCAAGTATTTTACCTCATCCTCAGCTACCATCGGCAACATTGCTGCCTCCCAACAACTCACTGATAACCTATCCAACTTCTTTCAGAAGAGAATCACAAATATCTACCTCAACTTCCCACACCAACCCAACCCTAGAGCACTCATCGCTAACCTACCCACAACCAACCAAGTAAGCCACCTGATTAAATGGGCAACCATTACCAGAAATAACACAGCTGCAATCATGTGGACCATCCGCTCAGGGGCCCCAATGGACCCATGCCCCCACCACATCTGCAACCTGGGAACATCACCAATTAGCACCATCCTAACCCACATCATCAACATGTCCATCACATCCACAACTTTCCTGGATTAATGGAAACATGCCCTCCTCAAGAAGCCCACAGCCAACCCAAATTAACTGAGCAACATCTGACCCATCCCTCTGCTCCCCTATTCAACCAACGTCATTGAGAAGGCTATTAACAAGGAACTCATAACCCACTTTAAACTTCACCATCTTCTAGACAACACAGTCAGAATTCAGAAAGAACCACAGCACTAAAACAGCACTCATTGTGGCCATCAATGGCATTCAAACCATCCTGGACCAAGAAGAAACAGCAGCAATGATCCTACTCAGCTCTCCATGGCCTTAGAACCTATCTCCCATTAGAAGACTCCACAAGATTGTCATAGAAGAATCTGTTCTCAAATTGATCTGTTCCTTCATCACCAGAAGAACCCAAAGGGTCAGGCTGCCACCCTTCACATCAGAGAACAAGAAACTGATATGTTGTGTAACACACGGATCATCCTTCAGCCTCACTCTTTTCAACATTTACATGACACAGCTCACCAATATCATCCGGTCACAAGACATCACTGTCAGCTCCTACGCTGATGACACCCAGCTCATACTCTCCCTAATGGAAAACACAAACACCAGCAGAACCAACTACACTAACTGCATGACCATGGTAGCAAACTGGATGGAGCCAACTGCCTGAAGCTCAACTCGGACAAGATGGAAGTACTGGTCTTTGGCAGCAAGACCTCCCCATCAGACTTCACCAGGTGGCAGTTGGAGCTAGGAACAATACTTAAACCCACAGACAACGCAAGAAATCTAGGAATCATCGTAGATGACAAGCTCAACATGACAGCACAAGTCAGTGTAGTGTGCACCTCCTGCTTCCACATCATACGCATGCTGCGATCGGTTTTCAAATGGTTGCATTAGAACACCAGATGGACCATCACACAACCTTTCCTTCCCAGCAAGCTGGACTTTGGCAACACTCCATGCCAGAATCTTCAAACAACTCCTACACAGACTCCAGAACACAGCTGCAAGACACATACTTGACCTCCAACACTGCACCCACATCACACTACACCTCAGGGAGCTTCACTGGCTCCCCTTTCGTAAATACAGCCAATATATACTTCTCATACAAAGCCCTTCACAGCCCAAGAGCAGAACACCTGAACCACTGCATACACTTTCATTAACTCACCAGACACATATGCTCTGTCTCGCTTTCACTTGCACATGCTCCTCACATCTGCAAAACTGGGGTTTGGTCATTCTTCTACATTGCATCAAACACATGTTACAACATCCCTTAACACATCAGAGTCTTTTCCTCACTTCTTGAGTTCCACAAGAAGCTGAATACCTGTTGGTTCATAAAAGCACTTTGGGACTACACACTTACACACCATGCCCAAGCACCTGGATATGCTTCAGGATGATAACTAAGCTATACAAATCCACGTAACATGGGCAGCTAATTGATGCAAGTCTGGAGAGAAGGGTTGGATGTGTTATTGTAAAAGACCTCTTTGATAAGGGAGGTCATTAAATCCTTCCCCCAAGTGAAGAATGAATTTGATCTTGGAGAGAGGTAGTGCTTCAATACCTGCAGATCGACTACTATACTCCTCAACCCCATACGAAGGAGGGGGAAGCAGACCGCTGACACCTATCAAAAGTTTTTTTTAAACTGGCATGAAACAGTCATGTCCCATTTAAGACAACAGGAGAGCAAACAAGGCACACCTTTAGAGGATAAACATTGGGAACATATCCTAAGTAGACCCAATAACCTCATTTAACATGCACGAAGCAAGGAAATGTCATATAAAATATTAAACACCATTGCATGTCTAAGCACCTTTGATAATAAGATGGCAGATACCTGCTGGTGAGGCGTGGGAGATTGGGATCTCTTCACATTGTGTCCAAAACTAGGTTCACATGCGAGGGTTATGTTGGAGACCATCCACACCATTGCAGGAATGGAATTTGATCGACGTCCTTATGTGATCATATTAGGGGTGTCGTCAGAAGGCAGCTACCCACTACGTGGTTCTAAGTGAAACATTATTTTGTTCCTACTCTTGGCAGAAAAACATGTCATCATTGCGGTGTGAAGAGTGACATCCTGGGATATAATATGCAACTTCTGAAGATATGGTCCTTGGTGGCATGGAAAAATTGAGTAGGAAAGTAAAGTGAATTCATGAAACATGAAGTCAAGTTTGGCGCGTGTCTAAACAGTGTGACCGTCCCAAAGAGACTGAGGGTTGTTTGTCTGATGGACATTGAGACAATAGTTGAACTAACATAAAATTTGTAATACATTTTCAATAAATTGAAACTGAATGCAATGGCTACTATAAATTCAAGTGGGGGTACTTAACGTCTGAAATGTACTCTTGATCACCATACTTGTTTGTAAAATTCAATTTATCTCATGCATGCATTCGACAGAAAAAAACAATTATTTTTTCTAATCTCTTTCACCGGAACACATATTGGTTCTCTTAATGACAAAACGAATGAATTGCCATTGACACCAAAGGGTTGTTCTTTGAATTAGGCAACATTTTGAAGCTGTGGCGCGGGCACGAAAATGTGTGGGCCACATGTAAAAAAGAACCTGGCTTCTCAGTTCCTTGTGATGGCTCTGGTTATGACGGTTCCGATATTCTCTATTTCGGAATTTTGGCATGGTACAAGGCTATAATAACATTTCTTGACAAACTAAATTAGGTCTGCCAAGTTAAGATGACACTGCCATGTGCTATATACAGGGACCTCTTCTGGAGACAGGGGATAAAGCTTTGCAAGATAGTGGGGTTGTGGAGGTTAGTCATGGCTTCCTCTGGCCCAGCTTAACCACAAAGCACATTTTCCTCTTCAAAATACTCCCCATGTACTCCGTATCTCCACACAAACCGTTTTGCAGCTCTTGAGTATTTTGTAAAAGGTCCCAGCAGAAGCTCTTAGAAATACATTCAGCAAACTACATCGCAGCCAAGTGAACACTTGCTCAACAGTGCACCATGAGCAGGAACTCACTGATAGCATCACAGTTCACTCTCTTAAGTCCTTATTTCTTCCAAGTACTTGTTTCTGACAATCCGTACAGTATCATGGAACCCAGACATAAAAGGAGGACTGCATATTATTAATACTAATCTTAAAATCCAACCACCCGCCAAGCCTTTGGAACCCCTAAAGACCAAAATCATGACAGGGCTCTCTGCGTTTAGGCAAGATCTTAAAAAAAAACTACTGAGTAAATACACGCTGGTGGACTTTAAACAGTCTGGCTTCAGACTTGGATATGTGACAGAGACAGTATTATTGGATATGGCAGCTAATTTTCACTTATTAGATAAAGACTACCCTGCGATGCTATATTTCTTGAACTATCAGTGACATTTGATATGTTAGGCTTTTTACTTCAACAATTATAGAACTTTGGAGAACTGTGTGGGGCCTGTTTGGCATGGCTTCATTTTCAATCACCTGCCACCAAGTTGACACATGAGGTCTTCCAGGGCTCACTCTTATCACCATGCTTATCCAATTTAAGGTGGTCCTCTCATTCCGCCAAACCTTAAATGACATCCCTACACTTCTGCTAGATGGATAAAACATTCAGGAGGATATTCATTCTGTTAGCTTCAGTTTGACGTGCTTTGATTTGACATTGTAGTAAGCTTTCCGATTTAGCTCTTTTAATTTTTTCTGCAATGTATTTAAGGAAATCAGTTGAGAGAATATCTGTTAATGTATCTATGACTGGCATATGTTGCAGTTTAGACAAACATTCATTGTCCATCTTAGGTCTGGCCGTAGAAGCAACTTTAGCTGTCTCTTCAGACAATTGTTTTTTTAACTTTATTTTTATAAATATAATGTATAATATACTTACACATAGTGGTTTTAGGGCAGCCTTCTTTATCCATCAATCCATGTATTTGTCATTCACATCTTCATGCCTTGCTTCTGCCCACCACAGTATACACCATGGAGCAGTGAACACGACCTTCTAACCCATTGGATTCTCTCTGCTTGAGTGATGGCATTTTGCTCTTGCCAAGTGACCGACTTACTTGGCCACGGGAGTAGTAAGTGAAGAAGTCCTATATGCTGAGAACGACGGAGAATGCATTGTCTTCATACGATAGGGTATCCAACATTGTAACAGGTGTTTTTAACTTTGCTGAGCACCCTGGCTGGTATTTCATCCTGTTGTTTTTTGTTTTTTTTTGGTTAATGTGAGCACTCTGTCTGGTATTTCGTTCTAAAACAAGTGAAATGTCCACTTTAAAAAAAAAAAAAGTATGTGTGCAAATCGCTGATATGGACACATGTTTTGCTTTATTTGTTTAAGCGTGTCGTGGGCTTCAAATTACATTCACTTGGGGAACGCAATCACATGTACACTTGAATAACAATTCCACAATGGGATCTGTTTTAATTGGGAGGCTGACCTGCCGGGAAGTGGGTTTCTGTTAGGGAGTATCTCATTTTCTGAGTGTGTGTATGTCTGTTGTGGTTTACATACGTATATGTACTGTAGCAGCAAATTACATGTGGCTCTCTATTACATGGCCAACGGGCGTGCAGCACTTAATCGTGCTTTCCCTTGATGGGCATAACTGAGCAGTGTTTAAGGTTTTTTCACTCAGTTTACTGCTACATCTTTCTTTTTATATAAGTACAATTTTCACTTTGTATTTTTACCTTAATTTAATTTGTGCAGATTGCATCTATAGATGCTTGTCATATTTTTATTTATGTGCAAGATTTAGAAATGGGGTCTCTAGTTGGCAATGGTTTGTGTCCTGTTCAAGTAGGGACCCTCATTCTAGTCAGGGTAGGAGAGTCATACAGCTAAGACAACCCCTGCTCACCACTTTGGTAGCTTGGCTCAAGCACTTAGGCCTATCTCAGAGGCAATGTGTAAAGTATTTGTACACACACACATATACACGTGTTACCATCCCTGTGGGGACTATATGCGGACACCTGCCTTGTGCAGTCAAGTCCCCACAGCGTGAGTGTGTTATCATACCCAAGTCCCCACAAGGATAGTAACACAAACCCGCCCCACACACACACAGAAAGTGGAAACACCACAAAAGTACTCTACACCAATGCAGAAAAACATGTATCTGAGTACAACAAGATAAAAGCGACAAAAATACAACAAGTAAAGATACAAATTTTCAAAGATTAAATGTAGCATAAGGTTTAGAAGCACAATGCCTCCAACTGGAGCTATCAAAACAGCTTGAGGGAGTAATTTCCAAAAGTCCTCCACCACCCGCGAGGGAGTGCCGCCGGCCAAGAGTTGTGTAGACCCCAGTTACAATACATTGGAAAACGATGAGGAAACAAAGACGTTGCATGGAGTCGAGAAGGTGAGGCGTCGCTAGTGCCAGTGCAGTATTGGTTTCTCACTGCCACCAAGGCGGTAAGGCATGGTTCCTCACTGCTAGGCAGGGGAGGTGAGGCATTAGTTCTTTACGGTTGCAGAGGAGGTGATGCAGCATTGGTGGTGAGGCAGTGGTTCCTTACGACAAGATGGGGTTGATGAATCCACCAGGTCAAGATGTGAGGAGTCGACTTTGCGGTGTTGCAATCCCACCACAGGGCCACAGGTGCTGAGGCAGAGTCAAAGAAGGGTGCTACAGCCCTCAGTGACACAGCACTCTAGACTAACACTGTGGTGGGAATTCAGAGGCACACGGTGGCATCAGGCCTGCATTGTAGGCCACTGTCGTTGCACTCAGTGAGGACCACAGCTCCAGTGCCGGCAGCGGCATGGGACCAGGGAGCAGCACCATTTCCGAAGTTGTTCTAGGAGTCGCTGCACTATTTTTTCTTTGTTGCACCAGAACTCACTCCTAAGGGCCCAGGAGCTAGATTTGGAAAAACTTAGGAAGTCAGAACTCTCATCAAGAGAGCCCAGTCACTGGCAGGCAAAGTCTTTGATGTCCTTGAGACTTCTAAACAGGAGGCAAACTCAGTCCAAGCCCTTGGAGAACCTCTGGAAGCAAGATATAGAAAGCTAAGTCCAGTTCTTTCACTTCCAAGACAGAAGCAGCAAGCAGCAGACCAGCAATAGGCACAGTGGCAGTGCCTCTAACAGCATCTAGCTCTTCTTCCAGGCAGAATTTCCTCAGTCCAGAAGGATTCTAACTCTGTGGTATCAGAGGTTCAGTACTTATACCCATTTCCGTCTTTGAATTAGGCAAACTTCAAAGAGAAGTCTTTGTAGTGCACAGACCCTGCCTTCCCCTGCTGTGGCTCCAGACACACTCCAGGGGGTTGGAGACTGTTTTGTGTGAGGACAGGCACAGACCCATTCAGGTGCAAGTGTCAGCTCCTTTCACCACTATAGTTCAGGAAGACATCAGGAAATGCATGGCACATCACAGCTCCCTTAGTGCGACTGTCTAGAGTGAATGAAGAAACAGCCCAAATGTCATCCTGACCCAGACGTGTATTCAGTAAACAGGCAGAGGCACAGAATGGTTATGCAAGAGAATGCCCACTATGTAAAAAGTGGCATTTTCAAACTCACAGTTCAAAAAACAACTTTGCCAAAGGTTGTATTTTTAAGTTGTGATTCAGAGATCTCAAACCCCTAATCTCTATCTGCTCTCAATGGGAAATTGCACTTAAAAGATATTTCAAGGCAATCCCTGTGTTACCCTATCGGAGAGATAGGCTTTGCAATAGTGAAAAGCGAATTTAGCAGAATTTCACTATCAGGACATGTATGCATGTCCCACGTTTTAAATACACTGCACCCTGCCCATGGGGCTGCCTTGGCCCTACTTTAGAGGTGTCTTACATGTAGTAAAAGGGAAGGGTTGGACATGGCAGATGTGTGCTCTTGCCAGGTCGAAAACACAGTTACAAATGCATCCACAGGAACTGCAATGGCAGGCCTGAGACTTGTTTGCAAGGCTACTCATATGGGGGGTCACAATAGGTGCTGCAGGCCCACTTGTCCTAGTATAGTGCACCTGGTGCAATATACTAGTAACTTACTAGTAAATCAAATATGCCAATCATAGATAAACCAATCACCAATACAATTTAGACAGGGAACATTTGCATTTTAGACAAGGAGCATATGAACTTTAGCACTGGTTAGCAGTGGTAAAGTGCCCAGAGTCTTAAATCTAACAAAAACAGGTCAGAAAAAATAGGAGTAAGAAAGCTAAAAGTTTGGGGATAACCCCGCTAAAAGGGTAATTCAGAAATGGTGGCAGCTATTTACATTAACCACGTGTGAAATGCAAAGTTTTCTGATAACGCTTGCACTTAACCTACTTCCCCATTTGGGTTGCAACTCTACTCTGCCTGCATCTCTCTTCCTTTCAATTTTGGTTTCCACCAGGGCTTTACATGCGATGAACAAAGTGTGGTGTCTCTGAAAGCAATGTAGTATACGTAATTAAGGGTGTGGCTTAAACTCATAAATTAGGGCCTATTTACAAGCTCCTAATAGAACAATGTGCCACCTGAGCATCATTTTTTTGACGCTCTAGTGGTGCAGTGTGCCCACACATATTTACAAGGCCACACAAAGCTACTGTGCGTGGTTTTTCATGGCCTTGTAAATATGGCCCCCTTTCATGCATAACCCAGCGTCAAAGGGGCATTAAATGGGTGTTGCTGTGGGTGTTCCCACGCAGCACTCATGGAAACTGATGGAATATGATGCATTCACGCGTCAGATTCCTATGCCACCCTAGGGCTGGCAGGAAAGTGGTGCAATGGGGAGAAATAACATTATTCCTCCCGATTTTGTCCTCTTTCATTAATGATTGTTTATGTGCACGAACGTGTTCCTTCCTGCACATAAACAATGAGCCCTGCAAGGCAAGGGTGCCTGCATTGCCACTAGACAGCAGTTTTTGCACCAGTGTAGAGGACAGTACAGGGATGTGTTTTATTTCTGTAAATATGATGCATTCCTGTACTTTCAAAATGATGCAGCCCAATGCAGCAAGTTGGCTTGCAGTGCCACTCTATGTAATTTCTTTGTAAATGAGCCCCTAAATGTATTTGATTCCTATAGTGTGTCACCCAACTGGTATTGGCTGCCTCCATGAGCTTTCTGTTATTAAAACTAGATATATAACAAAACAATAGGCATAACCCTATAACCAACCAGGACTGTTGGCTTTGCCATAGATTGTTAGCTGTTTAAGCATTATACAAGAGAAGCGTTTATTTACCCGGCTGCTGGGTAAAGAGTGATTTTAATAGAGCTAAATAATAGAGATTCTGCGCTGTTTGGCCGGCTCCAGTGCAAATAGCAGAAAAACTTCACACTTTACCCGGGCACTGGCTAAGTAGTATAGATTCTGTACTGATTGGCTGCCAGCTGTGCAGATAGAGGAAAAACGTCATAATTTACTCAGCTACTGACTAAATAGTGGAGATTCTGCACTGTTTGGCCAGCGGCCATGCAAATAGCAGAAAAACTCACTATTTACCCAGCCACTGGCTAAACAGTAGAGATTCTGAGCTGTTTGGCTGAAGGCCTTGCAAAAAGAAATATGGGAAATATGTCACTATTTGCCCAGCCACTGGCTACATAGTAGAGATTCTGTGCTGTGATGCAGGTGGCGGATGAAATAACAGGAAAACTGAAATATTTACCCACCTTCTGACAAAATAGTAAAGATTTTGAGCTCTCTGTCTGGTAGCCATGTAAATAGCAGAGAAACTTCACTATTTAGCTGGCCACTGGTTAAACAGACAAGATTCTGCACTGTATACCTGGCAGCCATGTAATTAGCAGAAAAAACTTAACTCAGCTGCTGGTTAAGCAGTGAGATTTTGGACTCTTCATCAGGCAGCTATGCAAATAGCAGGAAAACCTAAATATTTACCCTGCTGAGAGGAAAATAACTAGAGATTCTGCACTGTTTGGCTGACAGCCATAGAAATAGCAGAAAAACGTCACTGTTTACCCGGCAGCAGGCTAAACAGTAGAGAATCTGCACCGTTTGTCCGGCAACCATGAAAATAGGGGGAAACCGTCACTATTTACCCAGTCACTGTCCAAAATACTAGAGATTCTGCACTGTTTGGCCTGTAGTTTTGGAAACCTTCTCCCCCCTGAAGCTGCCGAAATCCTATCCTAAGGGTACCCCTTTGCATTTACAAATTAGTTACCACCCCAACTCAGGGGTTGTTAGCTCATAGATGGTTTGTGACAGCAATTGCAGTCACAAACTCTCAATAAATTCCTTTCTAAATTAGAAAGGGGAGGGAGGAAACCCTTTTCATGAACCCTCCTATTTGCATTTGATAAATGATCACAAAATTCTTTATACTAGTCAAAAGAAATTTCCAGCTCATTAAAAGGGTGTATTTGTGATGACAGAGCTTGTGATTTTGCAACATGAAGCTCTTAGAGCTCTTAGACCTAATACTGGCTTAGATGCAGGCACTAAGTTATACGCCTAAAGGTCAGACATGTTTGAATGTTTCCAAGTTATTTTGAAGACATGGCACAGCTTGCCGCACCATTACACAATAGGACAAGATACAGTGACTTACGAGGCCCTTTATGGAGCTGTTTCGTGCTCCACAAATGCCCCTACTCCTTTACATTTACCTGCAGATGTGACTAACAATAAAGATGATTAGAACCTTTGCAACACTAGTTAAATGTGTTTACTCTTATATCACTGTATACTTGCTCTTCCTCACAAAGCCTTGGGAATGTACAGCAGCCAGATATAGAATTACCAAAATGATCCATGTTACGAAAACACCTTTCTGCAGCAAATTAGTGCATTCTGTATTTATTAATTCTGGTTCAGTTTAATTAAACAAATCAGACTAAAACATCTGAAAACAAAGATTTGTAAAATCAAAAACTAGAAAGGCAAATGTTTTACCCCAGAAATATAGAGCCATCTCTAATATTTAGGGTGACTGTGTCAGAATAGAAACAATTGTACAGGGCTCCTTATGAAGTGACTAACACAGTATACTTAAAAAGGCTTTATTCCAACGTCATGGCAGAAGTAAGAAAAACTATGAAACTATGGGCCCTGATGTAGAATTTCGAGGAAAACTTTACATCATCAGGATAATGGAAGACAATACCTCTAACATCCTGAGGGACATCCACCTCCTAGGTTTTGAGTTGTTCCCTGGTGTAGTGGACATCTCTCTACATGAAGGACAGCACAGTGAGATATGGTCAGACATGATGACTGGCTAGCAAACATTTATATAATTTTTTGTTTTTTAAAAACAAACTCACAAAGCAGGAATTTGTTTTTGAAAAACAAAAACGGTAATGGTCCCACAGGCTGGGTGATGGAGTCGTTATTTTTTTCATTTCCCTTACAGCTAGGTTTTATTCTAAATAGGGTAATGTTAGTGTTAGACTTCTCATCCTTGGCGTGGTCTCCCTTAACTTTTTGCTCTGTTCTCCAGGTTGTTGATGTGTGCTGGACTTTGATTTTACTGTTTTTGTTACTCTGGGCACTTTACCACTTCTAACCAGTGCTAAAGTGCAAGTGCTCCTTCACAAAATGTGTATGTAATTGGCTTATCCATGATTGGCGTATTTGATTTATTAGTAAGTCAAGTCCCTAGTACAGTGCACTAGAGGTGCCCAGGGCCTGTAAATCAAATGCTACTAGTGGGCCTGCAGCACTGGTTGTGCCACTCACATAAGTAGCTCTTTAATCATGTGTCAGACCTGCCTCTGCAGTGTCTATGGCCCTCATTCTGACCTTGGCGGGCGGCGGAGGCCGCCCGCCAAAGTCCCGCCGTCAGGTTACCGTTCCGCGGTCGAAAGACCGCGGCGGTAATTCTGACTTTCCCGCTGGGCTGGCGGGCGGTCGCCTTCAGACCTCCAGCCAGCCCAGCGGGAAAGAGGCTTCCACGATGAAGCCGGCTCGGAATCGAGCCGGCGGAGTGGAAGCTGTGCGACGGGTGCAGTTGCACCCGTCGCGTATTTCACTGTCTGCGCAGCAGACAGTGAAATACATGTAGGGGCCCTCTTACGGGGGCCCCTGCAATGCCCATGCCAGTGGCATGGGCACTGCAGGGGCCCCCAGGGGCCCCGCGACCCCCCCTACCGCCATCCGGATCCCGGCGGTCCGACCGCCGGGATCTGGATGGCGGTAGGGGGGGTCGGAATCCCCGCGGCGGTGCAGCAAGCTGCGCCGCCGCGGAGGATTCAATGGGGCGGCGGTACACTGGCGGGACCCCGCCAGTGGTGCCGGTCCGACCGCGGCTTTACCGCCGCGGTCGGAATCCCCATTGGAGCACCGCCGGCCTGTCGGCGGTGCTCCCGCGGTCCTCCGCCCTGGCGGTCAAAGACCGCCAGGGTCAGAATGACCACCTATGTGTGCAGTTTTAACTGTAAATTCGACTTGGCAAGTGTACTCACTTGCCAGTCCTAAACCTTCCGTTTTCTTACATGTCAAACACCCCTAAGATAGGCCCTAGGTAGCCCAAAGGGCAGGGTGCAGTGTATGGTTAAGGTAGGACATATAGGGCCTGATTCTAACTTTGGAGGACGGTGTTAAACCGTCCCAAAAGTGGCGGATATACCACCTACCGTATTACGAGTCCATTATATCCTATGGAACTCGTAATACGGTAGGTGGTATATCCGCCACTTTTGGGACGGTTTAACACCGTCCTCCAAAGTTAGAATCAGGCCCATAGTAATGTGTTTTATATGTCCTGACAGTGAAATATTGCTAAATTCATTTTTCACTGTTGCAAGGCCTGTCACTCTCATAGGTTAACATGGGGGCTAACTTTAAGTCTGATTAAAGTGTATATTCCCTTTGGGAGCGGATGGACATGTGGAGTTTGGGGTCTCTGAGCTCACAATTTAAAAATACATATTTTAGTTACATTGATTTTAAGATTGTGTGTTTGAAAATGCCCCTTTTAGAAAGTGGGCATTTTCTTGCCTATACCATTTCTGTGACCCTGCCTGTTTGTGGATTCCCTGTCTGGGTCAGTTTGACAGTTGGGCTGGTTGCACCTCACACTAGACAGTGACACAAAGGGAGCTGGGGTGTAGCCTGCATATCCTGATGAGCCATCTGTGCTAGGAGGGAGGAGTGGTCACTCACACCTGAAAGGGCTGACCTGCCCTCACACAATGCAGTCTACAACCCCCAGGTGAGTGTCTGGGGCCTGGCCTGGCCAAGGGAGGATTTCACATTCAGACTTTACTTTGAAGTAGGCCTACTTAAAAGGAAAAACTGGGTATAAGAAGGGCACCCAAAACCACAGACTTTAGAACCCCTTCTGGAAACAAGAGGAACCTCCTCTGCCTGGAGAAGAGCTGATGAGCTGAGGAAGAAGAGCTGCCCTGCCTGTGACTGTGCTTTGTGGAGCTCTCCTGCAGTTGCTGCTTCTGCCAGAGTAAGAGGGCAAAGACTGGACTTTTTGTGCCTTCCATCTTGAGAAGAAATCTCCAAGGGCTTGATTTAGAGCTTGCCTCCTGTTGTTTGAAGTCTCAGGGACAGCAAAGACTTCTCTCTGCTAGCACCTGGAGTCTCTGGAGAGACGCCTACTCTGCCCTGTGGTGCCCATCCAGTTCCTGGGACCCTGAAAGGAGAAGCTGGTAGCCTAAAGACAAGGAAATCCACGCACAGAGCGCCATGCGGGGAAAAGATCGAAGCAACTCCAATCTGCGGCTGAAGAAACGATGCACCGCCGGCTCCGCAGCTGCAAAACGACGCTTGCAGGAAACGCGACCGAAGAATCGACACATGAAGCAGGAGAAACGATGCACAGCAACGCTGAAGGAGGTTGTTAGAACACAACCTGTGCTGCCAGGTTTTCGGATCATCGTGCGGCTGGATTTCCGACTCAAGTACCGCGGTGCGTGAAAAACAACGCAAGGCCTGCCCGCACCAGAGAGCACTGACTGGATTGACACATCACTCTCCTGCTGAGAGAAGAAACGACGCGCCCCGGGATTATTTTTGATGCACCCAAGGTACTTTTTCATGCTGACAGTGTTAGTGTGTGTTTAAAACTACTTAAAGACTCTTTTTGCATTTTTTTTGATAACTTGACTTGTGTATTGCGGATTTTCATCGTTTTGGTCTTGTTTTGTTTAGATAAATATTTCCTATTTTTCTAAACTGGTGTTGCGTCATTTTGTAGTGTTTTCATTAAGTTACTCTGTGTGTTAGTACAAATACTTTACACCTAGCACTCTGAAGTTAAGCCTACTGCTCTGCCAAGCTATCAAGGGGGTAAGCAGGGGTTAGCTGAGGGTGATTCTCTTTTACCCTGACTAGAGTGAGGGTCCTTGCTTGAACAGGGGGTAACCTGACTGTCAACCAAAGACCCCATTTCTAACAGTTAGAAATTGGGTTTTTGGTTGGCTCGCGTTTGCACCTAAGCCAGGCAGAACCCACCCACTCTAGTCAGGGCAAGGGAGTTACACGTCCAAGATAACCCCTGCTCACCCCCTTGGTAGCTTGGCACGAGCAGTAAGGCCCATCCCAGAGGCAATGTGTAAAGCGTTTGCACAACACGCACAACACACGTGACGCAAAATCTACACCACAAAGTAAACACAACTCTGAGCTATTTAAAAATAAACTGTATTGCACAAAACATAATTAGACCAACATTACACGTTAGTAATACCCTGCTACCTTAGCAGTTGTCGGAACGTAACACAAGTTACTAATACTCTGCAAGAATATGCAGCTGTCACATTAGAACACATAAGTACTCAGGATTCTGCAACATAAGCAGTAGTCAGGAATTACAGTAAGAAAGCTATGCACCTCGTAAATACCCATAAAAGGAACATTAGAGAGCATGTCACAAGTCATAAAAGTACATATTAGCATGTCATGCCCATAAAAGGGACATCATCACCTATATGTAGCGTCATAAAAGCAGGTAGGGAACATATAAACCCCCCAAGGTCCATACAAAGCTCACTGAGCCAATATATCCCCAAAAGTATCTGGTGTTATGAAGAAAAGGCACTCATAGTGCCCAGAAGTGGAAGATATGGCCCCCAGCGCTCCTGTACACTAAACGGGGGCCACACCTTAGTTCTGGGGAGAGGGGATGGTCTGCACCCCCTCCGGTGCTGCATGTCGGGCCCCTCTGGGTCACACGCCAGTATCTGGCACCAAGTTTACAGTGTGTTTTCAATGGGGAGGAGAGGGGGTTCTAACCAGTTACAAATGGTTCTGGGAGTGCCCTTTCTCTCCTCCAGCACAGGCTCCAAACATCAGTGGGGGGTAAACAACCCTATTGTGCGAGGCCAGACCACAGCCTTTACAAATGCAGGTGTGCCCCGCCTCTCCCTTCTCTTAGCCTAGGAAGACTATACAATATGTCGATGCACCTCTGTGACACCTCGACCCTCCTCCCTGTGTACAGGCTGTCTGAAAAGTGTGCACAAAGCCCCATCTGTCAGTCTGCCCAGATGTGGATTGGAGGCAAGCTGCAAAAACACCAGTCATAAGCACAGACAAATGTGCACTTTCTAGAAGTGGCATTTCTGTAATAGTAATAAAAACTACACCTACACCAGTGAGCAGCATTTCTTATCACTATCACAACCATACCACAAATGCCTACGCTTCCCCTCATAAATCAGACAATACCCCTTACACATAAGGCAGGGCATTTCTAATGCAATCCTATGAGAAGGCAGCACTCACAGCAGTGAGACACCAAGTTAGGCTGTTTGTCACTACCAGGACAGGCCACACAACCTGGCACATGTCCTGCCTTCTACATAGATGGCACCCTGCCCATAGGGCTAGCTAGGGGGTACCTTAGGGGTGACTTACATGTAGTAAAAGGGGAGTTCTGGGACTGGCAAGTACATTTAGATGCCAGGTCCCTGTGGCAGAAACCTGTGCACACAAGCCCTGCGCTAGCAGGCCTGAAATAGGTTTGAATGGCTACTTCAGTGGGTGGCGCAAGCAGCGCTGCAGGTCCACTAGTAGAATTTATTTTACAGGCCCTTGGTATAGAGATACCACTTTACAAGTGACTTATAGGTAAATTAAATATGCCAATTAGGTATAAGCCAATCATACCAATTTTACAAGGGAGAGCACATGCACTTTAGCACTGGTTAGCAGTGAAAAAGTGCTCAGAGTCATAACGTCAGCCAACAAAGGTCAGAAAAATAAGGAGGCAAAAGGGAAAAGTCTGAGGAATGACACTGTAAAAGGGCCAGGTCCAACAGGTAGGTGATATAAAGCCCTTCCTTTTACAGTCTGTACATTGTCATGGATTCAGAGGAAGTATTCTGAGAGAAGCCACAAGCAAAGGAATGGCACAATAATTATTAGAACTGAATGCCATTGGCATATGAATGAATTTTCCCAGTAAATCAGAGAAAAAGATACAGGCATCAAAGACACAGAAGAAAAGAAAATCAGAGAGACTTTTATTCATTGACTTTATTGTAAGAAATAAGATACTTATTAAACAGAGACATTTTGTTACTTCCATCCTTGTGGGCTATTGGTCCATCATTTCACAAGTCCATGTTAATATTCATTTTCTAGACAGAGGAAATGGATGCACTATTGAGGTTTCAGAACTGATTTGGGGTGTTTCTCTTTCATATATAATGCTCTAGCTGTCATAGAGATAATCCTTTATTCTAGGTGATGGCTCTCACAGCTGTAGCAATAGTGCTGACTCTAAGCAGAAGTATCAAATACAAGAACACAATAAAACATGAGATCTCAGCACCTTCCTCTCAGCAGCCTTTCTGAGTAGTCATCAGGTGCAGATAAAAGGGAAGCCCTGCTTAGAAACATTGACATCTTTCACAAGAGAAAGCTATGCACCTTCAACAAGAGAAATCTATGACCCGTCCTTTACTTCTACCATCTACCCTGTGTAGTCACTAAGGAAGAAGTAATAAAAGCAGCCCTTTGCTAAAAAGGACCTCTTGTAAGTGGCCTTCTCTGAAGGGTCACCACAAATGTTTTGACTTTTTACCCTCCACGTTTTGCTGAATCTACTCTGAACACTTTACCACTGCTGCCCAGTGCTGCTAAAGTGCACATACTTCTCCCCCAAACATGGTGAAATTTGTGTATACACAATTGGCATGTTTAATTGACATATATGTCCCTTGTAAAGTGGTATACCATGTACCCAGGGCCTGTAAATTAAATGCTACTAATGAGCCTGCAGCACTAATTGTGCCGCCCACTTCAGTAGCCCTTAAACATATCTTAGGCAGCCATTACAGAGCCTGTAGGTGCAGTTCCTCTGCCACTTTGACTTGGCATACCTCATGCCAAGCCTTAAACTCCCCTTCTATGACATATAAGTCACTCCTAAGGTAGGCCATAGGTAGCCCATAGGACAGGGTGCCATGTAAGGAAAAGGCAGGGCATGTACGTTTAAGTTTTACATGTCATAGCAGTGACAACCTCCCAAGTCATTTTTCACTACTGTGAGGCATAGTCCTCTCATAGAACAGCATTTAGAATTTCTTAATACACTTTTAAGTTGTAATTCCTCATCAGAAAGGAGTAGCTATGTCATGTTTCATATCTTTGGACTGGAAATGAGAAATCCTCTTTACTGGTATAGTCAGATTTAAAATTACTCTTTTAGAAATTCAAATTTTAGAAACTAGGCATTTCTCTATTTTACTGCTCTGTGTGCCTTGCAGCCTATCCCCAATACACATCTGGGCTAAGGTGACAGCTACACTTTGTGCATTACCTTGAAGGAGCCACAAACAGAGGAAGGTTAGGTGTGCCTGAGCACTCATCTCCATTCACTTGCATTCTGATGGATCTTCCTGGATAGGAAGGGTGGAGGGGAGCTAACACTTACACGTGAATAGGGAAATGCCCGTCCCCACACAAAAGGCTGATTGCCCCCACTGAAGCCAGGGTTGGGATGAAACAAAGGCCCTATGCACTTCAAGGAGCTGCTTTGAAGTCACCTTCACTTCAAAGGTACATTTGGGTAAAAGTACTGGGGCTCTGAACCTACCAAAACTGTACATTACTGGACCTCGGAAGAACTCTGCTAGAGTAAGGACTGCTCTGCTGCAAGGATTGCCACTCTGCTTTATTGACTGTTTTAAGGAACTGCTTCACTGCTTTGCTGAGCTGCCATTGCTGCCTCCCTGGTCTCTGCCCTGCTGATAACAAGGACTGGATCCATCTCACTTGAACCCTAACTGACTCCAAGGACTTGCAAGCTTGTCTTCTGTTTTCTGAAGTCTCAGGGACAAAACAGACCTATTCACACCCATGAACTGACTCTTCGCACCAAACTGAGGTGGTAAAACTTCAGCAGGACTTACCTCAAACTGTATTCATCCTGCTCGCTATCGTGGTCAGCCTGAACTTTGGATTTGCCCTGGTCTAGCACAACCTCATGTAACTTTTTAGCGCTATTGACTTCTAAGTACTGTTTTTTGGATTAGGACCTGATTTAGAACTTGGCAGACAGATATCCCGAGCTCCGTATTTTGATCCCCACATGACAAAATGGGATCATAATACAGTGGACAGGATATCCATCACATTTGTGACAGAGTATTTTCCTCCGCCAAGTTCTAATTCAGGCCCCTAATCTTTAAAAATCATACCTCAACTTCTACTTATTGGATGATTTTTGTCATTTTGGTATTGTTTTACTGAGGTAAATATTCTCTATTTTTCTAAATCTGTGTTGAGTCTTTCTATGATGTTTTCATTGTGCTTCTGTGTGTGTGTTGCACAAATACTTTACTCATTGCCTCTTAAGTTCAGCCTGGCTGCTCTGTGCTAAGCTACCAGAGGGTGAACACAGCTTAATTTAGGGTGTTTATCTCACTTACCCTGACTATGATTGTAGTCCTTATTCTGGCAGGGTGCATACATCTGCCAACTGAAGAATCTATTTCTAACAATTTTTTGGATAGCCTTTTCTCCATTGTCTCTCACTTCATTTATAGGTCTTCACCCTCTATCCATAGGGATGCAGTCAATACATGCCTACTGTGTAGGGAAGCTGTATTACTCTCATGTCACATCATGTAAATGCATCCTACTGGTTGGTGCACTACGACTTTCATCACACAAGCAGTCTTACTACTACACACTTAGGGGCAGATTTACTAAGATCTTGCATTTTCCCGGCATCATACAAGGTGACAGAAGGTAATGCAAGCCCTTAGATGAGATTTAGTAAGCCACAAAAAGCCACCTTGAAGGGCTCTGCTTGGCTTAAGAAGACCAGAGTAACACAAGGCATTGCAAATCGCTGCCTTGTGTTGCCCAATGTTGAGATGGCATTCCATGAATGGATCATGGGCATTCCTGAGCATCCACACATGGATTATGACACACTCCAAGATTTACTAAAGTGAGTAAACCTTGGATTGTGTCAAAATGGTACGTCTTCCCAAGTGAGGTTCCCAAGTGAGGTACTTCCTCTTTCTAAGCGTGCTGCTGCAAAAACAGAAAGAGAAAGAAGCCTCAAATGATTGTTTTTGTGCAGGAAGGTGGCCATTCCTGCACAAAAACACTCCTACACATAATGCAGGCACCCTTGCACCGTAGTGCAAGGGTGCCTACATTGCTCCTATGCAGCACACAGTACACCAGCACAGGGAGAGAGCAGAAATGTATCATATTTTACTAGATAGGGCACATTTCTGCTTTCTCCCTGTCACACAATGCAGTGCAGCAAGTTGTTTTTATGCCTTGTGTGACTTCTTAGTAAACCTTCCAATTGCTACATACCCACCTCGCATACACAGACACAAAGATAGGATGTTGGCACAAGGATCAGGTGGTCAAACTGATTCCATCTTTGGGCCATGTGAGATAATCTATCTGCAGCCTCCACCACCCCCTCTTCTGCTCATCAGAGCCTTCTTGTGAATTTGAGAAGCTTCCCTTTGCTGATTGCCATATCTTTTGGATCCATTTGTTAGCAGTGAACAATTTTTCTTGACTTCAGCCATCTGAGTTTCTCAAATCATGCCTGCCATCCTTCACAGACCTCACTCATTTTCACCTTTAAACCCCTTTGCCAAATTTCAGTCCCTGTGTACACAGACGTATCCCTAGACTACTGTGCCAACATTAGACCTAATCTTCTACATGCATAGGTCAGAGTGTAACAGTCCTGGCTTTGGATTCACTTTTTATTCTCTGATTTTTCAGCAAATATTTACCAGCTCTATACGTGGACTGAAGAGGGGTGTTTCCAGGGGTTGGCAGTATAAGAAGCATGAATAAGAATTACTTACAAAAAGGATATCTAAAAACATGTGGCCTAGACTACCATAGGTGTCCTCCTGCTCATGGTCTACTTTCTTCACTTCTCTGACCTTCTTTGCCTTTAGGCACATGTCTTCCTCCTAGTCCTCTACCAAGTCCTCATTTTCTGGCTTGTTTTGGTTCTTCCGATCCTCATCCTGGCCCTGGTGTAACTAATTCTGATCACCCTGGTTTCCTGCATCTGAGGTCCTTGGTTGTAGTCTTTCCTGATCCTAGTCTTCTTGACCCTGTTTCTGGCTCACCCTTGCTTTATCTCTTCCTGGGTCTCCTGATCCTGGTACAACCGATCTTCATCCTGACCCTGCTGGTCAGCTGGGTCCTTATCCACCTAGCCTTGTTGTCCTGGTTCGCCTAGGGTTGGCACTCCTATTCTTCCTTGTTTGGGACATCGTGATTCTTTCAACTTATGGTCCATCTGGTGATGCCTTCACTGGTCCTGGCCCTCCTTTTTAGGTCCTCTTTGGCTGGATCTGATCATTTTGGCCCCGGTCTGGTCCCTTTGGACATTGTGGCTCTGGGTATACTGGTTCTCCCAATCCTCACTGGCCCTATCCTAATACCTAATTCCTAGTTCTCCTGCTGCATTTAAAACTACAGGTTCTGGTCCCTGGGTTCTGACCTCTCTGGACCTCTTAGCTCTGCTCCTGGTCCTGCGTATTTAGATCTTTCTAGCCCACTTAATTCTCCCCAATCTTGTCCCTGGCCTTAATGTCCCTAATCCACCTACACCTGGCCTGGCTAGTTCTCCTGATCTTCTTCCAACATGTATGATACTCTTGGCCATGGTCCTCCTGCTCATTTGCATCTTGGGCTAACATGCACACTTTATCCTGATCCTTCTTGTTCAGGTCACCTTATTCTTAGCAGTTCTTAGCTATCCAGCTTGATCAGCATGGCAATCATTATCCTAGCTTTCCTTGTCCTGGTACTCCTTGACCTCCTCATCCTGGTCCTGCTTGCCCTGCTATGCTGAGCCCAAAACTCTGAGCCTCCTTGAATTGACCTTCCCTTTCCCTTGGTGGTGGTTCCACTGGCCCTCATTGCCCTGGACCTATTAGCTCTTGTTCTGTTGGCTCTGGTTGCCTGGCCATCGCCTCCTTAATCTTCAGGTTCTGTTCTTCTAGTGTTCCTCAGTCTCAGTCTGGGTTGCCTAACAATGGTCTTCCTAGTCCTGGTCCTCACAGTCAGTGTTCTCTTGCTGGTACTGTGCAAATTTGATATGATCCTTTTGTTTCTGGTCTTCTTGTTTGGCTCTTTGTATCACTAATCCTGTTGGTTCTGCTACTTCTGGCCATCCTGGTCCTTTCAGCCTCCCTACTCCTGGATCTTTCTTTTCTTTCCTGATCCTCTTGACCCTCCTCTATTTAACCTGGTTCTTCTGATCTTTCTATTCCTGCCAGTCCCCTTGTCTTCCCGGCCTCTTGTGCTCTTGCCCTCTTAGTGCTTGTCTTCCTGCTTTGGATCCTCCTTGTTCTCCTGGCCCTGTGCCTTGTCCTTGTGGTCCTTCTGGCACTCTTCCCAATGGTTCAGGCCCTCTTGGTCACAGTTCTATTGGTTTGGGTCCTTCTGATACTTGCCTTTTTGGCCCTGGTCCTCCTAGATATCCAGGACAAGCCCCCTGGTCTTCCTGGCACTGGAAGTACTGGACTTCCTGATCTTCCTCACCCTTGGGTCCCCCTGAGCCCAGTCATTTTAGTCCTGGTCCTCCTGTCTATTGTTGTCTATTCCATTTGGTCTTCCAGGTGCTGTTTGTCATTCTTACCTCAGATCTTCTTCACCCTGGTCTTGCTACTTTCAGTGTTTGTTCTATTCCACTTGGTAATTTGAGCCCTGGTCCCCTAGGTCCTGATCTTCATTATCCTCTTAGCCATTTTCCTTGTCCTCTGGGCCATGATCCTTTTAGTTTACCTAGTCTTCTTGCTCTGGCATTCTGGGTGCCCTTGATATGTCCCCCCTCGGTCTTCCTAATCCCTCTCCCATTTACTCTTGCTTAATGGATATTCTGGCCAGTGCCCTCAGATCCTGATCTTCATAGTCTTCTTCAATCTGGTCCTGATCCTCCTGGCCCTTGTCCTCCTGTTCCTTGCCCACATGGCTCTTCAATAACTCATCCTGTAAGAGGTCAGCCTAGCCTTTCCTAGTTCTGATGTTCCTTGTACCCCAGTAGATGCTGATCTAAGAACTTCTTGGCCCTGTACGTTTTGGTCCTGATTTGACTGATTATCATTCCCATGTATTCCTGCTCCTAATTATTTGGTCCCGGGACTCCTGTCTCACAGACTTCTGGTACTAATCCTTTTCATGCTCCTCACCTTAATTCTCATTTATCTGTTCTCCTGGTTCTGCTCTCCTGGTTTATCTATGTCCCTTGTTTGCCTATACCTAATCCTCCAGATGCCTGTCTCCGTGGTCCATATAGCCCTAGTCTTAGTTCTGGTACTCCTTTGTCTGGTTCTCATGTATCGAGTCTTCTGGTGCTAGTTCTGCTGGCCTTGGTTTCCCTAGCTCTCCTAGTCCCGGTCCTCCTAACACATCCTACTTCTACTAGTCCTCCTTTTCTCCTAGTTTCATATTCTACCTTCTTCTACTCCTATCTGACCATGGGCCTCTCTATCATGGTCCTCATGGCAATGGTTCTATTGGGTCTGGTCTTCCTCATCTGTCACTTGTCCTTCTAGCTTCCATGTTGTGGGTCACCCTGGTTCATGTAGTTCTTGTCACCCTAGTTTAGAATCCCCGAGTCTGATATTGCTGGACCTTCTGATCCTTGTCTCACTGGACCTAGACTTCCTTGTGTTTTATGACCACTAACTATTCAAATATGGAGCCTCCAGCGCCTGATAGCCCTGGTAGTTCTGGTTGTGATCTTCCTGGTCCTGGTTCTTTTGCTTCTGGGCCCTTGATCCTCCTTGATCTGATGTCTGTTGTCTGGCCCTCCTATCTCAGTTCCTTCTCTCCACTGGTGTCCTGGTTCTAGTCTTCTGTGGTCTGTCTACATGTGTCTGCTACTCCTGGCCTTTGTTGTCCTCATCCCTCTGGTTCTGGTCAGTACAAACAGGCCCTCAAAGCCCTTCTTGTGTTTATGGACCAAGACATTCTATTCCTTCTAATTCTGGTTGTTCTGTTCCTTAGGACCCTTGTATACTGTGTCCAGATCGACCTGTTCAATGATCTCCTGATCCTTCTAACCCTAGACCCGGTATCCCCTAGTGCTGTTATTTACTGCCCTGTTCCTCATCATCTATTTGTTCCTGGTCCCCTCTGGCATGGATAACGCTGGTCCCTATAGATTAGGTCTCCATGCACCTGGTTCTTCTTGCCCTGGTCCTCGTGTCTCTGGCCATCCAGCCCTCCTAGTGGTTCACCTCTTGGCTCTTATTCTCCTACTTTCCATCTTCCTCCTCCTCCTACTGCTTCATTCCCCAGCACACCCATCGCAATGATGTTTGCTTCACACAGCCTCAAAGCCTGTAACACAGATTATTTTGTTTTTCGCTTCCAGATTTATTTTGCTCAGACAGCACTGTCAAGTGCAGAAATGAGGATACAGTAGAGACAGGGCCTTACACTGCTTAACATGTTAAAAATCAAAACTACCATACCTAATATGCTTCAATCAAGTGACTAAAATGTCAGTGTGGCTGAAGGGGCCACTCATGATATGGGACCAAAAGCATCAATGCTCTCAACCTACTCTGCTGGATAGATAGTATAAGAAGTGTGTTCATTCACATGCAGCAAAATGAACATTCACTGTGAATTACTTAGATGCACTAATTAACAGCCTCCTGCTTTCACTTCCCATTTCCACAGAAGCCCCTTTACACTTTACTTTCAATCAATCAATCAATCAGGAATTTGCAAAGCGCACTACTCACCGGCGAGGGTCTCAAGGCTCTGAGAAGGGGAGGGGAGAGAAGGGGGGGAGGTGCTGCTACTGCTCAAACAGCCAGGTCTTGAGAATTTTCCTGAAGGTAGGGAGGTCTTTGGTCTGGCGCATGTGGGTGGGAAGAGTGTTCCATGTTTTGGTGGCGAGGTGCGAGAATGATCTACTGCCGGTTGTAGTTCTTCGGACGCGTGGGATGGTTGCGAGGGCGAGGTCAGTAGAGCGGAGATGCCGGGTCGGGGTACAGAAGGAGTCTTCTGTTGAGGTATTCTGGTCCGGTGATGTGCAGTGCTTTGTGAGCGTGAGTGAGGAGTTTGAAGGTGATTCTTGTATTGACTGGGAGCCAGTGCAAGTTTTTCAGGTGGTCTGTGATGTGGCGGGGGATGTCCAGGATGAGGCGTGCAGATGTGTGGCAGCCTCTTCTGGAGTTTGGACATGGTTCCTGCATAGAGGGCATTGCCGTAGTTCAGCTTGCTGCTTACAAGGGCTTGGGTGACTGTTCTTCTGGTTTCAGTGGGTATCCATTTGTAGATCTTTTGGAGCATGCAGAGGGTGTTAAAGCAGGAGGAGGAGATGTTGTTGACTTGCTGGGTCATGGATAGTGAGGGGTCCAAGATTAATCCTAGGTTGCGTGCGTGGTGGTGGGAGTCGGAGTGGTTCCAAGAGTGGGAGACCACCAGGAGTCACCTTCTACTAGCGCTCCAAAGCACAGTGCTCGAAACCAATTACACCAATTACAGACTCTACATTTCCCTCCCTTTTTAGCCTAGACACCACCTATCTGTCTACATTACCTGTTTGCTGCTGGTTGTGACTGCTGCTTGCAGCATCCTCCCCATCCTGGGAGAATGTAAATGAATAATCCACACATGGACCTCTGTAACAGACATAACATACATAACAACATACAATTGCGCTCTGCATGCATTGCGTCATAACGTTTATAACCACAACCTTAACACCTCTCATCTGATTACATAATTCCTGTTTCAAGTCTACCCAGGACCACAAGGGCCCTATTGCTCATGGCAAGTCATGGGCTAGCTCAATGAGTTGCTGTCTCAGGCTCTCAAGTTGATGAAATACTTTGTTCAGGTCAGGACAGGAGAGGATTTTAGCTCTGTACAGCTGCCTGAGCATGTCCACTAATTGGGGGCCAGGATGTTTTTCTGTCTCGATTGCTTTGTTGGCCTGGCACATATCAAAACAAATGAGCAATGTACCGCCACTCTCCTTTTTTGGCACCACATCTATGGGCAAAACCCATTGATGTTATGTTTCAACAGTGTTTCTAGTTCTTTCTCAACGGTTGCTTGTAAGTGGAAAGCAGCTGTGCAGTGCTGTGGGGCAACAGGATGAATGCCTTACTTAACGTGAAGTTACACCTTCATATTTTTGAGCCTTCCTAAGACATGAAAAAATGATTGACTCAATGTCAGCATGAGAACGGATTTTGTAGTTGAGAGATATTAGATCCATGAAGCATGCACTAGATGAAGTTCCTTGAAGAACATACTTTGTTTCTTGCATTGGTGTCATTTTGTGTCACAAGGTTCATGTAATTGACCCTTAACTCTGTAATGGTATAGAAGCAACCCACGTGTATACCTTTGAGTTTGACGGCACAGCCATGGCACACACACAGTAAGGTGTGGCACTGGAGACAGGCTGTTGAACTATTCTACTGGCATGGTGTTAATCAATGCACCACTGTCTAAAATGAAGATTATGGGACAACCCTTTACCATTAATGTAGCCTTAGGACAGTGTCCAAATGAATTTTGTCACTTTGGTGATTCTCTTTTGCTTTTTGTTCTTTGCAAGCAGCTAGCCCTACATGTGCATGGTGTTCCTTAGTCAACTCATAAATGCACATCCGTCTTCTTCACTCATGCTTGATAATGAAGTTGAAAAGCCTCTATGAGATGAACTTGATGATCATTGACTGTGCTTGGTTTCTACTTGTTGTAACAGATGTTGCCTTTTGGCCTTGTAGGTGTAGTGAGAATGCTTCTCGAACTTTCTGGCATCCATTTTCTCTTCTCGCTTGGATGCATTTGGACTCTCTTTCGCTCTGCAGACCATAATGAGGTGGTTTTCTTCTCTGCAGCCCTTGCATGTCTCTCCTACAGCTATCCATTTATCTTCATGGGAAAAGAAAACACACATTGGAAGCATTCATTTTTTGTCTTTTGAGACGTCGACGTGTGCATCTATTTTGTGCTTTTGTTTACATTTCAAGATCAAAGCTGATTCACTATGTGCTGTTCCTGCTTCCAATGCAGCAGCTTGAAGATCTGCTCATTCTTCTGCCCTTGCAGCCATTAGTATTTCCTCTAAACTGAGTGGCTCTCTCAGCAAGCGTCTTCTAAAGGAATCTGGAAGGCAGCATCAATGACTCTTAGGCTCATGGCTTTCTCATCACTAAAATCACAAAACGTACAGTGTTTGAGGAGTGCATCAAGTCTCTCAACAAATGTATCCATCATTTAATTAGCTTGTTGTCATGCTTGATTGAAGATGTACCTCTGTTAGTTGACTTTCGGCATTGGATTGAACTTGGCATCCAAAGCTTCTTTTATGTTTTGGTATGATGTTGCCTCAGCTTGTGAGACACAAGCACTTCTTTCACTCCATCACCCAGACGCAAAAACCCACATAGACAAGACGGAGAGAATCAACAAAAGTCCTGTATCAGCAATCGAAATCTCAAATATAGTAAAAAAAAAGACTCTGAGTAAAAGGCATCAACAAACAGGTAGATGGAAATACACATGGAAAAAACCTAGAGGAAACAACAAAGTACCAGCAAAAAAGGCTCTAAATATGCCGAAACAGGCAAGCCCAACAGGGCAGACCAGGAACACAGGCGATGAGTCTACTCAACAGCAGCCTAAAGATCAGTGCATCAAGCCCGAGAGTCTCGAGAAACCAACTGACAAAGATATTAGTTTTATAAATAAAAATCCTGGATTATTGTGCGACAAAAGCTGCACCCACCATTCTCATATAAACCGAATTCCCATTGGCCCTAGGGGCTACCAAGTATCTGGGCACGACTTAGACAAAGGAAAGAGGCCAGAAAAAGACTCAGGTACAAATCATGGGATCAATGAGGCAAACGATCCCCTAGCCAATGGACAATACAAATGGAGCCCAGAGACAACAAAATCAAGTACCGGCATTGATAAGCACCTCCCAGCCATAAAAATAGAACACTCAATTCAGGCGCATTATCCAAATACAGTAGGAGTCCATAATGGAAAACGTCAGCAGCCTCTGAACTTTATTACCGAGGGGGTAGAACAAGAAAACAGCAAAAGTGAAAACGGAAGGGCAGAGAGCCCAGAATGCACAAGAAGCGAACAAAGCACAAGAAAAACCTTGTGCGTGGATAATATAATAGCCCCGGTTCCCGCACCTCGGTCAAAAGTAAAACACTGCTCTCAGGCAAGTTCGGGAAACCACAACTTTAGTAGCCAGCCAGGGTGGGTTACTGATCCACCTGCTCCACCGCGTCCGGTGCTTGACTTGGAAACTAAAGGAAAAAAGGATAATTGGCCTCCAAAAAGACAACCTCATGAGGAACATAGGAACAAGGAGTTGCAATTCGGGAGGGAAAAATGCCAGGTAGAACGAACATTGACTAGTCGGGCAGCTACTATTTACAATAAAGCAAAGGAAGATAATCAATCTCAAGGAAGATGGTCACAGGGAGGTAACGGGCATACCGAGATTCGCACTGCAATAATTAAAGAGCCTGATGCCACAATCATGTTTATTACCGAGTACTCCTCAAGAGGAAGTCATGACATTCTAAATAGGACTAACATCCTACATTTGGTCAATTCTCTGCCAGCTCTGCAGAATGTAACAACTAAAGACCTCCTCTCAGTAAGATTTATGCAAAGGAAAGAATCGGAGAATGGGGGAATCAACAGAAACAGTCTGGGCTTCACCCTGGATAGTAGAACAGATTTTAAAATGTTCTAACATGATGAGAACATGGGGAATATCTACTGCTATTCCACAAAAGGAACCGTATCCAATAATATTTCTTGAAAAAGCTCCAAAGCAAAATGTTTCGGGCAGGCAAGAGGTAGAAGGCAATTCTGGTTCGATACTACAGGGAGCAATTAGTTCCAAACAACAACTCCCTGAACGAATAAACCTGAGCAATATGAGGTTCTGCCTGCTTGTCAACTCCCCTAGAAACAGCAGGGGCAATCCCCCACAGTTGCAGAATGATGAAGACCAACCATCTAGAAATTTGTAGCAACAAATGGGCAGCTCAAACATAAAAAATAGTACTAGTCCTACATTAAAAATCTTAAGCTGGAATATTGCAGGCCTAAAAAGCAAAATGGAAGATAAGGATTGGGTTGAATTTATTAAACAGCAAGATATCAGCTGCTTCCAAGAAACTTGGTCTACCAACGCCATTGACCTAGACGGGTTTTCCACTTTTTACATACCTGCTATCAAACAAAAAAAAGGAA
Organism: Pleurodeles waltl; assembly: GCF_031143425.1. Classification (NCBI taxonomy): domain Eukaryota; kingdom Metazoa; phylum Chordata; class Amphibia; order Caudata; family Salamandridae; genus Pleurodeles; species Pleurodeles waltl. The sequence continues at coordinate 1,004,125,073 of NC_090437.1, forward strand.
GACCATCGGGAGGTCTGATCATTTGGATCAGAACTTCGCTATTGGGAAATTCTGCTGTAACTCATGCTATACTAAGCAAGGAAATCCAGTCGCTTGCAGTAAAACATGAGGAGTGGTCACTTGAAATAATAAACGTGTACTTCCCTCCCATTAGCCGGGCCCAAGTCACGCCTGGTGTGCGGCTCCTCGAAGAACATATTTTAAATAAAAGATCTAAGGGTTGGAGGAACCCAACACTAGGTTACGCGAACAACCGTCCCCCTCAGTTTTGTAAAACCCTTCTACTAATATGTGGTGATTTTAACACTAAACCCCATTCTATCCTTTGGGATGAACAAGTAGTAGAGGAAGATCACGCTTGGAATATACCAACGCCCCTCATCCAACGTTGTCAAGATTCTAAAAAAGGGGAACTAATCTTTGAAGTACTAATAGAAGGCGGAATTCGCACAGTAAACGGAAGAACCAACTCAGATAGAACTTTTAAATCTACCTTTCGAACTGGAAAAAGACACAGTATAATTGACTATATGGCAATAAACATCGAAGCCTGGCATTATGTTATCGATATGGAAATAAGGGACAGGATCGAGAGTGACCACGACCCATTGCTAATGGAGATAATCCATCCGGACGCAAGCCTGGGGAAGGTTGAGTTTCCATCTAACGGAAATTGCTTAGCAATAACCATGAGACCAAATAGGAAAAACATACTAAGGTCAAACGTAGATGAACCCTATTTGAGCGTACCTAGTCAAACCTGGTTTCTATCACTTAGTACGTTTTTAAACCTACCAGTTAATGAAGCTTTACCCCTCCTGGATAATTTTAACAACTTGCTATTACAAACAACAAAGGAAAGAATTAAGCATCCCCAAACTAACTCTAATACGATGGAAGGCTGGTTCGATGAAGAGTGTTTGAAACTAAAAAATACCTTATCGCAAGCACTAAAGAATCGGCATTTGAATAACCATAATGAGCAATACTTTTATGAATGCAGGCAACAGTACAAAAAATTACTAAAATATAAAAGGAAGACATTTCCACATAAGCTCTGGAAATCCCTCCTGCAGGCAATATCGGCAGGAAACTGCAAAAAGTTTTGGGAGACAGTCAGATGGGGATGCGAAGGCCCTTCAAAAAACCTAGAACTGAACATCAACCCACAACTCTGGGTAGAGCATTTTACCGCCTTGTATCAGGATGAGGTCAAGACGGCATCCCGGAGTACAAATAACTCAACCAGCCTCATCCAAGGACTGGAAGGTAGTAATCAAAGATCAAACAAGGTAGTTCCACTTCAAACGACCTATGTAGCATCATCAAAAAGGTTTGTTAGATCGACAAATGGAACCCAGAATGAATTAGTCCCAAATGAACTCCCCGGCACAAATGCCATGCAAGTAACCCATGCCATCCCTTGTGCAATGGGGCTGATACCGGAATTCAGCGAGAAAGAGATTAAACAAGTTAATCTCCTTCAAAAGCCGTACAAGGCTGCAGGCCCAGATGGTATCCCTTCAGACGTCTATCGTAATCAGTTAACGCTATGGCTGCCTGCTCTAACACGTATATTCAACAGTATTTGGCACCACGAGGTAATTCCTACATCTTGGAAGAAATCAATAATTGTCCCAATTCACAAAAAAGGACCTCGGGACATGGTGTGCAATTATAGACCTATCTCACTGCTTGACAGCGTTGGAAAAATCTTCGCCAAATTGATCCAGCTGCGTTTAGATCAATGGCTGGAGGATGGAGATTTAATATCGACACACCAAGCTGGCTTTAGGAGAGGCCAAAGTACAATAGACCAACTTTTTAAGCTAAATATGATCTGCGCGAAATACGCCACCCTAAAAGATTGTGCATTATATCTGGTCTTTGTGGATCTCCAAACAGCTTTTGATAGTGTCAATCGCCAAACATTATGGCAGTTATTGTCGGAAATGGGCATACAGGGAAAAATTCTAAGGCTGCTAATTCTACTGCATACAGGGAATACTGCCAGGGTTAGATATTCTATGAGAAATGATTATACAGCAGAAATTCCAATCCAGCGTGGTGTAAAACAAGGATGTGTTTTGGCCCCAACCTTGTTTAACTGTTATATAAATAAAGTAAGCCAAGATCTGAGGAAATTAAATCTGGATGTGCCAAAACTAGCCAACGAAAGTATACCTATCCTGCTTTTTGCTGACGACGCTGTACTACTGGCAAGAACAGAGATAGCAATGCATCGTCTACTTAGGGGTTTCGAATCATTTTGCACTTCAAGGAGCATGGTAATTAATGAGGGGAAAACAAAGTTTATGATTCTTAACCCAAAACAAACGATGCATTCGACTTTTAGGGTAAACAACAAGCCCTTGGCCCAAGTGACTACCTATGACTACCTGGGTTGCAGATTGGATGAAAAACAGACATGGAAATCACAAATCTACAAAAGTAACATCTCTTTGGCCCAGCACGCTGGAGCGGTACTTAGATTTGCTAAAGCCACAGGCAATCATTCTGTGAGCTCTGCACTGCTTGCTTATAAAACCAAAGCAAGGACTGCAGCACTTTACAGCGCAGAGATCTGGGGATTTAGAAAGACCCCATTAATAGAAGTAACCGAGAATAATTTTCTACGCCGATTACTTTGCTTAGGCACTGCTGCACCAATGATTGCGTTGAGAACTGATCTACAAATGAGAAAGGTCGAGGATTACATTGCACTGGCCCCAATAAGATATTGGATCCGTATCTGGGCAAAAGAGGAACTCAAACCATACAGAGATACACTCATGGACATCATGAAGCTACAAAATCATCAAAAATTGCCTTGGTTTAAACAAATCTCAACTACCCTGGCTGCTATTGGCCAAGAAGACCTCTGGCTTCATCCAGGGAAAATCAGAAGGCCCAGTTTATCTGTCATTAAAAAGGCATACTGGGACCAAAAGACCCAGAGTATGTGTGAGATACTTAGCCCTTTACTCAAGCGGTACATTTTTTTCAATCAAGAGCTTAAACCAGCAATTTTCATTGACTGCATTTATCCGGAAGAAAAAAGGGCTCTCTATTTTAAATTTCGTATGGGTACATTACCAGTGATGGCGGTGACTAACAGATGGCAAGCCGTCCCACAGTGCGGTTCAGACTGCTGTCCTTGCCTTCATGGTGGTCAAGAAACATTATCCCACTTCCTTTTATTATGTCATTTTACGCTTAAACTCCGCAAATTGTACTTACGTCCGCTTTTTAGATCATACGGAATCAGGAAATGTAATGAGGCGGAAGTGCTTTGTATGCGATCAGATGAGAAACATATTGTGGCGAAGGTTTCAACTTATATATTGGAAGCATGGAAGCTACGTTCATTAATGTACTCACAGTTGGCCTAAGTATAATTACTTGTGTTATCCTAGCTATCATTTATATGGGAAACCGTTGAAGGTTGCTGATTAAACCGGGCTAGGTCCTGGGTTATTATTATATTGCTGGCAGGTATCGCAAGAACCCAAATGATTAGTGCAAGAATAGGATATTTAAATTTTAGACCTATAATGCTTTTAGAATAAGTAAAGAGTCTTATGCCAATTATGGCTAATTATCAAGTTTTATGATATTGCAGGGTATACTGGATTCACCTAGGGCCATGTAAAATCAAAAACTCAAGTATAGTCTTTCTTTTATTACAATGTTTTATTTAATGTAATTTTATTGCGTGTGATGGATTGATACTTATTGTGTACTATTGTTAAGGCCGGATAGGCTGACAACAATTAAATAAATGATAAATGACACTCCATCACCTGCAAGGTTTTTCAAATATTTTTTTTATTTTTTATCATTTTGTGCTATTGCATCTATGAAGACATTGAACATTTCAATCCATGCAGTAGCTGGCTCCAATGTTCTGTTTCTCAATGGTCTCAAAAAAAGATGGTGGCTTTAGAAATGTAGCAGCATCATACTTTGCACTACGTAGTGTCACTATTGAAAGTATGTGCTACTCAGGCAGAAATTCTTCTCACAAAGCAGGACCGACAATCTCTTCGTGTAGCACCCTGCTGCTTGGGCCTGGTCATCATGCCTGATTTTCGAGGTCGTATAGAACTTCGCTCGCTTGTGCTGATTATTATGTTTTTGTTTTTGTACCTGGTCATCACTGCCTTTAGCATTTGCTTTGCATTGATTATGGTTCTGTGTTGTGGTGCATCTTGGTATCTCTTTTTTCAGAGTTACCAACTGGTTTTGGTGGGCTTTTCGAATGTGCTCCTCTGCAGGGCCTTCAACATCTTTGATGACTGTGTATGGGCTGGAGTAGGGCTTTGGCTACACATATGCCAATTGCAGACCGCTTTGAATCGATTTGGGACACATGTGGCACACACAAGCAGTTAACACCAGCCGAAGTGGAAGATTTCCGGTCCTCAACTGTCCTAGATTCAATTGTGCAACTTCCAAAATGACTCTGACTCTTGAAATTCGCCCTTTTTACACCACATGTTAACATTTTAAATTGTCCTTTTATATATGCTCAAGCGTCCCTTTAATTTGTCATTATTGAGATTTTTATATGTATCTAAGATTGAGTTTTAGTAGCTTTTATACATAATTAGGCTTTGAACCACCTTCAACCGACAAGGGGAGGGTGTTGTGTAGCCATTTTAGTTATATCTCAATGCACGTTATTTTAGCACACTAGGCCTGCCGCTGTGAACTTTAACCTAGATATATTTTATTCAACTTTGTTTATGATTTTAACAATATCCACATTTGTGGTATTATTTAATTCTTTCTATCGAGCTGTTCTTTGCCTAGGCCAGCACTACGTTCTTAAACAAGACATTCTTGTTCACTCAGTGCTTCTCTCAAGGTTGCAGGAAGATAGGTTGCCGGTAAAACCTGGTAACGCTTAGTCTCTGGTATTCATAGGAACACACGCATCCTTAAGTAGGGACATTTTCTCAGAACATCAGCTGTTTTGTTATAAAAACACTTCCCTGTCCCATACACGTTAGAGGGAGATTGCAGCCAGAGGACCAAGTCTGTATGCTGATTGCTGAACGCTTTGCTACAGCTGCTTATGCAGATATCAGGCCTTTTCTCAGGTATGGGGGATGATGTCTTCCCAGGGGAACCTGAAGGGCAGAACTAGAGCTTAACATGCTGTGCTCTATCATAGCCTAGGTAGGAATCAGTCTGTTTGACTCTAGTGACAATATGGTAGCATTATTTCTATTCCTTACTCTCCTTGTCACAATCTTAATCCTGTCAAGCCTTATCACCCTGGTTATTGCAGTACATTCTTTATTGTCTAAGATGCAGTCACTTCATTAAAACCACACCACACCCACACACCCAATCCAATATAAAACATACACCCACAATACCCACAAACCCTTACAACCATAAAAAAGAGACCAAACACAGAGAGATAAGAAAAACAGCACACACTCACTCAGAGGCACACAACACCATTACCCATACACCATCCACGCACATCACAGTATACATCCCAACACATCACCTCACACATCACCACGCACATATCACTCACACCACATCATGCCACCTCAAAGACACCCCAGGATTTCTGAGGAGGAGCTAAGGGTCATGGTGGAGGAGATCATCTGGGTAGAGCCACAGCTATTCGGATCACAGGTGCAGTAGAACTCCATTGCAAGGAAGATGGAGCTATGGTGGAGAGTCGTCGACAGGGTCAATGCCGTGGGACAGCATACAAGAACAAGGGATGACATCAGAAGGAGGTGGAATGACCCTCGGAGGAAGGTGCATTCCGTGGTATCAAGACACCAGATAGCAGTACAGAGCACTAGTGGTGGACCCCCACCTCCTCCCCCACAACTATCAACATGGGAGGAGCAAGTCTTGGTGATTATGTATCCTGAGGGCCTCGCAGGAGTAGCAGGAGGACTGGACTCTGGTAGGTCATATCTTCACTACTGTATCCCACCCACCGTACCTGCATACTATCACATACCCCCACCCGTACCCTCACTCCCATCACTCCATCACCTCACATCCACCCCACCGTCACAACCCACTCATCCCAATCCCAAGCTCTGCATGCAACAACAATGCATGGAGACCCATCACAGACCTGCTTGGACACCCATCACTAAAGCATGCCCAGTAGAGAGACCCACCAAGCCGACACAACCAGCAATCACACAAGGCCAAGGCGACAGGGAAAGCACAAATCTAGAAAGGAAACACACCCATTGCACAAGATGGCACACACAGATCCAATAACAATGCATTTACATCCCAACAGGACCCCTAACCAATGTCACCGGACAGGAGGTGCCAGCTACATCCATTCCCCCCACAGAAGAGGCCCACAGTGATGACGGCAGCTCTGCACGCTTAGCCCAGGATGACCAACCTGGCCCATCTGGGACCTCTGGACAGTCGGTTTCCCTGCCACAGTCCCAAACCACCACAGAGCCTCCATCCTCAGGAAACACCAGCACAGCACCCACCCAGTGGGCCCATGCCACTGTCCACAGGACACGTCAATCAGCAGTGTGTCCACAACTACAGGGACCCCAGGCAACCCCACTAACCCAGGACGATCAGGGTCCTAGGGTCAATGGTAGTGGGCACACGGTTCAGGGGACAGAGGCACAGGACAACAGGGAAGCTAGGAGGACTTCTGTGCGACAGGGGAAGGACAGGTCCAGGGAACCGACCTTCCACGAGGCACTCGCAAACATCATGGGAGCATGCCAAGACCCCCTCCAGGAAATAGGACCCTCCTGATTGTGACCCTTCTGTCCCACTATGTTACCCTGTCCACCTTCAACTGCCATTACTCCCCTTCCTATGCCCCCTTGGACAATGCACTCCTGTGATACAAATAGACTGGACTCTACCATGGACGTACCTCCACCATCACCCCAGCCCCTTGCACATACCCCTTTACTTATTAGCACCTTTAATAAACACCCTTGAAACAAAGACAAATCTGGAGTCGTCTGATGATTCACAAATGTATTACTACAACATTAGCAAAGCATAGCAAGGTTTATGTTCATTTACACATTCCAATGTATGACAGTTCTTGGCCAGAAGTACACTTAGCATAAGCAAGAATGGGGTACACAGATTTGAAAAAAGGAAACCCAAATGGAACAGTCAGTATCCATAGACAGAGGGTAAGAGGCTGCCATGTACAATGTTCCAAAGTATACTGAAATGCGAAGAGGAGTTACAGTCTCTCACCTATGTGTCACTGGAAGTACTGCAGGATGATGTTTGTTCTGTTGTCAACATCTTCTTCCTCTGCCTCCTCTTCCTCATTGTCCACAGACTTCACAGCTGTCACAAGACCATCACCAGGCTCATCCTCCAGCAGAAAAGGCACCTGTTGTCTCAATGCCAGGTTGTGCAACATACAGCATGCCATGATGATCTGGCACGCCTTCTTCGGTGAGTACTACAGGGAGCCACCTGTCAGATGGAGGCACCGGAATCTGGCTTTCAGGAGGCCGAATGTCCTCTCAATAATCCGCCTAGCTCGCCCATGTGCCTCATTGTAACTTTGCTCTGCAATTGTCTTGGGATTCCTCACTGGTGTCAGTAGCCATGAGAGGTTGGGGCAACCAGAGTCACCTGCAAATATCGAGGTACAAATGTGAGACAAACACTAACCCTTAGGGACAACCCCATATCCAGACACCTACTCATACTGTGTGGGGACCTTGGGCTCACCTATTAGCCACACCTGGTGCCTCTGGAGTTCCCCCATCACATAAGGGATGCTGCTATTGCGCAAGATATAGGCGTCATGCACAGAGCCAAGATACTTGGCATTCACATGGGAGATGTACTGGTCCGCCAAACACACCATTTGCACATTCATCGAATGGTAGCTTTTCCTATTCCTGTACACCTGTTCATTTCTGCGGGGGGGACAAATGCCACATGTGCACCATCAATGGCACCAATGAGGTGGGGGATATGTCCTAGGGCATAGAAGTCAGCTTTCACTGTGACCAAATCCTCCACCTGGGGGAACACGATGTAGCTCCGCATATGTTTCAGCAGGGCAGACAGGACCTGCACAAGAGGGGGTATTCCGGTGGGGTGGCAGATAGCTGACATCAGGTCTGGCTCCAATTGGGCACGCAGTTCTTTGATTGTGGCACGATCAAGTCTGTATGTGATTATAATGTGTCCTCCATTGTCGAAAGGTCCACCAGGGGTCTGTGCACAGGAGGATGCCGCCCTCTCATCATCTGCCTCAGTGGTTGTAGCCTACGGAGGAGAACGGTGAGCAGAAGGTCCACTACCTCATAGATAGCACAACTGTGTCGGAATTAATGTAACAGAATCAGTGTGTGAAATCGTGAGTAAGTATATGTGCCATTATGTGCTGTGACGCAGTTATGTGCCATGCTATATGCCCCCCCTGAAATGGCGGCTGCCTGACCTGAGAGAAGGGACAAGGGGAAAAGAGCAGCACAACTCTGCATTGGTTATCATTGGGCCCTATGGGTTCCAGGAGCCAATGGCGATGTACGCCGGTGGTGATGGTCCGCATCCCCACGGATGTCATTGCCATTTTCTACCCATTGACTCACTTGATACCTGACCATCAACTGTAGGGGACCTACATTGCAAGTGCTGCTGTGACCTGAGTCTGGAAGTGACAATGGCTAGAGTGTCTGGTGAATGGGCCCCTGCCTTTACTTCAGAGGAGTTGGAGAAACTGGTGGATGGGGTCCTCCCCAGTACCCGCTACTCTACGATCCTCCGGGCAAACAGGTGAGTACACTGTGAACATGATGCGTTGGCAATGCCTGTTTGGAGTGGTGTGGATGTAAGGCACATGTTGGGGGGGTGCTAAGGCGTCCTGGCCTAAGTGCTACCTGGGAGGTGGTCAGTGGATGTGCGTCAGGGCATGGGTGGGAACGGGTGGGCAATGAGTATGATGGTCCGGACGGGTGAGTAATTAAATTTTCCTCTGTCTTTACCCTCTAGGTCAGCACCCACCAGAAGAAGGGTATTTGGCGTGCCATCGCCAAGGAGGTGCATACCCTGGGGGTCTATCACAGGTGGAGCACCCACTGCTGCAGAGATGGGAGGACCTGCGCCGCAGGACGAAGAGGACGGTGGAGGCGCAGCTGGGGCTGGCCTCCCAATGTGGAAGGGGTGCCCATCGCACCATGACCCCCTGATGTTCCGCATCCTGGAGGTGGTTTATCCAGAGTTCAATGGGCGCTAGAGGGCATCACAGCAGCCACTAGGGGGTGAGTACAGTTTCAGAAAGCTGACTTTGCGCGCTTTAGGAACTATATGGCTGGGGGATGTGGGCTGTGGGTGCCCCTAGGCCAGGGCGATCATGCCGGGGCAGGTCCCTTGTTTGCAGGCTCTGAAGCACCCCTACCACAATGGTACAAGTGGGCAACTACTAATGGGCATGGTCCTGTGGGTGTCAGGTGTGCAGTTGCTGGCATTAGACATTGTACCCCATGGGCTGGTGACTACTTTAGTGAGTGGGTGGCCAAGGCATAGTGCATAGGGAACACTGTCCTTGTGCGCATTGGCATCATCTGGCGGAGGAGCAGAGGTACCGGTGATAGAGGGAGCTGCATCCCACATGGCCCATGAGGGTGAAACTACAGAGGGTGAAGGCACCAGTGGGACGGAGGGAGAGGGGAGATCCACGACGGGGGCAGGAGGGGATACAAGTGACAGCGACTACTCCTTCAATGGAAGCTCCCTGGTGGTGGCGGACACCTCTGTGCCCACTCCAACAACATATACAGCCGCCACCCCCCAGCAGCACCGTCCTCCCAGCAGCCCCTTAGTGTGTGTTTCCCGTGCTCTCTCACCCAGGAGAGTGGGTATCTCTGTAGGAGGCTGGACTGGCTCATAGTGGGTACCTGATGGTACTTACACATTGTACCAGGTCCAGTTATCCCTTATTAATAGATTAGTCATGTTCTAGCAGCTTAGGCTGATAGAGGTAGCTATAGCAGAGCAGCTTAGGCTGAACTAGGAGACATGCAAAGCTCCTACTGTACCACTTATATCATATAGTACTATATCACAAGAATCACAATACTCAGAGTTAGTAAAAATAAAGGTACTTTATTTTAGTGACAATGTGCCAAAAATATCTCAGAGGATATACTTCCTTAGGAGGTAAGTAAAATACACAAAATATACACACAAACCAAAATCAGGTAAGTAAACAGTTAGAAAAGTAGTGCAAACACTGTAGAATACAATAGGATGCAATATGCCTAGGGGCAACACAAACCATCTACTAAGAAAGTGGAATGCGAACCACTTAGGGACCCCAGACCTAGTGTAGTGTGTAGAGGGTCGCTGGGAATGTAAGAAAACACTAAGGGTGTCCAAGATACCCCACCCCAAGACCCTGAAAAGTAGGAGTAAAGTTACCCTAATTCCCCAGAAACACACTAAAGTCATGATAGGAGATTCTGCAAAGACGACAACTGACTGCAAAGCACTGAAGACGGATTCCTGGACCTAAGGACCTGCAAAGAAAGGGGACCAAGTCTAAGAGTCATGAAAGTGTCCGGGGGGGCAGGAGCCCACTAAACCCAGGATGAAGGTGCAAAATGGCAGGAACTTTTCCTTTGCACTGAAGATGTCCCACTGTGTGCTGGAGGATGCAGACTTGTTTACACACAGAAAGACTGCAAACAAGCCTTGCTAGATGCAAAGGTTGCAGTTGAAGAAAATGGGTGCTGCCTGGGCCCAGGAAGGACCAGGAGGTTGCCCCTTGAAAGAGGAGACAGAGGGGGTGCTGAGTAACACAGAGAGCACAGCAGAAGAAGGCAGCACCTGCAGAAGTACTTGAACACGGGTTCAAGAAAACTGAGCACAGCAGTTGTCTCAACACTACAAAGGAGGGTCCCACGAAGCTGGTGGTTAACTTAGGAAGTTGATCAATGCAGGACAGAGTGCTGGGGACCTGGGCTTTGCTGTGCACAAAGGATTCCTTGCAAAAGTGCACAGAAGCCCTAGAAGCTGCAGTTCACGCAGTACACAGGATTACTGTCTGGCGTGGGGAGGCAATGACTTACCTCCACCAAATTTGGACAGATGGACCACTGGACTGTCGGAGTCACTTGGATCCAGCTCCTGTGTTCCAGGGACCACACTCGTCATGATGAGAGGGGACCCAGAGAACAGGTGAAGGAGAAGTTTGGTGACTGCTTTAGCAGGGGGAAGATTCCGTCGACCCACAGGAGATTTCTTCTTGGCTTCCAATGCAGGGTGAAGGCAGACAGCCCACAGAACATTCACTACCAGGAAACTGTCCAGAAAGCTGGTAGGATTAGGCGCTACAATGTCGCTGGTAGTCTTCTTGCTACTTTGTTGCAGTTTTGCAGGCGTCCTGGAGCAGTCAGCCGTCGATCCTTGCAGAAGTCGAAGAGGGAGATGTAGAGGAGCTCTGGTGAGTTCTTGCATTCGTTATCTGAATAGAAGCCCACAGTAGAGCCCCTAAATAGCCCTCAGAATAGGATTGGCCACCTACTCAGGTAAGCACCTATCAGGAGGGGTCTCTGACGTCACCTGCTGACACTGGCCACTCAGAGGCCTCCATTGTACCCTCACACCTCTGCATTCAAGATGGCAGAGGTCTGGGACACACTGGAGGAGCTCTGGGCACCGCGCCTGGGTTGGTGATGGACAGGGGAGTAGTCACTCCCCTTTCCTTTGTCCAGGTTCACACCAGAGCAGGGGCTGGGGGATCCCTGAACCGGTGTAGACTGGTTCAAAGCATTTCCAGAGGCCAGGAGAGGGTACTCCTCTCAGGCCCTTAACACCTATTTCCAAAGGGAGAGGATGTAACACCTTCTCTCAGAGGGAATCCTTTTTTTCTGCCTTCCTGGGACTGGGCTGCCCAGACCCCAGGAGGGCAGAAACCTGTCTGTGGGTTGGCAGCAGCATTAAATGCAGTGGAAACCCCAGAGAGCTGGTTTGGCAGTACCCGGGTCCATGCTGGAGCCCCGGGGATGCATGGAATTGGCACCCCAATACCAGATTTGGCATGGGGGGACAATTCCATGATCTTAGACATGTTACATGGCCATATTCGGAGTTACCATTGTCAAGCTACACATAGATATTGACCTATATGTAGTGCACGCGTATAATGGTGTTCCTGCACTCACAAAGTCCAGGAAAATTGCCCTGAACTATGTGGGACCACCTTGGCTAGTGCCAGGGTGCCCTCACACTTAGTAACTTTGCACCTAACCATCACCAAGTGAGGGTTAGACATATAGGTGACTTATAAGTTACTTAAGTGCAGTGTAAAATGGCTGTGAATTAACGTGGACGTTATTTCACTCAGGCTGCAGTGGCAGTCCTGTATAAGAATTGTGTGAGCTCCCTATGGGTGGCAAAAGAAATGCTGCAGCCCAATGGGATATCCTGGAACCCCAATATCCTGGATACCTAGGTACCATATACTAGGGAATTATAAGGGTGTTTCAGCGTGCCAATCAGAATTGGTAAAAATGGTCACTAGCCTGCAGTGTCAATTTGAAAGGCAGAGAGGGCATGAGCACTGAGGTTCTGATTAGCAGAGCCTCAGTGACACAGTTAGGCACCACACAGGGAACACATTCAGGCCACAACTATGAGCACTGGGGTCCTGGCTAGCAGGATCCCATTGAGACAGGCAAAAACAAACTGACACACAGGTAAAAAAGGGGGGTAACATGCCAGGCAAGATGGTACTTTCCTACAATCTCCTTCGCCCCAGGCACCTCAGGCCCTGCCCCAGTCAGCCCTGCTGCCATCAGTGAGGAGGCTATTGACGCTCACTGTTGAGCAGTCAACCATTCTGAATGCCATCCAGGGTGTCAAGAGGCATTTGCAACAAACAAATGCATACCTGGAGGGCATTCATTCTGGCATGGCTGCCCAACAGAGAGCATTTCAGGCTCTGGCCTCAGCAATGATGGCAGCCATTGTCCCTGTGTTCAGCCTCACCCCTCCAACTTCCACTACCCTGACCCAATCCCCTCTACCTCAGCCTATCCCAAGCACACCTTCAGACCAGCATGCACACACATCAACACACAAAAGTGGCTCAGGAAAACATAAGCACCACACATCATCACATAGGCACTCATACAAGCACCATACCCATGCACACATACCAACAGCCACTGCCTCCACTGTGTCCCCCTCCTGCTCGTCCTCCACTTCCCTCCCAGTATCGTCTCTACTCACACCTGCATGCACAACATCATCAGCCACTGACTCCATCACCAGCACGCCCATCACAACACACTCCTCACGAGCAATCACCACCCCCACAACCATTCACACGTCCCCTGTGTCTTCTCCCAATGCGTCTGTGAACCCACCTCCCAAAGTACAAAAACGCAGGCACACACCCACTCAACAGTTATCCACCTCACAACAGCCTCCAACCCATGCACCTTAACCCAAACTCAGCAGACAGACACCTCCTACAACCACTACCTCTTCCTCCACTCCCACACCCACTCCATCGTCCCATCCCAGTGTCAAAAAAACTTTTGCTAGCTAACATTAACCTCTTCCCTACACCTCCCCCCTGTCCTTCCCCTAGGGTCAGAATGTGTAGATCCCAGGCCATCACCTCAGCCGTCAAATCGGCATCCGCTGTGGTCCCTGAATGTCCTGTAGGATGGAAGGGGGCACCCGTCAGGGCTGCCAGTGTGCCACCTGCAAATGGGAAGGACCACTCGATTCCTCCACCTGGCAAGGTTAAGAAGGGGCCGGCATGCAGCATGGGAAAGTTGCACCACCCACCCAGAAAGGCGTCATCCAAAGCCAAAGAGGACAATGCCAAGGTCCCAGCAGCGACTACCAAGGTGGGGAAGGGACACAAGAGCAAGGGCAAGTCACCTCAGGGCATAAAGCCTTCTGGTGAGGGGCTGGTGACCACAATTTCCCCAGACAGGCCAGCAAGCTGTACCACAGTCAGCACCGCTGCAACGACCACCACTTGCACTGCCACCTGCACCGCAGCTGCCACAATTCAGTCACCAGCATCCTCACCAGTAATCAGTCGTCCGAGGCTGCCGGAGACGGTCTGGTGTCTCTCTCCAACACTACAGACACCTGCACCACGGGCAGCACTGGCAGCATCTCCACCGCAGACACACCCTCAGCCACCGCCACCTGCACCGTCATTTGCCCCGCCACGTGCCCAGCCGGTGCCACCACATCAGGCATCAGCAGCATCCCCACTGGGCAGCTTTCCAAGGCTGCAGGTGACGTCCTGGACCCTGCACACACCACATGAAGGACCACCGTCAGCACTTGCACTACCAGCAGTTTGCAGCCTAAGTCGCCGCAGGATGGAGTGTGGCTCTGACTCCATTGAGTATCATGCTACCTGTTTCCTGCACATCTCGTGTCTCAGACACCCAGGTGGGAGAATGGGAACTGCCACAATCCAGGTGCAGCATCACTGGGCACAATGCCCCTTCCAGAACCAGTGGAGATATGCATCCACTATCACTTTCCTTGGCAGGATGAAGCAGACTGAGCACAAGGCCCCTCCAGAACCAGTGGAGAAAGGCATCCACTCCCCCTATCCTTGGCAGGATGAAGCAGACTCAACACAAGGCCCCCTCCAGAACCAGTGGAGAGATGCATCCACTCACCCAATCCTTGGCAGGATAAAGCACACTGGGCACAAGGCCCCCTGCGGAACCAGTGGAGAAGCCATCCACTAAAAGGCTGTGGCCTTGCACTCCCCAGGACCACGCAGTGGGCAAACCTCCCACTTGAGAGACTGTGGCCTTGCACTCCCCAGGACAAAGCAGTGGGCAAACCACCCACTAGAGAGACTGTGGCCTTGCACTCCCCAGGACCAAGCTGTGGGCAAACCACCCACTTGAGAGACTGTGGCTTTGCACTCCCCAGGACCAAGCAGTGGGCAAACCACCTACTTGAGAGACTGTGGCCTTGCACTCCCCAGGACCAAGCAGTGGGCAAACCACCCACTAGAGAGACTGTGGCCTTGCACTCCCTAGGACCAAGATGTGGGCAACCCACCCACTTGAGAGACTGTGGCTTTGCACTCCCCCAGACCAAGCAGTGGGCAAACCACCCACTTGAGAGACTGTGGCCTTGCACTCCCCAGGACCAAGCAGTGGGCATGGAGCCCCCTTGAGGAGAAGTGGTGTAGTACCATCTTCCAGCTGAGGTGCCCCCCTCCCCTTACCCCTGAGGTGCCTGTGTGTTTTCGACCTGATGCCCCTGCAGTGTTCTCTCCGTTTTGAGGTAGGTGTCATGTGAGGGCTTCGCCCATAATTTATGGGCCCACTGGTCCATGGACATTTACAAGGGACAGTGTACGTCCTTCTGTGCATAATGAAAATATTTGTATATACTGATTTATTTATATTTGATTGCTATATATGATTGTTCAAAATATCACTGGTTAAACTCAATTCCTTTTGTCCTTGCGTTGTTACAGGGGGTAACGGGTTGTATCTGTAATGTTGTTGAATGTGTTGTTGTGTATGGTGTTGTGGGTGGTGGGTGGCGGTGTTTCGTGCCGCGTGTGTGTGTAACTGTGTTTTACCTCCCCTGTGTGCTAGGTGCAGTACTCACTGTGGTCTTCACTGCTTACTTCTTTCTACTTCCTGGTGTATTAGTAGATACACCAACATGGTGAGGACCTGCAGTTCAGGCTCCATGGTATCCTGGTTCTTCGTGGAGTGTCGGAAGGTGAGTGGTTTCAATTCTGTGGTCTGTTTCCGCCGTGCTTTTGATGTCGTTGGTACCGCCCCGGAAAAGCTGGCGGATTGGTGCCTTGTAATACGGTGGGCGGTACATTGTCTTCTACCTGTCTGTTGACGGTGACCGTGGCTGTCTTTGTTGGTGGTTTCCGCCGTGGTCGTAATCCCATTTTTTTGTCCGCCTGTCTGTTGGCGGTATTACCGCCGCTTTATAACCGACCGCCAGGTTTGTAATGAGGGCCTTAATGTTTTACGAATAATAAGAGCCAAACATATATGTGTGACCAGCAGATGAATAAGCCTACGTGCATGTTTGTATCCATTTTAGACATCAAGAGGCTATATTTTAGATTGGAAAGCTGCAAAAAATGTATCAAATAAATACCTATTTTAATCTGTGGCTTATACTGTGCTATAGCATTGATACCTTCCATATTCAGTCAATTCGACATATCTGAAGAACGGTGAATGATGACAAAGCGACAGTTATCTAATAAATCCTACCTCATGTTATGAGATGACTGAATTTGCCGAAAAAAAGCAAGCCTACAATTATTTGCAATAATACAATCTGTGAAGTTATAGGTTGTTTTGCAAGTGATAATTTTAGAGTTGTTGTGACTGTTTTAAAACATGGCTTAGATGGTTTTGCAAGAGGTGAAATGATAGGGGTGTAGTTTTTTAGAAAAAAACATACCATTAGGCATCTCCAAAATACGCTAGCTCCCCTGCAGTTTCAAATAACTGTCAGTTTTACTATCTTTAAATATTTGGAATCTCTCAGCATTTTCTCTGGCTTTTATGAAACATCGAAAGCAGAGTGGAGATACATCAAACTGTTTATCTAAAATAATAGTAATGCAGGGTTCATGTAAAAAAAGTGGTCACATGAAGTCATAAAATCAGATATTAATAAACAGTATATGAAAAGCATCGCATTAAGTGATGGGTACCCTGCTTCCGGAAGGAGTGCCACAAACTTATTAAAAGAGGGTCGGCATTTCTGTGAAATGCCATATTTTTTTAGATGAAAATGCCCAGTTTTAATTTTTTTTTTTTTTTTACTTTAAAATATTATGACATGTTTTTAATAAGAGCACATTTGCTTAAAGCATTACATGATTAGTATTCTTGAGAATCGTTTGACAATAGATCATATGAGCTGCAAACTAAATGATTGGACCCTGGGGACATCTGACTAAAGAATGGACACAATAGTTAAAGAAACTGCAAATGTACAGACCGTATATATTTACCACATATTTGCTAATCTTCGTTGAAAGTAGCCAGTATCTGTAGAACATGAATATGTCACATGTCACTCCGGATTCTGCACACTGTAGCAGACAGCCCCGGTGCCTACTGTGATCACGGCGACCATCTGGAAGTGTTGGATGTGCCTTAAAGGGCTTTCGCGCTTCCCCTGGAGCTCCATGGATTAGATTTGCCTATTTCAATATTCCCTCCCGATGACAAGGCCTTTCTCTGCGAGTTAATCGTGCATATCTGGCGAAGAGCTAGCAGCTATGTTCCGGAAAATAATTTCGCTGTCTTGCAAAGGTCTTGGAAGAGCGGAAATCTGCCATGGGCATGTGGCTGCATTTAGGCACAGTAGGGCGCAAAATCACAAATGCTTAAAGTTTGAGCAAACCCACATAATCTCATCGTACGTTCCTCAATATGTGTAACCTAGGACAAATATATCCCACAACTCATTGATAACATTTAAATTATTAGAACCAAGGCCGTATAATTTTGCGTTTTCTGCACGCTTCTTTTTTGGCTCCGAGTTGATGCATGTTTTTTTCTGCTAGTAGTGCTTAAAAACACAACCACCGTCAAATAAATAAACATTATTTTAGTATTACCAGACTGTGTGGTACTGTTAAGAGAGAAACATAAATGTTAGACTTGGCATCACTGGTGTGGTCTTCCCTAACTTTTTGCCTCTGTTTCCCAGGTTGTTGATGTGTGCTGGACTCTGTTTTTGCTGTTATTGTTACTCTGGGCACTTTACCACTGCTAACCAGCGCTAATTGGCTTATCCATGATTGGTATATTTGATTTTCTAATAAGTCCCTAGTAAAGTGCACTCGAGGCGCCAGGGCCTGCAAATCAAATGCTACTAGTGGGCTTGCAGCACTGGTTGTGCCACCCACATAAGTAGCTCTGTAATTATGCCTCAGACCTGCCATTGCAGTGTCTGTGTGTGCAGTTCTAACTGTGAATTTGACTTGGCAAGTGTACCCACCTACCAAGCCTAAACCTTCCCTTTCTTACATGTAAGGCACCCCTAAGGTAGGCCCTAGGTAGCCCCAAGGGCAGGGTGCAGTGTATGGTTAAGGTAGGACATATAGCAATCTGTTTTATATGTCCCGACAGTGAAATATTGCTAAATTCCTTTTTCACTGTTGCAAGGCCTGTCCCTCTCACAGGTTAACATAGGGGCTACTGTCAAATCTGATTAAAGTGTAGATTCCCTTTGGAAGATGATGGGCATGTGGAGTTTGGGGTCTCTGGACTCACAATTTAAACATACATCTTTTAGTAAAGTTGGTTTTGAGTTTGTGTGTTTGAAAATGCCACCTTTGGAAAGTGGGCATTTTCTTGCTTAAACCATTCTGTGACTCTGCCTGTAGGTGGATTCCCTGTCTGGGTTAGTTTGACAATTGGGCTGTTTTGCACCTTTCTCTAGACAGTGACACAAAGGGAGCTGGGGTGTAGCCTGCATATTCTGGACCTGGGGTGTGGCCTGCATAGCCTGATGAGCCATCTATGCTAGTAGGGAGGGGAGGAATGGTCGGTTACACCTGAAAGGGTTGTGCCTGCCCTCACACAATGCAGCCTCCAACCCCCTAGTGTGTACGTGGGGCCTGGCCTGGGCAAGGCAGGATTTCACAAACAAGACAGACTTTCCAAAAACGGTATAAGAAGAACACCCAAACCCCTGAAATATTAGATCACTTCTGGACATCAAGAGGAACCTCTGCCTGGAGAAGAGCTGAAGAGCTGAGGAGAAGTGCTGCCCTGCCTGTGACTGTGCTTTGTGGAGCTATCGTGCAGTTGCTGCTTCTGCCTGTGCAAGGGGACAAAGACTGGACTTTGTTGTGCATTCCTGCTTGTGAAGATATCTCCAAGGGCTTGTCCTGAGCTTGCCTCCTGTTGTTGAAGTCTCAGGGCCATCAAAGCCTTCTCCAGCCAGCACCTGGAGTGTCTGCTGAGACCCCTGCCTTGCCAAGTGGTGCCGTATCCAGTTCCTGGGACCTTGGAATGTGAAGCTGGCAGACCAAGACTGAAAATCCACACACAGACCGCAGTGCAGGTAAAATTTCGACACACCTTCCGAGATGCGGCTGAAAAACGATGCACAGCTGGCTTCGCAGCAGAAATCAACACTCCACCGGCATCACAGCTGGAAGATCGATGCACGCAGCTGGAGAAACAATGCACAACATCCACTGACGGATGCTGATAACATTGCGACCCATATAAACAGGGTTTTGCTGATACCATGGAGCAAACCTTGCTGGGCACGGAAAAACAATGCAAAGCCTGCCCAGACCCGAGTGCTTGCCCGGATCAATGCATCGCTCTCCTGTGGAGAGGAAAAATGACGCACAGCGACCCGACCGGAGGAGGAGAATGGCGCACGGTCTCGCTTGTGGGTGAGAAATCGACGCATCACTAGCCTTTTCCGACCCACACTCGCCTGTGCATGTTATTTTGATGCTACCCAGGTACTTTTCAACACTAACAGTGTTTTTACTGTTTTCTCAAGGATTTCAGACTCTTGCTTTTGAAACTAAAAACTTGACTTGTGTATGTTGGATGTTTGTCGTTTTGGTCTTGTTTTGTTTAGATAAAAATTAACTATATTTCTAAACCTGTGTTGTGTCATTTTGTGGTGTTTTCACTGAGTTACTGTGTGTGTGTTGGAACAAATACGTTACACCTGAATTTAAGCCTGCCTGCTTGTGCCAAGCTCTCCCTTATGGGGTGAGTGAGGGTTAACTGAGGGTGATTCTCCTTTACCCTGACTAGAGTGAGGGTCCTTGCTTAGACAGGGGGTGACTTGACTGCCAACCAAAGACTTCTATTCTAACATTGGTGATCAGCAGTTGGGGTTGGACTGTATTTGTACTTGACATACAGTGATAATGTAAACTACTGTTTTCAGCGCTGGCCACTATGTGACCACACACTACTTGTGTTGTGATTTAGCTTTTTCGGCTTTTTTGGATTTTTCCCTTCTTCCATTTTGTGGTAATCCTTGATTGACTTTTGAACTTCATTGGGAACTTGTTTTCTGCCTTTGGAATTTGCACTTCTGTTGACTCTTTCACCATGTCTCAGTCTGGAGATGCATCAGCTGGAACTGCTTTTGATTTAGGGAAACTGGAGAGTTACACAGTGGCCCAATTGAAACAGTTCTGTAAGGATCTTACCTGCCCCATTAAGAGCTCCACCAGGAAGGAGGAGCTTCAAAAGGCACTGAGGGTCCGTGTGGCAGCCAAGGAAGCTGAGGGGCACACAGAAGATGAGGATGAAGGTGAGGAGGAGGAGGAGGAGATGCAGAGTATTCATAATGGTATTGTGGGTGAACCTGTTCTGTGTGGGGGGAGGATCTCTAGGACAGGTAGCAGTGTCTCATCTAAGGGTCTGACTCTGGAAGAGTTGCAGGACGGACAGGCAGAGAGGGGTCACCAGTTGGAGTTGGAGAAAAGGAGGATGGCCATAGAGGAGAAAAAATTATTGTTGGCTCATGAGTTCAGCTTGAGGGAGCTGGATCAGTTGAGCCAGTCTGGTAGGGATGGTAGTAGCAACATCACAGTGCAGCCTGAGAGGAGGGTGCACATTCCTAAGGACATTGTGAAGGATTACAAGAGGGAGGATGACATACTGTGTGGTTTAAGGGGTTTGAGTCTGCTCTCCATATGAATCTGGTCCCTGAAGCTCATTGGGGGGGCCGTTCTGTTGAAGCACTTTGAGGTAGAGGGAAGAGATACTCTGACATCCTTAGGGGATACCCAGGGGCTCACTTACCCTATCATGAAGGACAACCTGATCACTAGGTATGGTCTCACTCCTGAGCAGTATAAGGACAAGTTTAGGTCCTATAAGAAGAGGGAATCACAAACATGGCTGGAATGTGTTGATTCATTCTGCAGGTCACTGGATGGTTGGGTGAAGGGCAGTAAGGTGACAACTTATGATGGGCTTTACGATCTGATTGCATGGGAGCACTTGTACAGTTTATGTTTTCAGAGCTGAGCCAGCACCTGATTGACAGCAAGCTGACTGACCCCAGGAAGCTTGTGGAGGATTCAGACCACTGGGAGAGCACCAGGGTCCAAAAGAGGTGGGGGGAGACCACGCCAAAGTTGGGCAGGGTCCCTCTCAGAGGAAAGGGGGGTAAGGGTAAATAGGGGGAGTTCGCTAAAGGGCCCCAATCTGATTCCCAGGGTAAGGATTCCCAGCCCCCCCAGTGAGAAGAAGACATGATTCTCCAAAGAGAAACCTGTGGCAGGGGGTCCCCCACATACGTGCTATGCATGTGACCAAGTGGGTCAAGTGAGGGGGGAGCCTAGATGCCCCAAGAATACACCACCACTCACTGGTGAGCAGTCTCAGGGTTTGGCTAGTGTAGCGCCTGGGGAAGAGTTGGTTCCAGGTGGGTTTGTCTCACTAGGGGACAGTGAGATGGCCCAGAGAACGCTAGTGCCTGAGAACACTAAAAAGTATAGGCAGTGGGTGACCATCAATGGACAGAGGGCGGAGGATCTGAGAAACACAGGAGCCAGTGTGACTGCAGTGAGGAGTCACCTGGTGTCTGAAGAGCAGATAGATCCCTGGGTACTTCCCCAAATAGTTGCAGTAGACAACTCAGAGCGCATGTGCAGAGTGACGCCGGTTCCCTTTGAATGAGGGGGGCGGGGGGGTCTCAGGTTCCTTGAAGGTAGCTGTGAGTCCAACCATGCCTGTAGATTGTTTGGCTGGCATTGACCCGGAGGAGTCCCCTTGGAAGGAGGTGGAACACAGGTCACACCTGGAGATGTTGGGTCTGACTGGGTGTGTTTGCATATTCACTAGGTCTATGGCAGCCCGTCAGGGAGATCAGGAGACCCTGGAGCCTGAAAGAGTGGCCTAGGTGTCTGCCAGAAGGAGAAAGGACAAGGGGCGCGGGAAACCTGCCCCAGAAGTTCCCACACTCCAGGAAGAGGCTGAACCTGAGGGCGAGGCCCTGGAGCCTGCAGGGGGACAAGTGACTGAACTGGGTGAGGTCCCTGAGTTGTCAAAGTGGTAGCAGGAAGGGGGGGGTCCACCAGGGAAGCATTCTGTGAGGGACAGAAGTTATGCCCTATTCTGGAGGGTTTGCGGCAGCAGGCTGCAGACCAGATGTCTGGCAAGGAGCCTGGATCACATTTGATTTACTGGGAGGATAGCCTCCTATGTAGTGAGCCTAAGGTTCCTGAGCCTAGGTCAGCCCGTGTGCTGGTGGTACCCCAGTACTTCAGAGCCTTGCTACTGGGTCTGGCTCGTGATGTGCCTTTAGCTGGTCATTTGGGACAGGACAAGACCTTTGAGTGGTTTGTCACCCACTTCTATTGGCCCCAAATGTGCAGGCACTCTGATGCTCATTGTAGGTCTTGCCTAACTTGTCAGGCAAGTGGCAAGAGTGGGGGGAAATATAAAGCTCCCTCCAACCTTTTCCTGTTGTTAGTACCCACTTTGAAAGGGTTGGTATTGACATTGTGGGGCCTCTGGATCCCAAGACACCCATGACAACAGGTTTATCCTGGTCTTGGTGGACCATGCCACCCGGTACCCAGAAGCCACTCCTTTAAGATCAATCACTGCCCCTGTGGTGGGCCGTGCCTTGATGGGAGTTTTTACCCGCATGGGGTTCCACAAGGAAGTGGTGTCCGATAGGGGTACAAACTTCATATCAACATATATAAAGTCTCTGTGGAAGGTGTGTGGGGTAACCTACAAGTTCACCACACCTTACCACCCTTAAAGTAAAGGTCAGGTTGAGAGATTCAACTGCACCCTGAAAGGCATGATCATGGGCCTGTCAGAGCCCTTGACGTCCTTTTGTCATGCCTTCTGTTTGCTTACAGGGAGGTGCTTCAAAAGGGACTTGGCTTTAGTCCCTTTGATCTGATATATGGCCACCCTGTGAGCGGACCGTTAAGTCTGGTGAAGGAGGCTTTGGAAAAAGCTCCTAGTACACCCCCCCAAGATGTATTCAGTTATATGCTTGCTCTGAGAAAGCAGACCGCCCGCTTCAGGAGTCTTACACAGGAGAACCTAGAAGCAACGCTTGTATGACCAGAATGCCACTCTGGTCGAGTTTCAAACTGGTTAGAAAGTGTGGGTGATGGCACCAGTGGAGCCTAGGGCACTCCAAGACAAGTAGACTGGGCCATTTGAGGTGGTGGAGCACAAGAGTGAAGTCACTTACTTGGTGGGCTTGCAGACTCCCAGGAGCCCTTTAAGGGTCCTGCATGTTAACCGTCTCAAGCCCCACTTTGAGCGGACTGAGTTGTCCATGCTCCTAGCAACAGATGACAGGGTCGAGGAGGAGAGTGAGCCTCTTCCTGACCTCCTGTCTTCAGGAGAGAAAGGTGGGTCTGTGGAGGTAGTGATCCTCTCCCCCTCCCCGACTGCAGAGCAGCAGAGGGACTGTCGCCAGGTGTTGGGACAGTTCGCCTCACTGTCCTCCTTGATCCCAGGGGTCACACACTTGTGCACACATGATGTGGACACTGGGGACAGTACACCTATTAAGCAAAAGGTTTATAGAGTGACTGCCAAGGTCAGGGCTAGCATCAAGGATGAGGTATCCAAGATATTAACCCTAGGGGTTGTTGAGCATTCCGACAGTCCTTGGGCCAGCTCTGTAGTTTTGGTCGCAAAGGCTGATGCTCCTGGTGCCACCCCAGAACTCCAGTTCTTAGTGGACTTCCGGGGTCTCAATGCGGTCACCAAAGCCGATGCACACCCCATCCCTCAGGCTGATGAGCTCATAAATCAGTTGGGAGCTGCCAAATGCCTCAGTACATTTGATTTAACATCTGGGTATTGGCAGATTGCCTTGACTGAGGGAACCAAGGAGAGGTCTGCATTTTCTACCCCAGATGGGCACTTTCAGTTTAAGGTGATGCCATTTGGGATGAAAAATGCCCCTGCCACCTTTCAGAGGTTGGTCAACCAGGTGTTAGCTGGGCTGGATGATTTCAGTGCCGCCTACCTGGATGGCATTGCTGTACTTGGGACACCAGGTGGGGAGTGGCCAGGTGGCACCCATACAGCCAAAGATTGATGCAATTCTGGATTGGGAGCCTCCCAAGACCCAGACTGAAGTGAGAGCCTTTTTAGGTCTCACAGGATACAATAGGAGGTTTGTCAAGGGGTATGGCACAATTGTTGCTCCCTTGACTGAGTTGACTTCCAAAAAGCAGTCCAGAAAGGTGATCTGGACTGAGTCCTGCCAGGCGGCTTTTGATGCCCTGAAGGCTGCCGTGTGCACAGCACCTGTGCTGAAGGCACCTGACTACTCCAAGGAGTTTGTTGTGCAAACAGATGCCTCAGAGTATGGTATTGGAGCATTGCTTTTACAGCTTAATGAAGAGGGCCTAGATCAACCTGTAGCCTTCATTAGCAGGAGGTCACTTCCCAGGGAACGTAGGTGGAGTCCCAAAGAGTGTGAAGCTTTTGCTGTAGTCTGGGCACTGAAGAAGCTAAGACCCTACTTGTTTGGGACTCACTTCCGGGTTCAGACCGACCAAAGGCCCCTGAGATGGTTAAAGTAGATGAGTGGTGAGAATCTAAAACTGTTGACGTGGTCCATTTCCCTACATGGGATGGACTTTATGGTGGAACACCGCCCTGGCACAGAACATGCCAATGCTGATGGTCCGTCCAGATTCTTCTGCCTTAATGATGAGAACTTCCATGAGGCTGGGTAGTTGCTCCACACTTTCAGCTGGGGGGACACATGTTAGACTTGGCATCCTTGGTGTGGTCTCCCCTAACTTTTTGCCTCTGTTTCCCAGGTTGTTGTGTGCTGGACTCTGTTGTTCCTGTTTTTGTTACTCTGGGCACTTTACCACTGCTATCCAGTGCTAAAGTGCAAGTGCTCCTATGTAAAATGTATGTGTACTTGGACTTCTATGATTAGCATATTTGATTTACTGGTAAGTCTCTGGTACAGTGCACTAGAGGTGCCCAGGGCCTGTAAATCAAAGGCTACTAGTGGGCCTGCAGCACTGGTTGTGCCACCCACATTAGTAGCCCTGTAAACATGGCTGAGACCTGCCACTGCAGTGTCTGTGTGTGCAGATTTTAACTGCCAATTCGACTTGGCAAGTGTACCCACTTGCCAGGCCTAAACCTTCCATTTTCTTACATGTAAGACACCCCTAAGGTAAGCCCTAGGTAGCCCCATGGGCAGTGTGCAGTGTATGGTTAAGGTAAGACATATACTAATGTGTGTATGTCACTTAAACCCGAAAGGGCTGTACCTGCCCTCACACAGTGCAGTCTCCAACCCCCTGGTGTGTGTCTGGGGCCTGGCCTGGGCAAGGCAGGATTTCACAAACAAGAGAGACTTTCCTTTGAAGTAGGTCTAATTAAAAGGCCAACATGGGTGTAAGAAGAGCACCCAAACCACTGAAAAATTAGATCACTTATGGACATCAATAGTAACCTCGGAGAAGAGCTGAGGAGAAGTGCTGTCCTGCCTGTGACTGTGCTTTGTGGAGGTATCCTGCAGTTGTTGCTTCTGCCTGTACAAGGGGACAGACTGGACTTTGGTGTGCATTCCTGCTTGTGAAGAAATCTCCAAGGGCTTGTCCTGAGCCTGCCTCCTGTTGTTGAAGTCTCCGGGCCATCAAAGACTTCTCCTAATAGCATCTGGACTCTCTACTGAGACCCCTGCCCTGCCAAGTGGTGCCCTATTCAGTTCCTGGGGCCTTGGAAGTTGAAGCTGGCAGACCAAGACTGAAAATCCACACACAGACCACCATGCAGGGAAAATGTTGACACACCTACCAAGACATGGCTGAAAAACGACACGCCGCTGGCTTTCCGTCAGAAATCAATGCTCCACCAGCATTGCGGCTGAAAGATGGATGCACGCAGCTGGAGAAAAGCAACACCTGCTGACAGAGGCTGATAACGTCGCAACCCTCATAGCCCGATTTTGCTGATACCGTGCAGCATAATTTTTTACGCAAACCTTGCTAGGTGCAAAAAAACGATGCAAAGTCTGCCGAGACCCGAGTGCTTTCCCAGATCGCCGAGTTGCTCTCCTGCAGATAGAAAAAATTATGCACGCCGAACCGACCGGAGGAGAATGATGCGCGGTCTCACTTGCGGGTGAGAAATCAACGCATCGCTAACCTTTTCCGACGCACACTCACCCGTGCATGTTATTTTGACGCTACCCAGGTACTTTTCAACGCTAACTGTGCTTTTACTGTTTTCTCAAGGATTTAAGACTCTTTTGCTTTTAAAACAAATAACTTGACTTGTGTATGTTGGATTTTTGATGTTTTGGTCTTGTTTTGTTTAGATAAATATTTCCTATTTTTCTAAACCTGTGTTGTGTCATTTTGTAATGTTTTCACTGAGTTACTGTGTGTTGGTACAAATACTTTGCACCTAGACTCGGAAGTTAAGCCTGCCTGCTTGTGCCAAGCTACCAAGGGGATGAGCGGGGGTTAACTGAGGGTGATTCTCCTTTACCCTGACTAGAGGGAGGGTCCTTGCTTGGACAGGGGGTAACCTGACTGCCAACCAAAGACCCCATTTCTAACAATAAAAAATTAATGTGATCAAAAATACTGTGGCTTAAAACAGCTGATTATTGTTTAAGATCCCTATATGACATCAGAGCTTGAAATGATCTGGCACTAAATATGTTTTGATACTTATTTACCAATACATTGTGCAAAAACCGGTGCAGGACCCAAAGATTGTCGAAGCTGAGTATCACGGTTAACTAATTTGATTGCAGCGTGGGTTTGATTACACTTCATGCCACTTTCTTCTCCAAGCATACTGTATAATTCCTGTCTCTTGACCTCATTCTTCTTTTTGTGATTCTTTTAAAAATGGTCAACTTTCTCTTTATTAAACTGTGAGGAACAGTCAATTGTACTGCTGGTACAATGTGACCCTTAGCTCAGAGCGCAGGTAGGCAACCAGGCGCGATAACATATAAACATTGAAAAATAATCATACAGGCAGTATAATGACATAAATCCAGTAATCCTCCTGAGGGTTCACTTAGGAGATATGCATTCCACATGACCTGCATCATACAAATAGGACTATGGCAGACACAGTAGTTTTTTCAGAGTCCCATAATTTCTGTAATTTATGCAGGAATCCCCTCCCTTCATATACAGAGTGCTCTATTCTATGCACCAATCCAAGTCCGAACTCCATTGCTCCATTTGTGGTAGTGTCAGGGAGCTTTATACTTTTGTCACATTGAGTTGGGCTACCACTAAACCCAAATTGTCAAACAGGCATTGAAATTTGGTACATTCTTTGTTACCCTATATACTCAGAATGCAAAGCTTCCCCTCTGAGGCTTACGTCAGACCAGTGACTGTCACCAGGGAATGTGCAAACCTTTTCCCAGTACGGCTGTGGGATGGGATCATCCCACAGTAAGTGAAGAAGAGTTCCTCTCTGCCCACATCCCCTGAGACATTCATCAATATGAACCCTACCAATTGTAGCCAGCAGCACTTTGGTATACTAGTTTCTATGCAGAATATTTAGGTGAACAAGGTGGAACCCCATCCTAATCTCCACTTCCCTAGGACACAAGAGCACCTAAGTCCACTCGTCATCAGGCAGTTCTCCAAGATCTTGATCCCAAAGCCCTCTCAATGCCTCTAGGGTATCCAATAGGTTATTCTAGAGGTATCGCCTTGCATCTTGGGGGCTTCTCCAGTGTTCTAACCTTCAGTGCACTGGCATCTGGTATCTGAATTCCTTCTAGAATATTTTTAGATATTGCATGTTGGAGACTCAAGTGGCAGAGTCACCTCCCGGGCATGTGTTCTTCTCTAAGCACTCAAAACAGTTTAATGGCCATTCCTGCCCAGACATTTGTCAGAGCTCTGATCAGCTCTGATCCCTGTTTGTTTTCAGTGCTGAAAGCCGGATAAGTCCTGTACCTCTGGTAGCCTGCAGGAATGCCACAGTTTGAAGCTTTTTGTAAATGAGAGATACTGACTTGCTTCTCAGGAGCTTCTCTAATATTTTATCCTCCAGTGCACTGGCATTTGGTATCTGAATGTCTTCTGGAATATCTTTAGCTAATGAATGCGGCGACGCAAGTGGCGGAAGTCCTCCCTCTTTTGAGCATGTATTATTTTCTAAGTACTTAAAACTCTTTCAATGCCTGCCCAGACATTCGTCAGAGCACTAATCCTTATTAGATCCCGGTGCTGAAAGCTGGAAAAGCCACGTACCTCTGGTAGCCTCAGGGAATGTGGCAGTGTGGAGCTTTCCGTTATGGTCTCAAACCACCCGATCTTTTTCCTGTACCTGGAGCTCCACTCTAATATATGTCAACCAGTGTGATCTACATTTAGCCCATACACAGCAACTTTGTAACCTCTTGGCCTCATGAATGTCCTGTCTACTCTCACAGATGGCTCTTGTAGGTTTGTAAATACCCAGTTATTGAGTAAAACCTAAAATCTTATTGTGACTCAGCACACACAACAAGTAATGTAAATTGGTAACAGCAGTTACAAAAGGTCAATTTGACATTAAAAAGATTCTATATTCCTCATTTTGCATTTAACACATTTCTTTTTGTCTTCTCTGATTCTGATGTAGCCAACACATTTTATCCAAAGGAACTTCTTCAGGGCTACAAAACACATAATATACACAGATTTAAAACCATGACAAACAGACTTCAACATAAAAACAATGTGCATAATTTCTAATACAGAAATAATCCACAATAAGAAAACAGTTTCACTGAACAATTAAAGATGAGGATAAAGAATCTTTTTAATGTCAAATTGACCTTTTGTATCTTTAAATTGACCTTTTGTATCTTTATTGACTGCTGTTACCAATTTACATTACTTGTCGGTGGCCTGTTGCTAAGTGTAGGTACCTACCTGCCCTTACCAATAACGCATTTTCCAACATCAACACTCCCATTTCTCCTTCCTCTGTGGACCTGTATTATATTCAGGCAGTAACTCATCACAAAAGTTCTTGTTCCCTATTTCCTTTTCCAGAACACTTGTCCCTGATTTTTAGCCTGTGGCATAAATCCTGTAGAATTTTGCACCATAACAAGATGGCCTCTCCAAATGTAACTGTTTACGAGCTTCCCGTACAGACCATCACAGTTGAATCACATGAGGGGTCATATATCAATCCCTAGTCGGGCCGGTTGGTAAATCCATAGCTCATGTCTGTCAAAGGACGCAGAGCTATCACACTCCTTGAGTTAAGAGTCCTGATTTAAAATGTTTGTGTACCCCTTTTATCAGGGATCTGCTCACTTTTGGACATGAGCGCACTTAAGCCAGAGTGCTTTCTAAGATTATGACGGGATGTTCCAATTGGAGACGTGCACTTTTGCAAAAAAGATTGCTAACATAGAGAGAGACAAGCCAGGAGCACCCACTCAATCTGAAACACCATCACCCATACACCATCCATGCACCTCACAGCACACACCATAACACATACCCCACACATCCTGGCACACGCAGATACAATAACACTGCATTGTCATCCCCACAGGACCCCTACTCAACGTCACCGGAGTGGAGGTGCCACCAACATCCAGCACCCCCCCCCCAGAAGAGGCCCACAGTGATGACAGCAGATCTGCACGCCTGGATCACAATGACCAACCTGGCCCATCAGGGACCTCTGGACAGTCGGATATCCTGCCACAGTCCCATACCACCACAGAGACTCAACCCTCAGGAAACACTAGCACAGCACCCACCCAGCGGGCCCATACCATTGTCCCCAGGACACATCAATCAGCAGTGTGTCCACCACTACAGGGACCCCAGGCAACCCCACAAACCCAAGACAATCAGGAACCTGGGGTCAGTGGGCACACAGTTCAGGGGACAGAGGCACAGTACAACAGGGAAGCTGGGAAGACTGCTGTGTGACAGGGGGAGGACAGGCCCAGGGAACCCAGCCACAAACGGTGGGAGGACCTGCGCCGCTGGGCAAGGAAGACGGCGGAGGCCCAGCTGGGGCTGGCCTCCAAACGAGGAAGGGGTGCCCGTCGTACCCTGACCCCACTGTTGTTCCGCATCCTGACGGTGGCCTATCCAGAGTTGGATGGGCAACTGAAGGCATCACAGCAGCCACAAGGGGGTGATTACAGGTTCAGAATCCTGACTTTGCACGCGTTAAGGTTTACCTGGGTGTGGGATGTGGGCAGTGGGTGCCCCAGCCCAGAGCAAACATGGCTGGGTAGGTCCCTTGTTGGGTGGGCTCTGAAGCACTTCAACCCAAATAGTGTTAGGAGGCATCTACTACTGGGCAGGATCCTGTGGGTTCCTGTTGTGAAGATAATAGCGTTAGGCAATGTACCCCATGGGCTGGTGATTAGCTTTGTAACTGGTAGTGCATGGCCCTGTGTGTTGTGTACACCAACAGTAGTGTTGTTGCTGTCATTGACCAAGTGTATCCTCTGTCTCTCCCTCCCCTTTTAGTTTTGTCAACCTGTTCCTGTGTGCATTAGCATCACCTGGCGGAGGAGCAGAGGCACCAACGACGTAGGGAGCTGCATCCCACATGGGCCTGGAGGCTGAATCCACTGAGGGTGAGGGTACTAGTGGGACGGAGGGCGACTGGAGCACCACAACTGGGACTGGAGGGGACTCCACAGAAAGCAACTCCTCCTCCGAAGGAAGCTCCCTGGCGGTGGCAGACATCTCTGTGCCCACAACAGGTACAGCTGCCACCCCCCTACCAGTACCGTCCTCCCAGCAGCCCCTGGGCGTGTTTCCGGTGCCTGCTCATCCAGGAGGGTGGGCATCTCCTTCGCCCCAGGCACCTCAGGCCCTGCCCCAGTCAGCCCTGCTTCCCTCAGTGTTGGGCAGTCAACCATTCTGAATGCCATCCAGGGTGTCAAGAGGCATTTGCAACAAACAAATGCATACCTGGAGGGCATTCACTCTGGCGTGGCGGCCCAACAGAGAGCATTTCAGGCTCTGGCCTCAGTACTGATGGCAGCCATTGTCCCTGTCTCTAGCCTCCCCCCTCCAACTTCCTCTACCCAGTCCCAATTCCTTCAACCCAGCCTATCCCAAGCACACCTTCAGACCAGCATTCACCCAAATCACCACACAGAAGTGGCTCAGGCAAACACAAGCACCACACTTCATCTCACAGGCACTCACACAAGCACCATCCCCATGCAGACACACCAACATCCACTGCCTCCACTGTGTCCCCCTTCTACTCGTCGTCCACCACCCTCCCAGTAGCGTCTCCACTCACAATAAACAGACATTTGAGGTGAGCAAATCTAGAGTGTCACTGGTGTTGCAGGGTGCTCTTTACTAGAGCTGCTCTCCACCTAAAATTGGGAACTTCCCAGAGTTCTCCTTTGTTTTTTGCATAATTTATGCGTCACTCTAACCCTGAAAGGGCCTTGTTTTGACTTATACTGGGTGCTCCCTTGTGCACATATATGTATATATACGTATGTCCAGAAATTCAATCTCCTGTTTGTCAAGTTTCTGGGTCAGTTTTACATTGAATCTGTTCTTTTAAAAAAAATGCATGATATGCCACAAGATCAGTAACAGTACCATTCCAAATGATCAGAATGTAATCTATGTAGCATCCACAGAAGATAATATTATTGGTCCAATCATGTGAATTGGGACAACTTCCCATCATGTAAAAATACAATGTTAGTTAGAACAATCTTTAATCTCTAGAGCAACATAGCTGTACGTTCCAGATGACATGCATTCCATTTATAAAGATGAAACCTTAGAGTTTCTAGACCACATTCAATTTGTATATATATGTACAAGCCTTCAATGTCCATGATGATAATCAAGACAAATAAGAGGTCATTACTATCCCATTCAAAATCCTCCAGTCTGCATAATAAATCCTAGATTTGTGACAAAAGGATGTAAAAAACAATTCACACATTCAGCTAAGTGTTCCCGCGGGTGGGTGAACCATTACTAGAAATAATAGGCCTATCTGGAGGAAAGATGCCTGGCTTGTGGATCTTGGGTAATATATAAATGCACAGGAATCTTGAATGTTGAACCCATAAATACTTATATTCATGACCCATTAATAAGCATGATTCATGCAATTCTACAAACATAGCATTAATGTGTTGTTGTATACCCACCAACAGATTGCTATTTAATTTTGCATAACAAGCTGCATCTAACAGCTATCTATTGATCTCATTTATATAATCCATCTTATTCATTAAGACAATATTGCACCCTTTGTCTGGTTCCCTTATGACTAAATCCTGATCAGTGTTTAGAGAATTTAGGGCTTCTCTTTCTCTTTTAGTCACATTGGAGGCATGTATAAATCACGACCCCTGTCACAGTTTTGATCCTTCACTTTGCATAGATCTAATGTTACTTTATGCTAAAATACGTCAATCACCATATTTTGACCACTAGGAGCCGTGTACTTAGAGGGAAGCTTCAAACCACTGTCAATGGTCATATCTTCTTGTATTTCCAAATCATCCGCTATCTGCATTAAATCACCCAAAGCATCAGATCCATCTAACTATGAAATTAAATGTCAGCAATAGAAAAAGCAGAATTAGATGGAATTCATGAAGTAGCATTTAACTTGTACAGAGGTTAGCTAAAGTCTTTTTTTAATTTAAGTTTGCTTATGAGTTTGAAAAATTTTATGTATACATCCTCAAAAGTGTATTTTTCAGTAGGACAGAAACTAAGGCCCTCATTATGACATTGGCAATAAATCCAGCTTACCGCCACGCCGACGGCCGCCAACTTACCGCCCCATCGGCGGATATCCGTTCACCATATTATGATAACACACACACCAATCTGACAGAATTCAGCCACATACATAAGTCTGCCAGACCAAAAGTCAGTGATAAACTGGTGGCATCAAAACCCACACTGTTACGCCAACAGAACAACGCCCATCACATTATGACCAACAAATCACCACGGCGGACATTCAATAGTGATAAACCATTGGCGGTACATACCACTGCGCTCACAATGGACACCCACAGACAAAACAACAACACATTGATCAATTCAAACAACACACATCTGACACCCATACACACACCATACCCACACACCCACACCACTATAAAACACATAGGGGGTCATTCTGACCCTGGCGGTCTTTGACCGCCAGGGCGGAGGACCGCGGGAGCACCGCCGACAGGCCGGCGGTGCTCCAATGGGGATTCCGACCGCGGCGGTAAAGCCGCGGTCGGACCGGCACCACTGGCGGGCTCCCGCCAGTGTACCGCCGCCCCATTGAATCCTCCACGGCGGCGCAGCTTGCTGCACCGCCGCGGGGATTCCGACCCCCCCTACCGCCATCCAGATCCCGGCGGTCGGACCGCCGGGATCCGGATGGCGGTAGGGGGGGTCGCGGGGCCCCTGGGGGCCCCTGCAGTGCCCATGCCACTGGCATGGGCATTGCAGGGGCCCCCGTAAGAGGGCCCCTACATGTATTTCACTGTCTGCTGCGCAGACAGTGAAATACGCGACGGGTGCAACTGCACCCGTCGCACAGCTTCCACTCCGCCGGCTCGATTCCGAGCCGGCTTCATCGTGGAAGCCTCTTTCCCGCTGGGCTGGCTGGCGGTCTGAAGGCGACCGCCCGCCAGCCCAGCGGGAAAGTCAGAATGACCGCCGCGGTCTTTCGACCGCGGAACGGTAATCTGACGGCGGGACTTTGGCGGGCGGCCTCCGCCGCCCGCCAAGGTCAGAATGAGGGCCATAGTCACATTACCCACAACCCTTTACGATTACAAATCATTGCCACCAGAGAGGCACCAAGACCACCGAGATAACTAGAGCCACACACTACTCACACCACTCACGCACTCCATATCACACACTCCAACACATTACCCAACACACCCTCACCAACACATCTCACATAATACCCATGGCACCACAAACACATCCCCGCTTCACAGAGGAAGAGCTAAGGGTTATGGCGGAGAGAATTGTCAGGATAGAGCCACAGCTATTTGGAGCACAGGTGCAGCAGAAATGAATAGCCAGGAAGATGGAGCTATGGCAGAGAAATGTGGACAGGGTCTATGCCGTGGGACAGCACCCCAGAACTAGGGATGACATCAGAAAGAGGTGGACCTCCGGGAGAAAGTACGTTCCATAGCAACAAGATACCAGCTCGTCATCCAGAGGACTGGCGGTGGACCCTCACCTCCTCCCCCACAACTCAGAGCACAGGAGGAGCAAGTCTTGGAAATACTGCATCCTGAGGGCCTGGCCGGGGTCGGAAGAGGACTAGACTCTGGTAAGACAACTCTCTACTAATATCACCCCCTACCTGCATGCCATCACATACCCTCACCCTTACTCCCATCACTCAACTACATCCCACACACTCCACCATCACATCTCACTTATCCCAGTGCCAAGCCCTTCATGCTGTACCAATGCATGGACACCCCTCACAGCTCTACATGGACACTCATCACTAAAGCATGCAGAGCATAGAGAACTAACAATCCCACCATACAGTAATATACAAAAGTGATAGCTGGCAGGGCAAATCAAACCATAGAGGGGAAGCCAGGGATGTACAATATGTCACACACATCAACCATAACACATCATTTACATCACCACAGGTACCCCAGCCACTGTCACCGGAGTGGAGGTGCCAACATTATCCAGTCCCCCAACAGAAAAGGCCCACAGTGATGACAGTAACTCTGGTCTTCAGCATTTGGGCGATCTACCTGGCCCATCAGGGACCACTGGAAAGCCTGTTACCCAAGCCCAGTCACAGACCACCACAGACCCTTCCCCATCAGGAAACAACACCATAGCACCCACCCAGCGTACCCACACCTCTGTCCCCAGGACATGTCAATCAGCAGTGGGTCCACTTCTACAGGGACCCCAGGCCACACTTCGCACACAAGACAATCAGGGACCTGGGTCAGTGGCAGTGGGCGCACGGTTCAGGGGAGAGAGGCACAGGCCAACATGGACACTGGGAGGAATGCTGTGCGCCAGGGGGAGGACAGGCCTAGGGAGCCGACTCTCCAGGAGGAACTCTCCGAGATCCTAGGAGCCTACCAACATTCCCAGTACACGATGGGCCAGATCCTAGACAACGTGCAGGAGAACAGGCGGCTGCAGGGGGGACAGCACCAGAGGATCAGGGAGGACTTGCAGGCCATCAACATCACCCTGATCTCCATAGCAGGGGTGCTGGCAGACATGGCCAACATTATGAGGGAGGCAGTCTCATACCAGCGGGCCCCTGCCACTAGCCAGATATCTGAACAGCATTCCACTTCTGCTGCCGCTAGTGGCCAGGAGGCCCCGCCACAGGACTCACAGGCCACCAGCACCCCTCCACCTGCTGAAGATGAACCACCCAGCAAACGTTCCCTGCGATCCAAACAGAAGCCAGAGACACATGCCAAGACCCCGCCAGGAAATGAGACTCTCCTGATTGTCACCCTTGTGTCCCACTGAGTCACCCTGTCCACCTTGAACTGACATTGCTCCCCTTCCTATGTCCCCTTGGACAATGCACCTGTGCTACAAACAGACTGGAACAATAACCTGGACTTTCCTCTATCATCACCCCATCCCATTGCACTTTACCCCTATATGTTAGCACTTCAATAAACACCCTTTGAAAAAAATCCATTTGGAGTATGTCATGTATATCAAATATGTATTTCTTGAAAAAGGTACAAACATTGCAATGAACATAGAATGAGCATAGTTTCATGACCTGTAGCTGGCTGTAGTGATCACACCAGGAGTATTTGTTAAATCACCAACATCTGAAAAATGAATTGCCAGAGGGAACAGTAAGTGGACATAGAAGTGGGAAATATCAGCATGCTATTGCCACACAGATTACAACAAAAGTCATTGAATTATAAAGTTACACTGTCTTAACTGTGTGTCATTGGAAGTATTGACGGATCACAGATGTTCTGTTGTCCTCGTCCTCATCCTCTGCCTCCTCATCCTCACTGTCCACAGGGTCTACTGCTGCCACAGGGGTATCTCTAGTCTCCTCCTCCTGAAGAAAAAGTACAAGGAGTCTGAGGGCCAGGTTGTGCAACATGCAGCATTCCACTACTATCTTCGGTGAGTAGCACAGAGATTCACCTGCTAGATGGAGGAACCGGAAGCTGGCCTTCAGGAGGCCAAAGGTTCTTTCAATTATCCTTCTAGTTTACTCATGTGCCTCCTTATAACGTTCTTCTGCCCTTGTTCTAGAATTCCTCAGCAGCCATGATAGGTTTGGGTAATCAGAGTCACCTGTAAATATTGAGGGACAACATTTAGCCACACACTATACTATATGGCCAACACCACAGGCATAGACCAACATATACTTGGTGGGAACCAGGGCTCACCTAGTAGCCACACCCGGTGGCTCTGTAGTTGGCCCATCACATTTGGGATGCTGCTATTCCTTAGGACAAAGGCATCATGCACCGACCCAGGATACTTAGCATTGAGGTGGGAGATGTACCGGTCTGCCAAGCACAACATCTGAACATTCATTGAGTGGAAACTCTTACGAATCCTGAACACCTGTTCATTCTGCTGGGGAGGGGGGACAAATGCAATATGTGTACCTTCAATTGCCCCAATTATGTTGGGGATATGTCCCATTGCATAAAACTTGGCCTTCACTGTGGCCAAATCCCCAACCCTGGGGAAAGCAATGCAGCTGCCCATGTGTTTTATCAGGGCAGACAACACTCTTGTCAGCACCATTGAGAACATTGGCTGTGACATTCCTGCTGCCAAGCTCACTGTCACTTGGAAAGAACCATTTGCCAGGAAATGGAGTACAGATAGCAATTGCACAAGAGGGGGGATCCCAATGGGTTGATGTATAGCAAATATCAGGTCAGGCTCCAATTGAGCACACAACTCTGTGATTGTGGCCCTGTCAAGCCTATAGGTGAGGATAATGTGCCTGTCCTCCAGTGTAGCCAAGTCCACCAGGGTTCTGTACACAGGGGTATGTCTCCATCGCCTATTCATCCGCAGCGGTAGGTATCTAAGGGACATAAGAGTGAGGAGGCTGTCACAAACTGCACATTGGAGCCACAACAGTAGTTTGCATTCTAATGGGTCAGTGTGATTTTTCCAGTATGTGCCTATTTCTCCTGTGATGCAGCATGACTCCATAGGGCTACCCTCCCATGAAATGGCGTCCGCCTGTCCTGTGTGGAGGGACAGGTGGAAGTGAGGTAATTCGTCTGACGTTGTGCGCTGTGGCAGGAGGGGGTCGGGAACCGCCGTGCAATACCTCATTGGTTAAAATTAGGCCCTATGGGGTACAGTGGCCAATGGTGAGCCACGCTGGTGGTGACAGTATGCACCGCCACGGACGGGACCGACATTCTCTCTCTGATCACTCAATTGCTGCCTGACCTTCCATAGGAGAGGACCTACCCTCCATGTGCTGCTGTGACCTGTGTCTGGAACCTGCCATGGCCCAAGTGACCGGGGAAACGGCCCCAGCCTTCGCTTCGGAGGAATTGGAGAGACTGTTGGATGGGGTCCTACCCCAGTGTGGACTGCTGTATGTGCCTCCAGACCAACAGGTGAGTACACTGTGGGCATGATACATGTGACATGAATGCATGGAGTTGTGTGAGTGAAGGCCTCGTGTAAGGGGGGTGGGTAGATGTCCTCTTTGAGGTGTACAGGTTGTGTGCTGGGCTATGTGTGGGCCAATAGTGATGGAAACGGGTGTGGTGGTCCATATGTGTAAATGGCTGGACTCTTTGTCTAATGGTGTTTTCCTGTGTGTATTGCCTCTGCAGGTCAGCACCCATCAAAAGAAGGGTATATGGCGTGCCATCGCCAAGGAGGTGCGGACCTTGGAGGTCTATGGCAGGTGGAGCACCCACTGTCGTAAAGGGTGGGGTGACCTGAGACGCTGGGCACAGAAGATGGTGGAGGCCCAGCTGGGGATATCCTCCCAACGAGGAAGGGGTGGCCGTCGGACCCTGACCCCCCCTGATGGCCCACATACTGGCGGTGACCTATCCAGAACTGGATGGGCACTTAAGGACATCACAGCAGCCACAAGGGGGTGAGGCTATCATTACAACTTATGGGTGGTGGGGTGGTATCCGGGTGGTGGTTTTGTGTTAGTGGGTGCCCCTAGGCCATGCCTGACATGACAGCATATGTCCTCTGGTGGCTAGGGTTCTGAAGAGATAATCCTGCCTACCTAGCTTGTAAGCATTCAGTACTGGTCTGGGCTCTGTGGGTCCTAGGTGTGCTGCAGTTGGCGGTGTGTGTTCCTCCTCATGCCTTGGTGGCTAGCAATATCAGTGGTGGTGCAATGCATAGTGCGTAGGCCTGTTCCCTGTGTGTGAGGGTGCTGCGTACGCCAATAGTGGTGTTGGTGCAGCCATTGACCCAGTGTATCCTTTGTCTCTCTCCCCCCCTTTATTGTTTTGTCATCCTGTAGTCCATTTTTCCGGCTCCTCCGTGGTGAAGGCCGAGACCCTTACCCCTGTGACTCGTGCCATTTGTGTAACCAGAGTCAGGACACAGCAGCCCACTCAGTGGAGTACTTCCATGCACGGAATCTGGGATTCAAGTAAACTTGGGGTGACAACATGGCGTACGCTCCGCGGCTGTGTGCACCGTCACCACCGGCAGCGATCATAATAAGCCCAAATACCCCATTGACAACCATGTTAACCAATGAATACGTGCACGGCGGTGAACACTGCCTTACGCCAATACAACAACTGTCAGTGGAATGAGGTCCCTTCCACTGCTACATATCTGGATGTCAGGGGGCTGCCATTTTACAAGCACAATGCAGATATTTAATTGTCATGGGCCCCATGCAGGCCCCATGGACACCATTCCTCAGTCGCATGCACACATAACTCTTTCCTCTCCATAACAGTCCAGACATTTCACCTCATACATGTCCCTACAGTTGTTCAGCATACATCCCTTGTGTGTAACCTACATATTGTACAGCAGTTATTCATACGCAACATGTTGTGCATATGTGTCCCTCCCATGTGTTCTCCACTTCCCCTAGGTACAGACCCATGTGGCGAGAGAGGGCCCCATCTGTGTACAGACCTCTTGTTGATTTGGAGACCAGGGTGGAACGTCACATCATTATCAACTAAAGACTCAATCGTCCTACAATCCATGAGCTATGTACATTACTGGATCCAGTACTGAGACCTGCAAATCGGAATCAGCATGCCATCCCTACTGAAGTGCAAGTGCTTTCTGTACACCATTTTCTGGCCATGGGCTCATTTCAGGTGACAGTGGGCATGGGTGCAGGGTTCTCACAGCCAATGTTTAGCATCATTCTGTCCAAATTCCTGGATTCTTTTGTACTACACCTGCAGACATATGTTGTTTCCCCAAAGGGCTGATCTCCCTGCCATCAAGTCTGAATTTTATGCCTTTGCTAACATACCCCATGTGATAGGTGCCATAGATGGCACCCACATAGCTCTCATCTCCCCAAGAGTAAATGAACAGGTGTACAGGAACAGGAAAAACCTCCACTCAATGAACATACAATTGGTGTGTACTGCAGACCAGTACATACCACATGTGAATGCCATGTTTCCAGGGTCAGTCCATGATTCATTTGTCCTGAGGAACAGCAGTGTACCACACATGATGTATCAACTACAAGGGGATAGAGGATGGCTCATAGGTGAATGTGTATGACACAGGTTCTGTACATAGCTGACAGCCAGGCTGTCTGCAAGTAATGGGATTCTGATACAGTCCTGTTTCCAAACACTTTTGAGAGTGATTCATGCCTTAGCTCCTTAAACCTGTGAGAAATCCTAGGACAGATGCAGAGAGGAATTACAATGAGGACCATGGACATACTAGGAGGGTGATAGAGCGCACGATAGGTCTCCTGAAGGCTAGATTCTGTTGCCTCCATCTCTCTGGGGGTTCCCTGTGCTATGGCCCTTACAAGGTGTGTAGAATAGTGGTGGCCTGCTGCATGCTGCACCACATGGCTGTGAGGAATGCTATCCCCCTAAGGGAGGAGGAGGGTGTTGTATATCCAGACCGGCATCATGTGAGAGGGAATGAGAGTGATGGTGAGGATGAAGAGGGGGAAGATGTCCGCTCCAAGAACCAGCTGATCCAACTATACCTCCAGTGACTATGAGGTACTGTTCACTCATGATGTCTGCAGTGCATAAGAACTGTCTGACTTGTTCACTATTGGGATGTGGGGTCTGTAGTCGTTGACAGTGTTACCTGAATATAGAGGTGGCATGTGCCATTGAGACAAACATGGTGTACATGTCTGTTTACTCCACACAATGTTGTGCGTGGGTTGCCATTTCTGCAATAAAGGTCTGATTATGGAAATTGACTTGAAAATGCATTCACATTTACAATTGATTCATCAATATTACAGGGGACATACGATCTGGTGAGCATGTGCTTTATTTGGTGTCCTTAATGCATTGGTGCGCTTTCAAGAGATAGTGAGTGGGCTAATAATGGATGTCCATAATAGGTACATGGGCTCAGCGATTGGTGGTAGTGGGTATAGGTCCATCTGTCGCTTGCAAGTTGTTATGTTGCTATTGGTGGTTGAGGATGGTGGCACAATGGCACATTTGGGAGACAATCCATGGCAGAGTCACTTCTTGGTGGGGGCCTTGGTCTTGGCAGTTGTTCCTGTGCCATATCTGGGTCTGAGGGACTGTTTGAGGGGCTGGTGCTGGGCTGCAGGTATAGGGGTGCTGGTCTCCTGTGTGTCCTTTACCAGTGCCACCAGTCCAGTTGCTGCTGCTGATGTAGATGGCTGGTTGATGTCCTGGCCAATGGTAGAGGCTTCCTGGTTTGTGGGGTTCTCAGGCCTGGTTAGGTGATGGTGCTGCATCACCCCTGCTATGGTGGCCATGGTGGGATTGAGTTGTTTCCACTGCCCCATGGTCTCTTGATGTTGGGCTATCTGCAGCCTTTGACTATGTTCCAGGGTGGCCAGGATCTGTCCCATCCTGTCCTGGGTATGGTTATATGCTCCCAGGACCTCAGAGATCACCTCCTGGGCTGAAGCATCCATCCTTTGGCCTTCCCCCAGGGGCACTGATGAACCCCCACTGGGCCTAGCCCCCTGTGCCTGTGGCCCCTGCACAGGTCTGGCAGTACCACTTGTACTGGGGCCATCATCATCCTGCCTGTTCGTAGATGGAGACTCTGGCCTCTGTACTTGTGTACAATGCCAACACTTCTGTGACCACCCCAGCTATAGCCGCCACCCCCGTATCAGCACCGCCCTCCCAGCAGCCCCTCAGCGAGTTGCTCGTACCCGCTCACCCAGGAGAGTGGGCATCTCCTTCGCCCCAGGCACCTCAGGCCCTGCTTGAGTGAGCACTGCTGCCCTGAGTGAGGAGGCTATCAACCTCCTGAGATCCATCTCTGTAGGGCAGTCAACCATTGTGAATGTCATCCAGGGGCTAGCAGCCCAGATGTAACAATCTGATGCATTCCTGGAGGGCATTCACACTGGATTGGCGGCCCAACAGAGATCGATCCAGGCTCTGGCCTCCTCTCTGATGGCAGCCATTGTCCCTGTTTCTACCCCCCACCTTCCAACTACCACTTTCCAGTCCCATTTCCCTTAACCCTAACCCAACAGGAAAACACCCAAGAGTGTCACAGGCAAACACAAGCACCACACTTCATCCCACAGGCACTCACACAAACACCATCCAATTGCAGACACAACAACATCCACTATTTCCACTGTCTCCCCCTTTTCCTCCCCCTCCACCTCCCTCCCAGTTACATCCACACTCACACCTGCAAGCACTACATCATCATCCACTACCTGCATCATCACCACAAGCAGGACACACATCTCACTGGCAGACACCTCCACAACAGCCATGCACACGTCTCCTGTGTCCTCTCCCACTGTGTCTGTTCCCCCCATCCTAAAGTACACAAACACAAGCACTCAGACACCCAACAGCCATCTACCTCACAACAGCATACAGCTCATGCACCTGCACCCAAATTCAGCAGACACTTCCAACAACCACTCCCTCATCCTCCACTCCCATTACTTCTCCATCTTCCCACCCCAATGTCTCTAAAAAGCTTTTACTTTCCACATTTGACCTCTTCCCTACCCCTCCCCCCCATCCTGCTCGTGTGGCCAGGGTATCAAGCACCCAGCCAAGCACCTCAGCCACACATTCCACGGGCCCAGTTCCATCCACACCTACTTGTGGTGGAAAGGACTCCAGGCCACATATACTGAAGGGGAAGGAGCCTGCACCAGCAGGCAAGAAGGTCAAGGAGCCTGCACTAGCAGGCAAAATTGGGAAGGAGCCTGCGCCAGCAGGCAAGTAGGGCAAGGAGCCTGCACCAGAAAGTAAGAAGGGGAAGGAACCTGCACCAGCAGGCAAGAAGGGCAAGGAGCCTGCACTAGCAGGCAAGATGGGGAAGGAGCCTGCACCAGCAGGCAAGTAGGGCAAGGAGACTGCACCAGAAGGCAAGAAGGGGAAGGAGCCTGCACCAGCAGGCAAGAAGGGCAAGGAGCCTGTACCAGCAGGCAAGAAGGGGAAGGAGCCTGCACCAGCAGCTGTCACTGAGCACCCCCCACCAACCATGGTTGTGCAGCAATCCAAGGGTGCAGGGGCTGTGCAGGAGCCTCCCACCACCACCGCCAGCACCACCACAGTGCAGCCGTCACCTCTGGTGGATGCAATGTGGTCCTGCCTCTATGGGCTGTTGTGCGGCCTGTCCACTCCAGAACCAGTGGGGAAGACACCCACTCGAGAGACTATGGCCTTTCACTCCCCAGGACCAAGTGCAGGGCATGTTGCCCCCTCCAGAACCAGTGGGGAAGACACCCACTTGAGAGACTGTGGCCTTTCACTCCCCAGGACCAAGCACAGGGCATGTTGCCCCCTCCAGAACCAGTGGGGAAAACACCCACTCGAGAGACTGTGGCCTTGCACTCCCCAGGACAAAGCACAAGGCATGTTGCCCACTCCAGAACCAGTGACCAGTGGTCTTGTTTCCGCTTCCGGCTGAGGTGCCCCCCACTGAGGTGCCTGCCTCTTTGCCAACTAATTCCCCTGCAGTGTTCTCTCCGTATTGATGCAGGTGACAAGTGGGGCCTTGGACTTTGCCCTGTGGCCATGTGACCCACATGAACTGAGGACTGGGCAGTGTCCCTTTTTCTGTACATTTGTACATATCTATAGCATTGGTTAAATTATTATTTATACTGCGTTGATCTTATTACAATCACTTTATTACATTCCTGTTGTCCTTGCATTATTCAGCCGATTTAGGGGGAATTAACTTGTTTTCTTGGGCAGCTGGTTGTGTTTATGGTCTGTGTGTGGGGTGTGTATGGGTCGCGTGTGTGTCACTGTCATTTTCTTCCCCCCTCCCTTGTGTGCTAGGTGGCTGTACTCACCGTCGTCATCTTCGCTGGCGTTGGTGTTCGTGGTGGAGCATAACGTAGAATATCATCGGAAATACTTGCAGTTCTGGCTCCATGGTGGCGTGGTTCTTCCCTGTATCTCCAACGGTGAGTCCTTTCACTTCTCTGCAGTGTTTCTGCCAGGCTTTTGATGTCGCTGGTACCGCCCCGGAAAAGGTGGCAGATTGTGTTGTTAATATTTGGGCGGAACTTTAACTACCGCCGTGGGGCCTGTTGTTTCCGCCCTGGTCGGTCGGTGTGGTACATTGGCTGTCTTTCAGATATCTTTCTGCCATGGTCATAATTTGGCGGTAGTTACCGCCGGCCTGTTGGCCGTATTACCGCCACCTTATCACTGATCGCCAGGGTCGTAATGAGGGCCTAAGTCCTTTACTAAGAACATACATCTCTTGTGCAGTTAACATCTTTGATGAGAGATTTACAATTCTTCATTCATTGGGCATTTCATCGCTTGTTGTACCAGAACCAGTCTGACTGACCCCCTGGGTTCATTTCTTCTCTTATATATTCTTGCTCTGTAATCTTGTTTGGATCCCTGGTTTTAAGTTTCTTGTCTCCCCTCCTGATTTGTTTCCCTTTTCACTGGGTGTTCTCCTTATGTTCCCTAATCTGTATCGCTGTACTTTGTGTAAAAAAAATGAAGAGGACT
The DNA here is from genome assembly GCF_031143425.1 of Pleurodeles waltl. NCBI lineage: Eukaryota > Metazoa > Chordata > Amphibia > Caudata > Salamandridae > Pleurodeles > Pleurodeles waltl. Next base: position 1,004,169,239 of record NC_090437.1, read on the forward strand.
TGTCAGTTATATCCCTACTTGTCTCCTCCCTGGGATCAGTCTCAAGCGATGATAAGGAAGTACTGCTCAATGAGATACTCGCATCCCTGGTATTATTAGTCAGTCTTGCATTTGGTCTAACTGGTATGTCATCATATTTCCTTGGAAAGGTGAAAATGCGTCCCCTTTCATAATCTCCAGTATCCGGTTTTATTTTTCTCTGTTTTTTTCTTTTAGAGATAACTGATAGTTAGTCAACTCCTTTTTCAAGATCTCATAATTCTTAGCAATAGCCTCTTGGGGATTTCTCTTGTTCTTTCTCCAACTTACTTATTTTTTCTCTTTGTTTTCTTACTTTCCTCTCTGAATTAACCAATAAGATACCCATCATTTTGTAAGATTCTTCATACAGGCCTTCATCCCATTCCTGCAGAAGATCGGTTTCAAGCGCCTCACAGTTTGGAAAAATAAGAAAACGGATACCTCTCGGTATTCTCTTATTCTGAATGTATTTTTTGAGTGTAGCTCTATCTCACCATTTTGCCAGATCCTCTTTCTTTAACCTTTCTTGTCTAATGAATTTGTCTTTGGGTCCCTAATTTTTCACAAAAGAAGATTTGCTACCCCAATTTGACATTTATAAGATTCTTTATTCCTCATTTTACTTTTATCACATTTCTTTTTTTCTTCTCTGATTCTGCTGTAGACAACAGCTTTTGTTAAAATGACTTCTTCAGGACTACAAAACATATAATATGCACAGATTGAAAACCATGACAGACAGACGTCAACATAAAAACAATGAGCATAATTTAAATACAGAAATAATCATCAATAGCAAAACTGTTACAGCAAACAATTAAAGATAAAAACATCTCTGTATTTGTTAATTTCAATCCATCCACTGTACATAGTTATGTATTATAGTCACATCAAGTGCCATTCAAATCTAGAACCCATCTACTGTCTATGAGTGTTTATTATATTCACATCCAATTCAACTTTTATTCCTCATAGAGGCTGTCATTATGACTCTGGCGGTCTACAGACCACCGTGGCTGCGGTGACGGTCTGACCTTTTGGTGGTATTCAGATCGCCACATTATGACAGTGGTGGTTTGGCTATGATGGGACAGCCAGCACTGCCAGTTTCCCTCCACTGGAGGGACAGGCGGTGCTGTTGTTCCTAATCCACCAGGGTACCTCTGCATGCAGCACCACCCTACAGACCACCGTGGCTGCGGTGACGGTCTGACCTTTTGGTGGTATTCAGATTGCCACATTATGACAGTGGTGGTTTGGCTATGATGGGACAGCCAGCACTGCCAGTTTCCCTCCACTGGAGGGACAGGCGGTGCTGTTGTTCCTAATCCACCAGGGTACCTCTGCATGCAGCACCACCCTGGGGACTACAAGCACCCTCTACTCCTGCTTTTACAAGGCAGTTGCACCGCCATGTAAAAGCTAGAAAAGATGGGGTGCAGGGGGCATGACCAGAGCAGGGGTCCCCATGGACAGCCCCATTGTGCTTTTCACTATTTGCTATGCAGACAGTGAAAAAGCGCGACAGGTGCCGTTGCATGCTACGCACTGCAAAATTGTTGCCAGCTCCATCATGAGCCGGCGTCAATGTTGTGGGCTGTTCCCTGCTGGGACAGCAGGTGGAAACACCATTTCTGCCGGCTGGCCCAGTGGGGAACTTGCAATGGGGCCCATTGGAAGGCGGCAGTGCTGGCGGCAACCTGACCACAGGAGTTTTGCAGGCGGGCTTTTCCACCCACCAAACTCAAAATGAACCCCTATGTATGTCTCATCTTTGAGGTACCTAGTACTATTATCAGTATAAATGCCACCTTTTCAACAGTACATTGTAAAAATGTTGATGAAATTATACATAAACTAATACCTAATTTTGTGAGTGTGTATTTTCAAATCATCAATCCTGCTTATACTTCACCATCCTGTCCTTTTTTGTGGTCAAGGAATATTTTTTAATTTATTAATTTTAGGATCTGTACAAATAAGAAAAACGCAATGAATTTGTAACCAGTATTTAAAACTAATATAGTATATCATTAATTAAAAATCATAAAGCTACCTTGAAAATGGAATCAGCATGGTGATAGGGATAGATCCCCACTGTTGGACCTGGCCCTTTTACAGGGTCATTCACCAGACTTTTTGATTTTTGGCTCCTTATTTTTCTGAACTTTGTTGGCTGACATTTTGACTCTGAGCACTTTTTCACTGCTAGCCAGTGCTAAAGTGCATGTGCTCTCCCTTACAAATTTGGTATGATTGGATTACACCTGATTGGAATATATAATTTACCTATAAGTCCCTTGTAAAGTGGTATCCCTATACCCAGGGCCTGTAAATTAAATGCTACTTGTGGGCCTGCAGCGCAGCTTGCGCCACCCACTGAAGTAGCCTGTTAAACCTATCTAAGGCCTGCTAGCGCAGAGCCTGTGTGCGCAGTTTCCTGACACAGGGACCTGCCATCTAAATTTACTTGCTAGGCCCAGAACTCACCTTTTACTACATGTAAGCCACCCCTAAGGTACGTGCTAGCGAGCCCTTTTGGCAGGGTGCCATGTATGTAGTAGGCAGGACATGTGCCATGTTGCATGGCCTGTCCTGGTAGTGACAAACAGCCTAACTTGGTGTCTCACTGCTGTGAGTGCTGCCTCCTCATAGGATGGCATTTGAAATGCCCTGCCTTATGTGTAAGGGGTATTGTCTGATTTATGAGGGGTAGCGTAGGCATGTTTGGTATGGTTGTGATAGTGGTGAGAAGTGCTGCTTACTGGTGTAGGTGTTTTTTTATTACTATCACAGAAATGCCACTTCTAGAAAGTGCGCATTTATCTGTGCTTATGACTTTGGGGTTTTGCAGCTTGTCTTCAGTCAACGTCTGGGCAGACTGACAGTTGGGGCTTTGTGCATACTTCTCAGACAGCCTGAACACAGGGAGGGTGGAGGTGTCACAGAGGTGCATCTACATATTGTAAAGCCTTCCTGGGCTGAGAGAAGGGAGAGTCAGGGCACACCTGCATTTGTAAAGACTGTGCCGTGGCCTCACACTATAGGGTCGTTAACCCCCCACTGATGTTTGGAGCCTGTGCTGAAAGGAGAGAGGGGGCACTCCTGGTACCAGTTGTAACTGGCTGGAACCTCCTCTCCCTACCATTGTTAAACACACTGTAAACCCAGTATAAGTACAGGGGAATTTTCCCCACAATTTGATCATTCTTGGGACCTGAAACTGGACACAGAACGCTGATGAATGGACTCACCAGGAAACCACCTTGGACTGCTGCTGCTGTGCTGACCTGTGACCTGCCCAGTCACTAGAAGGAACTGCCACCATCTGCACCCCTTGTGCTGGCCTGTAGCTGGGCCCACCAGCCCTGTGCTTTTTCTTATTTTACCTGTTCCCAGGGGCAGGGTGCTGTGGCCCATGAGCCCTGCAAAACAACCCTGCAGATTCTGGCAAAGCGCTTAGAAAGAGCTCTCTCTTAAATTGTAGAAGAAGATCACCGCCGCAGCCCGGGCTGCAGATTTTGCCCTAGCGCTCTGAAAAGCGCTTTATTTGGGATCCCTGAATCACCGCCGCAACCCGGGCTTTGAATTACCCTTTAGCGCGGGGCCGCGCTGTTTCTGGTGCCCCCGGGGCACGAAAAGAAGTACACGGAGCAAGCGTGCTCCTCTCGGTGCCCCCGGGGCACGTCCCGCTCCTGGGTGCACCCACAGGGCACTAGCCGCCTCCCACTACCTCAGAAGCGTCCTGGCGGGCCGGGAACAGCTACCTGCACTTGCGCACCACATCAGGTGTGGGCGAGTGCCTCCTCGGGCCCCCGTAGGGGTCCAAGCTTCAAAGAGCATCCCAGCAGGACCCGGGGAAGACGGAGGGATCGCACCTTCCTCGGTCTCTGCAGTTGGAGTGGGACCCTCTGGTTTCTCCACCTTTTTCTTGCGTTTTAGGCAGCCGCACCATGGACAAGGGCGGCTGCCTATCCCCCAGGAGGACATGGGGAGGAAAGGGAATTCCCTTTTCCCCTGTCACTGCGCTAGGGGCGCGATCGCCCCCCCTACTACTCGCATCTTTGGCACTTTGGCCCCCCCTTCGGAGAGGGCCATTAGAGGCCAGGGGGGCCCCCAAGGATCACGGGTCCCCGTTCTTTTCATTGTAGAGGGGGTGCAGACCGCCCCTCTCTAACAAGAAACCTTAGAGGACCCCGTTTTGCGCATAGGAATGCCGGGGGCCCCATTGTTTGTCTTTTAGGCACGAGGAGTGCCTCAACATCACAACCAGGTACTTTTTAGGGAATATGGGCTCCAAGAGCCTAGTATAGACCTTACCTGCTTTCATAATATTATATCATATATCATATTATCATATATAAAATGTGCTGATGTTTCTTTTATGAGTGTGACAAGCTGATATGTATTTTTATGACTTGTGATCTGTTTTCTAATATGCCCTTTATGGGTATTTAGAGGTTATTCATGACAAGTGCATATAACTCTTATTGTAAATCCTGACTACTGCTTATGTTGCAGAATCCTGAGTGCTTACGTGTTCTAATGTGACAACTGCGTATTCTTGCAGAGTATTAGTAACTTGTGTAACATTCTGACAACTGCTAAAATAGCAGGGTATTACTTATGTGTAATGTTGGTCTAATTATGTTTTGTGCAATACAGATTATTTTTACATAGCTCAGTGTTGTGTTTACTTTGTGGTGTACATTTTGCGTCACGTGTGTTGTGTGTGTTGTGCAAACGCTTTACACATTGCCTCTGGGATGGGCCTGACTGCTCGTGCCAAGCTACCAAGGGGGTGAGCAGGGGTTATCTTGGACGTGTAACTCCCTTCCCCTGACTAGAGAGGGTAGGTTCTGCCTGGCTGAGGTGCATACCCTAGCCAACTAGAAACCCCATTTCTAACACCCACTTAACAGCATATAGCCAACTTCATAATTAAAGTTCACCAGAAATTGTCTGGTCCCCAAGTTTCCTGTTGACATTATTATTGGTAAGTCAAGGTTCCATAATACTGGTCCAAAATAAGAACCTGTTGCAAAAATGAAAAATGTGAACATGTAACAATGTCCTATCTTCAGTGCTTCACAAGAATTTAGTTTCAAGCTATCGGTACTACTAATATGACCAAATATATGAGAGTAGCATGATGCAATCCAATTGTGTAAGGAACAGTTAAGGACAACATCTCTAACAAAAAGGAAAATCACAAAAACCATGTTACATAAAAACAGTTATCATACCTTACAGTTAATCAGAGATGAGTGTGTAGTGTTAGCAATGGGGTCTCTGGGTGGCAGTCAGTTTGCACTCTGTCCAAACAGGAACCCTCACTCTAGTCAGGGTAAGGGAGATACATTCCTCAAACAACCCCTGCTAACCGCCTTGGTAGCTTGGCACAGGCAGTCAGGCTTATCGCAGAGGCAATTTGTAAAGTATTTGTACCAACACACACAGTAATACAGTGAAAACACTGCAAAAGGGACACAACACCAGTTTAGAAAAGTAGCCAATTTTTATCTATATCAAACAAGACTAAAACAATAAAAATCTAACATACACAAGCAAATACATGATTTTTTTAATTAAAAAGAGTCTTAATCCATGGAAATCAATGGATGCATTGTTTTTTCACATAATACCTGGTATGCATCAAAAATAAAGGCGCACGGGTGAGCATGCGTCGGAAAAGTAAGCAATGTAGTGATTCCTGACTCACAAGTGAGTCCGTGTGCCGATTCTTCTGAGGTTGGCTAGGCGATGCAACATTTCTCTCTCCTGCAGAAGAGCAATAAGTCGATTTCCAGATTGGCAGCCTCAGGTCCATGCAGGTTCACTATAGTTTTGACGCCCAATGATGATGTGTTTAAAATCCTGGCGTACGATGGCGAAAAGCTGTCCTGCATGGGTGATGCATCGATTGCAGCACCCGCAAGCTTGTGTTGTGTTGATTTCCCAGCTGTGATGCAGGTGTTGTGTTGATTTTCCAGCCACGAGGCAGGTGCTGTGTCGATTTTTCTTCCTTTCACCTCCAGTTCCTGGATTTCAGTCTTTATTCCTTCAGCTTCTCCTTTAAAGGCCCCAGGGACTGGATGGGGCACCACTTGGCATGGTAGGGGTCTCAGCAAGAGAGTCCAGGTGCTGGCAGAGGAAGTCTTTGATGGCCCTGAGACTTTAGAATAGGGGGCAAGCTCAGTCCAAGCCCTTGGAGGCGTTCACAAGCAGGAAAGCACAACAATTCCAATAATTGTCCTCTCTAAGGCAGAAGCAGCAACAGCAGGCAAACCCAGCAAAGGAGCAGGACTCCTTGTTTTGCTTTCACTAATGACCAAGCTGACAAAAATCTCTGGAATGCACTTCTTAGTTTAAAGAAGACATTTATTATTACTTCACCATGAGGTTCATGAGAGAGGAGATTTGTAGGTTGGAGGCACGTTTAAAAATCATCACAGTGATGAAAGAAAAATATATCAAAGTGATTCTCAACTGCAATGCACACAGCAAATATATGTGATTATATTATAGCATGACTGCCAAGCAAAGAATAAAGTAAAAATTAATCACCGTAGGGCCTATCACTGCTCTTCATTTTTCTCATGCCAGCAAATTGATGACCCCTGTTCAACTGTGAGAAAGAGTTTTTCCACCCTCACTGGAGGTCAGGCAGTTCACATCCACTCCTGACTTAAGTCTCGGAAAATTCCCCCTCACTGCTGCCCAGGGACACCTTTTATAGAATATTCAAAACATGCTGGCTACTGTATGTCAGAGTTGGAAGAAACAACGTTGAAAGTTGGCCAAGTTTTCAAGGCTCTCTCTCCCAAGGCCGAGTCCTTCCCTGCACTAAAGAAAAACACAAAATATGCGCTTCCTTATCATGCTATGGTGTTCGGGGAGAGAAAATACAAAAAACACAAGCTTAGTTTACCATGTGAAAAAACACAGCACATCTGCAATGTCTCAACTACAATGTCTAATGCCATGATAAAGCCAATAGGCAGCTAGACTGAATACAGAATGTAATGTCTAACGCCACGTTATAGCCAATAGGCAGCTCAACTGAATACAAAATGTAATGTGCTACTGGTGAACATTGAACAACTAATTAGCACAGTGGTGAAACACAAAGTCAGTGGTCAAACATACTTATTTTCACTACACTCCTCTAACTCTTCAGCTCTTCTCCTTAGCAGAGGTTCCTCTTGATCCAGAAGGAATCTAAAATTCAGTTTTTTTAAACTCATTTCTGCCTTTGAAGTAGGAACATTTCAAAGGAAAGTCTCTGTTGTTCACAAGATCCTGCATTGCCCGAGCCTGGCCCCAGACAAACACCATAGGGTTAGAGACTGCATTGTGTGAAGAGAGGCACAGAATCTTTCAGGTGTAGGTGTCAGCTCCTCCCTCTCCACCCTAGCCCAGGAGAGTCATCGGGATATGCTGAACACTCCCCACCTCCCTTTGAGTCACTGTCTAGAGGGAATTCACAAATAGCCCTACTGTCAGTCTGACCCAGATGTGGATTCCGCAGGCAGGCAGAGGCACAGAACGGTTAAGCAAGAAAATGCTCACTTTCTAACAGTGGCACTTTCAAACTGACAATCTAAAAACAAACTTAACCAAAAGATGTATTTTTTTATTGTGAGTTCAGAGACCCCAAACTCCATATCTGTTATGTTATGATAAAATTGCTTATATAGCGCCTAAACTGCCCAGGGGCCTCGTAGCGCTTATACTGCAAAGCAGAATCGTCAGTGTTCATAACCGCATAGGAAATCACACTCAAAATAGCCAGGTTTTTAAGGCCTTCCTAAAGGGGATCTCTTGAGAACTTAATCTAATATTAAGAGGAAGACTATTCCAAAGTATAGCACCTTGATATGACAAGGACCTTCCTCCCCATCTTGCTTTCTTCACTGTTGGAACTGTGACTAACATAGCTGAGGAGGATCTGAGAGGTCTGCCTGGTGTGTAGAAAGAGGCCAATGTTTTGAGCTTCTCAGGGCCTTGATTGTATAAAGCTCTATGAATATGGCATAATGCCTTGAATTGAATGCTTTTGGCTACTGGGAGCCAATGTAAGGAGGAGATTCCGGTCTGTATGGATTGTTGCTTGGATGTTTTTAAAAACTGTCGTGCAGCTGCATTTTGCACCCTCTGTAGTCTTTGTACTACGTATCTTGGTGATCCTACAAACAGAGCATTGCCATAATCAAGGCGAGATCCTATTAATGCCTGAATAACCAATCTTCCGGCTAGAAAAGGCAGGATTGCTAAAACCTTCCTCAAAGTCCTAAGCAGGGCAAAGGAAGTTCCAGCTACTCTGTTGGCGTGTTGCGACATTGAGAGTTGGGGGTCCAACCATACGCTAAGACTTCTTATAAGGTGTTTAGGGGGCGGGAGAGTAGCCACTCCTGTTGTTATAATTGGATTAGCTAATGCATTTTTTGTTTGCCCAAAGATTCATCTATATCTGCTCCCAGTGGGAAACTGCACTTAAAAGATATTTGAAGGCTGTCCCCATGTTAGCCTATGGGAGGGATAGGCCTTGCAATAGTGGAGACCGAATTTGGCAGTATTTGACTATCAGGACATGTAAAACACACCAGTACATGCCCTACCTTTTAAATACTGCACCCTGCCCATGAGGCTATCAAGGGCGGGCTACCTTAGGGGTGACTTACATGTAATAATAGAGAAGGTTTGGGCTTGGCAAGTCTGTAAACTTGCCAGGTTGAATTGGCAGTGCAATACTGCACACACAGACACTGAGGCAGGTCTGAGACATGTTTACAGGGCTCCTCATGTGGGTAGCACAATCACTGATGCAGGCCCACTAGTAGCATTTGATTAATAGGCCCCTGGAACCTGTAGGGACTTACTAGTAAATCAGATATGCCAATCAGGGAAAAGCCAATTACAAATACAGTTTACACAGAGAGCACTTGCACTGATCAGCAGTGGTAAAGTGCCAAGAGTACCAAAAGCAGCAAAAACTAAGTGCAGCACACAGTCAAAAACACAGGAAGGAGAGACAAAAAGACAGGGGAAACCACACGAAGGATGCCTGCTCTAACAGTGAGTGAGAAATGGATTCAGAGTTTTTCCAATTGAAAACATTGTTCTTACGGATATGAAAGAAATTAGATGAATATTTAAGTATTAGCACCTCAAGAAATCATCACAACTCTTGTCAGGAAGAAACTGTCAAAGTCATTTAATTAACGTGAGCTCAATCCCTGGTAGCTATAGCACTGAGTAAGCAGTCTGAACTTAGGTCAATGTGTAAAGAATGTATGCAGTACCAAAACAATAGTAAAGTAAAAACACCAAACAATAAATCACTAAGACAAAATTAGCAAAATATAGTAAAATTTAGGGCCTGATTTACTGTTTGGCAGGCATGTTATTCCATCACGTCCATCAAAAATGTAACAGATATCCCATGCGCTATTATGAGATTGTTATAAGTCGGATGGGATATCCGTCACCTTTGTGACTGAGTAACCCCTTCTGCCAAACTCTAAATCAGGCCCTTAGTCTTTTATGTCCCAGTTTTCAGGGTTGATGGAACAGCTCCTCTGGATGTTTAGGGGAGAGCACTGTGGTACTCAATAATGCCCTCCTACATCTAACATTAAAATCCAGTTTGAAGCAGACAATGTTCCAACAAAAAACGAAAGACAGCAGTGTTGTAGGACAACATCAGGGTCCTTCAGCAACCAGACAGGGGAAACACAAGAATTATCCTGGCATACTGTTCTCTCTCTTTCAAATGCTCCAAAGTGTTACATTTGGCTCAACAGACTTGTCAGACAGGATTCAACACTGTGGCATCAACAGAATACCCATAGCCTCTAACCTGCCTATTCTAGTGTGGTCAGAGGAGTCCACTCTGCCCATTCAAATCAGTCTATTGTGTGCTCCTGGGAGGAATTTTGCATCTCTTTCACACCTCTTACCAGGCTGGGAGCTGCTGGAGAGTTAATGTGAATTGTTGCATTTCTAAAAGTTACTTTTCATTAATAATTATTTAAAATACGAGTTTACCATTGAATTAGATTTTAATAACTATTAAAATTAGGTGTTTCATTATTTTTGTAGCTAGTCCTCTTACTGAGATATAGTATTAGCATTTTAATCTGTCCTCCAGTTTAGGACAGCTAGGACTGCCACAGTGAAAATAGTTTTTAGGGCTCTCTCACTGTAATGACATGGTGATATAGTTTTTGACCTGTCCCACTTTAAAAGACCATACTCCCTGCCTAATGGGCTTCAAGGCCTACTTCAGGGTACAGCTAAAGGTAGGTCTTTAGCTGTAAAAAAAATTTATTTTGCCAGATCGTACTGCAGGTTTTATACTGAAACTGCCAGGCACATGATATGCCTGAAGCCATCTTTGCACTGCCACTGTATCGTATGACACAATAGATGTTGCAGTCCACATTTAGGGCCAGATGTACGAAAGGATTTACCGATTCTGTGTCTATGGGAAAAAGCTTTCGTACATATGGCCCTTAATGTCCAGGCTCTGTGGTATTTTCTACATCCTACACTTGTGACTCACAGGCAAGTTAAATGTGCCACTCAGGAATAATCCAATGTAACTATGTTTAAAGAGGGAGCAAATATTCTTCACACCTGGTTATCAGGGATAAAGTGAAAAGAGTTCTAAAGCTGACAAAAGAGGCAAAAGATCAATGTTGACCAGCCTAGAAAAAATGAGTTATGGAACATTGTTTTAGTGACCTTTGGCCTGTAGAGTAACATTGGTGTTGAGAGTTGTGGTTGTCTGTGAGTTGTGTCCTGTTTGTGTTCAGTGATGTGTGCACGTCAGACCATGCCATGTGTCTTACTTCTGGCCTGTGTAGGTTATATAATGATGTGGTGCAGATGTGTTCATTCTGTTATGATGAAGCAAGGGATTTTTGCGTGGCAGTGCAGATTGTGGATTTGGGGGCATATTTACTAATGGTTCACATCATGCAGCGCAGCAAGGCAAGTTGCTGCACTGCGTGAATGGGAGAGAGCTGTATTACCATATTTACCAAGATATGGAAATGTTCAGCTCCTTCTATGCGCGTGTGCAATTGTGACTGCGTAGCACTAACAAAGGCATCCTTTCAACATGGAGCAAAGGTGCCTACGTTATGAGCAGGATTGTCTTTGTGAAGGAAGAGATACCTATCGGCACAAAATCAATCCTTAGAAGCTTATCACTCTTTTCTTGTGTGCTGCAGAATGCAGCACCTGTGGAAAGAGGAAGTCACAAGGAGAAAAATAGATATTTCTTTTTGTTACACCTCTGTAACACAGTTTTGGCACAAACCCAGGTTTACAAATCTTTACAAATTCCGTGTTTGCATCAAAATACATGGGTGGATGCAATACAATGGAACGCCCATGAAACACCTACCTAAGGCACTGCATTACTTTGTATTTATTAAACCACACAAAGCCACGCAAATCAACATTGTGTTGCTTAGTAAATGTCAAAATAAATTTTTACATCGGGCTGCACCACAGAAGTGAAGCAACTCCTACGTATAAACTTAGTAAATTTGGGCATGAGTGTGTTCTGATTAATTTGATGTTTGTAGGCATGTAATTTGTTGTGTCTGAAACTTTCGGCGTTACATAGCCTAATCTTGTGTTGTGGATTTTAAGGCATTTTCATTGCTTTAAATACCGATGCAGAGGAACACAACGTAATTTCAGGCCCTTAATGTTATATTTAGTTAGGGTGTGCATGTTGCATCTAGAAAGTTCTTTAAAATTTGGCCTGGAGGGACCTCAACATATTGTTGTTGATGTAAAGTGTTGTTTGAATCATTGGTAAATTAATGTTGAATATTGTTTAGCTGTATGTTTAGCTATATGTCTCTGCTGCCCCGTATATGTTGTGTTTATATTGAATTAAAGCTTTGGAATAGTTCTACAATGACACTCTATGGGGGTCATTCTGACTCAGGCGGGCGGCGGTTGCCACCCGCCTGGCGGGAACCGGCATTTGTCCGCCACGCGGCCAAAATAGCACTGCCCCCATTCCAACATTCCCGCTGGGCCGGCGGGCGCTAACCAAGTTAGCGCCCGCCGGGCCAGCGGGAATGAGGGCCGCAACACAGGAGCCGGCTCCGAATGGAGCCGGCGGTGTTGCGGCGGTGCGACGGGTGCGGTTGCACCCGTCGCGCTTTTCACTGTCTGCTAAGCAGACAGGGAAAGCTTAATGGGGCCCTGTTAGGGGGCCCCTGCACTGCCCATGCCGGTGGCATGGGCAGTGCAGGGGCCCCCAGAGGCCCCAGGACACCCCTTACCGCCAGCCTCTTCCTGGCGGTGAAAACCGCCAGAAACAGGCTGGCGGTACGGGGGTCAGAATCCCCCCGAGGATTCCCCCAGCCGGGGCAAAACCGGCGGAGAACCGCAGGACCCAGCTGGGCGACCGCGGCTGTACCGCTGCGGTCATAATGACAAGTGAAGCACCGCCAGCCTGTTGGCGGTGCTTCTGGACCGCCAGGGTCAGAATGACCCCCTATGTCTCTTTATGCTGTATTACATGACAGCATAGGATAGAATGCCAAATGTTTTTTGGAGAATTGGATTGCTGCTGAACATACGACAGGTGAGCTGAAGTGTTCCTAGTTTTTTCCCATATGGTTTAGAGTGGTAGGTTTTTGCTGTTTTTTTAGAGATGCTCTGATTGAGTTCATTAATACATTAGAGCAGCATAGTACCATTAAAAAGCGCAATTCTCTGTGGTGTAATGCTTATGTGAGAGTGTGGTAGATCAGCTGTTTCAATTTGTTGAACTCCAATTGATAGTTAGGTCCATTCGTACACACACATTTTCCCATAGAAATAGAATCGGTAAAACCTTTTGATACATCCATCCCTTAGTGAGGTAAGTACATTCATATATTTGCATTGTCAGCGAGTTGAAATTTAGCCTGATCGTTCCCTAAGAGGGCACAATGTCTGGATGAGGTCTAATTTATTGGCGTCTGGCCAGTTTTCATGGTAGGTCATACATAAAGTGTGATGTGTTCATCATAGGTCTTTTATTAGAAACGTGGCCGGTGCGTGTTCATTGTTTTCCCAAAATATGAACATGTTAGCTTTCACATTCGAACTCACTGCATGGCTTCTTGAACTTAGGGTTGTATACTGCAAGACATGCTTGGTTATTCCTTCTAAATGATGCATGATGGAATAGAGCAGGTGCTTGGGTCTTAGAATGAGTGGTTGTACATTGAGAGATGTTTATACCAGGCAAGGCAGGTATGTTGTTTTTATTCTCTGGGATGGATTTGTCATCTTCCATCCTCACCAGGCAAACACTGTGTTGGACCTGGCCCTCTCTTCATGGTCACCCCCAAATCTTTTGGAACCTTCTCAGGGCAAGGGATTACTTTCCAGAGCAAAACGTGGGGTTGCCCAGGTTGTCTGACCATTTCAAAAGCTGGCACCAGATATAAATGTTGGTATAGATGTTGGACACCACTTCAGTACATTCCTGGACCTGTGGAAGGTTTCAGAATGACTCCTTGGACCCCCAAATGATTGCCATGCTGCCACCAGAGAACCAACCTGCTGTTTGCAGGCCTGCCTTGCTGCTCGAAGGAGAACTGGGCCATCTCCTTGAACAGAGGACTACCAGAAGTGACCCCCAAGACTCGTCTGGCCTCCTGTGTAAACTCTTGACAAGTAAAACGCACCAGAGAGCTTGAATTCTGCACCTGACCTCTTCTAGAGTGAGTCCTAAACCTCCAAGTGGTGCTCCCAAGGGCCTGGACCCTTGGAACTGGTGGTTCATGTGGTGCTCCTGCCTAACCCTAAATCTTGTGCCCTGAGAAACGAAAGAGGAATGGCACCTACCTTTCACTGATTTGCAAAGGTGCATCGCAGTAAGCCTGACTTTGCGGTAGCTCCTGTTACGACCTTTTTCTCTGCTTACAAATCCTGTTCAGCGGGATTGCTCAGCATAGGTATCCGGCCTCATGGATCCCTTGACAGCCACAGCCTACAGCTTTGTTGTGCTGGACGTGTTCCTCAGAAAGTCTGTCCAGTGGCTCTCCGATGACGACACCTCCTCTTTGGACACAGTCTGCTACCTTGGCCTACTTCTCAGGAGCTTTTTTTCTTAATGTTTTCTAAGTCGAGACTGGGCCCAATACATCTCATGTATCCAACCAGTGCTCCATGATGGTGTGCCTTAACTTTCGACTTTGCCCTCTAGCATGACTAGACACCGTCAGTTGGCGCTTTGATCTTTTAGGTGATGTTTTGAACTAAAAACTTTTAAAATTCATAACTCCCATTCTATTAATTGGATTTAATTATTTTTGGTGTCAATTAGGTGATTAACATTTACTCTATTTTTCTAAATCTGTTTGGGATTTTTCTTGTGTTGTATTTTCCCTTTATTACTGTATGAGTGTTTATTACTGTTTGAGTGCTGCAAAAATACTTTTTACTCATTCCCTTTAAGTTCAGACTAATTGTTTTTGTGACAAGCTACCAAAATGTTAATCACAGGTTAATTTAGTGACTTTTTGTGGTTCAGCGTGACATGGATTGTGGTTGTTGTCTGGGTGCCCTTCCACCCCTTTCATCTAATAGCCCAATTTCTTATATGTGCCAAAAGCAAGGGCAGGTCTGTTGTCAGGTTCCTTTGTGTGTGCTGCAGGCATAGCCCTTTGAAATATGATGAGGACTAGGTGCACCCCCCAGCCATCCTGCCAGAGTGCCCATCCTATCCCCATGGCTGGAAGGAATCAACATCCTATTACAGGAGAGGCTGTTTACTGGGTTAAAAGCCACAGTTGGTTTGGGCACAAAAATGGCAACTTTGCAAAAGTGGCATTTTAAGAATGGTAGCTTAAAATCAGACTTTATCATTATCAATGAACTTCAATTACAATTAAAATGAGTCCAAGAAGTATTTCTCAATCTGCTCCCAAGCTGCAGTTAGCACTTTATTAATGTAATAATAACCCAGTTTTGGCCTATGGGTGAGATAACCTTACAACAGTGAAAAACAACTTTAGGAGTTTTTCACTGTCATGACATGAAAAACTTAACTCCACTGTTCCTACATTTTTTAATACCATGCACCCTGCCCTAGGAGCTTCTAGTTCCTACGTCAGGGGTGACTTATAAGTATTAACAAGCATTTGCTGTGCAATAGGTCTCACATTTGCTCGAGTTAGAGCTATTAGCTTTGTTAACTCCTATCCGGACTTTTGTTGCTACATAATTTTAAAGAAAGAAAATGAGCATGATCAGGCTATGTAAAACCCAGCATGATCGTGCTAAAATTGAAAACCAAAAAACCAAGGGCCAGATGTAGCAAAGTGTTTGCGCCTCGCAAACGGCGAAAATCGCCGTTTGCGAGGCGCAAAAGCCACTTTGCTATTCAGAAATGCATATTGCGAGTCGGGACCGACTCGCAATATGCATTTCCGACTCGCAAATAGGAAGGGGTGTTACCTTCCTATTTGCGAGTCTGAGTGGGATGCAATACCATTTGCGACCGCGTACGCGGTCGCAAATCGTATCTCAGTTACCATCCACTTCAAGTGGATGGTAACCCACTCGCAAATTGGAAGGGGTCCCGATGGGACCCCTTCCAGTTTGTGAATGGACCCCAAAAATTTTTTTCAGGGCAGGTAGTGGTCCAAGGGACCACTGCCTGCCCTGAAAAAAAAAACGAAACTAAAGGTTTCGTTTTTTTTTTTAAGTGCATCTCTTTTTCCTTTAAGGAAAACGGGCTACACTTAAAAAAAAAAAAAACTGCTTTATTTAAAGCAGTCACGAACACGGAGGTCTGCTGACTACAGCAGGCCTCCATGTTTGCGAGTGCCTTGACTCGCTATGGGGCCGCAATTTGCGACCCACCTCATGAATATTCATGAGGTGGGTCATTGCGACCCCATAGCGAGTCTCAGTCGGTGTCTGAGACACCGTACTGCATAACATTTTGCGAGTTGCAAATAGCGAGTCGCTATGACTCGCTATTTGCAAGTCGCAAAATGTTTAGTTGCTACATCTGGCCCCAAGTGCTGTAACAATAAAAAAAAAGGTTGCCCCCAACAACAGATGAGAAATGGAAGCGCAAGGAATCTGTAGTTGAGCGGTGTGCCACTGCAAAAAAACTGAAGTGATGTATCGTTGCCTGAACCACCTGGGAGGCTGCACAGAAGAGGGACAGTGGACTTGACCAATGGTAAGCAGCAGGCGAGAGAAAAGTTGGTTATACAATACAACAGGTCCTCCAGACAGCGCATGCGCGCTGCCTAGGCTCAACCTAAAAAGGAATGCCTGGGACTAGAAAAAGGTCAAAATGGCAGTTTAAGACTGCCCTGCAGGCTGCAGTGGCAGGCTTGAGACTAGTGCTACTTCAGTTGGTGGCACAATTAGTGCTGTAGGTCCTTTACTAGCACATAATTTTCAGGCCCTGGGTATATGTAGTACTATCTACTAGGTACTTACAAGTTAAATAAAAGTGCTAATTAGAAGTACACCAATTCTACCATGTTTTAGAGAGTAAGCACATGTATTTTAGCACTGGTTAAAAGCGATAAGGTGCAGAGAGTTCAAAAGCCACACATGCCAACAACAACAAATTCATCAAAAGGGGGGATGGATGTGAAGGCAAAATGTTCAGGGGACTACTGAGAGTGCCAGGTATAACATATCCCGAATGACATAATTCAGGACAACACTGGGCATAGTAGGGGTGCAAGCTTTAATTAGCTCAGTAAACTATAGCTGGTGTATTTCAGTGTTATTTATTTTAAAATGTTAAATTTTAACTAACATTTTCACCTTATATAACATCACTTTAACCTTTTTTGGAAGTTTGTGTAATGCAAAGTGTGGAATTATTACCATGCCTAACTATGATACCACTGTAATGTTTGTTTTTTTCAGTGAATTTCTAGGTTTTCATTAACGTAAAGTATGATCTTATTACATGCCTTACCCCAGTGGACCACAAAAGGGGTAGAGTATTGCCATCTCACTTATTACCTGAAACCAAGACTTTATTCTTCAAATAAACTTCATCGTAAAACCTATGTTACCTGCTTACAGAAGATCTATCTTTTATTGCAACAATAGCAACGAGGATGGGTACATGGCCTTGTGTGAGAGCACATCAGTGGATTGGATTTCTGCACCATCCTGGATACTGTGAGCATTCAAGTAAGGTGTATATTTTGACTTCACCGAAAGAGAGGGAAAAATTGGTACTCTGATTCTGTATCTTCAGACAAGTTGCGATGTGTTCGGGTGAGAAATCGTTCACCAGGGTGAAGGATGAGTTACCTGCCAGAGGAAGAATTTCTAATGTTGTGTTTTTATATGCAGTGTCTAATGCTTTGATGCTATTCTGAAAATGTTATGCTAAAGTCTTATTTTCAAAGTTATGTGGAAAGTTATGCATGATCTTGATGATGCTATACTGGATGTTTAGGTTTAGTGTCTTGTCTGAATTCGCTGCCTGAGTATATGTTTAGTGCTATTCTGGATTTGCTGCATGCTGCATTTTGTTATTATAGTGAGGGTTGAAACAGAACTATTTCCAAATTTATGTAGTGTCCAATGGTTCTGAATGAGCTAGGGTTCGAAGATACCGTTTGCCTACTGTTTGATTGAGGGGCAGTGGAAGACTCCCCATCAAGTTCAGTTTTATGTAGTGTCCTGTTGTTTGGGATGAGTGAGGGTTGTGTTGCCCTTTGCCTACTGTTGTTATGCGCAACTATGTAGAATCCTGTGGTGCAAGGATGAGTGAGGTTTGGAAGATACCCTTTGCCTGCTATTGTTATGCATGAGTATGGTTGGAAAACACCCTTTTAAGAATTGCTACCTGGCTGAAAGAGACCTTTTCATGAATTGCTACTTGAGTATACAAGGTGCCCTGTGTTTTGGTGATGAGTGTGAGGGTGAAAAAAAACCTTTTCTATGGTCATAAGATGCCCTGAGTTTTGGAAATGAGTGTAGGTTGAAATATACCTTTTCTATGGTCACAAGATGCCCTATGCTTTGGGGATGAGTGTGGGGGGTGAAACAGACACTTTTCTATGGTCACAAGATGCCTTGAGTTTCAGGGATGAGCGGAGGTTGAAAGATACCTTTTCTATGGTCACAAGATGCCCGGAGTTCAGGGATAAGTGTAGCTTGAAAGATACCTTTTCTTTGTCTACAGTGAGTGTTGGAAGATACTCTTTTATTATGTGCAAGATGCTGTTGGGTTGTAAGAGACCTTTTACTTACTTCAATGAGGGTTTGAAGATAACCATTCTGTATTTTTATTATTTTCCTGAAGGAGAGGAGATGTGTTGTGACTTGAATTGTTGCTATGCTTCCTCTCCTTAGTTGCCAGTTCCTTGCTGCTCAGCCAGTGTGAATGTGATGTAATAGAAAGTTGATGCAGCCTGCTTGGGAAGAAGGTCAGTTGGAGAGAGTGGGCTAGGCAGCAAGGATGCTGCTTCTGGTGAGGCATTTACCATCTTACCTATTATCTGCAACTAAGACTTTATTCTTCAAATAAACTTCATCAAAGAAACCTACATTTCTTGGCTACCTAGGATCTATCTTTGATTGCACGATGGATTAAGGTATTCATACCCTGCCCCCCTATGCCCTTTTCCAAAAAATAATTTCAGGACAAGGCACCAAACCTCTAAGTCCTCTAATGGCTGCTACAACATTTTTGTGCATACCGTGGCCAGCCTTCCTGCTCCTGCACCTGGACTCTGCCATCTGTGAGTCTGCCCTGCCAAGTGGTGCCACCCCGGTCCAGAACAATTGGAAGTAGGCCTAAGGTGTTTGTTCCAGCGAAACAACCCATTCTCTGCTGGTGGATCAAAATCAACACATTACCATTGTTGCATGGAACAGAACTAGTGCATCACCTTCAGAACTGCCACTGCAATGAAGAGCTCAAGGTCCTTGCATCTCCATTAACGATACCGAATCTTCGCTTTTCAGCCTCTTTCTCACTGGAACTAATGCATCACCTTGACTGCACAATGCATCCTCAACACCAGACTTCACATCGTAAGCCCCAGCGCCTGAATCCTTGATGTCAGCACAGCAGGTACTTGCACCTTAACTCCAGCGCATTTTGGAAGTGACGCATAGTTGCTGTTGTGTGGGGAAAATCGTTGAATTCCCTCTTCTGAGTGGTCCAGAACCTCCACAAAACTCTGCAACTTGAATTTATGGTACTTTGGTTCAGTGGGCTAAACTGGGTCCCTGTACCCAGCCCATGCTCCATCGCTGTCAGCCTGAACTTCTGACTTTATCTCGGTCTGGTGCAAGCTGATATCCCCTGTTCACCCTCCTTGCTTCTAAGATTTATTTTAGAGTTTATTCTTTAAAAATTCACAACTCAAGTTCTCCTTATTGGATTTTCCTCATTTTGGTCTTGTTTTATCTATTAAAATCATAGTAATCTTTTTAACATGGCATGGAATCCTTTTGTCTGGTGTTTACATTGCTTTACTGTTTGAATTGTTGCACAAATAATTTACACATTACCTCTAAGAGAGGCCTGACTACTCTGTGCCAAGCTACTAGAGAGTTAATTAAGGGTTTACCTGACACTTATATCTTATAATTTCTTTTGAAATGTTAGTTGCAGCCTTGGCGCTCCACTTCCCTCTGTCATTGGGGAGGAGACAGGTCCACCAGTGTGATCATCCTATGCATTCATCCCTATATGAAGAGGCCACAGAGTCATTGTGTGCAAAGTTCAGTCCAGGACGGGCAAACATATTCTCCATCTCCAATGGGTAGCACTTTTAATTGTTCGAATTCATTGGTGTCTTTTTCAGCAATGACTTTGAGTGCAATGTGTTTCTCTCATTGGGGCGGGTAATCGGACTCTTGAAGCCTTCAGCTCTATGCTTCTGGGTTCCACGCACAATTGACTTCAAATATTTAAATTGATGTCTACTTTGAGCAGCAATTGTTTGGAATTTTCACAGGAGATTCATTTTGTTTATTGTTAGCTCCAGGGAAAACCGTGAAGGTGCATTTTTCATTAAACTCCTGTGCCACTGATCTTCTTTCCTCCTTAACAACTTGTTGGGTCATCTTGCCTAGCTGCATTGCCTTAGGTGGCACAGGTTCTGGCTACTTATTTCATGTTATTCACAGGGCATTTCAAGATGGGTACCCTCTATTATCTTGATTAGTCCTTGTCCCTACTCTACAACTAGAGTCAGCTTTGTGATTGCTGGGACAGCCTTGGCTTCAATGTTTTAGTCCATCTGAATAAGCTTGCTAATCAGTAGGCCCACATTGTATTTTGTCTGTGTATTCTGCCCCTCTCCAGCAGAGCACCTGAAGTTCTGTGCTTTAATGCAGCTTGATCTGTGGCCCTACCGGAAATGTTAACCCTAGTGACTGACTTCCTGGAAAGGGTGATAAATAAGACCCATCTTTTTCTGGAACAATGTGCTAATGAAATGTATAGTGTATTCTCACCTTGCTGCATTAGGAGTGTTTCTTCAGGTGTTTTAGTATTGTAGCACTTCTCCCACTATATGTAGCTATGGGTACTTCATGGCCATTGAGCTTGTGGACCTTTCCTTTGTTGCAGATATTGCTGTCCATGTTTTCCTCTTCTGTATGAAGCCACTGGGACTACAAAACTGGTCTTTGTCTTCACCTCAGTAGTAGCCCATTTTTTAGCTCATCTTCTCTTGATCAAGTACTTTCCCTGGCAAATTCTCCTTGTTCTTCTCCAGCTCATGTATGTGAGGTTTGAAGCTTCTTGGCTTTTTGCCTGATCTTGGTTAGGCTCATTCTCCCTCATCCTAAGAGCCTGCAGATTCCAGTTTGGTACTTGACCTGCTCAGCACTGTGCTAGGCAAGTGAATTAATCTACAGTGGCCTACTGATTTAGATTTATGACTTTATAGATAAGGGTCTTCACTCTTTCCATCCTTATGGGATTGTATGCGGTTAGGGGTAGTCGCTCTATCAGAGGATTGCCTCACAATGGAATGTCAATGTCTTTCATCAATTAGGGACATAAGAGCTTGTTCCTTTTAGAGCTCATTGTTTGGGAAGTTGGGTCCTGCTCGTTGCAGTCGGTTGATATTCAGGAACACTGCGGTTTATATTGATGGCTAGGAGTGCCTCTTTCTGAAAGGTCTCCTCTGCATGAGAGCTCACCTCTGGGTCCTCTCTGCACTGGGTTCATGTCCAACTATTCTACTGGTTCATAATGCCTTTGTTATATTATGTTGTGACTTGCTTTCTTCATGCATGATAGTTAATCTGGATCCTGGACTTGGTTTATGCCATTGATTTGTGCCCCTCCTTCCTACTATTTGCGTACCTTCTTCTTTACTGTGGACTGAACTTTAATTCCTTCTTTTGGTGGTACATAATGATATTGGATGCTATCAGCATCTTGATAGGGTGCAGAACGTCTTCTTGCCCCATCCTATTCAAGATAGATTTACATGGGTGTATGTTTTTCTAGATTATGCCTGACTGCTTTTGTTTTGTTTTTGGCTGAAGGTGTGGCTAGTTTCTTGGTCCCAGATCTGTTTGGCTGACATCCATTCATTTTCAGTGTCTTTTGCCCTTTTTAGACTTAGCAGATGCCCATGTTTCTTTCTGCTATATTTTGTTGGCTGTAAGAATTTTCCTGTTCGTGATTAGGATGCACTGCATGAGCTCTGTGTGCCAGATGTTGTTGGTTGTAGCTGGTCTTTTAATTGCCCATCGTTGTCAGTTATTGCTGTATGTCTCCTTGTAGGCACAGTTCAGTCGAGCTTCCTGTTCCTTGGTTTGGACGTAGTTTTGCGCTGTCAACTCTTGCTTTGTGTCCAATGGTTTCCGCTCTAGGCTTCAAACTTCTGGTGGCAGCTTGAGTGTAAGCTAACCTAGTTTTCTCCTAATGGCAATATCATCCTGTTTGACCATTCTTGATCTGCAAATTCACTGGTGGCCTATTTTGGCATGGTATGTTGCTTCTTATGGCTGCCAAGTCATCTTGGAACACTCCTGCTTCACCTCCTGCTCTAGGTTAATTGGGGTCTGAGCCACTCTTATTCTGGTAGTCATTTTTTCAGCTGCATTGTGCCTTTCTTGTTACATTTTCTCTATTGACCATGATTTCTCATTGGCCTTAATTCAGCTTTTGTCTTGTGTTCACAGTCCATATCTGTGGACTTTTGGTGGATTGGTGCACTCTTTAGTTTTGGGGTTGCCATGTTTGTGGAGTGCATTTCCTTTACTTTGGGTCAAAAAGCCTTGTATGTAGCTTTAGTATTCCTCTTTAGTAATGGCTGGGTGGAGAAATAGTGATGAGTGAAATTCACATAAGTTGCTTTTGTGAAATTAGTTGGAATTTTTGAAAAAAAAAACCTTGTCTGGTGTGTAATTACCTGATGTGGCATAATATCATAATTTCTGGAAAAAAACATAATGCAAAATTACCTACATCATGCAAGAATATGCCTGCTTAACAAAGATTTCTCCCTGACCTTAGAAGGGCAAGGGACCTAGAGCTCATGCATGATTAATTATTGATAAGAAAGCAGTTACATGCTTATATGTAATAATGGTTTTAGAACATTTTAGATTCACATGCTATGAGTAATTTCGTCATCTAGTGGTTAGGTCCGGAAGTACTAGATTACAAAACAATTATTGTCTCTTGCTGGGCGTCAACATAGGCTGAGTCTGGATATGACCTTAACTCTAAGCCCACATTGTCCCACTACTTTGTGATGTCGGAGGATCCGATATTCACACCTCAAAACCATTCTTACAGGCAAGTAACTGGTTTCTTTTCCAGTCTGAAATTTCTTCCATATTCTCAAACTATCCATAGATTACATAGTAGTGTTATCACCCGAGTGGGACTGGTTTGATAATGAAGTGGATAAGAACAAATGTAGCAACCTTTGTTTGTGGTTTTATACACAATAGTGCTGTGTAAATGTGTGCTCTGTATACCATGAAGCTGCCTTGAAAATGTCTTGTGGTGAGACTCTGGCTATGAAATCTGGTATGCCCCCCTTTATTCTGATTGAATGAGCCCTAGTCTTCACTTTCACAGGTTTTCTTAACTATTAGATAGCAGTGTTCAAAGGTTTGCACTATCCATCTTATGCTGTGCCAAGTGCCTAAGGTGAGTTCCCACGAAAAACATCATGGTCTTTCTGACGCTTTGTTTCCTGCCTGTAGTTCATTACCACCTTTCATCTAAAATGTGTAGTGTTTGCTCTGCTATGTTGTTAGGCTCCTGAAAGAATGCTGGAAGGGTTGTAGATCATTTGATATGGGATGGTGACAGTACCTTTGGTAGGATCTTAGTGTGTGTTCTCATGGTAACTTCATCCTTGCATATGGTTAGGTATGTTTCCTGTACTGTGAGTTCACTGCATCACCTTGAGGATGTGATTTCCATGAGGAACACTGTCTTTCATGTAAGGTACTTAAGAGAAGATGTTTGCATATCCTCAAAAGGTGACCCATTGAGACCTGCTAGCACCAAATGTAATATCCATTGCTCTACAGGAGCAGTACATGAACAGAATAGTCTCACAGCCGCTTCCTCGCATCTCTTAATGACTGAGATAAAAAAAAGTTTGCTTTGTTTGTGTTCCTTTAATATATGCTGTAATCACTGACTAGTGTATCCTCAAGCAGAGATAATTTAGCTTGCTGTCCAGTAGGTGTGTGAAGTATCTATCACCATTTAATCAGCAATATGGTGATGGAAATTGTTTTTCTGGTACCATAACAGGTATCACTTCTGTCTGAAGATGAAAAACATTTTTATAGATGGCCGATATGGCTACTAAAGTGGTTTATGTAGTTGCAAATGGTTAAAACCAACTATCTCTGGGAACCACTCCATCAACTACAATTCCATTGAGTTTGGGAGAAACATCATCCCTATTGCATTGTCAGTGTGTCTTTATGCGCTGGTATCTTTACACAACAGCCCTGTGCTCTCTACATTATTTAGGAGAACAAAGCCTGACTGGCCACCAGGAAACAAAAAAATGAACTTCATGTTGGATTTCATGACCTTCTCCAAGACTAGGGAGATCAGTGGTAGTGTGGGAAAATTGTAAGCAAATATCATGTGCCAGATATTTGCCAGTACATTCCCTAGAGACTGGGGATGGTAGTGTTTGGATGCAAAGGACTGGGTGTTTTGAATTTTCTGTTACTGTGAACAATAATTCTTGTGGTGTTCCTCACTGCTGGAATATGAGAGCATTAGCTCATGTGCATGCATGTTTTCAACCTCTGATGTATGTCTCTTGCAAAAGCTCTTCTGCAGATGATTTGTGCTAGCATTAAAAGTGGGTAGGAGACCTCCCCCCTCATGTTCAGATATATTATTGTAGTTGTGTTTTGACTCTAAAAGCCCTTCCATGCCAGATAAACTATTTCTAGCTCTAAGTACTTGATTTGCTTATTCGACTGCGGAGCAGACAATAGTCCCCTTATTTTGAATTGTCTCATGTGTGCCCCCCTAGTCCACATGTAATCAATTTGATGTTAAGATGACAAGCCACAGGGCTGTAGTGAATTACCTCCCTTTCAGCACATTTATTCTGTTCTACTATTTTATCCTTGCTGAATTTGACTATTGCAATGAGTGGATCCTCTCACTCACCTTGTTGCTTTTTTAATGGCTCTCTTATGCAATCTCGTATTTAGGAGTAAATGAATGCAAGTAATTATCACACCAAACAGTTTTATTTCCATCCTCACTGTCAGAAACTGGAATATCTAGCTAATGTGGGCTTGTTCCTGCATGCCTCAACCCTCTTCAAGGGAGAAAATGTCATTGCTTTGAATGTGTTCTGATCTGCCCTTAGAAAAATTATTTTCATTTCTGGGATTGGCTGGGACCTTTTCTAACTCACTGTGAACCTGGTGGAGTAGGCTTACAATTTTCAAATGTATGATGGCATTGCTCAAAGATAGCCATCTTTACCGGCCACTTGTCGAACTAGGGGAACCCATTAATAAATTGTCTTCTGCAGTGGGCTACTACCACCACTGATGTTTTGGTGAGCACAGTTGGTTTATGCTGAAAGTCAACATTTTGAAGTAGATTTGTATCCTCACTGTCACAGACCTATGATATCCCCTGTGTGAAGAGTTTATCAAGATGTGGAAGTAATCATCCTTTAACTTTATAGACACCAGGTCCTTCTTCTCCAGTGTAGACATTACCCACTGGAGAGTTGTTATCTGGAACTTTTGGGTTTTTATGACCTTCTTAATAAACCACAGGGCCTGTAGTGGCTGCACAGTAGTGGCCGCACAGTTAGTTCTTGTTCTGAGATGAGCAAATAGATTGAGTGTACCCTAGTGTTTCTCTACTATTGTCACAGAGGTTCTCATTATCTTAATGAGACTACTGTATTTGGGCGGCAAGTTGTGGGTACTGAGTACAATTCCATACCATGTGACACCTGTCGGCCCAACCTAGGTTTTCTGGCTAACTAGCAATGCCTCATCTCCACCCGAGAGCGGGGATGATTGTGGCAACCAGGAGCATGACAGAAACTACTACTCAGGGGAATCGTGGTCAATCAGATCTCATCCTTTTCCCTCAGTTAAATTAGTCTCACAAAGGCAAGGACAAACAGATGCAGAGTATAGTTCAAGAAGATTTATTGAAGTAGCTGCAACTTAGATAAAATGGCATGTATTGCAATAACTAGGATGATAAAACACACTAAAAGCAAAATTGTGACAAGGAGGGTGAAACACGAAAACAGTCACACCAGACTGTCAGTAGGAAAAATATGCTTATAGATTCTCTACTTAAGCTATGTTAGAGCATAGCGTAATAAGCCCTAATCCGCTCTTCAGGTTTACTCCTGGGGAAGACATCATCCCCCATACCTGAGGAAGGGAGCCTGGTGGCTAGAAAGACACTGTCCCCATATAGGCCAGGAATTCGGCAGTTTAAGCAAGCAGCTGTAACGAAGACATTCAGCAATCAGCATGGAGTTGTGGTCATCTGGCTGGAATCTCTCTCTAGCTTGTATGGGACAGAGAAGCGTTTTTATAATAAAACAACTAATGTTCTAAGGAAATATCCCCAGGTATGGATATGTATATTTCTGTGAATGTCAGAGACACAGCGTACCAGGTTTGCCGGCAACCCCATCTGACTGCAGCCTAGAGGAAAGCTCAAAGTGAAATGAATGCAGTGCTATGATGCTTTCCTAGGCAAAAGAACAACTAGATAGAGAAAATAAAACAACATCTCAAATGTGGCTAATGCTAAAAAAATAAAGCAATGCTCAATAAAATGTAACTGGGCTAAAGTGCACAACGGCGGGCCTAGTTTGCTAAACTAATGTGTCTAAAACATGGCTAAATAGCAATGCAACACTCTAGGGGTGCTATTTCTATTCAATCTTTCTGTAATAGCTCTTAGACATCTATCTGGAGTATCTACATTGGTCCTTTCTGTACCTTTGTTGTTTTGATGGTATTGTAGGTGGTATTTTTCGGAAGTTCATTTAAGATCTAGCTCCCACTTTTTTGTTGTTATACTGTTCCATGTGCTTAGGAAGTCCTCTAGTTTCCCCATACAGGTATTGTGTGTTTAGGAACATCACAGAGTCACCTGGATGACTGTGGGCTGACTTTAGGCCTGCTACTACCTTGAAGAGATGCCTTCAACTGTTGTTGGTTTTTCTACTATGCAGTTTGGGTGATATTACTCTTGATGCCTTGTTTGTGCATCTGTAGTGTACAATAGTCTCTCCTATCCACTGACAAAGACACTACCTCTTTTTAGGAGAGATTTGAAAATCTACAGAGCCTGTATGGCCTTAGCTGTATCATTGCCATTTTCCATGGGTTCAATGTTCCGATCAAACTTTTACCAGAACAGATCATTGCCTGCAGGAAGAGTGTCCACTATGTATTCTGTACCTCTGATTTGAAGCAATCAATAAAAAGCCAACTGTGTTTCAAACTACAGTGCCAGATGTCTGTTTACTTCATCTGCAGAGTCAAGAGCTGATTTGAGGCGCCAGTTTGCAATATTCTTACCTTCCTCTATTATTGCTTTGACTCTTTTTTGGTACTTCTTAATGGAGAGGGATGTAAGGTTCTCCATGTTCCCCCTGTGCTGCTGTGTGTACCTACTCAGAAGGGCATTAGTTTTTGCAGTACACCACTAGGTAACTGCTGTTCTTTTCATCTATCTTCCACTGCCTCCAGTCTTTTGCTATCTTTATCTAGAAACAGAACCATAAAGAGTGGTAACATAATCCCTCTTCCTGGCTATAGATACTATCAATCAGTCTGGCTCCACCTGTGAGTGAATATATTAGAGCTCTACCTCTAGTACCACTACCGGTGTCTTTTTCTTTGGAGGTTGTAGGTTAGGAAACATCTCCAGCTCCCATGCCTTAGTTTTTTTCAATGCAGAAGGATTCTGCTTTTGTGGTTCTATCATCTCTCTTGAAGACTTCAGTTTTGGCAATTTTATGGGCAGCTTGGATGCCTCTTCTCTCAATGGATTTCTTTGAGGAAACCATGGACATTTGGTCTCTCTTGTGTGAGTGAACCTTTGGCCTCAGGAAGAACTTCTGCACAGTGTTAATCCACCTGATATTAACCTTATACCCACTTGGCCTCTATGTCATCCTCCTTGGAGAAACCTATGTCCTCCATAATCTGGGCATTTCTCTTCTACCTCTCTAGCTCTGAGAGTCTTGCCAAGTCCACTACTGCCCAAAGGAAAAGCAAAATCTTGTTTGTGTGCATTGAATTCTTGTGCTTGAACAGTGAACAGATGTAACAAATCTTGGATTTATGGTCCTCAGGAGGCACAACATGCATAGTGGATGTTTGTTGTTAAGGGCAAACATCTAATGGCAGTTTGAGTTGTTAAATATCATGCTCAGAATACAAAATTACATTGAGGACCCTCAGGGACCTCATACGCATCCAATATCTTTCTCCAACTATGCCAAAGTACCCCACTGAGAGTCTGAGTGAAAGCCTTAACATGTTGTTGATATCGAGGTAATTCCTCAATCACTTCCTTTTCTTGTTTTGAAGTATTTTGTGAACTTTCAATAGCTTCTTCTGGATCTTTCATGGTGCTTCACCAAACTCAGCCGTGGGAAATAATAATCTAAAATGATGATCACTTAATGGGTTATGGTGGGCATACAGTTGACGTAATAATCAGGCTATGCCTAGGTCAATGTCCAGCAGTAGTGAAAGAGTTTTCCTATTCAACATGCAGCGGTAAAGGAAGGATTGTGTGATACAGCATTTTCTCACCCAACCACTAGATGGTGGTGTTATGTACAAAATGTGAATATAGAATAGATTTCATGCTGCAAAATAGTAATTACTCCTAGTCCTACACATTCCAGTCATCCCAACTAGCCACCTCCCTTTACTGATGACAACTTCAATTCTGGCTTTGATATGTCAGGATGATGTTGAGAATACCTTACTCATTTATGGAACCTAGTAAAGGTGAAGCAGGCTTGTTCAACAAGTTCCTAGAGTTTTCCTGTCTCAAGGAACTGAGACCATCTTACCTAATGATTGAGGTGAGGGAGGGTAGGACTAAGAGTAATGAGGTTTTCTGATAAGTAATCAGAGCTTTTTATGGAAACAAATGAGAGAGCTTTTGTGGGAGGTCTATGTCTCTCTCATTTGATTGCTTCTAATAAATATGGTGACCAGAATCCCACCATATGCTTCTCTATATTCTTTGGAAAGACGACTGTGAAGGACATGTTCCTATTCACACTCACCTGCTCGTACTTACATTCCTTTATTTACTACTGGAAGTAGAATTTAATGCAGACTGTTAGAAATGTGGCCTCTAGTTGGCAGAGGTATGCATCTTGTCCAAGTTGTGACCACAATCCTAGTCAGGGTAAGTCAGATATACACCCTAAATTAACCTGTGCTCCCCCTCTGGTAGCTTGGCACAGTGCAGTCAAGCTTAATTTAAGAGGCAATGTTTAAAGTACTTGTGCAATACTTAAGCACAGTAATACCATGAAAGACACCATACGATTGTTCAGCTTAGGAAAATAGAGAGAGTGTATCTTACTAAAACAAGACCAAAGTGACAAAAATCCAATAAGTAGAAGTCGAGATATGAATTTTTAAAGATTAAATGTGAAAAACGTGATTAGAAGTTACCAGCGGTCAAGCGAAGGACCGGTGCAAATTGAAAAATTGAGGTGGACTGCAATGGAGGATAGGTCAGCTACAGAACCCACGCAGGGTCTGGTGAAACAGTGCCTTTGATGGAGCAAAGCTTAAATTTCACGGCCACGTTGTGTCGGGTTTTTGCAGATATCAGCTGCTGAACTCAATTCTGAGGCCCAGTATTGTAGGTGGCACCTCAAGTAAGGGTAGGACACAGAGATGACAGAGTCCAGCAGCACCAGGAGAGTTCCCCGCAGTCTTTAATGTCCCTGAGCCCATGGAGAACAGGGGGCAACCCAACAAGCCCTAGGAGAATCTTGGGTTCAAGGATGTAAAGAACCAGTCCACTTCTTATAACTCTAGGCAAGAAGCAAAAGGCCAACACAGCAAAGCAAGTGGCGAAGTGGCAGACCCTCCTACAGCACAGCACACAGCAAGCAGTAGGCCAATACAGCAATGCAGCTGAAGAGTGGCAGTCCCTCCTGGCAGCACAGCAGTGCTTCTTCCTGGAAGAGTATACTTGCTTCAAGTAAACTTCTGATTTAGTGTGGTTTGGAGTCCAGTACTGGAGGAGGCTGGCCTGGTTTGTAGTGGGTACCTTGGGTATTTACACCCTTATATCAGGTCCAGTTATCCCTTATTAGTGAAGTAGTAGTGTTCTAGCAGCTTAGGCTGATAGAGGTAGCGATAGCAGAGCAGCTTAGGCTGAATTAGGAGACATGCAAAGGTCATGCAATACCACTTATAGGCACACAGTACTTCTACACAAGTAAAGACAATACTCAGTGTTACCAAAAATAAAGGTATTTATTTGGGTGACACCGCACCAAAAATATCTTAGAGACAATACTCCTTCTGGAGGTAAGTATTATACAGAATATATACTCTAGACACCAAATTTAGACAAGTAAATAGTCATAGAACAGTGCAAACAATAGGAAATGCTATAGAATGCAAAGGGAGAAAATAGGTCTAGGGGCAACACACACCATATACCAAGAAAGTGGAATGCAAATCACAAATTCACCCCAAGACAAATGTAGTGTGTGAAGAATCCCTGGGAGAATAAGAATACATTAATGGTAAGTAAATTACCCAACCCCAGAGCCAAGAAAAACAGGAGTAAAGTACTGCAAGTTTACTTAGGACACACTACACCACGTGATATGGATTATTGCAGTAACCAACCAGTCTGCAAACAACAACTGCTGGATTCCTGGACCTGAAGACCTGCAAAAGAAGGGGACCAATCCTAGAAGTCGAAATAAGTTCCAGGAAGGACAGGAGCCCCTGCCAACCCAGAAAAGGGTGCAAAAGAAAAGTCCACGGTTAGTTGAAGACTGCAGCAATGCACCCTGAGAAGATGTCAGTGGGTTCCTGTGTAATGCAAAAGGTGTCCCACGATGTGCAGATGGATGCAGATGTGATTTTGTGTTGTAAGTCGCAACAAGCCTTGGTTTTGACAAAGGTATATTTTGCATCAAAATCGTGCTGGCTGGACCCAGGAGGGACCTGGGATCCTCAACTCTGTGTGAAGAGGAAGAGGGGGATCTCAGCACTTTAGAGAGCCATCAGGATGCCAGGCAGCACCCACGGGAGTCCCAGGACATGGGGACAAAGGAGGTGCAAAACGTGGCTGGTGCAGCACAACAAAGGAAGGTCCCATGCCTTCGGAGAACAACTCAACGAGTTGAGCATCGCAGGATGGAGTGCTGGGGACCTGGGCCAGGCTATGAATGAAGGAATTTTGCAAATAGTGCACAAAGGCCTCAGGAGGTGAAGAAGATGCAGTGAACAGGGGTACCATTGCTCTCAGGGAAGGCAAGGTCTTACCTCCTCCAAATTGCGTCAGCAGGACTTCAAGACAGTCTATGTCAATGGGGTCTACCCTCTGTGGCCTTAGGAGCACACTCATCACTGTGAGAGGAGTCCAAGGGTACCGGTCGTAGACTTGGAAGGTGCCTGAGTGATCAGGGGAGTGACTCCATCACCCCACGGGAGATTTCTTTGTTCCTTTTGGTGCGGGATGAAGACAGGGAGTCCCCAGAGTGTGTCCACCATGGAAACTGTTGCAGTTGCTGTCTGGAGCTGAAGTTGCAGAAGAAAAGTATCCCTTATGGATACTTTGTTGCTGTTACAGCAGTTCCTGGAGCAGGCTGCGGTTGATCCAAGGTCAGAGGATGAAGTAGTAGCTGCAGAGGATTCCTGAAGGAAACATGCAAGCAGAATCTGAAGAGAACCCACAGGAGAGACCCTAAATAGCCCTGAGAAGGGGATTGGCTTCCTTATCAGGTATGGACCTTTCAGGAGGGGTTTCTGACGTCACCTGCTGGCACTGGCCACTTAGAGCCCTCCAGAGTGCCCCCACACCTTGCTAAGCAATATGGCTGAAGTCTGGGACACACTGGAGGAGCTCTGGGCACCACCCCTAGGGTGGTGATGGACAGGGGAGTGGCCACTCCCCTTTCCTTTGTCCAGTTTCACGCCAGAGCAGGGGACAAGTAGCTGCCTTTGCAAAAAGTAAATTGTTATTTTGCCAATGTACTTCGGTTGCTACAACTTAACAAAAACTTATATCAGTGCTTTGATGCTACCTATTCACCTGTGTCGCTCTACACTGTGTGACTGCATTCAGCAAGCTTTTTAACAACTGGAAACTGATACCTCTTCATGGTAGACAACTTTCTCTAGCATCTGCCTGCATGTACAGGCGCAACCTTTAGTGGGGCACTGGGGCTAGAGCCCCACCAATATTTAATCTGTGGGGGTGGTTCATCAAAAAGCACAAAGTCTGAGGGGAGGCATTTTCTTCACCTTTTTTAATTCAGATGAGCTCAGCTGTAGCCTATGCTACTACACGGTATGGCCACAGGACGGGTGGGTGTTGCAGTGGAGCCCACACCCCTGATTCTCTACTTGTGGTGGGCAGTAGCGGTTTTAGCAAGGTGTGAAGATTTTCTGATTACCACTGTATTTCTTAAATCAACAATTCTTTCTCCTTCCTTTCACCACAGCAGTGATTGGACTTTGCTGCCAATGATAAATGCCTAAAATCACAAACTGAGAGTGCAGCTCATATTTATCAATGAGTTGTGTCACTCTTGCCTCACACAACAGGGTGCAAGAGTGACACAACTCTTAAGGCAGATTTAGCAACCAACGCAAGGCCACCTTGTGTGGCCTTGCCTGACCTGATAAATGTAGAGTAACGCAACACAAATCACTGTGTTGCATTTCTCTGCCTATAAGGCATTCCATAGATGCTCCATGGGTGTTCTCATGCATTCACTCATGGATTTTTGCACACTCCTAGATTTACCATTACTGCATCAAAAACCTAGCACTCCACAGGTGAGGTGTAACAAGGAGAAATATCTGCATTTCTCATTGCTTCTTCCTGAATGCTGCAAACATAGAAAGAGGAGTATGCCTCAGGAGGTTGTTTTTGTAACACAATCCTGCTTAGAACACAGACACCCTTGACCATGGTTGGCACTAGGCAGCACGTTGTACGCCAGCACTGGAAAATGACAAGAATGCTCTGTACAATGTTAGGTACAGTCCATTCCTGCCCTTTCCCTAAATATGCCCCTATATATTATTTTTTTTCAAAGTTGATAAGAGACACGTTGTCTAATGTGATTCCTTCAGCCAGTCTTGGCTTTTCAGCCACCACTATACACCATTAACATTGCAATAATAGGCTGAAAAAAAAACCCATCCTACAAAATGTTGCTGACTATAAAGCCAGGACTTCCTGATGGAGCTGTGCATGACCTAAAGTGACTTGGACGTTATATTTTTGAATTTTACATAGTGGTCAGTTACCACTGCTATTACTGCTTTATCCATGTGCAAACCTAAATGTAAACACTGTTATAGGGAAGCGTACTATTTCAACCTAAGAAGGCCTTTTATTTTGGCTTTTGAATAATGTATGTGCAAAGCATCTCTGCCAAGCGTCGTGCCGGGAGAGAGAGATATATCAGGGGACCAGCAGTGAAAGCTTATCTAACAGAAAACAAAAGGATTTGAAAAATGGAAGTGTGAGTTATAGTGTGTGAGTGACATTGTGTAAGAGAGTGTGCATGTCTGAGAGAGTGTGCAAGTGTGAGAGCGCAACGGTAAAAATGAATGTAGCATGTGAGAATAACTGTGTTTGAATAAATGCAATTGTGTGAGTGTTTTAGAGAGGGTGAGACTGTATGCATGAATTGTAGAATGTTTGTGTGTGTAATATGCTTATGACTGTGCTGCTAACTCTGGCATATAAGAGGCAATTCTTGGCTTATGGGGTAGGGTGCTATTGTCATATTGATGGGAATCCTAACCATGCAAAGCCCTGGCCCTCTGAAAATGTTCTTTGCATATTGGGTCACCCAAGGCATATTTGAGATAATTCTTAAAATAAGAGAGGCCACCCATTGTATGTGTGTTCTGGTGTACATAACATATGTACACAAAAAGAGAGCAATGGGAGTGTTGCTAGCCCACACCGCCTCCCTATAGAAATTATATCACCACTAATGGTGTGGGGTAGTAGGAATTGAAAGTCAGACTATGTCAGTCTTTTTTCAGTGATGTTAGTAAGGTCACTGTAGATCCTCAGGTCGGGAAGTCATAGCTGGAAAAATGTCCAGGCTAAGGGGTGCTGTGTTGCCTACAGGGGGGTGGGGGATTTCCCTTACGGACTAGGTGGTCTCACACACATAATAGTGTCTTGCTTCATCATATGACCACCTAGCCCCACCCAAGTAAGATGATACTACTTGGGCGGACTCAACCTCGTGGTTAAAAGAACCCGAGGGAGTGCTGAAATTAGACTGGCTGGATAATTACATTGATCCAGAAGGGGTGAATACTAAAAATACCAAGCATGTCACCAGTAGCTTCTGCTAATTTTAATGAAGGTGCATGCTGGTAAGCCTAAAACTAAAGGGGAAAGGCTCGTAGGAGAGTAATGTCTCTTGGAGTCTAAAAGAAAAAGTGGATGACCAACATGTTTCTGCCCTCACTCAGTGCTGGTAGGTCAGGGGCATTCGTCAGGGTCGGAGCACACGCAGTAAGTGGGGTGCTCAAAAAGTGAAAAATATATATGGCCTACCTGAACGGGTAGTTCACGATGGGGTAGGCCTGTGGTAGATAAGAATCAATGCATCAATGGATCCGCCACTATTAATTCAGAAGATATATGAGGTGAAAAACGTGGCAAACCACTGCAAAGCACACAGCAAAATGTGAACAATACATGCCAGGCACTCACACACACATGCAAGTGGGACTTACCCCAGGGTAAGGGGCAATCTGCCTCTGGTCTGGCTAGTGCCGGGGGGGGGGGTTTCCCTTGTAGTCACACTCTGGGGAGATAAAGGGTTAAGGAGGAATACAGGTGAAGGGTCATGAAAGGGAGAAACATACATCACATCATTTGACACATATGGGGACCCCTACAGTAAAATTCTTGAAGTGCCATATTGTATGCAATTCCTGGCATTAAGGGCACCAATGGTGCCTGGGGACACTAATGACAACATTCTGGCCATGTATAATGGGGTTGTTCCTGAAATACTGGATGAAATGATGTCAAATTTGAAAGCAGACACTGTCAAAGCTTATAGGTCTGATCAAGCCAAGCCAGCATTGTTTGCAAACAAATGCAATAGGCATTTAAATTGTAAACTTAATGCAAAGTAAAAATGCCACCATCTCAAGGCACAAGTATTTTGTTTGTGCAAAAATGTAAAAACGACACACTCCAAAAATAAGTTATAAAAAAAAAACCTATGAAATGAAAGCAGAAGCAAACTTAGAGGTAGGCCTCTGAGATCTGGCTCTGAATGTATATGTGCAACTGCACCAGCAAAATACAGTCACTCACAGCCAATGGATGAAGTGCGCTGATCGTTTGCCCGTGCTATATACCGGAGGTGTAACTAAAATGTGAATGACCCCTGAA
The DNA here is from genome assembly GCF_031143425.1 of Pleurodeles waltl. Lineage (NCBI taxonomy): Eukaryota > Metazoa > Chordata > Amphibia > Caudata > Salamandridae > Pleurodeles > Pleurodeles waltl. The sequence goes on from NC_090437.1 coordinate 1,004,204,421, forward strand.
CAGAAAAATAAATGAAGAGCCTTGACTGAAATCCCATCCATATGTCTGAATTTATTTACATTATGAATGTTTTGGCAAACATGAAACTGGTGAATTAGTTAAAGCTGTCTTTAGGCTAGCCCTAAAAATAGGATTAATTGTTTAGGGGGGACAAGCTTCATCGACACACATTCAAAGTACTGAAATATTTTATGAGTTCATTTTTGGAACATGTGGCCTTTTAGGAAATGTATGATGAAACTGTGATTTAAAATGCTTTCTTTCCGTCCTCCCCCCTTTTAAAATGTTCTCAGTGGAAGGGAGGAAACTCTTATAAAAGACATTTGACTTACTCTTTTTGGATTCTGGAATTCAGGGCAGCGTTATCACCTGCCACTTTCAAAGGTCACTAGCCACAGTGTTGGTGGAGAGAAGAAAGGGCAGTGTATGAGCAGATGGGGAGTGTGTGTGAAGAGTGGGCAAGAGCAGAGATTTAACAATGAAATTAAAAGCATTGCCAAATCTTCAAATCCATATATTTACTTTGATTACACAAGTGACTAACCCCACCTCGCTCCCACCCAACTGTAATCCTTTCCAATTTATATTCAAAATTGGTTCATGCGACCTAGGTTCCACTAATAAATTGGCGAACGTGGCTGCCATGCCTGCATGTAACAGTGGTTAGACATTTCCAAAACCAGTGCTTCCGCTCTGATGATAGCTTCGCACACTACCGGGGTCATTCTGACCCTGGCGGTAATTACCGCCTTGGCGGAGGTCGGCGGTAGCACCGCCAACAGGCTGGCGGTGCACCGCTGGGCATTCTGACCGCGGCGGTTCAGCCGCGGCCAGAAACGGAAATTTCCCGCTGCCCTTGAGAATCCTCCATGGCGGCGGAGCGCGCTCCGCCGCCATGGGGATTCTGACACCCCCTACCGCCAACCTGTTCCTGGCGGGTCTCCCCCAGGGGTCTCCCCTGGGGGCCCCTGCAGTGCCCATGCCAATGGCATGGGCACTGTAGGGGCCCCCGTAAGAGGGCCCCACGAAGAGCTTTGCAGACACTGAAATTTGCGACGGGTGCAACTGCACCCGTCGCACCTTCCCACTCCGCCGGCTCCATTCTGAGCCGACGTCCTCATGGGAAGGGTGTTTCCCGCTGCCAGAAACGGAAATTTCCCGCTGCCCTTGAGAATCCTCCATGGCGGCGGAGCGCGCTCCGCCGCCATGGGGATTCTGACACCCCTACCGCCAACCTGTTCCTGGCGGGTCTCCCGCCAGGAACAGGATGGCGGTAGGGGGTGCCGCGGGGCCCCTGGGGGCCCCTGCAGTGCCCATGCCAATGGCATGGGCACTGCAGGGGCCCCCGTAAGAGGGCCCCACGAAGAGCTTCAGTGCCTGCTTTGCAGACACTGAAATTTGCGACGGGTGCAACTGCACCCGTCGCACCTTCCCACTCCGCCGGCTCCATTCTGAGCCGGCGTCCTCATGGGAAGGGTGTTTCCCGCTGGGCTGGCGGGCGGACTTTCGGCGGTCGCCCGCCAGCCCAGTGGGAAACCCAGAATGACCGCCGCGGTCTTTTGACCACGGTACGGTCTTCTGGCGGTTCCCGCTTGGAATCACCCCCTACATTTTTAGTCATTGTGTCCCTGTTTCCATGGATGTCATTTAGGGGTCGCCATAGGTCGCAGCTGCGACCCCCAGCTCCCCCCTGCGGCCCCTGGTACTGCCTCTGCGACCCCTGACCTCAGTGGTGGCAAAATCAGTGCCAGGAACACGGGCAGCTCGTTCTTATGAAGTTGCTTTGGGCTCCACTTCTTTGTTTTCAATCAGTTTTTTTAATTACACTAATAGTGAATAATACATTATTGTTATATTAATATATTATTCACTATTAGTGTAAAAATGGAGAGCATATAGCTGGAATACGACCCTCCTTGGTAGCTGAGGTAAGTACAAAACACTTTAAAATGTATGTTGTATGCATGCCTGGGGGTGAGTGTGCTTATGCAAAAGAGTGTGTGTATGAGTGAATGTGTGTTTATGTAAGAGAGTGTGTGTGAGTGAACGTAAAGATGAAATGGCGTTTGATGTCACCTCCACTACCCCGGGCATTTTGGTGAATTGACTTCCATGCCTGTTTCGTTGAGGGATAGACGTCAAAATGCGGAAGCATTGCTAAATTGCCTTTGGGGACTTGCATTTGTGCTATCTCTTCGTAGGAGCTGGCGCTGCTACTTGCGAAAAGGTGCAGGCAAAAGCCACCTTATTAATACTAATGAGGTGGCTCGTGTGCACTTGATTACACATTGGCCTATGAGTGTGCGGTCGAGCAAACACGACACTGTGAATGTATAAACTGATCTAGAGGCCTTCCTCTCTTTTTATGACATTGAAGGATTCCATTAAAGGATTGTTGTTAGTAATTAGTTCTGGCTACAACGTTTTTTTGATAATCTGCATTTCGCCGGTAATACAATCTATTGAATATTCCCGGTGGCCATGTGGAGTATTTCAGCGATTTCCTTGGTATTAGAAACGTATTTGTTTGTAGTTTCATCCCCTGGGGACCTTTGAACCGAATCCTATTTCCCGTCCAACAACTTCAATATGTATAATGTTACTTCATTATGTTGTGACATTTTGCCTCTCAGGGAGCAGGTGAAACCTGAAAACAGCATATAAAACCAATCTCCTCTGCTGCGTCTCCTTTCTGAAAAGTAATCTATTCTTTGGCGCTTCATCTGAAGCAGAAAATCTCCCGCGAGATAGGTTTGGATCAACAGATTTTTCTAAACTATAAATAGGTCTTTGTGCCATTAGAAGTCCAATGCCTTCCTACCGTGCAACCTGCTCTAATGTAGGTAGTAGCGTGACTTATATTTTCATCAGAGACCTAGCTGTAGAGGGAAGGGACTTCCATTGGTGTTAGTGTCCCTTTTGCCAGAAACAAGTATCAGATGTAGTTACTATTCGTACCGTCATCCCCCATCAGCGCCACACTTGCAATTAAAACATGGAGTGCAGTGACTTTCATAGGGCTGGCAAAAGCACTAATTTATTTATGTAAAAGTTCATAAAAATTGTATAAAAATGTCAAAAAACGTTTTGATGATGCTCGTGAAAATTGAATGGCAATGTCTACTTTACACAAAAAAAATCACGTGAGACACCGTCAAGAGATTGGCTCGATGAGAAAACATCTCTCTGCTATGATTTCCTGTTCCATCGGACATTATATGCTCAAACCAATTTCCTAAGAACGCAAATCTAGTGACATTTTGCATTCGTATTAAAAAATAAAAACGTGCCCAGGCCTATTCACCTGCCCAATGTGAAATCCTTTCTCTTTTACAATGACAAGTGGAAATGATGTGGGATAGAGAGTTTCAGATCTCAATGACAGTTTTGTGAATAGCGCTCCTTCAATGTTTTGAACATTCAGAGAGGATTTGATATTAGAGGCAGAAGTAATAGTCGTTCCCACATACTGTAGGCTCTGATATGCTGGGTTGAGCGATGACTCCCCGAACACTGGTTAGGATAATTTGCATAGTTGGTATTGGAACTTTTTCCTTTCCTTTTTTGTTGTTGTGCCAATTCCTTTTTGTAAGATAATGTCTGTGGTATTGATTGATATTTTGATTTTAATGTGGCATACTCACAACTTGGTTTGAAAATGTAGTTGATAGCACATGAACAATGACGGGGAGTTCCATTTATGATGGGGCTCTGTGCATGATTTCCTTGCATTATTATATATTTATATTGCGTTTGGGTGAATTGATGGTACTTAGCCTCTCTCTTTGTTGTGTTTTTATCGTGCTTTTAATACATTTCATGTATGTTTTGTTTTGTATCATGATAAAGGTTTGATTTATTTTTTTTGTATATGTGTCCACACCCCTGAAGAAGTTCAGGTTTTTTATCGAAACGTGTTGACTGTGTTTGTGTAGTCAACAACAGTAAAATAAAGACTATTCTATATAAATTTAGGATTTGGTACTTTTTTCATTGGGTGCACCTTTCTTTATTGCTTTTTAGTTTGCAATGCTAGTTAATGTCCACAGTGAACCAATTTCTGATAAAAAAAAACTGCTGTATGCCAAACGTTAGTTACTAGATGAAGGGCTCAACAATCAGAAGGTGAGTTGCATGTGCAGTACTAGCCAGAGCCCATGTTATTCCTGATCAAGAGGACCTAGAGCTTTGGAACAATTGATGTATCCTGGAACACCCTAACAACTGGAACAGTAATTATCAACATTTACCAGGGAGAACAGGTGGAAACAAGGGACTTCTTCTAGGAGAAGAGGATGCATCAACAACCATTATACAACATTGCCCTGCCTTCTCTTTCTGTGAACTTGTAACCCTAAAATTAATTCTTGCTTAAACATTGTGGGCTAATCAACTTGGAATGGAAGTCCTACAGAGACACAACTCTTCAGTGGTGCCTATGGGAAATGGGAAGAAATTCTGGGTGGAATGTTATCCTTCTTAATTATACCACACATACATTCTCATTATGAAGTCCATTCAACCTACTACATACAGCCCTGGTGGCCTTTCAACCAAAATCCATAAGAATCCTAGAAACAGTTTTAAGCTTAAAAGGCGCTTTTTAGTAAGCCTAAAGATTTCAGTGTTGTTCTACTCCCAGTTGCCAGAACCCCTTTCAGAGGGCCACAGGGAATGCAGGGGCTACTGGTCCCAACCATTGACGTTGAAGGCTTTTACTCTTGATGTCATGTGCCTAGCCTACTATGGATCTTGAGCAACTTGATTCTCAGAGGTAGGCATGATTGAGCAGTGTAAGCCTTCTTTGGGAGGAGGGTGTGTGTGGATACAGATTATTAAACACGGCTCATAACTCAATGAGTGCGCAAGAGCAATAAATAATAAATCAATGTCCAGTCACATACCAATTTTTCTACAAAAACAAGTAGTTTATTTCCAACTCTACTCATGCAAAGTATGAGTAAAGCTTTCACTTGCACCCACTGCTGGCTCTCCAGCAGCCACACATGCCACACGTGCACCAACAACACCTTCACCCCACCCAACAACATAAGCCGCAGCAAACCCACATATTAACATTCCACTTGCATGCAGGCTTCTAAAACAATATCACTTAGCAAACACACAAGTCAACTTACTGAGTAGCGATACACCTGACATCCTCTTTATCACAGAGACCTGGCTCAACCCTCCACTAGCTCCTTACATCGCCACAGCAATCTCAGTGGTCTACAAGATCGCTCAAAAGGACCCTCTTCACAAGGCAGGAGGAGGATTCACTATCATCTACAAGGAATCTATTAAATGCACAACATCCACAGAGAACACCACCCCATTCATGAAACCCCTGCACTTTAAGCTACAAATCTAAGTAAACTTCACCCTGAAAGGAACCCTCCCCTATGGATCATCTGAACCACTCGCCACCTTTACCAACCTCATCACCAGCTTCATCGCTCTGCTCCCCATTGACTGCAGAGCCTACATTCTCTTCGGTGACCTCACCTTTCACCTGGAAAACCCAAACAACCCCTGTTCCACAGCACTCATCGAAAGCTTTAGCAACATCGGTCTCTCAAAGCTTGTCCCAGAACCAACATACACTGCAGAACACACACTAGACCCCATCTTCACCACAAACGACATCCTCAATAATTCCACCACATCGCTCAAATGGATCTACCACTCCGTCATCTACTTCCAAATGAACACACCTCAAGTCAACACCCCTACCAGGTTCAGCATTCCAAGCCACAGCTATGGCAAAATCACCAAAGCAGGCTGGCTCAGCTCCTTCAGCATGGATCAACCTAGCCCCACTGACAACCTTGACAAGGACATCAGCAACTTCAACAACTGGATCAAGAACTACGTGGTCTCCCTTGCAATCATCAAGCCCAACAAAGATAATAGATCAGACAGTCAGGCCGGCTGGTACACAGAAGGCCTTAGAGACACCAATTGACACTGTAAACAGCTAGAAATGAAATGGAGAGTTAGGCACAACTCCACTGACAGAACTACCCTCAAGGCTGCATTCAGACGCTATCACCAGCAAATAAGAGACACCACAATAAAAGTAATAGTGAACCACATTGAAGGAAGCTCCAATACCTGCAAGGAGTACTTTTTGATTGTCAAATATTTCCCCTTGCCCTATGTCCCTGTCACCAACATCGCTGCCTCCCAGCAACTCTATGGCAACCTGTCCAACTTCTTCCACAGTAGAATTGCAAACATCTACAACAACTTCATATAGCAACCCAACCTCAGAGAACGCATTGCTAACCTACCTAATACCAACCGAGATGGCCACCTGAAAGAATAGATAACCCTCACCAGAACGAAAGAGCCTCGATCATGTAGACCAACCACTCAGGAGTCCTAATGGACCCATGCCGTCACCTCATCTACAACCTGGGAACATCACCAATCAGCACCAACCTGACCCACATCATCAACACCTCCATCATGTCCGCCACTTTCCCAGATGAATGGAAACTTGCAGAAACTAATGCCCACCTCAAGAAACTTATAGCCGACCCAAACCAACTGAGCATCTTCTGACCCATCACCCTGCTTCGCTATGCAGCCAATGTTATCCAGAAGGCCATCACGAAGCAACTCACAACCCAGCTTGAACTTCAAAGTCAGCAGGACAACGCTCAATCAGGATTCAGAAAGAAAAATAGCACTGATCGTGGTCACCAATGACATTCCAGTCATCCTGGACTGAGGAGAAACAGCTGACCTCATCCTGCTCGATCTCTCTGCAGCCTTCAACACGTTCTCCCATAAATCCCTCATCAGAAGACTTCACAAGATTGGCATGCAAGGATCTGCTCTCAAATAGATCTGTTCCTTCCTCACAGGAGAAACCCAAAGGGTCAGACTGCCACCCTTCACCTCAGAGACCAAGAAATTGATCACAGGACACATGACATCACCGTCATCTGCTATGCCAATGACATCCAACTCACTTTCTCCCTGATGGACAAAACAAACACTGCCAGAACCTACTTCACAAACTGCATGACCATGGCAGTGGACTGGATGCAAATCAACTGCCTGCAGCTCAATCTCCTGCTTCCACATCCCAGGTAAGCTCCTAAAAAACTTCAAATGGTTGCCTCAGAACACAAGATGAACTGTCTCTCAAGCACTCATCACCAACAGTCTGGACTATGGTAATCCTTTCTATGGTGGAATCTCCAAACGACTCCTACACAGGCTTCAGACCATCCAGAACACCCCTGCAAGAATGTTAGAACTTGGGTTTCTGGTTGTCAAGAGTATGACCCTGTATAAGCAGGAACCACAATCCTAGCCAGGGTAAGTCAGATATACACTTAAAGATAACCTGTGCTCACCCTTTGGTAGCCTAGCACAGAGCAGACAGGATTATTTAAAGATGCAATGTGTAAAGTATTTGCACAGCACAACACAAAGTTACACTATGACAACATCAAAACAAGACCAAAGTGACAAAAATCCAATAAGTACAAGTCAGGATATTCATTTTAGAAGAATAAGTGTAAAAATAGAGCTTAGAAGTAAATAGTGCTCTAGGGGTTACTTGAGGACGTGCTGGATCAGGGCAAAATCAACAGTTCAAGCCAACCGCAATGGAGCACGGGCCGGGTACAGGAGGCACTCTGGTCTGGGGAACAGAATTCCTTGCTCATGATTGCAATCATGAGTTGAGATGAGATACGGGCCAATGCATCAGTAGATGCGACAGTGTCACTCCACAGTCGAGGGGTGAGTTGATTTTTCACATGCATTGTTGGCGAGGCTATGCTGCATTGATTCTGAAGCCAATGTGCCAGTTTTCTCCACGAAGGGATTCATCAATTGTCCTTCAGTGACGGCAGCGATGCAGTGCTTTCAGTGCTGCATTAATGCTAATGTGCTGGGTGCCACTTCCAGCTGGCAGGGGATGTGTCAATCAGTGCAGCAGTTCTGGAGATGCTGGTCAAATCCTGAGTGCGATTGCCCGATTTTACTCCTGAAACAGAGTTGATTCATTGGTTGCTTCTGCCAGCTGGCAGAAGATGTGTCGATTTCACTGGAATAAGTGTGTAGGTCCACTTCCAAAGAATCAAGCACAGGAGCAGGGGGAGAGACTTTGATATCCCTGAGTCTCAAGCAACTTGAGTCAAGCCAGCAAGCCTTTGGGGATCACTTCAATGGCAGAGTCCAGCTCTTCCTCTGCAGGGTAAGAAAGCAGCAGGCAGCACAGAAGTAAAGCAGTCTTTCCAGGCAGCAGTCCAGCTGAGTGACAGTGATTGATGCAGCACAGCAGTTCTTCTGACAGAGTCCAGTTGTAGGTCCAGAAGTGTCTGATTTGGTGAGGGGTCAGAGACCCAGTATGTATACCCAGTTGTGCCTTTATAGTGAGGGGTGACTCCAAAAAAGGGTCTTTGAGGTGCACAAGTATGCTTTCTTCCTTAGCTCTGGCTCCAGATTATCTGTGAGGGATCATCAGCCCTTTATGTGGGGTCAGGTCACTACCTTTTCATATGTGAGTGTCAGCCCCTCCCTCCTTTCCTGCCCAGGGAGAGCCATCAGACTGTAGATGAATGTAGATGAGCACTCAGACACTCCTAACCTTCCTGTGTTTGTGGCTTTCTAGAGGAAATGCACAATGTGTAGCTGTCACCTACCCCAGATGTATTGTATTGTATTGTAATAGTATTTATATAGCGCTTACTACACCTGACGAGGCATCAAAGCGCTTTTCGGTGTCTAGCACGCTACTCTGGAACCCAACAAGAATTATTGATGGATTAGTATCGGGAAATAATGAGTACAGTTTTAGTATTATTATGAGTTCATTTGAGCCGCGGATATGAGAGTTTGTTAGTTAGATTGACTGGAGTAATGGAGGGTTGGAGGAGGAAAGAAATCCAGAAGTGTTAATTGGGAGTACATCCTTCATTTACTCAACCCAAAGGCTTGGGATGAGTAAAGGGGGATGGAGGAGGGAAGAGTCTGTGAAAGGGTTAGGGAGAGCATAGTAGTAGGGTGAGATAAATGAGGGAGAATTTAGTAGGGTTGTATGGGAGGTCATGGTAGTAGAGTGAGGTTTGGTGAGTTAGATGTGGAAGCGGAGGGAAGAGCTTAGGCAGAGTTATTTAGGAGATGAAAGTAGTTAGAAAGGATTTGGGATGAGTCAGAGTGGGAATGGAGAATAGTTTGATAGAGACATGACATATGATGATGGGTAGATAAGTTTGAAAAGATGAGAGCAGGAATTCATAGATATCTAGTATAACAGCCCATCCAGGAGCCATGCAATGACCCACGAACATGGCAAGCACAGAAACAACATATACACATATACATACATATATATATATATATATATATATATATATATACATTCATACACACACACATACAAACACACATGAATACACACACATATGCACATACAATACATAATTAGAACCATGGGTAAATATACTTAGTCAAACAGGTTTAAACAGTGTGTGTGTATTTTATTGTTATGACATAGTAGCAATGCATATTTTCTAAAGAACTATACATAACTAGAAATATACACATAATCAGAAAAAAATATTTATCAACATAGGCATATGCAGTCCATAGTTGTTTGAAAATGGTGGTTATGAAGGAAAAAGCCAACTCTTGAGTAGTTTTCTGAAGACAAGAAAGTTATCTGTGGCTCTTATAGTTGGGGGTAATGAATTCCATAGTTTGGCTGCTTGAACAGAAAGGATGTACCACCTATAGTCTTTTTCTTGTATGGTGGTGTTCTAAGGCGGGGTATATATCAAAATGAGATATAGTGTGCACAGAGCCCGGGGATCCCCAAGAGGCTTGACAGCAGCAATAATAGACAATACCAATGCTCTACCCGTGGTAGTGTGGTCGAGCAGTTGGACCACCAGAGGGCAGTGTCAAGCACCTGCTGCACACACACAATCAACAAGTGAAAACACACACTCAGTGACAACTCCAGACCAATAGATTTCCATATAGAAAAATATTCTTCTGTCAATTCACTTCTAGAACCACAAGATTCATTTAGCAGGTAAGTACATTAAATGAAAGGTACTTTGCATAGTAATACTTAGAACATTGAATGGAATCAACAATGTACACAGTTTTCTTCAAAATGGCAAAAAGCAGTTTCAAAAGTGGACACTGCTATTTTCAACAGTTTCTGGGGGAGGCAAGTAAAGTACAGTCCTTGAGGTAAGCAACAAACCCACGGGCTCAATCTCCGGGGCATACGCAGCCCACCGTTGGGGGGTTCAAGATAACCCCGAACACCAAGCACCACCAACACAGGGCCGGTCAGGCGCAGAGGTCAATGGGCCCTTATGGAGACAGGGGGTTCTCCCGTTCTGGTCTGCCAGTCAAGTACCCACGTCGGAGGGCAGACCAGGGGGTTTGAAGGAGCAATGGAAGGGCCCCAAGTAGGCACAAAAACCACACCCTCAGCGGGCGGCCAGGTGCAGTGTGCATACAGGGCGTCAAGTTCCCAACAGAACTCCGTGGAGGGACCTGGGGGTCACCTAGGCGCTGCAGGCAGGGCACAGAGGGGCCTCTCGGGCAAGCCACCAACTGGGCAAGGGTGACGGCCGCCTGCAGGTCGTTGCAGCAACGGAGGTCGGTTTCTCTTGGGCCCGAGGGCTGCTGGTGCAGTGTTTCTCCAGGCAACGGATATCATCGTCCCGGGCAGTCGCGGTCAGGAGGGTCCTCCGGAACCCTCTGCAGGCGCTGTCGTGGGGTACAGAAAGATCAGCCCAAGGTGGACATGTAGTCGGAATCGTCTGGGGATCCTCTCTGGCTAGTTGGTTTCACTGGACACGGGGCAGGGGCGTAGAGGGCAGAGTAGTTGGACTCACGCTTCTGGAGTGAGGTGAGAGTCCCTTTAAAGATGGTTTCTTTATCTTCTTGTTGGACAGGTCCGCTGCGCATGGGAGTTTCCTGGACCTTGGTGATGCAGGCAGTCCCCTGGAGGCATTTCAGGGGCCGCTGGTTCTGCAGAACACTTTGCTGCTTCTTTTGCAGCTTTTTGAAGCACGAGACGGCCTGGTAGGGCTGGGGGGAAGTCAGCTGGCGTCTCCTCTTCTCCGCAGGGTTTTCAGCTCAGCAGTCCTTTCTTGAGGTTGTCAGGAATCTGAAGAGCGGGGGCCCAGGGTCGCCCCTAAACACCAAACCTAAGGGTGTGTTAAGGGTCAGGGGGCAATATCCAATAGCTACTGTCACTGAGGGTGGATACACCCTCCTTGTGCCCACTCCCTCCGGGGAGGGCGGCACATCCCCATCTCTATTGGTCCTAATCCTCCCAAGCAAGATAGAGGATATCTCAAGGAGGGGGGTCACTTCAGCTATGGGCCCTTAGGGGTGTTCCTGGCTGAGGGGGTGGCTCCTCCTTGTTTTTCTCATTATCCCTATGGACTTGCCACCAAAAGTGGGGGCTCTTCCGAGGGGGGTGGGCATCTCCACTAGTTGGAGTGCCCTGGGACACTGTAACACCAGGCTTGAGCCTTTAAGGCTCACCGCCAGGTGTTACAGTTCCTGCAGGGGGAGGTGTGAAGCACCTCCACCCATGACAGCCTTGTTTCTGACCACAGAGTGCACAAAGGCACTGACCCCATGTGGTCAGAAACTCATCTGGAAGTGGCAGGCTGGCATGACCGGTCATCCTTACCCTAGCAGTTGGGCTAACATACAGGGGGAACCTTCTAAGATGCCCTCTGTGTGTATTTTTCAATAACTCCCACACTGGCATCAGTGTGGGTGTATTGTGCTGAGAAGTTTGATATCAAACTTCCCAGAATTCAGTGTAGCCATTATGGAACTGTGGAGTTCGTAACTGACCGAGTCTCAGACCATATACTCAGTACGGCTACCCTGCACTTACAATGTCTAAGAATTGACATAAACCATAGGGGCATATTGCTCATGTAGCTATGCCCTCACCTGTGGTATAGTGCACCCTGCCTCAGGGCTGTAAGGTCTCCTAGAGGGGTGACTTACCTATGCCATAAGCAGTGGTTTGTGGGCATGGCACCAAGGGGAGTGCCATGTCGACTTTGTCTTTTCTCCCCACTAGCACACACAAGTTGCAAGGCAGTGTGCATGTACTGAGTGAGGGGTCCCCAAGGGTGGCATAATACATGCTGCAGCCCTTAGGGACCTTCCCTGGCCGCAGGGCCCTTGGTACCAGGGGTACCTTTTAAAAGGGACCTAACTGTTTGCCAGGGCTGTGTCAACTGTGGAAACAAAGGTACAGTCCTACAGAAAGAACACTGGTGCTGGGGCCTGGCCAGCAGGGTCCAAGCACACCTCCAATTAAAGCGGGCATCAACACTAGGCAAAAAGTTGGGGTGACCATGCCAACAGTGGCATTTTCCTACATCTGGCATGAATCCAAATTTTATGGACCTACACTGGAACACCTCTGCTAGAGACATTTTGATTAACTATTTCTATGTCAAATTATTCCTGAAGCAATCATGGAAGTAGTGAAGATGATTGTGTCAAACTTCCACTATAGGACACTTCAACATAAGAATTGCAATCCACTGCACATACCCTCTTAGCTGCAGTGCTCTACGATGTTTAAATCATCATGAACAAGTGAGAGTGGAATATTGTCCACTCTAAAATCACCCAAGTGGGCAGAGACAATAAATCGAGCATGTGTTCTCTTGAAAACTGTAGAGCGTATTTGTCAAACACCAACCATCCACACCATGTATGATACACTGACTACCAGGGAAAGACACCTGGATACAAGGAGCAGTGTCAAGACTATTTGTCTCAGAGCACTGCGGGGTATAGGTGTGAGAGAAGAGGAGTGATGCAAGGGCAAAAGTGAAAGTTATTACTGTATTATGTTTTAGGACAAAACTAATCGCAATACCTACCAATAGCCACAGGATTAATCACTAACAATGAGTTCTGTAGTAGTGTGCTGCTCAGTGTAAAGCACTTTGACACCTCGTGAGGGGTCGTAAGCGCTAGTAAATGCACTTTACAACTACAACTCTTCTGTACATGCACCATTGCTTTTAACGCACAACCGGGAACACCTAATAGAGGTTGTGGAAGCCACTTGCACAGACTGTTATATAATCCGTCCAACCCCTCACCTTTCTACAAGCAGTTAAGTGCTGAAATTTGGGCTGCCTGTTGGTATAACACTGGTAGCTGAACAACATCAGCAACAGCTTCCAAAGGTGTCTCTGCACCTGTGATCTGCCCCTGTAATATTTGCAGTACAATTGTTGACAAAAAAACAGCATGGTGTGGGCATGAGTTATAGTTACCTTAGGGCACGAGTTATTGTTAGTTGAGATAACTTTAACCCCTTCTGTGCCACGGACGTAGTGGTTACGTCCCGCGGCACAGTGCTGCTGTGCCGAGGACGTAACCACTACGTCCTCGGCACACAGCCCAGAGGGAGCGCTCTCGCTCCCTCTGTGTGCTTCCCCCCCACCCCCCAAAGTCAGGGATGGAAGGGGAAGCCCTTCCCCTTCCACCCCCGACCCCCCCACCCCCCCATAATGACGTCAGCGCGCGATAGCGCGCTGACTTCATTATGGGATTCTCGCCGCACAGGAAGCCATTTGCTTCCTGTGCGGCGACGAGTGAAGAGGTGAGTTCCTCTTCCCGGTGGGTGGGGGGTTGGGGCTAAAGAGGCACCGGGGAAAAGGAAAGGCTTTTCCTTTTCCCCGGTGTCTCTTTGAGCATTCCTGCTGCCCGATCGCATTGCGATCGGGCAGCAGGAATGCCCACTAGACACAAGGGATTTTTTTTTTTTTTGTACTTTCTGTTTCTGACTTGCGGGGAGCGGCCCCTTGGGCAAGGGTCGCTCCCCTTTAGGGGGCAATTACTTAGGCCATTTCTGCCCCCCTTGGGGGCAGATCTGGCTACTTTTTAGCCAGATCTGCGCCCAAGGGGGGCAGAAAACATTAGATCACCAGGGATTTATATTGTTATGTGCATTTATGTGTGGGGGGGTGCCCCCTTGGGCAAGGGGCGCCCCCCCAAGGGGGCAGAGAACTGTTGGCCTTTTCTGCCCCCCTTGGGGGCAGATCGGCCTATTTTTTTTAGGTCCATCTGCCCCCAAGGGGGGCAGAAGCCACTTAGGCACCAGGGATTGTGTGTGTAGTGGATGGGGGGGCACCCCCTTGGGCAAGGGTCGCTCCCCTTTGGGGGGCATGTCTTTTAGGGCCATTTCTGCCCCCCTTGAGGGCAGATTGGCTACTTTTTAGCCAGATCTGCCCCCAAGGGGGGCAGAAAACACTAGATCACCAGGGTTTTTTATTTTTATGTGTATTTATGTGGGGGGGGTGCCCCCTTGGGCAAGGGGCACCCCCCCCAAGGGGGCAGAGAACTGTTGGCCTTTTCTGCCCCCCTTGGGGGCAAATCGGCCTATTTTTTTTAGGTCCATCTGCCCCCAATGGCGGCAGAAGCCACTTAGGCACCAGGGATTGTGTGTGTAGTGGAT